>NW_027361793.1:567500-1767500 GCF_039654945.1 Dendrobates tinctorius
TCACTTGTACTTTTGATTTATCCAGAAGGCTGTTTAAAGTACAATTCCATATCCAGATCTAAATCTGTGGAAAAGTAAGGGGCGGACACATCTATAGATAACCAAAGGAACACAAAGAAAAATCCATTAGCCTTAAAAAAAGAAGGGCCCTGTTTTTGTGAGGTCATTGCAGAGATGACATAAAAATGACTTCCTTTGTTAAAGGCAAAGTACTTGCCACTACTCTGTTTAGAACCAACATGTCACCACAAAGGGCTCTACTTTCCAGATCCTGCTGTTAACATCAAATCCCTTCATAGAGCAACTGCTCTCCAAAAGGTTAGCTCTAATAAGGTATTCCACAGTGAACATTAGGCAAGTTACGTCATTTTTGTAAAATAGATCCTTAACACAGCTATATAAAAAAAATAAAAATAAAAATAATAGTGGGATGATTTATCTGGCAAAAAAGAGGAGAGAAAGAATACGCCATGAAGGTTGGATGTTGGGCTGTTTTCTTCCTACTTGGTATGCAAGTGTTGAATATGTATCAGTAAGGCTACAAGGTGACATGTCACACGCAATTATGATTGTGCTGTCGTTGCATCTAATGATTTCCTATGGTGCTGTATTGTGACCTGGTGAAACTGCAGCAGTTTCTAATGTTTCAGTTGCTGGGCGCAATCAAGTCCCTTACCATAGCTTTCTACTTGCATGTGATTTATCAGCTGTTTGGCCATTTGTTTCTCAGCTCTAAAATAGTTGTACAACAGCAAATGTTTTTGGTCAGACAACTTGTATGCGAATCGCTACAGCACGACATGTTGCAATGTAGTCCCTGACTAGAAGAGTTTTTTGAGATTAGAAAACCCCCCACAACCAATATACCTAGATTGGTGAGAGTGGTCTTGCAGTCCAGTCCAATTTAAAGCAACCCCTCAGTTTAAACTGAAAATTTGACGATATGTGTGACAAATTGATAGCGAAGTCTAAGACAGCGGCCATTGTCCATTTTGGTAAAGCAGAGCGCAGAACTCCAGAATGGAGGAATGGAGAGAAGAAGCATGAAAAGGGTGTCAGGTATGTTGGCTATTTACATCCCATACAATCCCTTTTAATAGCTGGCAATATTTCTCATAGCACCAGAAGTTTCCAAGTAAGGAGATGATCTACAAGTAATTGTGCAATCATTCTAAACCCTCCTCAAAGAGAGAACTGCAAATATTGCTCTGTAAAAGGCTTGTGAAGAAATGTAAGTAACGTTTCTGGTGAAAGTAGTACAATCTTTTTACTAAATATTTCACACCATAAGCATGGGGAATCCTTGTGGAAGAAACTGTATCAAGACAAAAGAAAAAAATTTTTTAAGACCGGGATAAGACAAACTAACATCTAATGCTAGCTGCATTTGTCCATACATATAAAACAGCAGGGCACCAACAAAAGGAGAATACCTGCAGCTTCTATTTCTGCACATTAACCTGTCAGGTTAGAAGAGAAGAGGAGGCGGCTTTTATTTTTTTTCCAAATCTGAATAGGTGAAAATAAAGTTGTTTTTTTAATTTGGAGAAACTGTAAATGCAACACTACACTGTAACCCAGGAACTATAAGGAGCAGGATGTAAAGTTAACACACATGACAATAGCACCCATTTGCAATTAAGGCAGAACTCAGTTTATGACTTTCCGTAGTTACTGACCACTTTGGCAGGACCATATTACAAACTCATGAAATAATAGCGCTAAGTCTTTCTTTTGCACCATTATCATGTTTGATGGTTGTATACTATTCTTTGCACTTGACTAGAAACAGACATATTGAAATAAAACATTCTTGTTATCTTTTATTTTACAGATGCTATATTACTTACAGAATTAGATACCTATTGTAGGAATACATGCAGAAACACACTGCACACCAACATACACTACAAAAGATTTCATTATATGTAGAATATGAATAGGGATTTGGTCCTGTTGATACTGGGAATAATCATGGATCACCAGATTCTGTTTCTGTTCAGCAAAGTGCACAATGACCCTTATCCAGAAACTGCATTGCTTGATTGGAGATTGATACAAGAAGTTTAAGTAGTAGTACATTAGTCAGCCAGGTGTGCAACAAGTCCCAAACAAAAGTTTATGAAGTAGGTTACCAGTCTCTAGAAAGTTTGGTATTCTGGTCTCTTTTAGGTGGGGCTGGAGGTGGTCCCCTTCGTAATGTTGCATAGCCTGATAAATGGCTGCCTCCATAGCAGTTACCTTTTTGATGTTCACCTAAAAGTTCTGGTGGTGGAGGAGGCAGCACCATATCATCCATTGTAGCAGTAGGTTCAGGCCTTGATAAACGGGCCGAGGACAGAGAACTATGTCGAGTAATAGATTTTCGCTGTAGAGTCTTATTTAGGTCAGCAAGGAATCCAGGCTGTACACTAAGGCCAGGTTTAGGCGAAGTTGGGGCTTGAGGACTTACAGGAGCAGCTTCTGTCATTTCAGCTTGCATTAACCTCATGCTATCATTGCGTTTTGGCCTAGTTGGTGGTGGAGCCTTCTTTACAGATGATTTGGACCATGTCTGGGGCTGTGGATTTACTACTGCTACTTTTGGTGAGGTATTTCCAGAGAACAACATTGGTGGGGCATCTACCGGTGGAGGCGGAGGGGGCAGAAGCTCAATATCTGCTGGCGGAGGTGGAAATTCAGATTCAGAATCAGAAGGAGGAGATGGAAACTCTGTTGTAGGTTCTTTTGCTGTAGGCATCATTTGGGCAGAGAGATTTCCTTGTTGAAAAACCATCGGCAAGTTAACTCCTGAAAGATTAAGTTTAACTGGTTTTGGTGGAGCTGCTGGTGGGGGTAGTGAATCTTTAGAAGGAGATCCAGGAGACTCTGAAAATTTACAAACAAGGCTGTCCACAGATGTCTTCTTGGATTCGTGATACTCAGCAGAACTATTGGACTTAATACTAGAATTTCGTTGTGGAGTTGGTGGAGGTTTTTTCCCTCCAGGACTTGATGTCTTGCTTGTTTTCTTACCAGGGGAACCAGTTTTGTCTGGTGTTGGTGAAGGTGGTGGAACAGGGGATGTTGAAGGAGGGGGTGGAGGTGGTGGGGGTGGTGGAGGAAGTACTGCTAAGCTACTTTCAGGAGGAGGAGGAGGAAATTCAGGTGAAGGAACAGAAAATGGTTGCCACTTTGGTTTTGCCTTTACAGCTGGCGGAGACTGAGGAACAGCACTTGGTGTTGCTGGCTTAGCAGTATCTGATGGAGGAGGTGGTGGAAACTGACTGACAATTTGCTTAACGGAGGGCATGGCTGATTGTGGAGAGGAAGGAGGCTTAGTGGAAAAGCTTTGCTGTTTTGGTAATGTTGGAGGTGGCGTAGGAAGAGTTGGAGCTGATGTAGTTATTGAAGATTGTGGCGTTTGGGAAGGGGTAAAATGTAACTGCTTTTTGGGTGCTGTTGGTGGTCCCGTGGCTACAGTTGTTGATGGATTTAAAACAGGGACTGTAATTTTACTTAAAGGCAGAAACTGTTTAACAGGGGCTTGGAATGAAGGTGGTGGAGGAGGTGGTGGTGGCAATGGTGGAGGCGGAGGAGGCTGAGCAGTCTGAATAGTGCTATTCTGTGGGACTTGATTAATCTTTAGCGGAGGTGGTGGTGTAAACTGAGGTGTGGATGGTCCACAAGGGTTAGGTTTTAGCATCGCCATAGCAGAACCAGGGGGTGGTGGTGGTGGTGGAGGGGGAGGAGGAGGGGGTGGAGGAATTGCTCCATTTGGAGTGACAACCATTTGAGGTTTTGTACTTAGTGTAATATGTTGACTTGCTTGGGTAGCTGATGGTGCCTTGAAATGAGGACCTGGATATTGGGAAGCATTTTGTAATCTTGTGATGGTACTGTACTTTGCAAACAATATCGGGGTAGATTTGGACTGTGTGGGAAGTGGTGGAGGAGGTGGAGGGGGTGGTGGTGGAGGTGGCGGTGGAGGAGGTGGTGGTGGTGCTGCAAACGGTAAAGGTTGAGATAATGCATGTGGAGACACAGCTCTGATTTGGACCTGTGCCTGGGGGGTCAACGAAGTCAAGGGTCGTGTTAGGGTTTCAATGCGAGCCTAAAATGACAGCAGAAAAAAAAATACATGAATTTAATAAAAGTACATCAAAATGCAACAGTTGAAGAAACTATACCATAACATAGCATTGGATTAAAAGTGTGAAGTAAAATGCATAGAGGTAGGAAAACAAATTTCTGCACACAGGTACATTCTGTATGAATGTGTACTTATACCTGCCTATGCTCTGCATTAAGCACTAGCTTTAATCCCTTAATGGTGTCCAAATATGTTATCTGTGATCACAGATTGCTGTAAATGTACATCATTGTGATTGCACTGGCACAGAACAATCTTGCTGGCAGATAGCCAGGTCTACCAGACCCAAAGGCACGGTCTGATGAACTGACAGGCAATCACTTATCTATCAATTAACTATTAGTCCACACGTACCCAAAATATCTAAATTAAAAAATTCCACATGTCCCATGGCTACATAAATTGGAAAATAAACAAAAACAATAGGCTTTTGGAATGCAATGAAACAAAGCAAAAAAAAAAAGTAGCAATCCTTAAAATGTACTTCCAACAAACGAAAAAATTCATCTTATCAGAGAAACCAGCTTCCATCTCCAATTATAAAGACTTCTTTCCCTCCTTCCTGCCTCCAAAACTTACCAGCCACTGTGAAATAGCAGCTGGAGCAAGATATGGACTGCCAGTGTCATATGACACAGACCATAATCGCCTCTGGAGAGAGGAATTGTGAGTGAGTTTTACTTCACATCAGACGTTGATTCAGATCAACCCTGCTAAGCTCTGTTGTATTGCTGTGGCTCGCCCTTTGTCAATTTGCAATCCAGTCAATCATGTTGTCTCTCATATAGCGAGGGATTCCTGCTCATCACTCATTCTTTATAGCACACAATACAGAATTGTTGGATGTGAACCTAGCCTTGGGGTGAGGTATAAGACTTGTTATGCAGCTCAGCAAGATCTGTCTCCCTCTGCCTGTTGTCTCTCTCTGCTCTGGATTCCTCTGCCCCTCCATAGAGTACAATGGGCTGTGTTACAGCTCAATGAGCTTGTAATACTCTTGTCTGAGCAATAAGGATTTGTGCTGTCTTTTTTCAGAGTGGATGATAATTTCAGAAGGCATGTGAAGATTGAATGGCTCATAAGTGGTGAAATGAAGCAGATTTCTCTGATAAGATATATTGTAAGGTTTCTTATTTGCCTGTATAATTTTTTTCTACAGAGTATGTTGAAAGTACAGTTCCATTTACGAGTGGTTTACTGGGATTTAATGAAATGTGTCCAACAGCAAAAAATAAAGGTGCTAAAGTAATACAATAGCCATAAATCATATTTCAAATCCACCACCATTCCAGCATTACCTCTTTGTGGTCCCCAATGGTCCAATACAGCAATAACATTACCTATATTTTTAACTTGACCGCAGCAGCCAATCACTGGCCTCAGCGCTTATTCTGGTATGCATGGCAAGTGACTGCTATGGCCAGTGACTGGCTGCAGTGGTGCACTACATAATCAGCTGTAGAAATGGCAGAGACTATTGAAACAACAGGAGATTTAAAAGGCAAGTTATTCTTTTTTTATTTGACTACACTGCATGTGGTTATGTAAATTAAAAAAAATCCTGGAAAGCTCCTCTAATGCTTAAGGCATTTACAATGTGCAGATCTTGCATTAAAACAATTACTGTTTCCAATACTCGAAGATAAAAAAAAAAAAACAGTGATCAGTTTAGTGCAGAATTTTAAAAAGCAAAGTACAAATTAAAAGGAAACACGAATATGCATCAATAACTAATTACCGTATATGAAACAACTGCAGGGCAAAGACAGCATTACAAGTAAGGCTATGTTCACATTAGAGAAAAGGCTTTGTATGCTTTTATCTTCATTTTAATAGCAGAAATAAGGCTATGAAGAAAAGGATGATCCGGCTTAAAATTTGCATCACGTTCGTTCATTTTTATATCAATTTTTATGCACTGAAAATAAAGCAATACATTATTGTCAGTGTTTTTTTTGCCAATTTCAAATCACAGCGAGGGCCAATGGGAAAAAGACACAGAAGATTTTGTTTTTTTTTTCTCCTCTTCTGTTGTTCAATTGAGGATATCGACAAGGAGGTTTTTTTTTTTTTTTGCTCTGCGCAAGATGGGCATGCAACTCATCCTGTCCATCACATCATCCATGATTTTATATATATATATATATATATATATATATATATATATATATATATATATATACACATATACAGTGCCTACAAGTAGTATTCAACCCCCTGCAGATTTAGCAGGTTTACACATTCGGAATTAACTTGGCATTGTGACATTTGGACTGTAGATCAGCCTGGAAGTGTGAAATGCACTGCAGCAAAAAAGAATGTTATTTCTTTGTTTAATTTTTTTTTAAATTGTGAAAAGTTTATTCAGAGGGTCATTTATTATTCAACCCCTCAAACCACCAGAATTCTGTTTGGTTCCCCTAAAGTATTAAGAAGTATTTCAGGCACAAAGAACAATGAGCTTCACATGTTTGGATTAATTATCTCTTTTTCCAGCCTTTTCTGACTATTTAAGACCCTCCCCAAACTTGTGAACAGCACTCATACATGGTCAACATGGGAAAGACAAAGGAGCATTCCAAGGCCATCAGAGACAAGATCGTGGAGGGTCACAAGGCTGGCAAGGGGTACAAAACCCTTTCCAAGGAGTTGGGCCTACCTGTCTCCACTGTTGGGAGCATCATCCGGAAGTGGAAGGCTTATGGAACTACTGTTAGCCTTCCACGGCCTGGACAGCCTTTGAAAGTTTCCTCCCGTGCCGAGGCCAGGCTTGTCCGAAGAGTCAAGGCTAACCCAAGGACAACAAGGAAGGAGCTCCGGGAAGATCTCATGGCAGTGGGGACATTGGTTTCAGTCAATACCATAAGTAACGTACTCCACCGCAATGGTCTCCGTTCCAGACGAGCCCGTAAGGTACCTTTACTTTCAAAGCGTCATGTCAAGGCTCGTCTACAGTTTGCTCATGATCACTTGGAGGACTCTGAGACAGACTGGTTCAAGGTTCTCTGGTCTGATGAGACCAAGATCGAGATCTTTGGTGCCAACCACACACGTGACGTTTGGAGACTGGATGGCACTGCATACGACCCCAAGAATACCATCCCTACAGTCAAGCATGGTGGTGGCAGCATCATGCTGTGGGGCTGTTTCTCAGCCAAGGGGCCTGGCCATCTGGTCCGCATCCATGGGAAGATGGATAGCACGGCCTACCTGGAGATTTTGGCCAAGAACCTCCGCTCCTCCATCAAGGATCTTAAGATGGGTCGTCATTTCATCTTCCAACAAGACAACGACCCAAAGCACACAGCCAAGAAAACCAAGGCCTGGTTCAAGAGGCAAAAAATCAAGGTGTTGGAGTGGCCTAGTCAGTCTCCTGACCTTAACCCAATTGAAAACTTGTGGAAGGAGCTCAAGATTAAAGTCCACATGAGACACCCAAAGAACCTAGATAACTTGGAGAAGATCTGCATGGAGGAGTGGGCCAAGATAACTGCAGAGACCTGTGCCGGCCTGATCAGGTCTTATAAAAGACGATTATTAGCTGTAATTGCAAACAAGGGTTATTCCACAAAATATTAAACCTAGGGGTTGAATAATAATTGACCCACACTTGTATGTTTAAAATTTATTAAAATTTAACTGAGCAACATAACTTTTTGGTTTGTAAGATTTATGCATCTGTTAATAAATCCTGCTCTTGTGTGAAGTTTGAAGGCTCTAACTTATTTGCATCTTATCAAACCTGCTAAATCTGCAGGGGGTTGAATACGACTTGTAGGCACTGTATATATATATATATATATATATATATATATATATATATATATATATATATATATATATATATATATATATATATATATTCCATTCAAATAAATGAATGGAATCCGATATAACATCTCCACGTTGATTTTGGCCACAAAAGATAGATAAACAGCTGCTGGGTGTGAACAGAACCAAAGTTGTAAAGTGAGACAAAGAGACAAAGGAGGATGGTGCGAAGAGGCAAGTTAAGCAGAACATAACCGATATCCTTATCCTTCTCTTGCAGCCAGTGGAAAATAAAAAAAAAAAATAAAAAAAAGAAAGTAGTCCTCTGTGTCCCAGTGTGAACTCGCTCTGCCTATTAGTATTTATTTTAAGCCATTTTAATCCTCATGTACTGGATGGATTGCACTTTCACATACATCAGACAATATGTGGTTCTATGCCTAGCGTGCCATGGAACGTATCTAATACATTTCTGCAGATTGTGTGCAACTCTGACTAAGGGTAAAGCCGGAGGGCGGTCGGTGCAGGTCACGCACTGTTCTACTTCACCCCGCATTACAGACTAGCTTCCAATCAATGTTTGCAGTGTAATATTAGATAGGTTCCTGAAGGAGAAATATTAATGCACAGTGGCCTCTAAGCGGAAGCCTACTCACTGCTCAGTTACTAATTAAAGGGAGTATCCACCAACAAAGTACATTTTAATTAATAGATCTTAGAATAAGTTCCACTAAAGGGGGCTTTGCACATAGCGATATCGCTAGCAAATTCGCTAAAGCGTCACCGATTTTGTGACGCAGCAGTGGGATCGCTGGTGCATCGCTAAATGTAAAGGGGCCTTTATAGAGCGTGGCTGCAGTGTCTGTGCGGAGATGCAGAGCCGCTAATGTACAGTGCAGACCTCAATCAGTGTGTCTGCACGGACACTGAAGCCACGCTCGCAGTGTCATTGCTGGGTCCAGTCTGCGGCAGTTGTTTGGTAATGTAATGCAGACAGGAGCCAGCAATGAGATATGGAAATAATACTATGTGAGAACAGCTGAAGAGTGAGCTGTCAAAGATATGACGTTTGCAAATTGAGGGTGCGTAATAGTGTAATGGGCTCTTTAGCCATGTCAACGGTGCACCGAAGCCCCCTCATCTGCATGCAAAATAAATATTTTTTTTTATGCTAACTAAAGCATTAAAAGCTATACTATAGGTATTATTTTTATATGCGGCAAATCCCCATCATACTTGTAGAAGTGGTTTAATTAGCATAAGAGCGACAGTACGAAATGACTGTTCAAATGAAGCACAGGCGGTGCTCCCTTGACGTGGCTCTCCACCTACTTGTTTTTCACTTATCCCAACTGGCTGGCAGAAGCAAAAGAAGAATAGACATAAACAAAGAACAAAAAGTTGCATTGAAGGGTTTGACCACTCCAAGGAGGCAACGAGCGCCTGTGCTTGGTTTGAATAGTTATTTTGTGTTGACAGACTTCCTTTAACAAAAGGGACACTATGATTTCAACACTACCTATATGATTTTTATGCAACCTATTTAAAATATTATTTCAACTAAAAATGAGAGTGCAGCCACTGTGATGCTTCCTTGCTGCCTGTGCGGCAGAGATCTGATGTGGGGAGTCTGGAGTGACGCTGCTCGGCTGATGTAGGGGCTGATCACAGCATATATATGCACTACAGAGCTTGGAAGACGCAAATAATGACATTCAGGATATCCATGCCTGAGTAACTTTTGCTCTTTGTGGCACATCCACATAATTTAGCATGAAAAGGCTGGATGCCGACCACAACATATCTGGCAACATTTAGAACGAGATTTTGGCTACAAAATAAAATAATAAAGTGTTAACCAGAAGCCAGGGAATGCTTATGTTAAGGTTCATATTTTCAAGAAAGGATTAAGGATTTTTTTTTTTCTTTTAGAAAGTTAGTCTTGAAAAGTCCAGTTAACAACATCCAGGTTAAATATGTGCTTTTTGGTATGACCCCTGACCTTAATACTGCCCCGTACAAATCGCTGTGGGCTTGATGGCCTTAGCTGTGGTGGGCTTCACATTTGGAACCTGGGACAATGAGGCAACAGGAGAAACACGAGCAGTGAAACAAAATGCAAGGCGACAGAACAGAAACATGATGCAGACGTGTATATGCTCACCCCATTCAATAGAATTTCCCATGTTACAATGAGATTAAATCATTTTCATATGGTCCATCAAGGGAACTGACTGGCAATCAATTATTTGCTCAATTTACAAAAGGTTTCAGCAATGGTCTACAAACTTGCCCAGTGAAATGAGCAGATGACAACAATACAAATGGCGATGATCTCATATAATTATGCTGAAATGATGGAAAATATACAGTAATCTACATTATGGAATGGGAAATCAGGTGCGGGGGCACAGAAATCAGAGATGCAGAAACCAGCAGCCCGATAGTCATGCAGCCGAGCCGGTCATGCCCTCATTTCTTAAATAGGCATTGTTTGCAGGAGTTGCTACCTTGCTGGATTCCTCCAGCTGGGTTCCTCTCTTCCAGGCTTCGGAGAAGATGGAGCTCACAATGCTTTGGGAACGCATGTGGCAGGTGGCCAGGGAGTCAGACAGTCCACTATCTGATTGATTTGAATGGTTTGATTGGGATTCTGGAAAAGAAAAAAAAAATCCTCAATAGGATAATTAACAAAACTTGATGCCATAAAATTCACATTTATTCATCAGCAATTGTAAGGTAAGATGGCAAGGTGGTAGCTATATTGGCATCACAATCTCCCCACTCTCAGTACTAGGTATTTCTTTATTCTCCTTTGTTCCCCCTGCCATACACACCTCAGCACATCATTACCATAATTCATTCGTTTTGCAACCTAATGTGCCACCCCCTAACATAATAAAATAGAACTAACAGGACGCACATTACAGCATCACACATCCCCATAACAACTGGTCATGTGATGCACGAGGCGACATCACACGCCGCCGCCACTAGCACTCCGTCCCTTATGACCCGCTCTCCCACATGACTGATGTCACCTATTTTCGGACCCCTATGACACACGCTCCCCACATCATGTGATGCCGACATCACCCTCATCCTGCCTCTATCAGACACAGCTTGATCTCCTAACACATGCCCCAAACAAATAGCGCCTTGATACATGTGGCGCCAAGACAGGGGGCATGGCTTTTGACACATCTATTTATATAATGGCCTTGTAATGTTTTCATTTCCTATTCTGTTCAGATGTCACCGTATCCCAGAATTCCAAGCGGAGGAAGTTCACCAATCTCCATACTGGGACACCCAAGTGATGGGTGTCTCAATATGGAAACTGCTGCTGGTACCAACACTCACACACAGCCTCTTGCGCAGTACCACCAGCAGAACACCGTCGCACCACATACACACTCTATACGCCGTACGCACCACACTCACACTCTCTTGCGTGGTACCACGAGCGGAATACCGTCGCACTGCGCCTGCGCGAATTCCGCTGATCCCGGCGGCAGATGCGTGACGTGTCTACAGGCAGAGGAAGACGGTCACATTAAAGGGCTTTTCCCGCGAACAAAAGTTCATTTTAAAAATTGTCTGTGTCTGACCGTGTACGGAGCATACCACAGCTCCTGGGAAGAGGAGGAAGCAAAAGACAATACTGACATCATTTTGAGAGGTAAAATATTTCACTGACTGTTTTTAAACAATATTTTACCTCACAAAATGTATCCTCTGCGATCTCCTGCTGTAATGTCATTATTGTCTTTTGCTTCCTCCCCTGCCCAGGAGCTGTGGTATGTTCTGTACAGGGTCAGACACAGGGGTGAAAGAGACAGAGCACAGGGGGGAGACAGCTCAAATGGGATAGCACATGAGGGGAGAGCACAGAAAGGAGAGAGACAGCAGACAAGGGGGATAGCACATTGGGTAGACAGGTCAAAGAAGAGAGCACAGACGGGAGAAGTCAGCACATGAGGAAAGAGAGAATGGATAGGTGGGTGAGCACATGGGGGGGGGGGGGGGGGGAGAGAGATTCTCAACGCTGCAAAGCCTGCCCCCATCGTGACATTGCCGCCCTCCCGATACGATAGCATCGGGCCTACATCTAGTTCTCTAAATAATTGGCTTTGATAACACCACGCTACCATGGTGTACACACCACAGGAGCAGGAGCGCACACCAGGACACCATAACCAAGGTAATTCTCATGGGCCACTGCCACCATTATCCAAGAATCTTCTTGGGGTTCCTTACAGTTCTATAACTACCTCTTTACATTTTAGGAGAAACCTTTATACTTTACCCCTCCAGGAACTAACAGCACCTTTGGACAAGCTCAGCACACTAAGGTATAATCCCAGTCTTTTCAATTTTCTCACCATTTCAGTTTTTTCCTTTGTCATACTTACCCTCCCATTCCCTATCTTTTAACTACCCAAGTAGCCTCACAAACTACCTCCCCCTTATGTACTGGTAGCCCATTCTGGCCCCGTGCAATTACCTATCCTGTCCTCTGGTTTTGTGTTTTGTCTGCAGTAGTTTCCACATTTGCCTTTTTGTATGGAATTATGTTCAGTTATCCAGAGTGCTGCTTGTACTAAAGAAGGAGTAGAGACGTTCGTCTGATGATAAATCCCCATTGTGAGACAGGCACAGTACAATGTTTGCTGCTATACTCAGATATGCGTAATACTCCACTTTTGGGTCTTTTGATTGTATATATGTATTTATCATCTATATGTGCTGTCTAACAGTTTGCCTATTTCTTCTCCTCCCCTCCAGAGCGACTTTGTGAACAGACCCGGGACTGGGAAAACGCTTTGTCACATTCAGAACTTGCTTTTTATGCTTAATCTGAGTCCATGTCTATCTGCACTTGAATTTTGAGTGTGTGCGCTGAATGTACCGCACGCTATGTAGGTTTTGTATACTGCCAAAAAAAAAAAAAAAAATTGCAAACCACAACACCACAAGGCAGATTTATTTTCCTACAGAGAACTGGCATTGAAAAGTCATAAGGGTTTGCACAGTGAGTAACACTGCAATTTTGCAACTTGACATTTTTACGCTGACCCAGACCGCTTTCTGAAAGAAGTGTGGAGCGTCTTATAGGAGCATGGCCCAGGATGGCCCCATACACTCACTCCAATTTACACCACAAAAGTAGATTATAGATGATATTTTTGGGCCACGAAAGATGTGCCAAAGTCATGAGGAGGTGCATCTTACTCCAGCATACTCTGGCTTTTTGTACCCCAGTTTTGATCCAGTTGTGGTAAATTCCCCCATGTATAAAATAACCCCCTATTATTGTGTACAAGTCAAATGCATTCAACTTATGGATATAAAATATAGAATTTTACAGGTTGACAACGTCAATAGGCGCTAGGATTTCCTGCTTCATATCTGTGCAGACACAAACGTACCCCAATTATTCTGCAATAATGTGAGCGACACTGAGTTGTATGCTGTACCTGGTAAACTAGAAGAGCTGGAGCCAGATTTCATGCTGGAGCTGGACAACGAGGTCCAGTCATAAGCAGCTTCTGTCCTCTTCAAGGCCTCCTGATAATTGATGTAAAGCTGCTTCCCGTACTACAATGACAAAGAGAACATCAGCACGTAAGCCAACATATGGAAGAAAGAAAGTCAAAGCCTTAAAGCCACATGAACCCCAGTCCTATATGGAACACATATGCACTTTTGCCCTAGATGTCCAAGGAGGCGCTCTGGAAAGAAATATGGACTTGAGAATCCTGCCATGCTTCGATGTCAATGTTGAGACTTATTCCAACAGGTCACCTGAGCTCAGCTTCACAACAATTCAAGGTAACATTTGTCAGGAATCAATCTCCACCGCATAGCGAGATTCTCATGTCTTTAGCCGGGAGCCACATGCCCCGGGCCCCTCTGTGACCTGCCGTTTCCTTTGATGTCCATTTACATGTTTCCTTCAGATCATGTAGGTGATATGATCCAGAGTGGAGTAAGCAATCAGTAAGCTGATCACCAGTTCTTTCACTGTAGCTGAATAGATGGAGATAAATGTGATGAATACTTTAGCCCCTGGGCTCCAGTAAGGCAGATAAACATGAGGAATGGCATAAATTACCTTTGCTATACGGATACCATTAATCCACTGGTGTAATGTTCGGACATCGTCACAGCACAGATACTTGATATACTGAGACTTTTTCTGGATTTGTGGATGCTGTCAATAGGAAAATGAATAAAAATTTAAATCAGTTAGCAGTAAGTGTAAAAATAAAAAAAATATATAATTATATTATAAAGATCTATCACATATAAATACATCAGAATATATTAAAGGTACACTCCCATGTTGTGCCTACAAAGCGGATTTGTGTGTGAAAAATCAACTGTGTATAACACATTTTCTAATTCTCGTGTAATACAATGAATTAAAAAGAACAAACACCATGACAAGGCTAGTATAGATTAATACGGATACTTCACAGGGCTGTGGGTCAAACAGCTATCCCCTCCACCTCTTCAATACACGGAACGCTCATCTGGCCGGACGCTCCTGTGTTCTCTATGAGAGTGCAGCTGACAGACATCTCTAGTAGAAGAGTTTACTCTCAGAGAGCAAAAAGGTTAGCAGTGCAAAATCACACATGCCGGATCCTCATCTCCCCAGCCATCATCTATCAGGGGACTGTCAGGAGGTCCTCATACACATTGGACAGTCGATATCGCCAGGTTTGGCCAATGTTAATCTCCTGTGTATGGGGGTTGGTTTCATTTTCAGGGAAGGTGAACCCCAAACACTATAAAATATGTAAACTAACAAAACCAATCCACTACTCACTCTCACTGATCCAGGACAGAGAGTTTTGGCTGCAGAGGTGACATCACGTCGACTGCGCAGATTATTGTTGTAACCAATCACTGAGCTCAGCGTCTATGCCTAGGCAGACGGCACAAATCACGGATTGGTGACAGTGATGATGTGCGTTCTACTGCCAAAACAATGAGACCAGAGCAGCGACAGGGAGTGGGCCCTGGACAGAGGCAAGGAGAGCACCTTGGTCTGTTTGTTATTTCAGGTGTTTTATAGCATTTGGGGTGTCAACTTTCCTGAAAGTGGAAAACCCATTTAAAGAGATTGTCCCCTTTCATAAAACATTAGTTTCTGGCTGCAGTTTGTCGAAAAGAAAATCAAGATCAAAAATGCACTTTACTCACCCCCTCCCCGAGTCCAGTGTTGAGTGGCTGGTGCTTTTCTTAGTGTTCAGTATTGGCTAAAGTGCTGACGTCACGTCAACAGCCAATAAATGAGCTTAGCCGCTCTTCATGTTAGGAAAGAACGCTCCAATCAGATCAGCATATCTCACAGATTGGCTACCGTACTGTCGACGTGACGTCAGCGCCGTAGCCGATACCTGGAGCAGAGGTGGAGTAACAGTGCTGGACATGGGTACAGTGAGTAAAACACATTTTTATTTTGTTTTCTTTTTTTATTTATCTCTTTTTTTTTTTTTTATAAGAAATTGATTTTCTGAGTGGAGACAACTCTTATATTTGGCCCTAGATGCTGTAATGCAGCATCGTCACCACTAAGTGTCAGTATAGCCAAACAACATGGAGCCACGAGACGACTCCTGTAAGATTACGCTGCAAATTCCACTGCTCATATGAAAAACTGAAGCCTCAGTGGCCAATAAAATTCCACAGGCTGCAAATAAAACAATCCCATTGCTTCCGTAATAAACAATGTTGTTTATGCCAAGTAGATGAGAGGAATGTGTTGTATAATCTCTTTTCAGTATATTCCAGCCTACTGGGTAATTACAGGGCAGTGGTAATAAGACCTTACCTTTAATACGAGGCAGTAGTCTGTAGGAGCCTTGTACTTGCTCCGATACTCCTGACCGTAGTAAACATTGACATGATCCAGCTGAAGGAAGCAGACGAGGTCTCGAGATGCCTAATAACAAGAAGCTACTGTTAGACTGGCAAGAAATCATATCAGACAATGAAAAATACATCAATGTCTTTTTCAAGCAGATGATTTTAAGGAATAGTTTATAAAAAGAAGAGGAGATCTATTATTTATTAAAAATAAGGAAATAAATAAACAAATATGTACAATGTCTCCACCATGCTTTACTGTTTCATATTTACAATCGATCCTGAAGGACGCCAGCTGAAGGGGGGTGAGATTAGTTCACCTCTGTCGATGTACAGTATGTAGGGCTGATGTATAGCAGCAATCCTGGAGAATATATGATATTTCTATATTTCCAGAGAAGTACTTTTGTCACTGTTTTACTGTACACAAGATGCAATTTAAAAGGCATATTTCTATCTTGGAAAAAAAAATGACAAAAACTATTTTCTAATTATGGGATCGGTTCTAGGGGGCCACCAGAGGTCCAAACAATGAAGGGAGTGCAGCGCTAGTTCCTCACCAGTGACTCCATTGCTGAGAACTACATAGCTCTCTGGTTTTGTACTCCTAACTCAGCTGAATCACCATATAGTTACAGGATGGATATAAAAAGCTTAAAACACAGACTTATCGCTGAACTCTCCCGATCAGGTCCAAAAACAAGGCAACCAAGTAACCTGAATGTCAGTGATAAAAAAAAATAGGTTTATGGTGGCCCTAGGGGTATCACACCTGCCTAGTCTACAGATATAGCAAACTTCAACCGCACATTTATCACACTACATGCCAATGAAATCTAAAAAGTGCCCATTCACAGAGAAAGGTCTACAGTGACATATGAAGAAGCCATCCTAATAGTCATTATCCACCCTTTAAAAGGTCTTGCCACATGACTTGCGGTAGAAGGCTAAACCAGAATCCCCATTTGCAGACTGTTCCAAAGTTCTTGAACCTGATTAGTGCCAAATAGACAGAATGGCTGGGTGAGAGGCCTTCAGCAGGGGAAATAAGACAAAACATTTCTCCTTAAAGATAACCTCTCAGCACAATTTTGTAATGTAAAGACAAGGCTATAATACCGATTACATGGGTACCTTTGGGGGAAAAAAAAAAAATCTGCTTTGAAGTTTTTCATTAATCAGCATTTTAAATTTTCGGTGTACAGAGGTCATACTATGCACTGGGTCTTTTCTCCTCTATGTATGGTCCCCTGGACCTTCTGGTCTCTGAATGACAGGTCACTGCTGAGATTTCATAGAGAGGAGGCCGGTCATTCACAGACAGAAGGCCGGGGAATCACAGACAGAGGAGAAAGAAGACCCAGTGCACCGCAATCTAATTAGCAGAAAACTTCATATGCTAATTAACGAAGAACCACAAAGCAGATTTCGCCACCAAAAGTATGAATGTAATCAGTATTACAGCTTTACACAACAAAATCGAATGCTGACAAATTCTCTTTAAAAAGATGGTCAGGTGAGGTAGACTTACATGACTGCTACTTCCAACAGGTGGCAGTAGAGACCCAGTTCTCTTCTCCTGAAGAGGTAAATTACATATCTTATTTCCCAGGCAGCGGTTTCAGAAGAACTAGAAGCAGGTCTGTGTACCTCCAAGCTTCACTTTCCCTTCTCCAAAGAACTTTACGAGCACCAACTGTCTCAAAAATGGGAAAATCTGTAGTCTCTGAAAATAGATTTCCCCTGTGACCAGAGAATTTTGAGAATGAATGCTCAGTTCTGGAGGAGACAGGAGTGGATTTCTCTAATAAGATATATTGAAAAGTTACGCTGCTTTACGCCTTACACATGCCAATGTTATTAACGCCAAGTACAATTCTAGCTCTGTGCTTTGTGACAACAGTAAGTCCTCACCTTTGCTTTCCCTTTTGGTACATAGTAAATGCCAGATGCTCTAAGCAGGAAATATCTCTTCTTCCAGGACTTTTTTCCATCATCCTTCAGCCACAGGACACCCTCTATTTCTGGGACAGTGACAGAGCTACCGCAGAAGCATTCCTGCAGACAGAAGACAGAATTAACAAAATCCAGAAAATGTCAGTGTCTGGACTTTTCACGTTGAGCTACACCCTTACAGCTAAACTACTGTCGGTGTAGAGAAAAGTGGAAGCGAAACCTCCTGGAATGAAACCTCCTGGGATATCACAAAACTTGACATGTGTCCACCATGTGGTGCTGGGAAGGCCCGCTACGATTGCTGGATCAAACAGATGCCACATTCACAGTCATGTGCTTTACAGGAGATAAAAGGCCTCTAACCGCCGATAGTATTATAGAATGCAAACTATCTAAGCTTTATACTCACACACAGGGACTTGATGAAGTTTATAGGGGATGTTCCCATTGCTGGATCTTACACAGCTAAAGGATTTAATAATCCTATCCTCCCTGATAGGATTTCGGGGAAACAAAACATCATTTGTCACCCTACCATGACAGTAGCACAAACCCTTTCAAAACCAGAGGGCTTCATTGTAAAGACTGCTTTCACACCCCAGTACCATTGAACAATTAAATGTCCAAGCCCCAAATTAAGTTCTCCCCAGCTTTTCCCCGGGTATGCTTTTCCTGCAACAGACCGCACAGTCATGTCATACATATTTTGTTATGTCCAGCTATATAATTGCTGTCTAGAAGGTCTAGTCATTTTTTATGTCTTCAATTATTACAGACATTGTATTTTTGCGTGTATTAATCCTTCATATATTTCATACTGTAAGGTAACAGCACCATCTGCTGGCCGTTTAATGCAGAGATTCTAGTTTAATTTGCAATGTATTGTGGGATTGTTCCTGTTACAACATAGTCTTGTTTAAGACACTGTGAGAGGAACAGCAGCCATTATTCCTCCATGTGTCTTAGGAGAAATTACACCATTCGTGTTCTTCATGCTTCTTAAACAGCCTGCTCTAAGCATAGTTGGTAAGCACTATCTAGGTGTTATAATCCTGTGTTTATAACGTTTGTTGTATTAAATAGGTAATCATCAGCTATGTATTACCTCATGGTACCTATGTATTACCTCATGGTACCTATGTATTAGCTCATGGTACCTATGTATTACCTCATGTTACTGTGTATTGCAGACTATCTGTATTTTATGCTCTGTGCAGTTATATATTCTGAAATGCTCCTGTTATTGCATCCTATAGTTTCACCCTTTCCTGTCACATCTGCATTCACTAAAAGAAGGTTACAATTTGACAGCCTCTTTTTCTTAAAAAAGACAGGGGGTTTAGCTACATGTCTCATTGCACACCCTGCTAACGTGTATGAGGACAGTATAGTGAAACAACTGCTGAGAACAAGCTCAGAAGAACTGACGTTACAGAGCCCGCCATTATCCAAGCATACGGTTATAGCAGCAACCTCCTAACGGTCGGACCGAATAATCAGACCATACGGAGCCCGCCATTATCCACGCTGAGCTGACAAAGGGATATCACAGCGGTCGCCTAACTGTTGAATCATATCTCAAGAACGAGCATCCTCTTTCAAGACGAGATCACAAGTTAGTTCCTCCAAGACACCATCCGTCAGCAATGCCGCCGCTATTGCCCGCGCAAAAGCTGAAGTGGCAAAAGCAAGAAGCACCTTTGCTGAGCAAGAGATAGAATTGAAACTACAACAAGCATGCCTGAATGCAGAGAAAGCACGCCAACAAGCATGCCTGGATGCAGAGAAAGCGCGCCTTGAAGCAACATTACAGAAACTTGCTATTGAAAAAGAAACAGCAGCAGCCATAGCAGAAGCAGAAGCCTAGAAGCTGCCGTATATTCTGACGACGAACACAGCAGTGTGCTAGGCCTACAACAAGTTACTCACGATCCATTGCAGTGTACTGCAGAGTACATCCATCAGCATTCCAAATCAAATGACGATCCAGACCCACAGGCGAAGACACTGCATTTTGTCAACAAGCCAACCAGATAATTCAGACCCCCAGAAAGCCAACTATCAGTCTCCTTACCAAAAGAAAGGAAATACACATTGGGATGATACTGACCACAATAATCTTTCTCCAGAACAGAAGATCCGGAATCTGTCCTGGCTTAAAGAGAACCCCTTCGCTTCAGAAAGGTACTACAGCAGTTGGACCACACCAGAGACATCTAACAGGTATGACCGCACAGCACACATGTACTCTGACAACACTCCATCAGCTGGCATCAGTGCCAATCAAGCCACGATGGACTTTGCCAAGTTCCTTGCTCGACGTGAGTTGGTCACTAAGGGACTTGTAAAGTTCAGCGATCACGCTGAAAACTACAGGGCTTGGCGAGCCTCCTTCAAAAATACCATAAGAGATATAGGTCTATCATGTAGTGAAGAAGTGGATCTCTTGGTAAAATGGCTAGGACATGAGTCTGTCGAACACGCAAAGAGAATCAGAGACATTAATGTAAATTATCCATATGTCGGCCTCAAAAGAATTTGGAATAGACTTGATGAATGCTATGGTTCAGTAGAGGTTATAGAAAGTGCCTTGTT
Source organism: Dendrobates tinctorius (assembly GCF_039654945.1). Taxonomy (NCBI): domain Eukaryota; kingdom Metazoa; phylum Chordata; class Amphibia; order Anura; family Dendrobatidae; genus Dendrobates; species Dendrobates tinctorius. The sequence goes on from NW_027361793.1 coordinate 587,836, forward strand.
TAAAAGAATAGAGGACGTTCCTAGAATAACGAACAAGGATTATTCAAAGCTCAGAGAATTAACTGACTTGTTAATGGAGTTGTGTGTAGCAAAAGCAGGAGATCTTGTGGGGTTGACATATCTCGACACTGCTAGAGGTGTGAACCCCATAGTTCAAAAACTCCCATATAACCTGCAAGACAAATGGGTTACATATGGTTCTAGGTATAAACAGACTTACAATGTACCATTTCCTCCATTCAATGGGTTTGTAGATTTTGTCGCAGAACAAGCAAAAATTAGAAATGATCCTAGCTTTGATCTCATGCTGTCATGTGCCAATAACTTTGTTAGTAAACCTCGTAGAACAACTGTAGAGGTCCACAAAACTAACATTTCCTCCACAGGTTCAGTTCGCAAAAAGTTCAGCTCCGGTCAAGGAGAAGACAAATCCAAAGACCCAAGCAGGCAGTGTCCCTTACACAAGAAGCCACATTCCTTACTTAAGTGCAGAGCTTTCAGAGAAAAGTCATTGGAAGAAAGGAAGGCCTTCCTTAAGGAGAACCGCATCTGCTACAAATGCTGCTCTTCAACATCCCACTTCGCCAGGGACTGTAAGGTTAGTGCAAGGTGTACCGAATGTGACAGCACCGAACAGAACTCAGTTCTACACCCTGGACCACCATCGGATGACTCAAATACTGACACTCCAGCCATTACTTCTAAGAGTACAGAAGTTTGTGGAAATCTCATAGGAGGCAAGTCCTGCTCTAAAATTTCCCTACTGAGAGTCTACCCGGCAAACGAAAGGGACAAAGCCATCAAAGTGTAAGCGATTTTAGATGATCAGAGTAACAGGTCATTAGCCAAGTCTGCCTTCTTTGATAGCTTTAACGTCAGAGGACCCAGTGCCCCCTACTCTTTGAAAACTTGTGCCGGTAGAGACAGCTGGTAGGAGAGCAACAGGCTAAGTAGTCGAGTCTATAGATGGCCAAATGTGTCTGCCCTTACCAACCATATTGGAATGTAACCAGATTCCTGACAACAGGTCAGAGATACCTACGCCTGAAGTGGCATCGTATCATCCTCATCTGAAGCGTATAGAACGGCTGATTCCTAGCCTTGACCCAGAGGCTCAAATAATCTTGCTCCAAGGGAGAGATATTCTACAAGTTCACAAGGTTAGACAACAGATCAATGGCTCGCACAATGCTCCATATGCTCAGAGACTCGACCTTGGGTGGGTCATTGTAGGAGAGGTCTGTTTAGGAGGTGCACACAAACCGACAGTGGTTAACAACATGTTTACCAGGACTCTCGAGAATGGACTTCCATCTCTCCTTCAACCATGTGAAAATCACTACTTCATAAAGGAGTTGCTACACAGCACTTCATCACCAAGTATCTTAGCGAGTCGTGCCAATGATGATTGCATTCAGAATTGCGACCAAGATCACCTTGGGTGTACGGTCTTCGGCAAGACCAAAGAAGATAATCGTATAGCAATGTCATTTGAAGATAGACTGTTAATAGAGATGATGGAGCAAGGAATGGTGCAGGACAAAACGAAGAGCTGGATTGCACCTCTACCCTTCAATCCTCAACGACAACGCTTGCCTAACAACAGAGAACAAGTTTACAAACAATTGGTCTCCCTCAGGCACAGCTTCCATAATAAGCCAGAGATGAAAGACCATTTCTTAACCTTCATGGAGAAGATATATAAGAACGGTCATACAGAGTTAGCACCTACACTTCAAGACTTTGAGGACCACTGGCACCATGGTAAACACGTCAACACAGCTCTACAGCTAGAGCAGTCGAAGAATATAATTATCCGAGCTGTACAGCGTGAAAACTATGCCAAAGAATAACTTAGTTACTCACCGATAACGGTGTTTCTCGGAACCCATGACAGCACCACGGAGAGAGGGGATCCGCCCTTCAGGGACAGGAACCTACAGATAAAAAGGGCGGTACCTCTCCTCCGCCTTCAGTTGGTTACAGAGCATCAGAGGGTCTCCAGGTTAGTTAGACAACAGAAATATATACACCATATTATCATACTGCTTATTTATTAAAAGCACCGTGCCTAAACGAAAACACTCTACTAACAGTAACACGTTCTCACCACACTCGTGAAGGGGAGGGGAATAAGCGGGTTCTGTCATGGGTTCCGAGAAACACCGTTATCGGTGAGTCACTAAGTTATTCTCTCTCACCCATGACAGCACCACGGAGAGAATTCCAGAGATTGGTAGCTTAGGGAGGGACCACTGCCTTAAGGACCCTTCTCGCGAAGGTCAGGTCAGACGTAGAGGCTAGATCTAATCTATAGTGCCTGAAAAAGGTCGAAGGTGATGACCAGGTGGCCGCCTTACAGATTTGTTCTATTGATACCTCAGATCTTTCAGCCCATGAGGTCGCCATTGCCCTTGTGGAATGGGCTCTCAGCCCCTCCGGGATGGTATTTCCACTGGATGAGTATACCAGGGCAATCACATCCCTTATCCACCTTGCCATGGTACTCTTGGATGCCTTGAGCCCCTTCCGAGGACTCTGGAAATACACAAAGAGAGAGCCTTCCTTCCTACATTTTTTGGTGGCCTCTAAGTACTGTACTAGGCACCTTTTAACATCTAAAGTGTGGAATTTTTCTTCCCCCTTATTTTTTGGATTTGGGCAGAAGGAAGGAAGGACTACCTCTTGGGACCTGTGGAAATGTGATGACACTTTAGGTAAATAGGCCGGGTCAGGTTTTAGGATGACCCTATCCTCTAGAATTTTTGTAAAAGGAGGCCTTGCTGATAAGGCTTGGATATCGCTCACTCTTCGGGCTGATGTTAGTGCCACCAGAAGCACCATTTTAAGTGATAGGATTTTTAGGGGTGCCAAGTGAATTGGTTCGAACGGAGGGCCTGTCAGTGTTGATAGTACAAGATTCAGGTCCCATGACGGTAACCTTTGACTAGCTTTTGGCCTAGATCTGGTTGCGGCCTTAATAAATCGTGATACCCAAGGGTCACCTGTCACATCATGGTTATAGAGGGAGCCTAACGCCGCTATTTGTACTTTTAATGCGTTAACCGCCAGACCCTGTTCTAGGCCCTTTTGTAGAAATTCTAGGATCTTATCAATCTGCACTCCGTCATGGACCTTTGCCCTAGAAGTGGATAGGAATTTTTTCCATGTCCTGCCGTAAGTTCTCATTGTAACTGGTTTCCTACTTTTTTGTAATGTAGTTATAAGTTTCTATGAAAACCCCCTGTCCCTCATCAGTGCCCTCTCAAATTCCATGCTGTTAAATGGAGGTTCAGTGCCCGAGGATGTAACACTGGGCCCTGCGATAGCAGGTCCGGAAGATCCGGTAGGATCCATGGGTCGGTTAGTGAGAGCATTCTTAGCCAGGAAAACCAGGTTCTTTTGGGCCAGAAAGGGGCTATCAGTATCATTCTTGCCCCATCCTCCCTGACTTTCCTTAGGACCGCTGGAATGAGCATGATTGGGGGAAAGGCATATGTTAGACTCTGTGTCCATGGGAGCATAAACGCGTCCAGAGTTAGAGGATTCCCTCTGGAATCTAGGGAGCAGAAGGTTTCTATTTTTTTGTTTTTGAAATCGGCAAACAGATCTTTATCCGGGGTCCCCCACATTTTTACAATCTGCCGAAAAATGGACCCCTTTAGTACCCATTCCCCTTGTCGTAATTGGGTGCGGCTCAGAAAGTCTGCCCTTTGATTCTCTGCACCCCGGATGTGTAGGGCTGATAGAGATAGCAGGTTTGCCTCCGCTAGTTTGAGGACTCTGGCGGATGTGTCCATTAGGGCTTGGGACCTGGTTCCCCCCTGATGATTTATATAGGCCACTGTGACTCAATTGTCCGAAAGAATGCGGACATGGTGATTCTGGAGCAGGTGTAGAAATTGTGTTAGTGCATAGCCTACTGCTAGAAGCTCTTTTTGGTTTGAGGAGGCTTTTAATTCTTGATCTCCCCACACGTCCTGAGCTCCATACCGGTAGGGGTCTAGTGCAAGTGGGGCATTCCCTGTTCTTATTCACTTTCTTCTTTCCCTAAGGGAGAGGGATTTGTATTACAAAGGTGAACATTCACGAAGATCACTTACCCCCAAAAGGTGCGCTGCTGCAGGTACCGGTTCGGGAGACGAAGTCAGGTCCTGTATAGGCTGACCTCCTGGTGGCGATTTGCTCCTTGCTGCTGATGTACTATGCCACGTGGAGTGACTGCTGGAACGGCCCTCTCTGTTTCGTTCCTTTTGTCGGTGGTGGTGGTGCTGCTGCTTCTGCTTGAGCTGCTGTCTGGCATGCTGCTCCTGTTGCTTATCGCTATCCTCCATTATTAGGAACGCTTCCAGCCAGGAGTCTCTTCAGCCACCATATTTAAATTTGCTGCCCCCGTGACGTCACCGCTCCCATCCTGCATCGCGCTGGTCGGGTAGCGCGCTCCTGTTCATGCGCCTGATTCAGGGACCCGGAAGTCCGCCTCTACTTCCGGGGCAGCGGCCATCTTGGTACTCTCCGTACCATTGCGCTGCCCGCACTTCCATCGGGTCCCCGCGAGCCCCAATCTCCTTTCCAGAGCGGCGACTCCGGCGTCTCCCCCCCGCTCACCTGGTAGCCCGCATCGGCCCCAGCGGTGGCGGCTTCGGGCACCATTCCTGCCGCGACAGGGGCCTCCCCGCTGCCGAATACCCGACAGGCCGGCCCCGGATCCGGACTCTCTTGAAACGCAGGTACGCCGTACTGTGGGTCCCCCAGTCAGGGACAAGAACCCAACTGAAGGCGGAGGAGAGGTAGCGCCCTTTTTATCTGTAGGTTCCTGTCCCTGAAGGGCGGATCCCCTCTCTCCGTGGTGCTGTCATGGGTGAGAGAGAAATCGACTGTTTAACCAATCAACGGCCAATACCAAAAGATAGTGTTCTGAGGAAACTCAGAGCAGCAAGAGAACTGCAACTCTCTTCCAACTTGAATATGAGGGACGTAGAAAAATACCTAAGTGTACATGGGTGTACTTGGACTTTTAACCCACCACATTCTTCACATATGGGAGGTGTATGGGAGAGAATGATAGGTGTCGCAAGGAGAATCCTCGATTCAATCTTCTTACAGGAAGGATCTGCAAGACTGACACACGAAAGCTTGACAACATTCATGGCCGAAGTGTCAGCCATCATAAACGCCAGACCGTTGACTCCAATTTCCAGTGATCCTGATGACCCAACTGTTCTCACCCCAGTCCTGCTGCTTACGCAGAAGACTGACCCTAATTGCTCTTCACCTGGAGAATTTAATGTTAAAGACCGTTACAGGAGTCGATGGAGACAAGTAGAGAGTCTCTCCAATGCCTTTTGGGACAAGTGTAAAAAAACAGTACCTGCCTACTCTGCAACAGAGGAGAAAGTCGCAAACCAGCAAGCCTAACCTCCAGCCTGGCGATATAGTACTAATGAAAGACTGTCAGTCTCGAAGAAATGAATGGCCATTAGGTCTCATTACCCAGACATTCCCATGTAAGGATGGAATCGTACGTAAGGTGGAAGTAAAAATAGGAAAACAAGGTGAGACCAAATTGTTCCTCAGGCCAGTAGGGGAACTCGTTCTGCTGTTCACGTCAAATAAACACAATAGTGACGTCGGCTGACGTCAAGCAGGGAGTGTTCTGTCCAGCTATATAATTGCTGTCTAGAAGGTCTAGTCATTTTTTATGTCTTCGATTATTACAGACATTGTATTTTTGTGTGTATTAATCCTTCATATATTTCATACTGTAAGGTAACAGCACCACCTGCTGGCCGTTTAATGCAGAGATTCTAGTTTAATTTGCAATGTATTGTGGGATTGTTCCTGTTACATCATAGTCTTGTTTATGACACTGTGAGGTGAACAGCAGCCATTATTCCTCCATGTGTGTTAGGAGAAACTACACCATTCGTGTTCTTCATGCTTCTTAAACAGCCTGCTCTAAAGCATAGTTGGTAAGCACTATCTAGGTGTTAAAATCCTGTGTTTATAACGTTTGTTGTATTAAATAGGTAATCATCAGCTATGTATTACCTCATGGTACCTATGTATTACCTCATGGTACCTATGTATTACCTCATGTTACTGTGTATTGCAGACTATCTGTATTTTATGCTCTGTGCAGTTATATATTCTGAAATGCTCCTGTTATTGCATCCTATAGTTTCACCCTTTCCTGTCACATCTGCAATCAATAAAGGAAGGTTACAATTTTACAGCCTCTTTTTCTTAAAGAAGACAGGGGGTTTAGCTACATGTCTCATTGCACACCCTGCTAACATGTACTGTATGTGGACAGTATATATTTAGTTATAGCTCTTCCCTTTGATATTATATTCCATATCTATAACACATTGCAGCTGTCTTTACTGTTTGCATTTTTCCTTATGAGAAGTTAATAAAAGTCTGTTTGCCAGACGAAAAACAATTGGCTAGAGGTTAAAATGTAACTGCGTGAAAAAGCACAGACACCGTCTCTCCCTTGCTATCCAGATGTGCCTTTGTGTATTTCAGCAATGAGAAGTAAAAAGGTCTCCATGATTAATAATCTGCTGTATAGTGTTGGAGATCTTGGACTTAGCTAGGTATTCCCATCACCAAGACCCTATCCCAATATGTAGTAATAATAATAATAATATCAGCAAATACCTCCAATTAGAAATATAGTATAGTCCTTCTGATTACCTATGTTGCCTTACCCCATGTGCATGGCATTGCAATAGCTTAGGTATCCATGGTTATGGATACCACCTAACAACTGTCATTATGTGAGTGGTCATAACCATACATACCTAAGTTGCTGCAATGCCCTGCACATGGGGTAAGCAACATGGCGAATCAGAAAAACAATTATTATTATTATTACACCTACTAGATATTGGAATAGTATCTTGGAGAAGGGAATATCCCCCTTTAAACCCCCATGTACATTCAACTAATATCGGCAGCACCAGCTGATATTGACTGGTTAGGAGACACTCCAATGGACACAGTCAAGTGATTGTTGGGAGAGATGTAAGTTGGGCATGTCCGATTATGGACCGTTAATGACTTTAGTCTCCCGGAGATCAGCCATCGGTAGTGATGTGTGTTATCGGCTTTCTCATAGAAAACACAGGAGCGCTCGGCTGAATTAGAGCTCAGGTGTATGGGAGAGACGGCAGAGATGACTGCTATCAAATGATCACCTGGCCAACAGCCATCTAATGTGTTTGGAGGCCTCAAGTATCTCATCAGTCCGCAGTTAAAAAAAAAATGAAATACTTATTGAAAATCCTTTAAAAGTTTAAAAATGAATGTGACATTTCAGACCCCTACGTGACACCGCTTAAGGGCACAAAGAAGGTATTTTGATATTTTACCCAACCAACACATAGCAGGTTATGGGTTACACAGAGGAATGATGGTGTGCATATGTACATCACATTTAATACAGCTGTAGAAAAAAAAAAGAAAATCATCCACAGAAGAAACAGATCATTATGGTAAATTATCTATGTGCTTAGGAGGACAGAGAGGATGACATTGATGATGGAATGAGCAGCACCTTTGACAATTGATATTTTACAAGTTGTAGAACAGAGGAAAACATCATTTGATTATCAGGATGAGAATACCGTATTTTCCGGCGTATAAGATGACCGGGCGTATAAGACGATCCCCCAACTTTTCCAGCTAAAATAGAACATTTTCTTAAAAGTCCAGGGTCTTCTTATATGCCGGGTGTGGGGGAGTGGTCCCGATGACAAAGGAAAGGTGTACGTGGAGTTATCATCCCCCTTTTACCTCATTGGTGGCAGCGGTGCTGTCTGCGGGTCTCTGTGCTGGGGATCGGCGGCTACTCCATCTGCACTGTGGTGGCTCTGTGCTGGGGATCGGCGGCTCCTCTTTGTTCAGCGTGGGGGCGCTGTCCTGGGGGGCGGTTGCGGAGGCTCTCTGTCCAGCGTCGGGGCTCCTCCGGCATTTCCCCAAAGCCCGGAGGCCCAGGCAGCTCCATTGCTGCGATGCGGTGGCCTCCCTGAAAATGGCCGCCGGAGCCCGTGTATGCTCAGATTCAGATCTCGTCTCCCGAGATCTCGGGACGAGATCTGAATCCGAGCATGCGTGGGCTCCGGCGGCCATTTTCCCGGAGGCCACCACATCGCAGCAATGGAGCTGCCTGCGCCTCTGGGCTTTGGGGAAATGCCGGAGGAGCCCCGACGCTGGACAGAGAGCCACCGCAGCCGCCCCCCCAGCACAGCGCCCCCACGCTGAACAAAGAGGAGCCGCCGCCGACCCCCAGCACAGAGCCGCCGCCAACCCCCAGCACAGAGCCGCCACACTGCTGAAGGAGAGGACGCTGCACCACTGCCACCAATGAGGTAAAAGGGGGATGATAACCCCATTTACACCCTCCCTTGTTCATCGGGACCACTCCCCCCATATACACTCGTCGTACAAGACGACACCTGGCGTATAAGACGACCCCCGACTATTAAGCAGATTTGCAGGGGTTAAAAAGTCGTCTTATACGGTACTTTTATGAATGGCCATGAAGGTGTTAGAATATTGGCACTCACCTCTAACAAGACTTCCTTATTTCTGTCAGCCATCTCCGAAGTCTCTTTTCTTCCTAAAAGATAGTTCTGAAAGAAAGAAAAATTATGAGTCATGAGTCCTTCTGCATTTTGGATGAAGGATTACGGTAAGCAAAAATAAAAAGTTATTTATACAGCAACCCACACGTGCAATATGCCAAAATCAAGAATCAATGTTTACATATATACAAACTGGAATTATTCTTTCTACAGAGTGAAATAACAGTCAGAGGGAATCCGGGCACAAGTCAGCCGGCTACCCACAAGGGCACAAGTCAGCCGCTACCCACAGTGGCATTTAACATGCAATTCCGGCAATCGTGCTGGAAATCCACCCTTCGGTGATTGATCGCGGGTTACCGATGGCTTGGCATGACAACCAGAGGTCTCCTGGAGACCTCTATGGTTGTCACTGCCGTACTGCTATGAGCGCCGCCCAGTGGTCAGCGCTCATAGCAAGTGAGGTATTATGCTACATGCAGGCGATCTGATCATCGCCTGCATGTAGCAGTACCAATCGAGTTGTGGCAGCTTCATACACATATTTGGAATCGTCAGAATCGCCTAATCAAAAAAAAAAAAAGGATTAACCTGATCGCTAAACAGCGAGAAAATAAGTCAAAATGCCAGAATTATCCTTTTTTGGTCGCCGCGACTCTGCATTTAAATGCAATAACGGGCGATTAAAAGAACGTATCTACACCAAAATGGTATTATAAACTACAGCTCGTCATGCAAAAAATTAGCCCTAACCCAACCCCAGATTATGAAAAATGGAGTCCCTACGGGTATCGGAGAATGGCGCAATTTTTTTTTTTTTTTAATAACAGTTTGAAAATTTTTTCACCACTTAGATAAAAAAAAAATAGAACCTAGACATGTTTGGTGTCTATGAACTCGTAATGACCTGGAGAATCATAATGGCAAATCAGTTTTAGCATTTAGTGAACATGGTAAAAAAAAAAACAAAAACAAAAAAAAAAAACAAACAACTGTGGGATTGCACGTTTTTTTTTTGCAATGTCACCGCACTTGGAATTTTTTTTACTGTTTTCCAGGACATGACATGCCAAAACCAATGGTGTCATTCAAAAGTACAACTTGTCCTGCAAAAAAACAAACTCTCACATGGCCATATTAACGGAGAAATCAAAATGTTATGTCTCAGGGAAGAAAGGTAGCAAAAAATGAAAAGCAAAACCAAAAATACCTCCGTTCATGAAGGGGTTAATAAGTAAACTTACCAATTCAGTCTAAACTTTCCAACTTACATTTAAAAGATGTGCACTGTTGGTTACCCCCATTTTAAAGCCTCCCTTTCTATTGAACATAATAAGAAAAAAGAGCACACTTACCTCCCGGAGTGACGCCGCTCCTTCGCTTAGTATGCTCTTCCCCCAGTCATCTTGTTATATTATGTCACATGAGCGCTGCAGCGGATGAGTTGTTTAATAGAACTATGAAGCCTGCAGCCCATCAGCAGCCAATGATGAGCGGCAGCGCCCATGTGGCATAAACAATGTCAGGAGATTGCCAGGGACGCACAGCTTGGGAGCAGAGAAGCGGTGCCATTTCAGTAGGTAAGTATTCCTTTTTATTACTTTATTCGGCACACTACGGTGCAGTCAAAAGCGGTTTTCCAGCAATGCAATGCCCATTAAGCGTTGTTTTATTAAGTGAGGGCGTTGTTTGTGGGGCATGTACCAGGGTGCTGAATATTATAAGAGGCACTAATAAAAATAACTTTCAGCAGCTGAAAGGCAATTCTGAATCTGAGGTCTTACCGAGGCACTCTCAAGTTTGAAAGTTATCCCCTATTTTTGAGATAGAGGATAACTTTCGGATTGCTCGGGGTCCGACCGCTACAGACACCAGTGATCCTGAAATCTGTGATTCTAAAAAGCCCTAGGTGAATGGAGCGGTTGTGGATCATGCGTATTACCACTCCATTGACTCTTAAGGGGACTGCCAGAGACTGTTGAGCGCTAGGCTCGGCAGATCTCCAGCACTCCCATTCGAAATAACGTAGTGGTGGTGTGGCTTTTCAAAATCTTGATTCTCGGGATTTCTGGGGTCAATGGCAGTCAGACCCCAAACGATTGGAAAGTTAATTTCTATCCAATGGACAGGGGATAACTTTCAAACTTGAGAATGCCTCTTTAACAAAAGAAATAAATAGCTAAAAGGAAATGAATTGGAGTCTAAGGCCGGAGTCACACTGGCGAGGAATACGGGTGCGTGAGAGGCGCAAAAAGCACGCATTAGACACGGACCAATGATTCTCTATGGGGTCCCTCTCACCAGCCGTATATTTCTCCTCAGTATCCTACGCTCCGTGCCACTCGCAGCATGCTGTGATTGTCAGCGTACTACGCCCGTAATAAGCCAATGCAAGTCTATGGGTGCGCAAAAAATACGGATTACACACGGAGCACACATGTGGCCTGCGAGAAATACGCACCAGGTGTCTTTTAGCAAAGCCGGCAATTCAGTGCACGATACAGTAAACTCACACTGACTGTTTTAATAAAGAAATGAAAGAATAGATATAGACACATAGAATGCATATATATATATATGCATTCTATGTGTCTATATCTATTCTTTCATTTCTTTATTAAAACTGTCATAGGGCTCCATTATATGTCCATTTTGCAAGCCTGCGAGAAAATCTCACCATACGGATGCCATACGGATGCTGACATGCGCAAAATACGCGACCACACCTTGATTACGGATGACATACGGAGCACTGTTTAGGGGTCTGTCATCCGTATTACGCATGTAAAATACTGACCGCATTTTGCGCAGGTTAGTGTGACTCCAGCCTAAGACTGATTACCACAAGTCATTGGAAAAGGAAAAATGGACAACACTTCAATTTCTATTGCTTTACTGTCCCCCAAATGACACACATCAAACCCGAAGCGCCCACGATTTGGCTGGTTAGATGACCCTCACTACACCCATCGGAGCCTTTCTGAAACTCAATAACCTCTCGTTCTATTCGCCTCTTGGCCCATCACACATTTCTCAGGATCATTCCTTCTCCTTAGGCCTCTTTCACACTTCCGTTTTTTACAGTCAAAATCCACCAGGTTTTGAAAAAAACGGATCCGCAATTTTTTTTTTTTTGCGGATCCGTTTTTTCCCCCATTGACTTCCATTATCGGCGGATTTTGATGGATTTCCGTCCGTTGCATCCGTTTTTGTGAGGATCCGCCATAATGTTGCTGTCCGTTAACATCCTCAAAGATTTCCAAACGGAGCTTGCAACGTTTTTTTGGCCTGTGGATCCTCTAGACACTGATTTAACCCGAAATTCGGTCTGGGTGCCGGACAAAAAAAAAATTCTCTCTCTCTCTCTCTCGTTCCTTTAAATTTCCTCATTTTGCGGATCCGTCAAAAAACGGATCCTGTGGCATCCGTTCACATCAGTTAAGAACGGATCCGCTTCTCCACCTTTTTGGCGGATTGTAACTGACACAAAAAACTGAAGTGTGAAAGAGGCCTTAGCACTTCTCTTGATCTTCCGTTATGGCTTCGTATCTGGTTTTATGCATTGTGACACTGAACCTTCATGATCTCTTTCTGAAATCTTACACCTGTTATTGTTAGTGAGTATAAGGGTATGTGCACACTTTGCGGTTTCTGCTGCGTTTCCGCAGCGTTTTTGGCTCTGCAGAAACGCAGCAGATTCTGCTGCGTTGTACAGTACCTTTATTTCCTATGGAAATCAAAAAAAGCTGTGCACATGCTGCGTTTTTTTCCGCGCGGTTTTGCAGCGGTTTACAATCCGCAGCATGTCAATTGTTTGGTGCAGAAACGCTGCAGTTTTACACCTCATCCATTATGAGGTGTAAACCGCAGGGCAAAACCGCAGAAAAAACGCAGAAAAAACGCAGATAAACCGCAGAAAAAACGCAGCACTTTGTCCTGCGAGGATTTCCTGTGGTTTTCTCTACAAAATCCGCAGAGACAAAAAACTAGGTGTGCACATACCCTAAAGCCTCGAGCATGTTCTCTTTTATGCTTATCACACAATATCACAAACTGCAGAGAAAAAACTGCGAAAATTGTGAATATTGGGCAGAGTTGTATGGAGTACTTTAAACTACAGCTGCATTTTACATTATAAATGTATATTATGGTCCTGATATACTGAAAACTAGCACATGTAATGTATCAATGTTAACAAGATTTCCACCATATTTTCTATCCAGTCACTTCTGAAAGTACAATAATAATTATAGCAAATACCTTAAAATTAGAAATGTTTTATAGTTCTTCTGATTAGCCATGTTGCTTACCCCATGTGCAGGGCATTGCAGTAGCTTTGGCATCCATGGTTATGATCACTCATATAGTGATAGACAGCTCTTAGTGGTCATATCCATGGCTACCTTTGCTACTGCAATGCCCTGCACATGGGGTAAGTGACAAAGCTAATCAGAAGAACTATACTACATTTGTAATTGGAGGTATTTGCTAAATATCTATTTATATAATTGTCTTGTAATGTTTTCATTTCCTGTTCTGTCCAGATGTCACCGTATCCCAAAATTCCAAGCGGAGGAAGTTCACCGTCCCCCATATTGGGACACCCAAGTGATGGGTGTCTCAATATGGAAACTGCTGCTGGTACCAACCTATTGCGCGGTACCACCATACACACACACTATACGCCGAACGCACCACTCACACTCACGCAGCCTCTTGCGCGGTACCACCAGCGGAACACAGCAGGGGATCACAGAGGATTCATTTTGTGAGGTAAAATAGTTCACTGACTGTTTTTAAACAATATTTTACCTCACAAAATGTATCCTCTGCGATCTCCTGCTGTAATGTCGGTATTGTCTTTTGCTTACTCCACTGCCGAGGAGCTGTGGTATGTTCTGTGCACGGTCAGACACAGGGGTGAGAGAGACAGAGAACAGGGAGGAGACAGCTCAAACGGGACAGCACATGAGGGGAGAACACAGCACAGGAAGGAGAGAGACAGCAGACAAGGGGGATAGCACATGGGGAAGACAGGTCAAAGAAGAGAGCACAGACGGGAGAAGTCAGCACATGGGGAAAGAGAGAGTGGATAGGTGGGTGAGCACATGGAGGGGATTCTCAACGATGCAAAGCCTGCCCCCATCGTGACATTACCGCCCTCCCGATGCGACAGAATCAAGCCTCCATCTAGTTATTAATATTACACGTACTACATATTGGAATAAGGTCTTGGAGCTGGAAATACATCTAACATTAAATTTGCAAACGAATACACTAATTTCTTGAGAATGCAGACACCCATAGAAGATATAAAGGTGTTGATGGAAATACCTAGCTGCTCATATATATATATGATTTGGTGGGGGAGTGTCAGGGTTTTGATTTTACTAACAAATTCCTTTTAAATTACAATAATTTGAATAGACAATTAGGAGGACTTCTGCCAGATGAATCTGCTAGCTGTATTAGCAAATGGAGGCATTTTTATCTTTCTACATAATAGTCTTCATCACAGAGACAAGGAAGGGACATAAGATTATAGTGTGCTCTGCACGTTACAAAAAATAGAGATGATGAATCATTTGTACAAAAAGAATGATGCTTAAATAGAAAAAAAAAAAATCAGAGCCATCTTTATTTCTAATGATCTTACTGGAATAATGAAATGGAGCTGGCAGCTGGGCTGGAGTCACAACCAAGGCTCCTCTATTATACGGTAGCAGCTTTATTACTGCGGCCTTGCAGAATTCTTTCATGTGACGGGTGTTTCCGGCATGCAGCTCCATTGTTTTTGGAAGCTAGAATCACACAGAGCCCTGGTGGCTCCTGAACATTGCATTACCAGCTCTCACGGTATATTGAGCTGCATTGCTCCACACATTGCAGGTGTCAAGGCCGTTAGAAAATCCCAAACCCCCGGGTGCTAGATAGTGATTAGCAGAGAGAAAGCTCCAATCACTCATGCCAGAATATGCACTCTCCTCCATTTCTCCTGACATTCATGGCATCTCAGCACTGGGAGAGTAAAGCACCTCTGTGCTAGGTAGAGGATGACTAGCTAGCTATTACACAGCCACAAGTATTGACGGCCCATTTTTCTATAGCGGTCAGATTCAGCTGAGGTGGTGAAATATCAATGTGCACATACAGATACAAATAAAGAAACCTTTCAAGGATTTAAATAGTAATCTCGAGACTGGTGTTAGCAGGCAGATCGAAGAGTATTGTGCTCAAAAGAGAAAAAAACAAAAAAAAAACAGAAAACGGGATTCTAGAATAAACTATCGTTTACATAAAAAAGTGGGGATTGTTCTCAACGCGTAGATCAGCTGCACTTATTTTACATCAGTTAAATTGAACCTGTCACCACTTTTGGCCGATATAAGATGCGGCCATCACTTTTCAGGGCTGATCTACAGCATTCTATAATGGTGTACATGTGCCCCAACTCGACCTGGAAGAGTAGAAAAATAACTTATTATACTCACTTGTGGGGCAATACAGTCCAAGGGGTGTCGCTGCTCCGGGTCCGGCGCCTCCCATCTTCATGCGATGCCTCCTTCCTGCTTGCTTCGTGTCGCACTCCTGCACAGGCGTACTGATCTGCCCTAGTGAATGCAGAGTAAAGTACTGCAGTGCACAAGTGCCTGGAAAGGTCAGAGACGTTCAGCGCCTGCACACTGCAGTACCTTACCCTGACCTCAACAGGGCAGATCAGTACGCCTGTGCAGGAGTGCGATGCCGAGCAGACTGTGTGGATGATGAAGGGACGCATCATCCACACAAAGCAAGAAGGAGGGTGGTATCGCAAGAAGATGGGAGGAGCCTACCAGGACAAGCGACAACCCTCGGACTGGACCGCCCCGCAGGTGAGTATAATAAAAATTATATTTCTTCTCTTCCAGGTTGGGTTGGGGATAGATATACAGTATAACATTATAGAATGCTGTATATCAGCCCTGAAAGGTGATGGCTGTAACTTATATCGGCCAAAACTGGTGACAGGTTCACTTTAAAGAGAACCTGAGAGCGGCCACATGCTGCCCGATGCACATGCTGCCCGATACACGAGCTGCAGGATCTCAGCCAGGTATGTGTGACTCTGAAAGGCTGTGCAGAGCCTAGTGGGACAGGCGGGTCCCTGTAGCTTCTCCATGCCCGTTGTCAATCACTGACAAGTTCTTCTTTACACAAGCATGCAGGGAGAGACCGGCTGTATTACTATCCAGGCCCAGAGCCATTTTCAATTAGATCATTAATTGAGACCTTAACCCCTTAAGGACCAAGCCACTTCGCAGGTTAATGACCAGGCCTTAATTTTTAAATCTGATCACTGTCACTTTATGCGGCTATAACTCGAAGGCTTCATAGTATCCCACTGATTCTGAGATTGTTTCTTCGTAATATATTGTACATTATGATAGTAGTAAAAGTTCTTGTGTTTGTGAAAAAAATGTAAATTTGGCAAAAATGTTGACATTTTCACAATTTTTAAACTTTTAATCTTTATGCCCCTAAAGCAGAGCGTTATGTCACACAAAATAGTTAATAAATAACATTTCACACATGTCTACTTTACATCAGCACAATTTTTGAAACAAAGGAAGTTACAATAGTTAAAATTTGACCAGCGTTTTCTCATTTTTTTTCAACAAAATTTACAAAGCCTTTTTTTTTTTTAGGGACCACTTCACATTTGAAGTCACTTTGAGGAGTCAGGAAACACCCAAAAGTGACACCAATCTAAAAACTGAAACCCTCAAGGTGCTCAAAAACGCATTCAAAAAGTTTATTTACCCCTCAGGTGCGTCACAAGAATTGAAGTTATGTGGAAGGAAAAAATGACCATTTAACTTTTTTTCACAAAAATTTTACTTCGTACACAATTTTTTAAATTTTGTCATGGGTATCAGGAGAAAACGAACCTCAATATTTGTTGTGCAATTTCTCCTAAGTACACCGATACCGTATGTGTGAAGGAAGACCACTCTTTAGGCGCATGCACAGGGCTCAGAAGGGAAGGAGCACCATTTGAGGTTTTGAATGTAAAATTGGATGGAATCGAGAGCGGACGCCATGTCGTGTTTGGAGAGCCCCTGATGTACCTAAACAGTGGAAATCCCCCATAAGTGACCCCATTTTGGAAATTTGACCCCGCCAAGGAACTTATCTGGCTGTGTGGTGAGCACTTTGAACTCCCAAGTGCTTCACAGAAGTTAATAACGTAAAGCCGTGAAAATTAAAAAAAAATCATATTTTTTCCACAAAAATGATTTTTGCCCCCAATTTTTTATTTTTCCAAGTGTAACAGGAGAAATTGGACCCGAAAAGTTATTGTGCAATTTGGCCTGAGTACACCGATACCTGATATGTGGGGGTAAACCACTGTGATTGCCTAACTGCGATCTTTTGGGAGGCAGAATGAACAAATCCACAAAAGGTGAAGAATTGGTTTTATTTTTTACACTGTTCCTCATTCAGTATTAGTGATTAGGCGACTTTATTCTTCGGGTGAGTGCGATTACAGCGATACCAGATTTATATCCTTTTTTTTTTTACATTTAGCTTCTGTCACACACTTAGGCTGTGTGCCCACGTTGCGTTTTTGTAAGCGTTTGTGCTGGATCAGATGCTTCAGAAACGCTTAAAAGAAGCTTCCCATTAAATTTAATGCATTTTTGGCCTTTTGTGCCAATACATGCGTTTTGAAACGCTCAGAAAACGCTTAGCGGCTAAAAACGCAGCATGCTCATTAATTTCCGCATTGCTCCGCGTTTTTAGCCATTTCCAATGTTCCTAGAAACCGCGTGGAAAAAAACGCATCAAAAATGCGTGGAAATAAAACGTGCGGTTTCTGGGAAGGAGTCCGGTTTTCTGAGTGCTTAAAAACGCTAACGTGGGCACATAGCCTAAAAGACACTTTTTTTTGCAAGTTTTTGCATCACCACATTTTGAGAGCTATAATTTTTCCATATTTCGGCCCACAGAGTCATGAGAGGGCTTGTTTTTTGCGGGACAAGCTGATGTTTTCGGGCACATGACAAATTTTGATAACTTTCTATTTTGATTTTTGTGGAGGCAGAATGAACAAAAACCAGCAATTCATGATTTTTTTTTTCTCCGTTCTGCGTGTGGTAAAATTGGTAAGGCAGCTTTATTCTTCAGGTCAGTACGATTACAGCAATACCTCAGTTATATAGTTTTTTTTAATGTTTTGGCGCTTTTACACAATACAAACTTTTATAGAAAAAATTATTATTTTAGCATTGCTTTACACTGTGTTCCAAATTATTATGCAAAAAATATTTCCTCATATTTTCTCTAAATTACCTGTGAATTATTGCAGTCACTGTTATTTTCCAGTCACCTACTATTCTAGTATAATTGCAATGTTTTTGAACAAACTGCCTATGAAAACAGTATATTTTTAAAAATAAGAAACACTCAAAATGCATGTTCCAAATTATTATGCACAGCAGAGTTTTCAACCTTTTTATTTTTATAAGCATTATCAGCTTATTACAAAATGAAATCACACAGTTTTCAAGTCAAAACTTTATTCTAGGTGATGTTACATTTGCACATAGGACCCCTTGTTCGAAAAAAGCTTCTGAACTCTTTCGTCCATTGAATTTGTCAGTTTTTGGATGGTTTGTGCTTCAATTGTTTTGCATGTGGACAGAATACCCTCCCAGAGCTGTTGCTTAGATGTGAACTGCCTCCCGCCATCATAGACACTCCTTTTGATGATGCTCCAGAGGTTCTCAATGGGGTTGAGGTCAGGGGAAGATGGTGGCCACACCATAAGTTTGTCCTCTTTTATGCCCATAGCAGCCAGAGATGCAGATGTGTTATTTGCAGCATGAGACGGTGCATTATCATGCATGAAAATGATCTTGCGGAAAGCACGGTTCTTCCTCTTGAACCATGGCAGGAAGTGCTGTTTTAGAAACTCCACATAGATTATGGAGTTCATCTTTACCCCTTCAGGGATCCTAAAGGGGCCGACAATCTCTCCCCCCATGATTCCAGCCCAAAACATTACTCCACCTCCTCCTTGTTGGCGCCTTAGCCGTGTTTTCATGGGGTGTCCATCAACCAGCCATCCTCCACTCCATCCATCTGGACCATCGAGCGTTGCACGGCACTCATCGGTGAACAAAACAGTTTGGAAGTCAGTCTTCATGTATCGTTTGGCCCACTGGAGCCGTTTCTGCTTGTGTGCAGTGGATAGAGGTGGTCGACAGGATGGCTTACGCACAGCTGCAAAGCTCTGAAGGACCCTGTATCTTGTTCGGGGGATGTTGGAGGCACCAGCAGCTTCAAAAACTTGTCTGCTGCTATGACAAGGCATTTTTGCAGCTGCTCTTTTAACCTGACGCAATTGCCTGTTGGAAAGAGTCCTCAATTTTTCCTTATCAGCACGCACACGTGTGTGCTGGGATTCAGCTACATACTTCTTGATTGTGCGATGATCACGATGAAGTGTCTTGGCAATGTTGATTGTAGTCATGCCTTGACCTAAATACTCCACAATTTGTTGCTTCTCAGCAGCTGACACATCCTTTTTCTTTCCCATTTTGGCAAAAAATGTAGGCTGCTTAATAATGTGGAACAGCCTTCTTAAGTAGTCTTGCCTTCATTTGGACACACCTGCCAAACTAATTTGCACAGGTATCTGCAATTGCTTTCAGTGATATAAAGAGCCCTGACACACATCACCATCAATGAGTTTAAATGGCAAACAAAAAAATTCTAACCTTATCACGCCTAACTCTTTTTGCATAATAATTTGGAACACAGTTTATTCTGAGGGCTATAACTTATTTTTCCGCTGATGGACCTGTATGGCGGCTTTTTTTTTGCGGGACAAGATGGTGTTTTCAGTGATACAGTCATATAATGCTCCATACAGAATAATGAGCCCCATATATTGCTTCATACAGTATAATGAGCTCCATATAATGCTCCATACAGAATAATGGGCCCAATATATTGCTTCACTCAGTATAATGAGCCCCATATATTGCTTCATACAGAATAATGGGCCCCATATATTGCGTCATACAGAAAAAGGGTCCTCATATAATGCTCCTTACATAATAATGGGCATTATATAATGGTCTATACAGAATAATGGGCCCCATACAGTGCTCCATACAGAAAATGAGCCTCATATAATGCTCCATACAGAATAATGGGCCCAATATAATGCGCCATACAGAATAACAGGCACAATATATAATGCTCCATACAGAATAGTGGGCCCAATATAATGATCCATGCAGAATAATGAGCCCCATATAATGATCCATACAGAATAATGTGCCCCATATAATGCTCCATACAGAATAATGGACAACATATAATACTTCATACAGAATGAGTCCCATATAATGCTCCATACAGAATAGGCCCCATACATTACTCCATACAGAATTGGCCCCATATAATACTCCATACAAATAATGGACATCATATAATGTATCATATAGAATAATGGGCCCCATATAATGCTCCACAGAATAATGGACACCATGAAATGCTCCAAACAGGATAATGGGCCCCATATAATGCTCCAAACAGGATAATGGGCCCTATATAATGCTCCAAACAGGATAATGGGCCCCATATAATGCTCCATACTGGATAATGGGCCCCATATAATGCTCCATACAGGGATAATGGGCCTCATATAATGCTCCAAACAGGATAATGGGCCCCATATAATGCTCCATACAGGATAATGGGCCCCATATAATGCTCCATACAGGATAATGGGCCCCATGTAATGCTCCATACAGGATAATGGGCCCCATATAATGCTTCATACAGGATAATGGGCCCCATATAATGCTCCATACAGGATAATGGGCCCCATATAATGCTCCATACAGAATAATGGACACAATGTAATGCTCCAAACAGGATAATGGGCCCCATATAATGCTGCATACTGGATAATGGGCCCCATATACTTCTCCAAACAGGATAATGGCCCCATATAATGCTCCGTACTGGATAACGGGCCCCATATAATGCTTCATACAGGATAACGGGCCCCATATAATGCTCCATACTGGATAATGGGCCCCATATAATGCACCATACAGGATAATGGGCCCCATATAATTCTCCAAACAGGATAATGGGTCCCATATAATGCTCCATACAGAATAATGGACACCATGTAATGCTCCAAACAGGATAATGGGCCCCATATAATGCTCTAAACAGGATAATGGGCCCCATATAATGCTCCAAACAGGATAAAGGGCCCCATATAATGCTCCAAACAGGATGACCCCCATATGATGTTCCATATAGGATAATGGGACACATATAATACTCCATTCTGGATAATGGGCCCCATATAATGCTCCATACTGGATAATGGGCCCTATATAATGCTCCATACAGAATAATGGACCCCATATAATTCTCCAAACAGGATAATGGGCCCCATATAATGCTCCGTACTGGATAGTGGGCCCCATATAATGCGCCATAGACAATAATGGGCTCATCTCCCCTGCTGGGCTCATTCTCATCTCCCCCACTGGGCTCATTTCCCCCCGTCACTCTCATCTCCCCCGCCGGTAACTTTTTCCTCTGAGAGCGCGTGGTCATGTGGTACTGCTCATTAAGGTCATGAATATGGGCGCCACGCCTATGGGAGAGGAGTGGCGTCCATATTCATGCCCTTAATGAGCGGTATCATGTGGACCGCACGCTCTCACAGGAAAAAACAGTGGTCAGTATTATGTTTTGCTGAGGGCGGGGAGCGGAGGACCGACCCCGGACTTATAAAAAAAAATAAAATAAATAAATTAACTTGTTCAGGTGCCGAGTGGGCCCCCCCCCCGTCTCGCCAGGGCCTCAGCACTTGCCCGGGTACGCCGGCCCTGGGTGGAAACTAGGGACGGACACGTGCAAGGTGTGTGTATGTACACTGTGGGAACATCATACTGAATGGAGAGCACTGTGGGGGGCCATGCAATGGATACCATACTGTGAGGGAATACTAACAGTCAAATTCGGGAGACCTATGGTCACTCCATGTATCACAGACCATGCTCGGGCTGTAAAATACAGATGGCTAAATTTGACGAAAGTCCTCATTCGAACATTCTTATATCATGGTCTGAAATTGCCATTTAAGGACTGACTGTGAGTCTCCTATCCTGACTGAACAGTCTTCTATACGCCTATGGGGCTGATGAATTTGGGTCCGGAATCCAGTGGTATGTTCGAAAAATCACGGTGGGACTGTGATGTCTAAATTCAGCCTTAAGGTAGAAACACTTATTTCGGCCCATGTACTATAAACCTTTGTGTTGTGCAAAAATCGTAGAAGGCAGTACTCCGTTGACATTTACAGGCCAGACTAAAGCAAGGAAATAGACGGTTCGGTCACCCGTCCACTACGTGGACAATCAGGGGGAGCTGCACACAGAACAGGTCAAGCTCTAAATGTGCGGACATGACTGGCCCAAGTTTTACAACAGTCATCTGAATATAGCATAGGAAAGAATAGGAGATACACTCGCACACTGACCCACAGTAACCTGGAAAGCCCAGAATAACCCTCTAACAACTAGTGATAACCAGTTAATGACTAGATATCTATAACTGTGAAGAAATCAGCAGCCATATTACAGCCATCTCTCAGAGCACAATGTGGCTCTCAGGGTAAATAAGGTTGGGGAGCAATGCTCTGCAGTGATCAGTGACCAGGAGCTGTGCTGTACTCAGTGTCTCCTGAGCACAGGAAGAGCTATACTCCGTCTGCTCTCAGCAAATCAGTGCACTCGGCGATTAGTGAGAAGCTCTGATTGGCTGAGCTCTGGTACCTCCCACTGACTTGTGCCCTATAAATTGGAGTCTCTCACTAAGCAAAGTGAGAATAAAGCACAGCGCTCTGAAAAAAGGTTTATTTGTCACTGCCGGCAATTCAGCAGGCCCCGCTACCAAACTAAGGCACTCCCCAGGATCTCAAGGGCTCTCAAACTTGAAATCAAAGAATTAGGCAGATGAAAATCAAATCTCTCATCTGCATGCCGCCCCCCAAACACCGCCACCGTAGGTAAGCTCCACGAGCAGGGTCGTCTTATTTCGCTTTAATTATTGTATTGTTAACTTTGTTACTTATGACTGTTGTGTTTGAAACTGTTCAACTGTAAAGCGCTGCGGAATATGTTGGCGCTATATAAATAAAGATTATTATTTATTATTACCTGCCCTTATTTGTCTAATGTGTCAAATACTGCACTATATGTGCTTCAATACCACAGTACTGCAGCATATTAGGATAAAAACAAAATTCAATTTAATTCCTTATTTATATTATTTAGCTTATCCAGACAGGCAGCCATTCATCCATCCAGGAACTGTCAAGCCGAATCCGCAGTTATCACCCCCTACATTGTAGTAGAAAATTTGGTGAGGATTTTTTTTTTTTTGGGGGGGGGTGCAAAAATATAGAAATTATATTCTATACACATCTGCACACAAGTGTAGAATATATTGACATATTTATATATATTTTACAAACCTACTATATATATATACAAACGCACATAAAACATTAAATAAATATATATATATATATATATATATATATATATATATATATACACACACACACACAAACATTATATATACACACACATAACATACACACATGCTAAGCAATGCTGGGACCCTGTGGACCCCCCCCCTAGTGCGATATATCTTACTTGGGGATTTTTGAACAGTGCGTACTTCTCGATGCGTTCCACAAACATCAGCTTGTTCTGGCTATCCCGAGTCCAGTTTAATAAGTTCTCAACTAGGTTTTCATGGTCTTCAAAGATCCGATCTGGGAGGAAGACACAGTTAAAAGAAGGTGATTATGACAAACTGAAATGATGAAAATGTGAAGTATTTGTTATTACGTATTAAATAATGTGTGATTGCATTAAAAAAAGAAAAAACTGACACTCGGATCTGTACTACATTAAATGTGACGAAAATGTATCGAAGCGCTAATGTTAGGAATGACTGTACAAAGAAACAGCCCAATTAATAGAGCACGTACGATTCAGACAACAGGGCAATCTGCAGGGGATAAGGATTAACTAACGGCTCTGAAAGGCTCGGCAAGTCAGTGTAATGGGCAGACAGCAGCTCACTGACACTTTGCTGTTTTCCGTTACCGTACATCTTTATGGATTATGGTGAAAATTTGGCCATTTTATATGAATTATAGAACCTGTACCACTATTTAAATGAATAAAAGAAATAAATGACAGTAACACCAAATCTCCAAGTACAAGCTTTATATCAGACACCGCTATGGAAGCTCATACGCTTGGAAATTTAACACTGCGCTATCTTGCCCTTCATAAATTTCCAGAAAAATAATGAAAATTAAATGGTGATCTCGGCAAAAATAATAGTTACTAAATGGCTCAAAACTTGATGTAAAATGGTCAGTTTGCTTCTAGGAATCAGATCACAGTTTTTAGAGCAGATATAAGACTACAGCAGTGATCCGCCAGGCTGCAGGAAGGGAGCCCGATAAAGAGCCTCTCTCTTTTTTGCACAAACCACATTCTTCCTGACAGGTCATTAACATGTCTGAAAACATCTGCAACAAGAAAATCAACGCCCTGCCAGGGCTCACAGAGCCATTCCTGCCCCTCCCGTGTGTCTGGACGCTTGGGGCTCGCTCACACAGGGTATATATCGCACAAGTGCCACTGGATGTTTTACTGGATTGCACTTGGACCAATGTTTCTTTCTACAGATCGAATTAGCCTGTGGAAAAAAAAAATCACAGCATGCTACAAGTACAATGGGCATGGAAAGTATTCAGACCACTTTAAATTATTCACCCTTTGTTTCATTGCAGCCATTTGGTAACTTCAAAAAAAGTTCATTTTTTCTCAATGTACACTCTGCACCCTATCTTGACTGAAAAAAAAACAGAAATATAGAAATTTTTGCAAATTTATTAAAAAAGAGAAACTGAAATATCACATGGTTATAATAATTCAGACCCTTTGCTCAGACACTCATATTTAACCCCTTCACTACCAAGGGTGGTTTGCACGTTAACTCCCGGGCCAATTTTTACAATTCTGACCACTGTCCTTTTATGAGGTAATAACTCTGAAACGCTTCCATGGATCCCAGTGATTCTGACATTGTTTTCTCGTGACATATTGTACTTCATGTTAGTGGTAAAATTTCATTCAAATAACTTGCGTTTATTTGTGAAAAAAATGGATATTTGGCGAAAATTTTTAAAATTTCGCAATTTTCCAACTTTGAATTTTTATGCCCTTAAATCACAGAGATACGGAACACAATGAACTTGATAAGTAACATTTCCCACATGTTTACTTTACTTCAGCACAATTTTGGAACCAAATTTTTTTTTTTCTTAGGAAGTTATAAGGGTTAAAAGTTGACCAGCGATTTCTCATTTTTGCAACACCATTTTATTTTTACGGACCACATCACATTTGAAGCCACTTTGCGGGGTCTATATGATAGAAAATACCCAAAAGTGACACCATTCTAAAAACTGCACCCCTTAAGGTGCTCAAAACCACATTCAAGAAGTTTATTAACCCTTTAGTTGCATCACAGGAATTTTTTGAATATTTAAAAAAAAAATAAAAATGAACATTTAACTTTTTTTCACAAAAAAAATACTTCAGGTTCAATTTTTTTTTATTTTACCAAGGGTAACAGGACTGCACAAGTTATTGCGCAATTTGTCCTGAGTACGCTGATACCTGATATGTGGGGGGGGAACCACTGTTTCGGCACATGGCAGAGCTCACAAGGGAAGGAGCGCCGTTTGACTTTTTCAATGCAAAATTGGCTGGAATTCAGATCGGACGCCATGTCGCGTTTGGAGAGCCCCTGATGTACCTAAACAGTGGAAACCCCCCACAAGTGACCCCAATTTGGAAACTAGACCCCCCAAGGAACTTATCTAGATATGTGGTGAGAACTTTGAACCCACAAGGGCTTCACAGAAGTTTATAACGTACAGCGGTACAATTAAAAAATCATATTTTTTCCACAAAAATGATCTTTTCACCCCCAATTTTCATTTTCCCAAGGGTAACAGGACCCTAAGAGTTATTGTGCAATTTGTCCTGAGTACGCTGATACCCCACATGTGGGGGTAAACCACTATTTGGGAGCATGGCAGAGCTCGAAAGGGAAGCAGCGCCATTTGACGTTTTTGGCTGGAATTGAGATTGGACACCATGTCGAGTTTGGAAAGCCACTGATGTACCAAAACAGTGGAAACCCCCCACAAATGACACCATTTTGTAAACTAGACCCCCCAAAGGAACTTATCTAGATGTGTGGTGAGCACTTTGAACCCCCCAGTGCTTCACAGAAGTTTATAACGCCCGGGTGTGAAAATAAAAAATTCGTATTTTTCCACAAACATGATCTTTTAGTCACCAAATTTTTTTATTTTTCCAATAGTACCAGGAGAAATTGGACCCCAAAAGTTGTTGTCCAATTTGTCCTGAGTACGCCGATACCCCATATGTGGGAGAAAACTACTGTATGGGCACACGTCGGGGCTCGGAAGGGAAGTAGTGACGTTTTGAAATGAACTTTGATGGAATGGTCTGCGGGTGTCATATTGCTTTTGGAGAGCCCCTGATGTACCTAAACAGTGGAAACCCCCCACAAGTTACCCCATTTTGGAAACTAGACCCCCTAAGGAACTTATCTAGATGTGTGGTGAGCACTTTGAACCCCCAAGGGCTTCACAGAAGTTTATAATGCCCGGGCATGAAAATTAAAAAAAAATCGTATTTTTTCCACAAACATGATCAATTAGTCCCCAATTTTTTTATTTTCACAAGGGTACCAGGAGAAATTGGACCCCAAAAGTTGTTGTCCAATTTGTCCTGAGTACGCTGATACCCTATATGTGGGAGAAAACTACTGTATGGGCACACGTCTGGGCTCGGAAGGGAAGTAGTGAGGTTTTGGAATGCAAACTTTGATGGAATGGTCTGCGGGTGTCATGTGCGTTTGGAGAGCCCCTGATGTACCTAAACTATTGAAACTCCCCACAAGTGACCCCATTTTGGACACTAGACCCCCCACGGAACTTATCTAGATGTGTGGTGAGCACTTTGAACCCACAAGTGCTTCACAGAAGTTTATAACGCCCGGGCCTGAAAGTAAAAAAATCATTTTTTTCCACAAAAATGATATTTTTGCCCCCAATTTTTTATTTTCCTAAGGGTAACAGGAGAAATTGGACCCCAAAAGTTGTTTTGCAATTTGTCCTGAGTAGGCTGATACTCTATATGTGGAGGTAAAACACTGTTTGGGCGCATGGCAGAGCTTGGAAGGAAAGGAGCACCATTTGACTTTTTCAACGCAAAATTGGCCGGAATTGAGATCCGACGCCATGTTGCATTTGGAGAGCACCTGATGTGCCCAAACAGTGGAAACCCCCAATTCTAACTCCAACCCTAACCCCAACACAACCCTAACCCTAATCTCAGCCCTTATCCTAGCCCTAACACTAATGGGAAAATGGAAATAAATATATTTTCTTTTAATTTTATTATTTTTCCCTAACTAAAGGGGGTGAGAACGGGGGGTTTGATTTACTATTTATAGCGGGTCTTTATGTTTGGCAGCTGTCATACGCTAAAAGACGCTTTTTATTGTAAAAATAGTTTTTGCATCACCACATATTGAGAGATATAATTTTTCCATATTTTGACCCACAGAGTCATGTGAGGTCTTATTTTTTGCGGGACGAGTTGACGTTTTTATTGGTATCATTTTCGGGCATGTGACCTTTTTGTTTTATCGCTTTTTATTCCGATTTTTGGGACGCAGAATGAACAAAAACCAGCATTTCATGAATTTCTTTTGGGGGGTGCGTTTACACCGTTCCGCGTGCGGTGAAATTGATAAGAAGGGTCGGTACGGCTACAGTGATACCTCATTTGTGTCTTTTTTTATGTTTTGGCGGTTTTATGCAATGAAAACTATTTTATGTAAAAAAAAATTATTTTTGCATCGCTTTATTCTGCGAGCTATAACTTATTTTTTCGCTGATGACGCTGTATGGCGGCTCGTTTTTTGCGGGAGAAGATGATGTTTTCAGCGGTACCATGGATATTTATATGCGTCTTTTTGATCGCGCGTTATTGCACTTTTTGTTCGGCGGTATGATAATGAATTATTTTTTGCTTCGCTTTTTATTTTTAATTTTTAAGGGGTTCGCTAAAGGGGTTAACTAACAGGACAGTTTTATAGGGCGGGTCGTTACGGACGCGGCGATACCTAATATGTGTACTTTTATTGTTTTTTTTTTTTATTTCCAAAAAATGAATTTATTTCGGAATATTTTTTTTTTTCTAATTTATTTAGCGATTTTTTTAAAATTTTTACACTTTTTTTTCAGGGTGGATAAAAATCAATGTTTTTTTAAAAAAAAATCAAAAAAAAAAAAAATCGGATTTTTTTGATTTAAATCGGATTTTTTTCAATAAACTGCTTTTTGAGGAAAATATTTTACCATCCAAAGGTTCTTCCATCATGAGATAAAGCTGAGTTGTTTAACTCAGTAGAATAAAGGCTGTATATGTGTAACATTCACAATGCCATGCTCTTCCAGAGGTTTCTGTAGGATTAGTGGGCAGTTTCTCTCCTATAATCACAGACGCTCGCTTTACTTACGCAGTTCTCAAAACTGAATTTGACTCCGCAGAGGTCCCAGCCTCTTCTTCACGGCAAAAATGTTACAACATGAACAGAGTTGAGAAAAATACCTTAATCCTATTGTTCTACAAACCTATGAATACAGAATCAACCCCTTCAGTGCCAAGTCCAAGAAGTTAGACAATATGTTTCTGATTGTTTGGAGTGGAATAGATCTGCACAACACAAGAAGAATGTGAATCTAAGTGTGAGGAGGAGGAAGGGCAAGCAGACAAGAAAATGAAAGTGAAACTTTGAGCACAATACTGCAGCATAGCCACAGACAGACAAGTCTGGATCTGTTTGTGTGTACGATCTGAGGTTTATTACATTCTTTCCTTATAATGGCAGCAGGCCGTAATGAAGCTCCTTCGCCTATCGGTAAGGCAGGCATGCGTGCAAAATGCAAACGATGCAACAAAGAGATGCAAGGCCTGGTGGCGCGAATGAGGCAACATCATGAGAAGTGCGGTGATGAAGATGACCAAAGAAACACTTCTGAACAGGCAGGATCTTCAGGTTGGTAAACATTTTTATTGAATCCTATTTCTAAAGACTGAACTGTCATGTGTGAGAAAAATTATGTTTCTTATTATTACTGCATGTTACTGTCATTTGGTACAGTTATGAAGAAAAACAAATATTCCTTTTGGGGCAGGGGCAGTGATGTGTTGTGTACAATAAGCAGAAATTGTATAAACAATAAAATAACAGCATTGACTTTTTTTGTTTAGGGGAATTCATGGATTCTGGAAACTATCCACCTCCAAGATCACCATCATCCTGTTCTACAGTTTCAGAGTTATCCATCCAGGATAGTGCTTCATTAGCAGCAGCAGCATCATCATCAGACACCCACAGCCACATATCACCATCACCCAAAAGGAAGAAAAAAACCTTTACCTCCTGGAACCACCATAGATAGGTTTGTGATAAGAACTAGCAGATTAGAAAAAGAGTTGATTGATGAAAAAATTGCCCAGTTTATTTATGCAACAAACTCTTCTTTCCGTCTGACTGAGAACCCACATTTCATTAATATGGTTCAGTCACTGAGACCAGGATACAGTCCACCCAGCAGAGCTGATGTTGCAGGGAAACTGCTGGATCAAGTGTATGACAGAGAAATGGAGCAATGTGCAACAGCTCTGGAGGGTAAAATTGTTAACCTAAGTATTGATGGGTGGAGTAATGTCCACAATGATCCTATTGTATGTGCTTGTATAACAACAGAAGAAGGTAAAGTCTTCCTTGCACAAACAACTGATACGTCAGGAAATGCACACACAGCAGAATACTTACAAGAAGTGGCAGTAAAAGCTATAACGACATGTGAACAAAAATTCAAATGTCTAGTACGCAGTTTGGTCACTGACAATGCTGCAAACGTATCCAAGATAAGAAGAGATTTAGAAGAGCAGGGAGGGAATACAAAGCTGCTAATAACATATGGTTGCAGTGCTCATTTGCTGCACCTCTTAGCCAAAGACTTAAGTGTTCCAGAAATAAAGGCTAATGTTGTTGAAATTGCTAAATACTTCCGTAATAATCATTTTGCTGCAGCAGCTCTGAAAAGGATGGGTGGAACCAAGCTAACGCTCCCACAAGATGTTAGATGGAACTCTGTGGTGGACTGTTTTGAGCAGTATATCAAAAACTGGCCTATTCTGATGACACTTTGTGAAGAAAATCGAGATAAAATAGATGGCACTGTCACGGCCCAAATCCTCAACATTGGGCTTAAGAGAAATGTTGAACATATGCTGAGCTTCCTGAAACCCATCTCTCAAGCTTTAAACAAAATACAGAAAAATTGCTGTTTTATTGCGGATGCTGTTGAAATTTGGAAGGAACTGAGTGAACACATAAAAACAGAACTACACATGGACAGAATTAAATTACAAGCAGTAAACAAACGAATGGGACAAGCACTGACTCCAGCTCATTTTTTGGCAAATATTGTCAATATCCAATATCAGGGTCAAAACCTAAGTGCTGAGGAAGAGGAGTTAGCTATGACATGGGTATCCAATCATCCATCTTTAATGCCAACTATAATAAACTTCAGAGCTAAGGGGGAACCATTCAAGAAATATATGTTTGCTGAAGATATTTTAAGGAAGGTCACACCAGTAAACTGGTGGAAGTCACTTAAGCGCTTGGATTTAGAGACTGTTCAAGTAATGATTTCACTTTTAACAGCAGTAGCTTCTTCTGCAGGCGTTGAAAGAATATTCTCTTCCTTTGGACTCATTCATTCTAAATTGAGAAATCGGTTGGGACCCAATAAAGCAGGAAAGCTTGTTTTTCTTTTCCAGATTATGAATAGGAACAAAGAAGAAGATGATGATGAAGATGACGACAAGTGAGCTACAGAGGACAGCAGGGACAGTAGTATTTAAGTTTTTCATGTGTCGGCTGGGCTGACAGTCTAAGTTTCTTAAAATATATATATATTTTGTTTAGCCAAATTAGTTAACAAACATGGATGTTTGTTTAAGCAAATAACTTATGCTGTAATGTTGTTATTGTTTCAGTTGAATAAATCTATTTAAATTGTTATTAAGGTCAGGATTATTTTTCTCCTTCCTAAGTACAACAGAACAGTGGTGTCCAAATATAAATGATTAACCCATTAAACTGGGGAGAAAACAGCAATATAAAAAGTGATTCTAAAAATCTTCATCTACTTGCATGTTAAAGTAGCAAGAACTAGTTTAGGTAGAAACTTTGATTTAAATCACTGATTTAAATCAAGCCTTACTGACTAGTGATTTAAATCGTGATTTAAATCGTGATTTAAATCAGTTAGATTTAAATCAAATCCACCCTGCTTTTTTTTTTTTTTTTTTAAACTTTATTAGGTTGTCCCAGGGGGAACATCACTGTCCTGTGACAGATCGCTGATCTGTCACATCACAGATCACTGTGACAGATCAGCAATCTGTCACAGGCACAGACGCAGACTTCCTCATGCCTGCACTTTGCAGGCACTGAGGAAGCCAGCTCCCTGCAGGCCCCCGAAGGTCCCCGTCGCCATCTTGGATCCGGGGGCCTGTAGGGAAAGAGACCCCCGCAGCAGCGCTGCACATTGCGCTGCTGTGGGGGGCTCAGGGAAGCACGGAGGGAGTCCCCTCCCTGCCGATGCTTCCCTTTAACCCCCGGTACACCGCGATCGTGTTTGATCGCAGTTTGCAAGGGGTTAATGTGTCGGGGGCGGTCCGTGACCGCCCCTGACACATTGTGTCGGGTGTCAGCTGTGATAATCAGCTGACACCCGGCCGCGATCAGCGGCGCTCACCACGTGGGCGCCGCTGATTGCTATGACGTAATATTCCGTCCATGGGACTTAGGGCCCAGGTCACATGGACGGAATATTACGTCCAATGTAGGAAAGGGGTTAAGTCACATGCTGTCTATTTCCTTGTGATCCTCCTTGAGATGGTTCTACTCCTTCATTGGAGTCCAAGCTGTGTTTAATTAAACTGATAGGACTTGATTTGTAAAGGCGCACACCTGTCTATATAAGACAGCACATGAAGGACTCTCAAACTATGAGAAATAAGATTCTCTGGTCTGATGAGTCGAAGACAGAACTTCTTGGTGATGATTCTAAGCGGTATGTGTGGAGAAAACCAGGCACTGCTCATCACCTTCCCAATACAAGCCCAACAGTGAAACATGGTGGTGGCAGCATCATGCTACATTGGTGTTTTTCAGCTGCAGGGACAGGACGACTGGTTGCCATTGAAGGACACATGAATGCGGCCAAGTACAGAGATACCCTGGATGAAAACCTCTTCCAGAGTGCTCTGGACCTCAGTCTTGGCCGAAGGTTCACCTTCTGACAAGACAACGACCCTAAGCACACAGCTAAAATAACAAAGGAGTGGATTCAAAACAACTCTGTGACCATTCTTGACTGGCCCACGCAGAGCCCTGACCTAAACCCAATTAAGTATCTTTGGAGAGACCTGAAAATGGCTGCCCACCAACGTTCACCATCCAATCTGACAGAACTGGAGAGGATCTACAGGGAAGAATGGCAGAGGATCCCCAAATCCAGGTGTGAAAAACTTGTTGCATCATTCCCAGGAAGAATCATGGCTGTACAAGCTCAAAAGGGTGCTTCTACTCAATACTCAACAAAGGTTCTGAATACTTATGACCATGTGATAAATCCGTTTCTCTTTTTTAATAAATTTGCAATAATGTCTACATTTGTTTTTTTTTCAGTCAAGATGGGGTGCAGAGTGTACATTAATGAGAAAAAAATGGACTTTTTTGAAATGGCTGCAGTGAAACAAAGAGTGAAAAATTTCCGTACCTACTGTAGCTCCGCAAAATGGATCACGCATACCCATTCAAGTCTATGGGTGCATTGAAAACATCAGACTGCACTTTGATGTCATCCGAGTGCAGTCTAATTTACGCAGACACAAGACAATGGAGAAATTAAGTTCTCAGTCTTCTCTGCAGCTGTGAAACCATGCGCTCATCCAAGAGAATCTGATCACAGTAAACAGACACTGATCAAATTTGGATCAGAGTACGCACAGTGTCATTACCATAATCAGATTCTCTCGGAAGAAGATCATCGCTCGTATGACTGTAGCCTTAAGGCAGAGTCTAATGACGCAGCATCCAAGCTCCACGTTCAAGTAACTTTTATAACTTTCTGACTCTCCGGCAACTGTGCACAAGAAAATTGAAATCGCTTCCCTGAGAAAAGGTGGAACAGTGTCCAAGAAAGACGGCAGGTAAAATACACAGGCTTTCCAGCCGCACCACCTGACGTGAAAGGTAAGCAGGGAATATGGGTGGGGGAAATAAATCCAGCATAGTGAGAGAGGAGGCAGTCTTATCTTTTGGGCTCCATATGCCCGATAGACTGGAAACTCAAAATGAAAATAAAAAAAAAAAAAAGACAATTTTTAATGAACAAGGCATCATCCAGGAGGCATAGAGGTAGGACTAGTTTCAGCTTTATACAACCTGTAGGCCCATACTATTAGCTAAAAATGCTCAAATGGGGAGACAGATCCCCTTCAAGGCCTCATTCAGATGTCAGTGATTTTTTTCACTTATGCAAAACTAAAACGGTTTTGGATCCAGATGTCAGTTTTTTACCATCAGTGTTTTGTCAGTGGGTTTCACTTATGGATAAAGAAACTCCAAAGCTTCTCCTATACACTGCGCTGTTAGCACACTGACGCCAGTCGCGGGCTGTGATCTTCACACACTTGCATTTGTACTTTCATCTGTGACACTGATAGAAAAAAAAAACAAACTAACATGCCTTGATGATTTTCACAAAGACGCCGTCCACAAAAAAATATGGACACGTGAACAGCACAATGTAATATTATGGGTACGTGCTCTGTACATCACAACTACAGAAAGAACGCGTGTGTGAGAAATAGACGTGTGATTGAGGCCTGAGTCAAGGTGCCAGTTTTAGCAATCCTTATTATAACCCATTTTTCATGCGCTAAAAAAAAATAATGATCTTCGCTTCTCCTACCCATTAATTAGCAAAATACAGAGAGCACACGAATGACATCCATGTGCTACCCGTTTTTTTCCACAAGGCCACTGACATGCACTGGCGAGTTTGCGCTGCCACAAAGATCAAAATGAGACATCTGGATTCTTTTATAGCTGACATCTGGTCTGAAAACAGGAAAACAAAAACACTTGGTACCTTGGAGTCACCTTTACTATGCACATGTAGAATGATATACAAATGATCTACTAACCCATTTGTAGCTCAGAAATAGTCTCAACTAGTGACCAGTCCAGGCTGTATCCACAGTGCGACTTGTCCATCAAATTGTCCAGCACCTGCCGTACCGTTTGCCTCTCGTCCACCATCATCGTCTTGGAGCTGTCATCTGACATGTGCACTCGGATCACCAGCTGGGGAAGGGATGAAATGAGTGACGCTGCAACCAGTAGGATCCAGGTCCTCGCATGGTTTACATTCTGAATTATCTGCATTTCTGGCTTGATGGAAATGTTGGTCCTAATTTGCTCTAGAAGTTTCTTCCATGGAGATCAATGAGGCTTCCCCTGTACTGTGAAAAATCTAACGGCCCATTGAACATTTTACATTGAGCGTCAAGAGATAAATCAGCACGCTCACATGATGTGAACCAAAACTAATAAGGCAAACACTGGATCAAAGTCACGGCTACAGACTGCACATGGATCGCGAGCGCAGAAATGTAACTGACATTTGTAACTAATGCAGAATTTCTATATCTAAAAAGCCGTCCTCAGTTGTTGTCTTGCTTTACATTTCTAGGACTCTAAGCAGTAACCTTTCCACTTATGGACAGAGCCCAGTCCTTACAAAGACTTGTATGCCATACAATATTTAAATATGCAAATTGCCTCTTCAGAGAGGGTCGAGATTAACTTTTAGGATTGCTGCATCCAATAGGTGGCGCTGGAGTTCCTGTCCTCTTCTCTGCCTATACGTAGGACTGAAATATGGTAAAGATGAATTTAGTTCATACTTGTCTCCTTCTCATAGTTTTATATCTGCCCAGCATGTTATCTATTCATAAGATAGTGTTACCCCCTCACTGAGGTTTACATTGCTGAGACCCCTGCTGATCCTGAGAGCAGGGCTTTACAGTGCCCCATTGGCATAGAACGATGGCCACCACCGCTTACTTCAAAACTATAGGACTGCTGGGAATAGCAGTGTAAAGTGCTCCGCTATTCAGCAGTCCCTGAAGTTAAATAGGTTGTCCAGGATATATAATATGGGTCTAAAAATCAACAGGCAGGTATTTAGCAACTGCCTGCCTGTTAGTTCTTAGGCACATTGTAAAGAAAAAAAAAAAGGCCTAAATATCCCCTTAAATGGGATGGTGGCATGCATGAGACCCTTTAATGTTACATAGCCCACTGATTGACAGGCCTCTTTTTCCACCCAAGTTCAACCTCCCACAGATCAATTCTACATGACAGCCCTCAACGTCATTAGATAAAGGCCCTGTCACACTAATTGAGATCGCTAGCGAGATCGCTGCTGAGTCACTAGAACTGTGACGTTATAGCGATCTTACCAGCGAGATCGCTGTGTTTGACAGTGACCAGCCCCCCTGCCGGGTATCGCTGATCGTGCCCGAAATGTCTGGACATATTTTTGGTCGCTCATGTCCCGCTGAGTCGCTTGTATCATCACGTTTGACACCTAGCCTAACGACCTCGTTAGCGATTCAGAAGCAAGACAAGGCGTGGATTAGCGTTCCCAACGACCACCGACATCGTTACAAAGGTCGCTATGACACGCTAGATCGTTGCTCCGTCGTTGGGTAGATTGGACTGTCTGACATCTCAATAGTGACCAAATAGAGATGCGGCAACGATCCCTGTCGTGTCATATCGCTGTCGGGATCGTTATAGCGTCGCTAGGTGTGACGGGACCTTAAGAGTCTGCGGCCATTGTTCCCGTCATCACCACAACTTGGGGTTCGGTACCTTTTTCACTTGAGCTTCTTTTATCTTTTCTAAAGCGATTCGAATCTTCTCTGCCTTTATTTTAGCAGCTTGTTCCTCCTGTGGAAAGAGTATAAAACGTTTAAGGGTAAATGTGCATTAATTAAACTTGTCTTTATGCTACAATATTAGCAAAACCATGCACCGATCAGCCATAACATTAAAATCACCTGCCTAATATTGTGTCAGCCAGAAATAATTTCTCTACAATGACTTTTCTGTGGGATCGGACCAGACAGGATAGCGTTTCCTCCCCATGCATATCAATGAGCGTTGTCGTTCATGGCCATGTTTCTGCTTTAGTGGTTGTCATTACTGGGATCACCTTTTGGCAAGTACTAACCAAAGCATATCAGGGAAAACCCGCAGGAGTCTAATCAACACAATTTATCCCAGCCAAAGTCACTTAGAACCCCTTACAGGGGTTGTCCACCTTTGGGGAGGGAACATTTTCTCATTTAAATGCATATATCTTTGGCTAAAAATAATTGTTGTAATTAAGTTTCATTAATCATTTTGCACCGTTCATTCTCTATAGCCTTTGTTACATGATTACAGACTGCAGAATGGGCTAACTGAGAATCTATCAGTGAGCTCATTCTGGCAAAACAATGAGAGAGTTTCTTACTCTTATCAATTTTTTTTTTTTATTTTTTTTAGGCTCCTCTCAACTGAGTTATGAGCACAGACCACAACAAAGTTGGATCTGTAGTGAGATAAAGAACCTGTAAAATACAAACAGTGTATTTAAAAAAAGAGTCTCCAGAGGTGGTGACCCCCCCTTAAACTTGCATTTTTATTTCTTCTAAAATGTTAACTTCCAAGAACTCACTGTTGCTCATATATCCCACCAGTGTAAGGAGGTAAGTGATGTTACTAGTTGGTCGTTTTAAAACTATGGCTGATCAGTGTTATATCAGCGTGCAAAACGCATATAAGTGTTGTTAAATACCAGCCATGCAGAAGTACAATAAATGGGCACGCAACTTTCACACACAAATACACAGGAATTACAAGTTAAAAAGGACTGAACAGAGCTCCAAAATGATTCACGAGAAGACGACACAGAATCCGTTATAGTATTATTCTCTCAATTAAGACAGTTCAACGGCCATGGGAAAGGTCGTCCAGTTAGTTATATCAAATACTGCTAATATACACCGGTACATGAAATCCTTCAAGATATTTATACAATCCTGTTATTCTATACAAAGTGTCAATTGAAAATCAGCGATTAAGGATGAGCGAGCATGCTCAGGTGTGCTTAGGTGATATGTTGGCATCCCCATGGCTGCATGTGTTGTGGCTGCTAGACAGCAGTAACACATACAGGGGTTGCCTGTCTAACAGCCACAACACGTGCAGCCATGAGGATGCGAATATATCACCCAAGCACACCCGAGATACCCGAATAACACCTGAGCATGCTCTGATAACACGATATCCAAACATGCTCACTCATCACTACCAGTGATCAATAAACCCCAAGGGTCTGCTGACCATCAGTGAGCAATGACAATATATTGTCTACAGAAATGTAACATACAGAAACATTCCTTTATGGAACACCTGACAAATCATAGACCGCAAATTACACTCATCATTAAAGGGGCAGTCTATTTATATTTATCCTAACTGTCTATAATGTAATAATCTAATCTTTTTTATAAAATAGAGACTTTTAGAGACTCTGTTTTGGATCTATGGTAGCCACCTAGTGGCCATTTTTCTTATTAATGTATTAGTATGTGAACCTTTATCCTGCTACTGCAATTTTTTTTCCTGTTAAGTGGGTTATAGTATTGTTTGGTGATCCCTGGTGTATAGCATGTCTTAGATACCCGCTGTTTACATTGGAAACCAGCTTGCTCGCTGGTCCTGATCGCTGGAGGGGCTGTCTATGTAACAGCTCACCAGCGATCAGCCTAACGATGTCCCAGCGATCCCATCCATGTCAGATCGTTGGTGGGATCGCTGGGACATAGTTATGTGTAACGGGGCCTTTAGGGACAATGAAAAAGATTTATAATGTGGTATGTCCAAGTATTTTAAAGGGAGTCTGTCACCCCAAAATGCAATATAAAATACACTGCTCAAAAAAATAAAGGGCACTCAGACCATCCCCATGGAGTTTCTAACCGTTTGTGCAGACATATGCACATTTATAGCCTGCTGGAGGTCATTTTGCAGGGCTCTGGCAGTGCTCCTCCTGTTCCTCTTTGCAGAAAGGCTGAGGTAGAGGTCCTGCTGCTGGGTTGTTGCCCTCCTATGGCCCCCTCCACGTCTCCTGGTGTACTGGCCTGTCTCTTGGTAGCGCATCCAGCCTCTGGACACTACACTGACAGACACAGAAAACCTTCTTGCCACAGCTCACATTGATGTGCCATCCTGGATGAGCTGCACTACCTGAGCCTCTTGTGTGGGTTGTATAGTCCGTCTCATGCTACCACGAGTGTGAAAGCACAACCAACAACCAAAAGTGACCAAAGCATCAGCCAGAAAGCATTGGTACTGAGATGTGGTCTGTGGTCCCCACCTGCAGAACCACTCATTTATTGAGGGTGTCTTGATAATTAAGGCTGTGGAGTCGGAGTCGGAGTCGGAGAGTCGGTGCTCATTTTGGTGGAGTCGGAGTCGGTATAAAATGGACCGACTCCGACTCCTAAAATATATAATAAATTGGGTACAGTAATTCAATGCAGGATGTGCTGAATATTTTTTCATAGGAGTTTGGGAAAGTTATGAAATGTCCTATAAATGGCTGTTCTAGTCCTGATCTAAGGCTACATTCACACACAGCGTTTTTCCTGTGTTTTTTGAGGATACGTTTTTCAGCTGCAAAAGCTGATCATCTTTTTAAAAAACCGCATCACCTGAAAGGTTTTTGAGCTCATAGATAATGTTTTCAATAGCAAAAGCAGATTAGAAATCTGCTCTATCTATCCATTTATCCATATCTGTCTATCCATATCGTATCTGTACCAAAAAGAATGAAAACCGGGTAGTACACCAATATATATTCTGTTCTATCTAAATATCTTGATTATTGGATCATAAAAATGATTAAATATCTGAGGTTCACATTGTACTACAATAAATTTTTCACTTAAATATAAGCAATATGTGTGGGAGTCGGAGTCGTGGAGTCGGAGTCGGTGTAAGGGAAATTGAGGAGTCGGAGTCGCAGGTTTGGCTTACCGACTCCACAGCCCTGTTGATAATTGCCAATAATTTCCATCTGTTGACTATTCCTTTTGTTCAACAGCATGTGAAATTGCTTGTCAATCAGTGTTGCTTCCTAAGTGGACAGTTT
Source organism: Dendrobates tinctorius (assembly GCF_039654945.1). NCBI lineage: Eukaryota > Metazoa > Chordata > Amphibia > Anura > Dendrobatidae > Dendrobates > Dendrobates tinctorius. The sequence goes on from NW_027361793.1 coordinate 627,010, forward strand.
GATTTCACAGAAGTTTGATTTAAGGTACTGTCACACTTAGCGATGCACCAGCGATCTCGACCAGCGATATGACGCGGTCAGGATCGCTGGTGCATCGCTAAGTGGTCGCTAGTGAGCTGCCACACAGGCAGATCTCACCAGCGACATCGCAGAGGACGGGGGTCATTACTTACCTGTCAGATGAGGCGATCCTGACGTCCTCCCGCCCGCGTCCACGCTCGTCTCTCCACAGGAAGCCCAGCAGCAAGCTGACAACGAGAAACAGTCCAGGACGTTCTCGCGCGATCAGTGATAACCAGCGGGGGAGCGGGTCGTAGGTAAGTATCACACACAGCGATATCGCTAGCAATATTGCTATAACGTCACAAGTTATAGCGATATTGCTAGCGATATCGCTTAGTGTGACAGGCCCTTTACTTGGAGTTATATTCTGTTAAGTGTTCCTTTTATTTTTTTGAGCAGTGTACATAAACATTTATATAGGGACTGAGCCCCTCTTATCATACTAGGCAAGTATAGCTTAATTTTAGAATTAAAAATCAACTTTTATTTGATATGCAAACGAGGGCTCTTTGGTGCACCCATGGAGTGGCCCATGCCTAGGTGCACCCTCAACACCCTCCTATTTGCATAGTTATCACAGTAATTTACTTGTCTCTTAGGGTCCCGTTTCACATAGCGACGCACCAGCGATCCCGACAACGATACGACCTGTAAGGATCGCTGGTGCGTCGCTACATGATCGCTAGTAAGCTGCCAATCAGGCAAGATCTCTTCAACGATGCAGCAACCATCCAGCGATCTATATAACGACCTCGGCGGTCGTTGGTACCTTGTCACACAGCAGCTTTTCTGACGACTCCCGCCTGTGTCCCTGAGTTCTGCGTCGCCAACGAGGTCACTCGTCGGCGTTAAACACATCAATGCGCGCTGGCCAGCGGGACGATGACGATGAAAAAACGGCCCAGGACATTCGAGCACGATCAGCGATATCCAGCGGGGGGCCGGCTGCCGCTATGTGACACATGTAACGAGATCGCTGGCGAGATCGCTGTTTCATCACAAAATCAGTGACGCTTCAGCATTCTCGCTAGCAATCTCGCTATGTGAGACGGGGCCTTAAGGCCCAGAGTGAATGCTACATCTAGTGTGCACACCTCTGCACCGACACTGAATGATCACTGCAAGGCACTCAAAGCATCAGTGGGGGTGTGCACACAACAGCTACAGGCTCCTACCTGTCTGTGGCCACTGGTCGCTACACCTGGAAGTGTATATACATCAGTCGCCATTGCGTGCATGCTCCGCCTGGGGCGTAACGATCGCAGTCACAGAAAGTGCGACCAGGCCCGTGGCGGAGGGGGCCCGCCAATGTCAATTTTACCTAGATCTGCATCCTGGATTGCACATTCAGGTGAAAGGTATTGCAATGCATAGACACCCCCCCCTCACTGCAATACACGCCACTGGCCAATCAGGTCAGTAGATGACGTTGGCTTGCCAGTGACACACACCACATGGCAGTGATGTCATGTGCTGCCATGCCAGCACGGTGAAGTCAGCTGCTGGCTACAGAGGTGGACGCGGCATGTTGTGGGAGCGGAGGAGAAGTAGAATCCTTTCTTTATTTTTAAAATGGGGACATTATACCAGGAAGGGTGAAAATGTTATCGTATGGGGCCCAGGATCCACAAGATCCCTGGAAAGGGCCACAATGGGGGCCATTGTTACATGGGGAACCAACATGTATATCTTATAGGATCTAGAAAGCTACAAAGGCCTTTACATCTGACCAACAGGCAAGGGAGGGCCCAGGTCCAAATTTTGCACTGCGGTCCATCACTCTAGTTAAGCCACTGGCGCCTGCACTGACACTATGAGCGTGCCGCCGCAATCACTCATTGTTTAAATGCCATTTTGAGGGTGACAGACTCCCTTTAAGTGTTGCAAATAGTTGTCCTTCTGCAGTGTAGAAGCAAACTATCAGATGAAGCAAACTACATCTCCTTGTGGCTTATCTCTAGGCTTAGAAAATATACATTTCCTTGGTACCAGCTCATGTTCCACACCAAGGAAAAGGCAGAATTCTTGCCAAGTCAATAAGGAATAACAAATCTACTTGTTCCCAGCATGGCTCCATGGTCACTGCGGCAATATACCAAGTGACAAGAAACATAAGTCAGATTTGATACCCGTGGGGCAGCACGGTGGCTCAGTGGATAGTACTGCAGCCTTTCAGCGCTGGAGTCCTGGGTTCGAATCCCACCAAGGACAACATCCGCAAGGAGTTTGTATGTTCTCCGCCTTGTTTGCGTGGGTTTCCTCCGGGTTCTCTGGTTTCCTACCACATTCCAAAGACATACTGATAGGGAATTTAGACTGAATGTGCAAACTGTAAAGCGCAGCGTGCCAAGTACGGGCATCAGGAACAGCACAATTTGTCAGATTTACCACTGTCCCTTTAGTGATACACCCAGGCCAAAGTTTCCATCCAGGCATCAGTTAAACACAAAGGTCACATTTCCCCTTTTTCTGTAGTCCCATCTTGTAACTACATACGGATTCATATAGCACTAAAAAAAAATATAAAAAGACCCCATGTGGGGTTACACGATTACTTGTTGGGATAATCTCGTAAGGGATTAATTAGAAGATGATGCGAAAACCCCTCCTCTGATACACAATGTTAGTGACTAGGAAACTATGAATTGCAAGTCAAACCTGAAGTGGTTGTCTGGTACTTTAATATTGACGGCCTATCCTTAGTATAGGTCATCGATACCAAAGCGATGAAGCTGCAACCCCTGGCACCCCCTACATATACCAGATCAATGCAGGTGCGACCCCAGGCACCCTTACATTCCAGATCGATGTGGGTGCGACCCACGGATCAACCACATACCAGATCAATGAGGAGGCGACCCTCACACATACATGATCGATGAGGGAACCACTATATACCAGATCAATGAGGGTGCGACCCCTGGCACCCTCACACATACAAGATCGATGAGGGCGTGACCCCCGGCACCCTCACACATACCAGATCAATGAGGGTGTGATCCCCGGCACCCACACATATACCAGATCAATGAGGGTGCGACCCCCGCCACCCTCACACATACCAGATCTATGAGGGTGTGACCCCTGGCACATACCAGATCAATGAGGGTACGACCCCCAGCACCTCCACACAGACAAGATCGATAAGGGTGTGACCTCTGCCTCCCCCACCCATACCAGATCAATGGGGGTGTGACTCCCTGCACCCCCAGACATACCAGATCGATGAAGGTGTAAATCCCGGCAGCCCCACACATACCAGATCAATGAGGGTGTGACTCCCGTCACCCGCAGATCAGCTGTTCCCAGTGCTGGCAAGATATGATCAGTTAGAGCTGCATAGCTCCATCGACTGCATAGTGGCCGCAGCCAGGTACTGCACCATCTGCCACTATTCTGCTCTGTAACTGATCACATCCAGTTGCCGCTGGCACCGGGAACGGCTAATCAGCAGGGATGCCGTGTGTTGCAACCAGACTGATCTGGTATTATGACCTATCCTCCAGATAGGTCAGCAATACGAAAGTATCAGACAATTCCTATAAATCATTCATTTTAATAGGTCTGTCTTCGTTTTTGCTTCTTCCTGCCTTCTGTCCTTGATGAGATTATATTACACATGAATCTACTTAGTGTAATTTTCCAAGAGGTGGTGGCCATTCATTTAAAGAGGACCTTTCTATTTGGTCAAGACAGAAGGAGGTCCTGAGCAGCGGATTCCCTTCTAGGATGTCCGTCCATATATCCCCCTTTTAGGACACAGAAAGGGAATTATGTCGAGAGGCAGTCACCTACTTAAAGGAAACCTGACACCATGAAGATACTATCCAATCTGTAGGCAGCAAGTTATAGATCGGGGGAGCGGAGCAGACTGGGCTTTTCGGTCCGAACAGTCACTGACAACTTTCTTTGTATATGAGTGCAGACAGAAACCGCTGTCAATCACTGTTAGGACCACCCACTGGACCAAAAATCCCAGGAAGAGCAGAGGTTTAAAATGATGAAAAAACAGGTTATACTGAATCTTTTCTCAGAAAACTGTATATTTATCTACTCTGCTCCCCTTGCTCTATAACCAAGTTCCTGCAGATTAGACTATTTTCAAGGTGACAGGCTCCCCTTTAAGGGAGGTAATGGGGGGGGGACACACCTAAAAATTCCAGAACTTGCTAAATAAAAAAAAAACAATCCCAAAACGGACAATATCTAGCAAAACTGATCTGATAAATCATCTCATGGTAATACAGGCTTACCTGCTACCTACAAAAAGTAAAACAGCAATCTATTTCTTGGATAGAGAAGTGGCTGATGTGAAGGCAGCCGCCTGAGAGCATCAATGCCAAGCAGGATTAAAATATTAAAGAGCGTAGGCCGCCACCTGGCAGGGCCATTCAGCAGAAGCCTGAGTGGCCCCTCCATCTCCCTGTAACAATCATGCACAGGACTCGGCAACAAACATGGATCACGTTCCCTTAGGCCTGTTTCACACTTCCCTTTGTCTCCATCAGTCAAGATCCGCCGTTTTGCCAAAAAATGGATCCGCCATTTTTCTTGGCGGATCCGTTTTTCCCCCCATAGACTTGCATTACCGGCGGATCTTGACGGACGGGCATCCGTTGGATCCACTTTTTTGTGGATCCGCCAAGATTTTGGTGTCTGCTGCCAAAACTGGACGGACAATGCAACTTTTTGTGGCTGGCCGGATCCGCACTTTACACTGCACATGCCCAGCAGAATCGCCTTTGCAGTTAATTTAACCCTAAATACCGGTCTAGCGGCTGAGAAAAAAAATTCTCTCTCTCGTCTCTTTTTGATCCAAGTCAGGCTATGTGCCCACGCAGCGTTTTTTTTAAACGCTCAGGAAATTGGTTCTCCTTCCCAGAAAACGCGCGTTTTTTTCTGCGCAAAAACCGCACATTTTTGATGCGTTTTTTCGCGCGTCTTTTGGACTATAGGAAATAGCCAAAAACGCGGACCTAAGCGGAAATTAATGAACATGCTGCGTTTTTTACCGCTAAGCGTTTCCTTAGCGGTAAAAAACGCATCCATTGGCACAAAAAGGTCAAAATGCATTTAAATGAATGGGATGCTTCTTTTAAGCGTTTTTGATGCGGTTTGACCCCGAAAAACGCATCAAAAACGCTACGTGGGCACACAGCCTCATAGCTCAAAATTACCCATACAAGTTGTGGATGATCACAGACATGTGCCATCCGTGACCAACATTGTAGAGACTTTGTCATTTATGGGTTTTATCTTCAGTGAAAATCACTGATGAATGAATGATGGTAAAAATTAACATGGACCAAACCCTGAAAAGCAAGGATCTGGGCTTTTACGTAGGATAAAAATCATGGCCGTCTGAATGTGGCCTAAGGCCACGTTCAGTATTTGGTCAGTATTTTACCTCAGTATTTGTAAGCCAAAACCAGGAGTGGGTGATAAATACAGAAGTGGTGACGTGTTTCTATTATACTTCTCCTCTGATTGTTCCTCCCCTGGTTTTGGCTTACACATACTGAGGTAAATACTGAGCAAATACTGATTATGAACGTGGCCTTAGTGTCGTCCACTCAGGAGCACGCTCTATGAGCCAAAAGAGGGCAACCTTGTAAGGCCTCATTCACATGTCTGTGATGCGAGCATGTGTTGTATCCATGTTTTTCACGGATACACGTACCCATTGTATTTTATGTTCACATGTCCGTGCTTTTTCATGGACCACATATCTGTGCAAAATTCAGAGAAATGACAGTCTTTCTCCAGCAACACGGATGAAAAGTGACAATGCAAGCCTATGGGTCAATGAAAAACACGTACAGCACCCGACATCCATGTACCATCTGTACATAAAATTGTAAAGCTTTGTAATTTATTTCTCCATCCGCGAAGAACACCAATGACACACTGATGGTAAAATGGATGCGGACCAAATACTGGTGCACAACACGGATCCAAAACACTGCAGACACCGGTACCATTTTTCCCCAGACGTGTGAATGAGGCCAAAGTGTTTTTCCAGCCTGGTAGATGTGGCCTACTGACACGCTACAAGGTAGAACATTCATATAAATGCCACCATTTATGGCCAGACTAGGCTTCTCTTGGTTTTATTTCTTTCATGTTGGCTGCTGTAAACACAAGTGCTGCATTAGGCAAAGCACCATTACATCTCACTCATGTCTCTAGCCTTACTCCATGCTCTGACTAGGTGATATTGTCAGTAGGGAGCAGATTTCCATCACAGCCAGGGATGAAAAAATACCAGAAAGATGATAAAAGGCCCAGGAGAGGCTGCAGAATGTGCACTGTGACGCTGCATGTCACAGGCATTGTGCTCTCCTTACACGTTGATGGAGTCAGGTATTGCAGGTCAGCTCGCCTCACTGGAGCAGGAATGAGTTGCTTTACCAAAGGCCATGAACAAAAGTGGCACTGTTCAGAGACACTGGATTAATGCAAACCTAAAAGTATCCCCACATAGTGAGCCATGCCTATTGTTAGAGCTTAGTCACAAGAGTAACGTAGGAATTGCACACATTGGAAAGGCAAAAAGGAAACGGAAGAGAGATGAACATGCTACAAATAAGACAAACCCATTAGACATAAACCTTATAAATTACAGAAACTCTAAAAACACACATGAAGTGATTTACAGCCAGCGGGACATGTTAGGCCGAGTCTTGCCTTTAATAGTAATTTCCATTCATAATTTAGTGAGCTGTGTAATTGATGTGTTCAACTGGGAAAACACCATGGGCAGAAGGAGGCGTATGACTGACACGTGTGCTAAGAAACATCAGATTTACACCGGAAACGCCCACTGGCAAACGACTATATGTATCATGCCTGAAGGAAGCGAGTGTGCAAGGATGAAGAGCGATTATTGCATGTACAAAGCCTAATATGCCGATCACACCAGCTTCTGTATATGCTCCTGGCATTACATCAAACAGCGAGGCGGCTACTACCCACCGGGAGCCTGACAGCGCATACATGTCAGCTGATCCACGGGCAGCATGTCAGGTACCGGGGCTGGATCATCTCAGCCAGGTATGTCTGAAAAAAGCCGATGGGGACTGAGCCACACGAGACTAGTCGGACAGGAGGATCCCCAGCGGCTTCTCCCCGCCCACTCCCCCTTGAGTGACAGGTCTCTCCCTGAGTGAGTGGGGAGAAACCACCAAGGACCTGCCTGTCCAGCTAGTCTGCTGTGTGGCTCAGTCCCCCGTAGCTTTTAAAGTCTGTTTTTCCCTGAAGTGTTGCAGCAATTCAGAGCCAAACGCACATGACTTAGATGGTGCAGCACATATCAGCTGTCTGGTTCCTTTTAAAGGGAGTATGTCATCAGTAAATGACAAACTAATTACATTTGTATGTTAAACATGCTTGTAAAGAAATTGTGGTGATTTTTCTAAATTGTTTATGTTACTGGCTGTTCATTCACAATAGGTAATATCACAGCTCACCTCCTCCCCTTATCTGCACAGGTCACATAACTTGCTCTCAAAAATGTCAGTGAACATCTCTAGACAACCCTATGGCCTATGTGGACAGTGTATTACATATCTCTGAATCATTTTAACACTCAGGACAGATAGATAACCACAAAAATCACAAAGTGAACAGAATTGAAAAATGTCCAGTAAGGAAGTTAAAACCAGATTTCCACCAAAATCTGTCCCATGACTGCCAGCTCCAGACACTAGCGAATACTCACAGCGTGCAATGTGAGGGTTCACAAGTCTGCAGTCACAGAGTGGCCGGATGCCAGACAACCCCTTTAACATGTGAACAGAGCTGAATATGTCAGTATAATACATTTAGGAACATATGAAGGAAGCAATCACTTGTTCACGTCAATGTATAGATACAACACAATAAACAGAAGAGCAGTTCTTGGTGGATTCTCCCCCCGCCATGAATAGAAGATAGCGATACAAGGAGGGAGGCAGGGAGCAATGCAACAGTCACAGAGCACAGGTTAGCGAGTCGTGCCCTGCTCCTGGAGCCGCACACTGAAGTTTTCATTGCACAGTTGGCACAGTTTAGCTACAGGGAAGAGGTAAATCATGCAGATGGAAAGAGCAAGCTTCATCACCTTAGTCAGCAAGTGAGAGGGCTTTCCTGCAATGTTTCTGAGCAGAAGGGAGGTCTCCCTGTCCAGATAGGAGTGCTTGCACAGAAAAAGAAACAGACAGGAAGAGAAAAAAAGTGGAAAATACAATTAAAAGAAAAATCTGAGAAAGGCATATTCATTTGCGTGTTCTGATTATTGCGGTAAGCGTGCAAAGGAAAAGACACAATTCCCTAATGCATGATATAACAACATCCAATAAGAACACACATGTTCCAGATCTAAAACAGAAGTCACAGGGCGCATGTAGTTATTCTGCAATAAAACAAAGTACTACACGTACCACACACTCACACTTTATATCTCAAAATCATTAATGTTGTCGAAACTAGCTGATCTATTATTCGTTTTTTTTCCTACTGTAAGCCTCGCTGGACTTATTAAATGCTTATTTTAAATCACATGTAAAAGAAGAAAAACAAAAACTTAGAAAAAAAGTCATTCTGATAAGGATTGTCTAAGTACACCAAAAACCTGGTGACAGATTCCCTGTAAAGGGAACCTGTCACTGGAGTCATGCTGCTCAAACCACTGCACAATTGCAGCCAGGTATGTTTTACCCTGAAACGCCACGGCGCTCTGAGCCAGCCAGGGACTACTATAAGGTTAGACCTGACTAGCCCATCACAGCCCCCCGGTTGGCTTCTCACTGCAGTGCTCCAGTTGACTGACAGGTTGTCAGCTGGAGTGGGATGACAAGTGCTTGCTCAGTGTCACACCAGAATAGGCAGGGTCTTGTTCCTATAACTCCTGGCTTTTCAAACTTGTTTTTTTCTGAAGTGACAGCACTCAAGAATGACATACTGGGCTACAATCACACAAGCAGGCCGCCTTCGTACAGGCAGGCTCCAAGTGACAGCTTCCTTTAAACAATGTATGTAGTTTGCATTGTGAAATCGAATGACAAATCCACTTTTAAGAATGCTCTGTACATAATTGTTACTGGGGGTTTATCAGAGAAGGTGAACGCTCATTAACAGGTCTGTATATGAAAAATCAAGATTTGTCCACTATCTAGGTGTTTACTGATGACTAGAGATGGGCGAACCTTACCAAAGTTCGGCACGCATGACAGCATGACAAACACTGCTTCTGATCGGCAGTAAAATCATTACCGCCAGGCAGAGAGCTGCTGTTCCCATGCTGTCATCTGAGCCCGCAGGTGTGATCGAAGGTAAATGTTTGCCTCCGGTCACTGGCGTTGGCTGATGGGACTACTGCTCCTATCAGCATACGTCTGCTGCCGCTAATAACAGTGAGAGCAGGAGCAGTTGACGTGCGTATTCATCAGCTGGCACCTGCGCTCTAAATAAATATTTTTGATAACCAGCCAGGTAAAACTGACAGCTGGGGCTGCAACCCTCAGTCGTCAGTGTTATCAAGAATAGAGGGGTCCCCACACTTTTTTTAATTTAAATAAAAAAAAACAGCATGGGGTCCCATCCATTTTTAACAAGCAGCCTGGGGGATACCGTAATTAGTTTTCAACCTGGACAGTGCCAAGATGCAACCATCCAGGCTGAGAACCACTAGTGAATGAATCCCCGCGTGGTATAGCATTTCGGAGAGGTGAGGGATATTGTTGTTTTTTTTATGTTTGTTTTATTACAGGAGATGAGGGATTCAATGGAATGGGTGGTAGGTGAGTATAACTGTTTGTTATTTTTTTTTTTAAAAAAAGGAAGTGTGTTTTGTTTTTATTTCAAATAAAGGACTTTATTGTTTCTGTGCTTTTATTAACAATATAGCTATTAGTAATGGACAGGTGTTTTATAGACGTCTCTCCATTAATTATCTGTGGGCTTTATGTCACCGGACAATACAAAGGTGACATCAACCCCACAAATTTTACAGAAAACAGAAAGGATAATACCAGTTCACCGTTGAAGTTTATAGGAGTCCAGCGTGCACAGAACCACGAGCTGACCATCCATGTATAGCAATTGCAGGGAAAAAAGGAAATGTTCCAAATTCTGGTAAAATTTTCAGAGTATTCTTTATTCCATCAAAAAACAAATTAAAATATAATGGACAGAAACAGGAGCAAGTGATGCATTTCGAACACTGTTGTTCTTTAATCAAGCTGGCTTGAAAATGACCAAACAGTCTTAAATACACAGGTGCAATTAAACACACGAAAAATAATTACCCAATTGAAACTAACTGAGAAAAAAAAATGTGAACTATTCAAATTCAGATAATAAAACTAAATGAAACCAGAGGAATAAAAGATAAAATGGGATAACGTGAAAACATGAGAAAATAGTCAAAATCTCAATAGTGATAAGCTATTTCATTTCTCAAATTCAATCCCAAAGGGGAATGAGTACCCAAGTTAAAAATCCAAAATGCCTCCCTCACCATTAGGCGTCTTCGCATATCGCCACCTCGAGCTGGTCTAATAATTTTCTTGAATCCAAAAACCTTGAGGGTTGAGAGATTGCCTCTATGTATGTCAATAAAGTGTATGGATGCAGAGGATATATGCCGATTGTTATGGTTATTACCAGTAATATCATTAATATGTTCGTTGATGCGAACTTTTAACTTACATCCAATGTACAGCTTATTTATTACAGTACAGTACATTACAGTACATTCAATGGCATAAACAACATGATCAGTGTTACAATTAATAAATTACTTAATGCTAAAAGCTCTGACTTATCAGAATTGGAAAAAGAATTCTGGATGGTTTGAGGGTGGTTTCTCATTTTTTTTTTTTATCCATGACCAGCTTCTTCTCTGGTGACATTGACTTTTTACTTTCACTCTTGAATTTCCTTGTTACTCACAATTTTTTTCTGTTTAGCGGGTCCTTCTACCTACAGCTCCAGGGCACAGCAATGGGTGCTGCGTGCGCACCTTCGTACGCCAATCTGTTCCTGGGGATGTGGGAGAGGGACTTGTTCTTGTCGAATTGGGTTTCTTTGATGGAGCGGGTCATTTTTTTGGCTCGCTACATTGACGATATTTTCCTGATCTGGCGAGGTACACCAACTGAGTTAGTCATTTTTTTTTTTTTTTTTTTTTTTTTTAATTTAAATGATCTTAATATTCATTTGTCTTTCAAATAAGACAATAATGAAATTGATTTTTTAGATGTCTTTGTGAGGAGGGGCGTGGATGGTATCCTTCTTTCTGATGTTTTCCATAAGGAAACAGCAGTTAACTTTGTACTACATGCGTCATGTTCTCACCCACCGCATGTGATTAATTCTGTTCCCACTGGTCAGTTATTCCGTATTAAGAAGATCTGCTCATCTAAAGAAGACTTTGAGGCTCAAGCAAAAGAAATGACAAATCATTTTTTGGACAGAGGGTATAGTAAGAGATGTATAAAAAGAGCATTTAACAGAGCCAAGAACACCGAGAGACATCAACTTCTTTACTCACCTGCAAAAAATAAGGACAACTCTCAGGTAAGGGTACCGTTACACCTAGCGACTCACCAGCGATCCCGACCAGGATCGCTGGTGAATCGCTGGGTGGTCGCTAGTGAGCTGCCACACAGGCAGATCTCACCAGCGACATCGCTGGGGACGGGGGTCGCTACTTACCTGTCAGACGCGGCGATCCTGCGTCCTCCCGCTCGGCTCCACGCATCGCTCGTCATCACAGCAGGAAGCGCCGCAGGAAGTGGACAACGAGGAATGGTCCAGGAGCTTCTCGCGAGATCAGCGATAACCAGCGGGGGAGCCGGTCGGAGGTAAGTATCACATGCAGCGATATCGCTAGCAATATCGCTATAACGTCACAAAATCGGTGACTTTACAGCGATATTGCTAGCGATATCGCAGTGTGTAACGGGGGCTTTAGGTTGGTGACAATACAACTCTCAATCGGGTAAAATGCAGGAGGTATTGGCCAAAAATTGGCCGATACTTCTTGCTGACCCCACCTAGAGGCAATATTTACTATCACAACCTTCTCCAACAGCTAGGAGATCTCGTAATTTAGGGGACCACTTGGTGAGGCGTTAATTTACACCGCATGTTCCACCCCCCATCTTTCCTACCACGTCTGTGCCTCGTGAATTGCTTTGGGGGTGCAGGCCTAGAATGTGTGGCGTGCCCCAACATTGTCCATGCCAATGATTTTTCTTCTTCGGATGGTCGTAACTTTATTATCACACAGGCCATCACATGCTCCACAACCATGGTCGTTTATTATGCGTCCTGTTCATGTGACAAAATTTACGTAGGTCTCACTACCCGGGCCCTCAAGAACCGAGTAAGGGAGCATGTCCGAAACATAATAGCTGCAGCTAAGGAGGATGATGTTGAATCTTTAAAAACTATCCCTCGCCATTTTAAACTGTATCATTCTTGTGACTCGTCTGGCCTCGAAGTTAGAGGATAGATTGGATTGTTTCAAATCTCTGGGAGGGGTGGAGGGTAATCTAGGATGCCTACCAGCACAAAAGGGTGTCTTATTGGATCTGGAGGCTCTGCCGTTTACACCCCCATGGCCTTAATGAGTCTAAGTTTTGCTCCGTTCCTTTGAGTTAACTGTTCCATGCATTTTTTATTAGCATCTTTCTTTTTATGAATCTTTCTTATTTTTTCTTCTTTTTCTCCATGTCTTATTTTTCATTTATATTACCATCTTATTTATTGTTAATTATTTTCTTTGTTTTATTAGTTTTCGAGACGGCTCCATCAATCATTTTTGTCCTTATTGGTATTGACGGATTTGCACTTACTATAACCTCCTTGTGGATTACAATCAGTTCCTTATCCTTGATGGGATATTATTTGAGATTTTCACTTCATGCTATATTTAGGTTTTTAATGAACACTTATTCTGTAATGTTATAATTCGTGTATGTTCACATGTGTATGACTCACATTGTCTATTTTAGTTATATATGGTATATTTATATGCTTCACTTTAGCATAATTTTGTATATTTTTTTCACATATTCTCTCTATTGTCATATATGCTTATATATAGCACTTTGTAATTATTGCAGGACTTTATTATTTTTTATTATGTCCACATCTTATACAACACTCGGCATATGATACTATAAGGAGAGAACCAAGGAAAGCGGACTGGTCATACAGGCACTGGTGACCATCTATGACCATAACCATTTGCATCATTGTTAATATTGGTGATGCATTCTACAACCTAGAAATCCAAGGGAACGCAAACCCAAATACACAGAACCCCCACCAAAAGGTCAATGTTACATAGATGGAATATATAAAGGAAATCTGCTAAAAGTCTAGTCACATGCATATCATTTCTTGGAAGAAATATTTTTTTTTTTATATAGGAGACCAGTAAATATATATAGAAAACAACTCAAGCTTTATTTTCATACATGATTATTATACAAGGGGTATTCAAAGTACATTCCCCCCATAAATAAAGTACTGTAAGAACTGAAATCTTTGGATTGTTATGCTACAGGGTCATTCCATGGTAACTTATGTTACAGTCACAAGCCAAAAACTGAGTTAATTATGGCTACAGACTGTTCTTTGAAGGCAGGCACAAAAATGAGTGAATGTATATTGTACATTAAACTATTCTCAATAGATTTCAACACAGTTTGATTTTTTAGAATACAAATTAAATACAAAATACAGTGTTATTACTTGGTAACTTACGTTACAACACAAAGTAGTAACTTACGTTACAATACCATTACTTCATATGAGAAGTAAACTTATTGTAACGTAAGTTACCATGGAATGACCCTACACATTAATCCCTAGAAAAGGGAGCCTTGATCGTTGGTAGATTATATTCCTAGAAAACAATTGTGGAACCATATATTTCATAATTTTATTGCCAGTTTTGTTATTTAAAAGGGAAATGTTCTTCAAATAGCAGAATATCATGCACAGCTATGATGGCCAGCATCTAATGCTAGCAGAAAAGAATGCATGCAGAACTGTCCTCCAACTTACAGCGCTCACTTCTGCGTCTTGTGTAAAGTCAAGGCGACGCCTGGCTTGAAACGGTCTTCCCAATGTAACATGCTGGGTCAAAAGAAGTAGATGGCGGAAATAAAAAGTGCACAAGAACACAAGGATGAAAGGGTGAACAAGGGGTTCATGCAAAAGTGACCAAAAAAACAAAAACAAACGAAAGCAACAATATAAACATGTAGTCATGCAGCAAACAAAACACATGCAGGAGACTCAGGAGGCCTCGGTCACCCAAGAAAAAAAACACAGAAGTCACTGTAAGACCATGTTCACAAGAAGCATTTTTGATGCATTTCTTTCCAAAACCTGCTCTTTTAGCAGTAAAAAAACGATTTTAATGCTTTTATGTTGCTGCTTTACTTGGGTGCAGATTAAGTGTTTTGTCCACAATAAATGCTTATTAACCCCTCAGTGACAGAGCCATGTTACAGCTAAATGACCAGGCCAATTCTGACCACTGTCACTTTATGAGGCAATAACTCTGGAACGCTTTAACGGATCCCGCTGATTCTGAGACTGTTTTTTCGTGACATATTGTACTTCATGTTAGTGGTAAAATTTCTTTGATATGTCTTGTGTTTATTTATGAAAAAAATGGAAATATGGCGAAAATTTAGCAATTTTAAAACTTTAAATTTTTATGCCCTTAAATCAGAGAGTGGTGTCACATATATTTCTTAATAAATAACATTTCCCACATGTCTTTTACATCAGCACAATTTTGGAAACAAATTTTTTTTTTTTGTTAGGAAGTTATAAGGGTTAAAAGTTGACAAGCGATTTCTCATTTTTACAACAAAATTTACACCATTTTTTTTTTAGGGACCACATCATATTTAAAGTCATTTTGAAGGGTGTACATGACAGAAAATACCCAAAAGTGACACCATTCTAAAAACTAGACCCCTCAAGGTGCTCAAAACCACATACAAGAAGTTTATTAACCCTTTACGTGCTTCACAGGAACGAAAGCAATGTAGAAGGAAAAAATTAACATTTAACTTTTTTTTTTTGCAAAAAATATACTTCAGAACCAATTTTTTTTTATTTTCACAAGTGGTAAAAGAGAAAATAAACCACAAAATTTGTTGTGTAATTTCTCCTGAATACGCCAATACCCCATATGTGGAGGTAAACCACTTTCTCAGCGCATGGCAGAGCTTGCAAGGGAAGGAGCGCCGTTTGACTTTTTCAACGCTGAATTGGCTGCAATTGAGATCGATTGCCATGTTGCGTTCGGAGAGCCCCTAATATTCCTAAACAGTGGAAACCCCCAACAAGTGACTCCATTTTGGAAACTAGACCCCTTAAGGAACTTATCTAGATGTGTGGTGAGCACTTTGAACCTTCAAGTGCTTCACAGAAGTTTATAACGTAGAGCTGTGAAAATAAAAAATCATTTTTTTCCCACAAAAGTGATATTTTCGCCCCCAAATTTTTATTTTTACAAGGGTAACAGGAGAAATCATACCCCCACAGTTGTTGTGCGATTTGTCCTGAGTACACTGATACCCGATATGTGGGGGTAAACCACTGTTTGGGCGCACGGCAGAGCTCAGAAGGGAGGGAGTACCCTTTGACTTTTTCAATGCAGAATTGGCTGGAATTGAGATTGGACGCCATGTCGCTTTTGGAGAGCCCCGGATGTGCCTAAACAGTGAAAAAAAACCCACAAGTGACACCATTTTGGAAACTAGACCCCTGAAGCTTATCTAGATATGTGGTGAGCACTTTGAACCCGTAAGCGCTTTACAGAAGTTTATAACGCAGAGCAGTGAAAATAAAAAATCACTTTTTTTTTCCCTCAAAAATGATTTTTTTAGCCCACTATGTTTTATTTTATCAAGGGCAACAGGAGAAATTGGACTACAAAAGATGTTGTGCAATTTGTCCTGAGTACGATGATGCCACATATGTGGGGGGGGGGGGGGATCACTGATTGGGCGCATGGGAGAGCTCGAAAGGGAAGGAGCGCCATTTTGGAATGCAGATGGTCTGCGGGCGTCATGTTGTTTGCAGAGCCACTGATGTGCCTAAACAGTATAAACCCCCCAAAAGTGACCTCATTTTGGAAACTAGACCCCTCCAAGGAGCTGATCTAGATGTGTGGTGAGCACTTTGAACCCCCAAGTGCTTCACAGAAGTTTATAACGCAGAGGCATGAAAATAAAGTCTTTTTTTTTTTTTTACAAAAGTGATTTTTTTAGCCCCCAATTTTTTTTATTTTCCCAAGGGTAACAGGAGAAATTAGACCCCCAAAGTAGGTAAATAGTGGAAACCCCTCAAATTGCTCCAACCCTAACCCCAACACACCCCTAACCCTAATCCCAACGCTTGCTCCAACCCTAACCCCAACACACCCCTAACCCTAATCCCAATGCTTGCTCCAACCCTAACCCCAACACACCCCTAACCCTAATCCCAATCCTAATCTCTAATCCTAATTCTATCCCTAATCCTAATTCGCCATAACCCCAATTCTAACTCTAGCCCTAAACCTAGACCTAACCCTAATTCCAACCCTAACCGAAAAATGAAAAAATAAAATATTTTCTTTATTTCATTATGTTTTCCTATCTAAGGGGGTGATAAACAGGGGGAGGGGGGGGCTATTTACGATTTTTTTTATTTTGATCACTATGATAGCTGGAGCCTGCAGATTCCCGGCGGGCGCACTGTGCATGCGCCCGCCATTTTGTCCGGATCCAAGATGGTGGCGCCCACTGGAGAAAGCCGCAGGGACCCAGGACCACTGGGATCACATCAGAGGAAAGAAAAATTAAATGCAAAATCGCGGCTTTTTTTTTTTTCCGGTCGCCATTATAGGGTTAATAATGGCGATCGCAAAAGCAGGGTCGGTAAAAACCGACCCGATTCATGTTCTCTGGGGTCTCGGCTTCCCCCGGCAGCCAAGACCCCGGAGAAAATCCGACACTGGGGGGCGCCATTTACTTTCTCCACAGCGCCGTGAATTAACGGCGCTGTGGTTTAAGTACCCTTAATTACCGCCGTTAAAAGGCGTATCGGCGGTCGTTAAGGGGTTAAACTTAGTTTTATTCTCCAAAAATGGTGCAAGAATTTTTAAGTTTTTTCACTCCTTCATTGCTCTCTATGGGTGAAAAACAATACAGAAACACTGATTATATATATATATATATATATATATATATATATATATATATATATATATATATATATATATATTTGTGTGTGTGTGTGTATAATTTGCAAATCAAATGCTACTTTTACATTACAAGCAAAACCTATGCACACATCTGGTATTTTTTTATGACTAAATATAACAACTGCAGCATTTATTAAACCTGCCGCTTGTGAACTCTTTATTTTCAGCGTTTCTGCATTGCTTTTCACCCACAGAGAGCAATATATACACACTACAAAACGCTGCAAATGTGCTGCATGTGAACACAGCCCAATCGCCAGTTTTGTTTTGTTGATAAGGGAGTCTTCTGCTTTGTTGCCAATTTGGCATCAGTGACAATGGGAAGTGCAGCCATGCTGGAGAGTTAGCATTTAATACCAATGTTTTGTCTGCATATTCAGCATCAAAAATACAACAAATCTTAAAGGAAAAAATTAAGGAACTTTGGCCAAAGCTATAATTAAACGGGTTGTCCGGCCTTATGCTACAAGTCACTTTTGTGAATACAGACGTATGAATCCGCACAGCACGCACATTGAGGGTTCTCCAACTCTGGGAGACTGTGGTCATGTAACTTGCATACTCCTGGCCACAATCCAACTAGACTGGTCACCACACATTGGCACCTGACCGCACGTATGCAAATCAAATTCTCATGATCACGTGCCGGCCACTCCTGGCACCAGGGAATCCTCACAGCGCACATGGAGTGATTGCAGATTTGTAGCCTAACGCTGGACAACCCCTTTTAACAATTTAACATTAGAATAGAATTTATGTAGACTCTGTAGAAACCAGTCACATTTAATATATCAGAGTCAATCCCAAATGTGCTCCTACCCCGTGTGCCAGCGAGAAGTCTCCCAGAACACCAGCCAGCGAGAACCAGAACACCACGGTGATGCCCATTTCTAATAAGCTGGCAGGGTGGCTGGGTTAGAAGGGGCAGGAGAGGTAATGTGCCCTTTAGGGCTGGAAGATGTATTGGGGCAGAGTCATCTAAGCTCTACGGGTACGTGCCCACGATCAGGCATTGCTGCGGGTTTAACGCTGCGTATTCATACATCGCCAAACCCGCAGCAGCCAGATGTCACAGCATAGTGGATGGGATTTCTAAAAATTCCCTGCCCACTATGCGTATATATGCGCTTGCGGCTCACCCGCAGACACTGACATGTGGGCCGTCTTTCAAGACCACAGCATGTCTATTTCTCTTATGGAGACACTGGTCTCTGCAGCAGAAATTACATCAATAGAATGTACTGAATGCGATAAATCCGCACGGTTCAGTGAACACATGTTCAATGGACGGCAGCGCTTTGGACGCGGTGAAAATACACTGCATGCAAAGTGCTGCTACATCCAGATCTTGGGCACATCTCCTCTAAAAATAAAACGCACACCACCAACCTTTTGTTGCCATAGCAACCCAATCACATCAGTTGTTAATTTACCGCAGCAGTGTAAAACTCATAAGTTAAACTCTAGTTGCTATGGGTAACAGACTGTATAAAAGAGGCCCATAGTATGCACGAGCTCCAGCACACGCCATACACCCAGCGCACGCTATATAAACAGCGCGCTATACCACCAGCACACGCCATACCCCCAAGCACACTCCATACACCTGGCGCACACGCCAGACTTGCTGTAAAGAAGAACAGGCAGAGTGGGATAAACTGTCCATCCCGCGGGCTCTTCCTAGACGGCGCTCGTCTGCTGATGTTGTTTCTGCCATTCTAGCCAACACTAAAAGTTTTATGAACCATTGTGAAGCCCCCGGAGGTTGTACAAGAGACTAATTGCATTATCCCAGGAGCGGCGTTTTTTTGTTTGTTTTTTTTAACACTGAAGCATTTATTAAAACAAAGTCATCAGTTGCCATGGCAACGCCTCATTGCTCCGAGATCAGGGGACGTAGCAATGCTAAAATTCCACAATCTTAGCGTGTCCAATAAGAAGATATGAGCCCTCATTTCTTTATACGGAGAGGTGAAAACATGCAGTAACAAACCAACGTTATGGAGATTAGTGAGAGGCTTGAACACTCGGCGACGGAGCGGTAAATCTGCCGGCCAACAGGCATGGCTGCCAAGTGCAGGCAGAAGGAGACCAGTGACCTGCATTGTATCAAGAGAGATACCAGGCAGAATCTGATGAAGACGGAATTTACCAGACTGACGCACCACAGATCATCCTGGCTCTAATAGGTGGACACCGGAGCTCATGCATCCTCCTTTCCCCCATCCACTGGTCTCCTCAGACTCCATATTGTCTAGGACTTTATAGCTGGAGAATTATCTGCATCTACAGCTGGGATACCTGAGATTTTTAGGTTGTGCTGCTGATAACATGGACCACCTGTTTCAGTGTCTCCTGGTAGTGTGGACAAGGAGCATGTCTCACTACCACAATGGTGGCAAGTGGAGGCTATCCACCATGTATCAGCTCTACTATACTAAGTCCTCTGCTGGGTCCATCCAGAGGACACGTGGAGCATGGGGACTGAGGGAAACGCAAGATGTGAAGATGAGGATTTTCTAGGACATCTAAATCATATCAGCAAGGATCAGATTCCAACCACCCCCAACCTGCAAGCTGAAGAGGACACTTTGTGTCCACCAGGCACATCATGGTACGTTTTATAGAGGCTGTGCCTGGTCCTGCAGCTCCACACGGCAGAGCTCTTACAGAACACCAGATATCAGAGCAGAGCTCGTGAGATGGCCCCTTTGGTGGTCATTGGAATGTATAAGGTCAGACTCCTACCCCTAATATTTATTTCCCATCACAAAGATAGGCCATTAATATATTACTCTCAACATTGAAAGTCATCACCCATTTCCAGGACAGGTGAAATCATTCTGATCAGTGAAAGTCTGCCCATAGAGAGAGGAGGGCTCTGAAATCCCCAGAAGAAATAAGATGGCCACCACCACTATACACAATCTCTATCGGACAGTTGAGGATGTGTGCTTCCAATAATGATAATTTTGAATCCAGCTAAAAAGTCGTGGTATCTGGCGAATTAAAGAAATATGTGTGCCAGCCCATTTACAGGGGACAAAAGTTAGGAGCAAGTGTTTGTACATTACACTTGTTCCCTGATTATAGGCTCATTTTCTCCTGTCAGTAACTGCTCCTTCACCCACATGCCACTGCCACCCTCTATTACCCTCCCTTCCTTTGAGGTGCACTCTGTGTGCATCTACTCCCCCACCAACCTTCAATTGGCTGTCATTTACCGTTCCCCCAGGGCAAGCCACCACCTTCTTCGACCACTTCACCACCTGGCTACTTCATTTCCTCTCTGCTGACATCCCCACTATCATCATGGGTGACTTCAAAATCCCCATTGACACTTCCCTCTCAGCTGCCACTAAACTTCTATCTCTCACTTCCTCTTCAGCCTCAATCAATGGTCTTCTGCAGCCACTCACAAAGATGGCCACACACTGGACCTCATCTTCACCCACCTCTGCTCCCTATTTAACCTCTCCAACTCACCTCTACCTCTTTCTGATCACAACCTACTTACATTCTCTTCCCTCTACTCTCCAGGTCCACAATCCCCACCCCACAAACATCACACCATCGCAGAAATCTTAAACACCTCGATCTACAATCACTCTCTGAATCCCTTCTCCCTCTTAGACTGGGTTCATACTATGCTTAGGCAGTCCATTTACTGGATTGCGTTACACTGAGGCATAACGCGATGTAACGCATCCGTTAATGCTGCCATAAGCTGCCATTAACGAGCGCATCATTAACGCATGTCATAAGCGACATGCGTTAGCGATGTGCCACCATTCTGTGACGGACCCTCGGATGCGGTCTGCAGCGTCCGAGGGTCCGTCACTGCTAGCGCAGATGAAGCATCTGCGCTAGCGGTATAGCATAACGCGATCGCGTTATGCAGTAGCGTTAATGCAGTCCGTCAACGCACCTCTAACACATATTAAAGCTCGCAAAGTCAACAACAACCCTTGCACACCAGCCTGACCAAAGAACTGAGACGAGCTTCCAGGGTTGTTGAACGGAGATGGAAAAGATCCCACTCCAACGAGCACTTCATCGCATTCAAACAGTCCTTCACTACTTTCAAAGCCACACTCACTGCAGCTAAACAAACCTACTTCTCATCTCTCATATCCTCGCTGTCTCACAACCCTGAACAGCTTTTCAACACCTTCAATTCTCTCCTCCGTCACCCAGCACCTCCTCCCTCTCCACTCATCTCAGCTAAAGACTTTGCCTCAATCTTTAAACAGAAGATTCCTAACATCAGAGAAGGCTTTGGTCTACAACCCCCACAACCCCTCTTCCTAACTACTCAGCCCTCCTCCTCCAAAACCAACTTCTCCACCATTATAGAAGACTAACTTTCCGCCCTACTCTCAAGATCACATCTCACCACCTGTGCACTTGACCCGATCCCATCCCACTTCATCCCAAACCTCACCACAGTCTTTTTCCCAACTCTAACCAATCTCTTCAACCTATCACTAACAAGTAGTGTTTTCCCGTCATGCTTCAAACATGCCTAAATCGCGCCCATCCTCAAAAAGCCCTCTCTTTACCAAACCTCTGTATCTAGCTATCCTCCCATATCATTTCTCCCCTTTGCCTCAAAACTACTGTAACATGATGTCCATTTTGAACTGTCCTCCCACCTCTCTTTCTGCTCCCTCTTCGACCATGTCACTCCACCAAAACTGCCATAACTAAAGTCAACAATCTCTTGCTGACTGCAAAAGCCAAGCGACACTACTTTGTCCTCCTTCTCCTGGACCTGTCCTCTGCCTTTGACACAGTGGATCTTTCCCTATTACTACAGACCCTCTCATCTCTTGGCATGACAGACTTGGCCCTATCGTGGATTGCGTCATACCTAACAGACCGGACATTCAGTGTCTCCCACTCACACACCACCTCCTCACTTCTCCCCCTATCTACCAGAGTTCCGCAAGGTTCAGTCCTAGGGCCCCTTGCTCTTCTCCATTTACACTTTCGGACTGGGACAGCTCATAGAATCTCACAGCTTGCAGTATCACCTCTATGCTGATGACACAGAAATCTACCTCTCTGGACCAGATATCACCTCCCTACTAACCAAAATCCCGCAATGTCTGTCCGCCATTTCATCCTTCTTCTCCACTAGATTTCTAAAACTTAACATGGAGAAAACAGAATTCATCATCTTTCCCCATCTCACTGGACTCTTCCAACAAACTTATCTATTAAATAAATGGCTACTCACTCTCCCCAGTCCCACAAGCTCGCTGCCTCAGGGTAATCATTGACTCTGGTCTCTCCTTCAAACCACATATCCAAGCCCTTTCCAGTTCCAGCACACTTCAACTCAAAAACATCTCCCGGATCCATACATTCCTCAACCTAGAATCTGCAAAAACTCTAGTGCATGCCCTCATTATCTCCTGCCTTGACTACTGCAACCTCCTGCTCTGTGGCCTCCCCTCTAACACTCTCACGCCCCTCCAATCTATCCTAAACTCTGCTGTCTGACTAATCCACCTATCCCCCCGCTATTCCCTGGTCTCTCCTCTCTGTCAATCACTTCACTGGCTCCCCATTACCGAGAGACTCCAGTTCAAAACCCTAACCATGGTATACAAAGCCATCCACAACCTGTCTCCTCCATACATCTGTGACCTCGTCTCCCGGTACCTACCAGCACACAACCTCCGATCCTCACAAGATCTCCTTCTCTACTCTCCTCTTATCTCTTCATCCCACAATTGCATACAAGATTTCTCCCGCGCATCCCCCCTCCTCTAACTTTCTACCCCAACATAGACTCTCGCTTGCCGTGGAAACCTTCAAAAGGAACCTGAAGACCCACCTTTTCCGGCAAGCTACAACCTGCAGCAACCACTGATCCACCAAACCGCTGCACGACCAGCTCTACCCTCGCCTACTTTATCCTCACCTATCCCTTGTAGATTGTGAGCCCTCGCGGGCAGGGTCCTCTCTCCTTCTGTACCAGTTGTGACTTGCATTGATTAAGATTACTGTACTTGTTTTTATTATGTATACCCCTCCTCATATGTAAAGCGCCATGGAATAAATGGCGCTATAATAATAAATGGGACATTGTTGTCCACTAAGCCCAGGATTGTAGTAGAGTAACCTTGCATCTGTATCACATTAGACCATCTCCTTCCCAAGATCAGAAGCATAATAGCCCACATAAAAGACCATTAAATAAGAAAGCTGCAAGATCAACGAACGCCCCACGGCAGGGTCTGTGGTTTCAAAGAGCTCTGACAAAGACCTTTTTAGAAAATATTCAGCGATATCTTCAGCATGGGTGAGCAAACACCAGCTGAATGGAAGGGGATTTTATCTTATTCTAAGGCTTTTCAGAGGATCTCAATGTACAGTATTGAAACAATTAACAGTAGATAAAAAAAGCCCAAAGAAATGTTAAACTTTGTGTAGAATATTCATGCGTTTCCCATTACACAATCAGAACATGATTTGACCAGAACTTCATTAGGAAAATAAAGAAAACTCAGATTCTCTTAATTTCTTGCAAAGGTTTCTAAGAATATTCTTTTCTACGAAGAAGTAACCCACAAGGAGCAGACGGGAGATGTCCAGAGAGCCGTGCTCTGGTGAACAAAACCTACAATTATTAAATGAGAGATGTGGAATGTGCTAAGGAAAAACAGAGCAAATGTGAAGGCTGTAATATCTCAGTTTAGCTGTCAGGATCTAAGCTTTGATATGGTTTAATCAAAGGGATTATCCAGGACTTTGTTTATTTTTTGCTATCGGGTCAAGACCTTACAGGCAGATAGTTGCTAACTGCCTGCCTGCTCGGCCTGATGCTGATCACTGCCAGCTAAAAGCAGCCACAAACCGCTCCTGGATGCCGATTTTAGCTCAAGTCAAAAGAGCAGCTCTTCCTCTCATGGACTGCTCTGTTGACAAGGCTTCACCGCTGACGTCATGACGATTGACAGCTGGCTCCCTGGAATAAGACAGCAGGGAGCAGCTGACAATCAGCATGATATTATCAGTAACGACACATCGACAGAGCAGAAGAGAAGCAACTGCTATATTGATGTGAAGAACACAGAATCGCCGGCAGGAGAGGTTCATGACCGCTCTGAGCTGACAGAGATCAGCGCCGGGCAGAACAGACAGGTATATATATAGTAAAAGACTTAATGACTAACAGTTGTTATAATGTTTATTTTATCTTTCAATCAATTCAAGGGTAAAAGCTATATTTAGTAATTACATATTTTCCCAATACCGGCATTGGAGGTGACAGTTGGTGTTCATAAAGTTCTATGGAGGAGGAGGAGCAACAGGCAGACACACAGATTTGCTGCAAGATCTCCTAAAATGAAATATGTTAAACCTTTTTACCATAGATTAAAAGTGTAAAGGTAACTCCAACAGACCTTGCAGCAGATTGTCTGCATCTGCCCCTTGCTCCTCCCTCCATAGAACTTTATGAGCACAAACCGTCATCCTCTTTCCCAGCAATGTGAAAATTTGTCTTCACCGAATACAGGTTTTACCCCTGAATCGCAAGTGAAAAGTTAGTCCAGGAGGAGAAAAAAAAAAACAGATTTTTCTGATGAGATGTATTACATTAGTCTCTTATTTTCAGGTGTTCATTGATTTATAAAATTAAAATGATGGCCACCTCTTTAAAGAGCCCCCTTTCCCTGTATGTGTGACCAAGTAGACCTCCATGCTCTCGCTAACAGAGTCCTACATTGGGTGGCAATCGCTTGATAATTTTGTTTGCAGACTCAATCCATCCTAGATGGTACAAGTGTGCTTTTTTCTGTGCCTTCAGTCTATGAATAGTGTCAGCACCCAGGTGTCCAGTGACCAGAGACTGATGGCATTTCTCTTCACAAGAACACAATTTCTATTTACTTTAAAACGGCATTAGGTTGTAAGTATCGGCCAGTGGTAATCTCAGTGGACTAGATCAACTAATTAGAATAAAACATCTATGCTATGTAATACCTGGTAACGTACAAAAAGTCTTTACGCCCTAGATCAAATGCCTGGACTGCTAAGGCACAGACTCCAGCCTGCCACTATCCATGCCAATGTGAGTCCCGCGAGATCGCACCTATTTATCTGAATAGGAGGGTACCCTACCGCGGCCACTAACAGAAGACGGAGCAGCTCCTCAATCGAGTACTTCTAGCCAGAACGGTGAGGGTGCCGGGTGTCAGACCCCAACCGATCAGACATTGATGACTAAAGCCCCCGTCACACATAGCGATCTCACTAGCGAGATTGCTGCGGAGTCACAAGTTTTGTGACGCAACAGCGATCTCACCAGCGAAATCGCTGTGTGTGACACTGACCAGTGACCGGCCCCCCAGCCGGGTATCGCTGATCGTCCTGGAATAGCCAGGACATTTTTTTGATCGCTGGTCTCCCGCTGGCCAGCACGCATCGCTGCGTGTGACAGGCGGGAGACCAGCGTGCTGGTAACTAAGGTAAACGCAGGGTTTCTAGGCACCGGGCGGTGCTTAGAAACCCGATGTGTACCTTAGTTACCATCGCGCTGATACAGGGAGCTGGTAACCAAGGTACACATCAGGTTTCTAAGTGACGCACGCCCCTTAGAAACCCGATGTGTACCTTAGGCCTGTTTCACATTTCCGTTTGTTTCCATCAGTCAAAATCCGGCGTTTTGCCAAAAGAAAAAAATGGATCCGCCATTTTTTGGGGCGGATCCGTTTTTTTCCCATTGACTTGCATTATCGGCGGATTTTGATGGATCCGCCCAAATTTTGGCGTCCGTTGACTTGAGTGGACGGATAATGAAACGTTTTTTGTCTGCACGGATCCGCTTTTTTTTTTTTTTTACACTGAGCATGCCCGGAAGAATTTGCTTGCCAGACATGACATTTAACCCCAAATCCCGTTCTGGCAGCAGAAAAAAATATTCTCTCTTTCACTCTCGGCTGCGGTTCATTTAAATTTCCGACTTCAGCGGATCCGTCAAAACAACGGTCCGGTGGCATACGTTGGGGTCACAACGGAAACGGATCCATATTTTGCATTTTTTCACGGATTGCAACTGACCAAAAAAACTTAAGTGTGAAAGAGGCCTTCGTTACCAGCTCCCTGCATCAGCGCGCTGGTAACTAAAGTACACAGCGACGCCACGCGCTCGGCGTCGCTGTGCTGATCGCTGGTGACAGCTCACCAGTGATCATGTAGCGACTCACCAGCGATCCTGACACGTTGATATCGTTGTCGGGATCGCTGGTGAGTCTCTGTGTGTGACGGGGCCCTTATCCTAAGGATAGGTCATCAATGAAAAAGTAGTGGACAACGTCTTTATTTAAGTGTTACCAACTTTATCTCCTCAAACTTTCCTCCTAACAACTTTTATTCTACTGATGGAAAAATCGCAGTCACCAAAAATAATGTGACTTTCCAGGACGTGAGCAGAATTGGTGTGATGATGTAGACACGGGCCCTCTTCCTCAGACCTGACTGTGTTGTGGCATGTAGCAGAGACATTAAAAACGTTGCATTACTATAAAATGGTCATCTGGATGCCAATGCTGCATTACTAATTGTGTACGGCAACACTGAACCCTGCCATATTAGGACATTATGGAAATGCTTAAAAGGAATCAGTCACCAGGTTTTTGCCACCTAATCCGAGAGCAGCATAATGTAGCAATATAGACCCTGATTCCAGCAATGTGTCACTTACTAGGCTGCTTGCTGTACTTTTGTTGAAATCACTGTTTTATCAGCAGGAGAATATCACAAGAGGACTAATAAACCTGCTGCCAGGTAGCCCTTCATATTAATGATCTCTGTGTAACCCCAACCCCATCATAAATTGAGAGCTTTCTGGCTATGCACAGTGTAGTGTAAAGATGCCAATCAGTGATGTGGATGGGGCTATACTGAGCTCAGCATTTAGAGAAATAGTAGATCTGCAGCAGAAAACACACAGATTTGGTCAAAACTGCAGCAAGCAGCCCAGTAAGTGACACATAGTTGGAATCAGAGACTCCAACTCTATCATACTGCTCTTAGATGAGGTAGCAAAAACCTGGTGACAATTTCCCTTAAAAATGGCACTTTTCTAGCAGGTAGCTCTGATGATTATTCCCCTGAGAAGGAGATGTTCTTGGCCAACATGAAAGCCCCTCTATGTATCGCTGTAGAGGGTATATGGATTAACTCTTCAGTGGCAAACTGCCTGACGATTTAGGGTCACCAGACACTAAGAAACCTTCTTGTGTAGCCACCCATATGTGCCTGAATGAGGTCTGTGCCCATAGGGGTGGCACTGGGTGGGTAAGGTCTAGGCAGGATTAGCCCTGTCTTGATGCACGAGCAGTCCTGATTACATAAAGCATCCGAGCGGGCTGTGCTACGCAGTTTCCATACATCCCACCGGAGTGCGTGCTAGAGATACAGCCTCCCATACAGGCAAGTGTGATACCGCAGTATGGGTATAATATGGGAGGTGCGCTGTGCCCAGCTAAGCCTTTTGCTGCCGATCATGGGATGCAGACGTTTTATTGGGATCTGGCTCTCAATGTCGCAGCAACTCAAAAACAGCCTCTCTCACACATCTACACAAACGGCCTTTCATTGCAGGATGTAGAAAGCCAATTATATTGGTAACGTAGGCCATTTGCTCTCCCGACGTGAATGCCATGTCCCTTGATGCTACAATGCAGCATGACCACGCTGTGACTTTCACCAAAGAGCTGAGATCTTAACGCTAAAGAAAAGCGGAATTAAAAGAGAAGCTCTTGTCTGCGAAGAATACTCGTAGCCACACAAGATGCCGGCGTCCTCTCCATGAATACACACCGCAGAGAGGATTGGGAATCTGCCAACAGCAATGCCATCAATACAGCCAGCGCTAATCAGAGGTGCAGCACTGCCAACAGCTCAGAGTCATGGGAAGTCTACCAATCTGTCACATGGAAAGTTACTTCAGAGGCTCGGTGACCGCATCTGCGCCTGATAATGCCAGCCGGGCCTCGCTCTGTACACTACGTTATTAGCGGGATACAGACGTCCGAAGCTGGGCTCTGCGGTCTCATCACTAATGGCTGGAGCTGGGCTCATTATACTCAGACTAATTTTATCAATTCCTTCACTTACATGATTTGTCGCTTAAAACAGTAACTTGTTCAGGCCTTTTACGTATATTGTTTAATTTTTTCCTAAAGAGTTTGTATTTCTCATAGTTTAATTGTTTTTATGGTTGAAGGCAGACTTAAGTCCACTGAGTTCAACCTACACACGTGGTCAAAATTGTTGTCACCCCTCGTTCAATGACAGAAACACCCACAATGGTGACAGAAATAACTTGAGTCTCACAAAAATAATAACTAAAAAAAAAAAAAATCTATGAAAATGAACAAATGAAAGTCAGACATTGCTTTTCAACCATGCTTCCACAGAATTTAAAAAAAAATAAAACTCATGAAATAGGCTTGGACAGAAATGATGGTACCCCTGAAAATAATGTAACAAAAGGGACATGTTAAATCAAGGTGTGTCCACTAATTAGCATCACAGGTGTCTACAATCTTGGAATCAGTGAGTGGGCCTGTATAGAGGGCTACAGATACTCACTGTGCTGTTTGGTGACATGGTGTGTATCACACTCAACATGGACCAGAGGAAGCAACGGAAAGAGTTGTCTCAGGAGATTAGAAACAAAATTATAGACAAACATGTTAATGGTGAAAGTTATAAGGCCATCTCCAAGCAGCTTGATATTCCTGTGACCACAGTTGCACATATTATTCAGAAATTTAATCTCCATGGGACTGCAGCCAACCTCCCTGGAAGCGGCCGCAGGAGGAAAATAGATGACAAATCAAAGAGACAGATAATATGAATGGTAACAAAAGAGCCCAGAAACACCTCTAAACAGATTAAAGGAGAACTTCAAGCTCAAGGAACATCAGTGTGAGATTGCACCATCCATCGTTGTATGAGCCAAGGTGGACTTCATGGGAGACGACCAAGGAGGACACCATTGTTGAAAAAAAATCATAAAAGAGCCAGACTGGAATTTGCCAAACTACATGCTGACAAATCACAAAACTTCTGGGAGATTGTGCTATGGACAAATGAGACAAAAATTGAACTTTCTGGCAAGGCACATCAGCTCTATGTTAACAGACAGAAAAATGAAGCATATCAAGAAAAGAACACTGTCCCTACTGTGAAACATGGAGGAGGCTCTGTTATGTTGTGGGGCTGCTTTGCTGTATCTGGCACAGGGTGTCTAGAATCTGCGCAGGGTACAACGAAATCTCAATACTATCAAGGGATTCTAGAGAAAAATGTACTGCCCAGTGTCAGAAAGCTTGGTCTCAGTCACAGGTCATGGGTCTTGCAACAGGATAATGACCCAAAACACAGCTAAAAACACCCAAGAATGGCTAAGAGGAAAACACTGGACTTTTCTGAAGTGGTCTTCTATGAGCAGTGACCTAAATCCTACTGAGCATCTTGGAAAGAGCTGAAACATGCCGTCTGGAAAAGGCAACCTTCAAACACGAGACAACTAGAGTAGCTTGATCTTGAGGTGTGGGCCAAAATACCTGTCGAGAGGTGCAAAAGTCTCATTGACAGTTACAGGACTCATTTGATTCCATTGATTGCCTCAAAAGGTTGTGCAAAAAAATATTAAGTTAAGGGTACCATCATTTCTGTCCAGGCGTATTTCATGAGTTTTATTTATTTATTTTTTTTTAAATTCTGTGGAAGCATGGCTGAAAAGCAATGTCTGACTTTCATTTGTTCATTTTCATATATTTTTTTGATTTATTACTACTTTTGTCAGATTTAAGTTATTTCTGTGACCATTGTGGGTTTTTCTGTCATTAAACGAGGGATACCAACAATTCTGACCACATGTTTATAACCTAACGTGTTGATCCATAGGATGGCAAAACCCTCACGGGACAGACACGATTAGCTCCATATTAGGGGCAATCAGACTAGCTCCCTGGATCAACGTCCCATCATAGAATCTAGTGCCCATATAGTAACCTGTAATATTATATTTTTCTAGAAAAACATCAAAATTAGTCATGAGCATGCTCTGGTGCTAACCGAGTGACTTCGGCATGCTCGAAAAATAAGCTTGAGTCCCCGTGGCTGCATGTCTCGTGGCTATTCGACAGCCCCCACACATGCACGGATTGCCCGTTTATAGAGCATCATTAATAATAGATCGCAGAGTATCCATGTAACCACTGCAGACAGTCACTCCCCCCTCAGTGGTCTTCTGCTCTATGTGCTAGCATCACCGCTGGTATTGGCAACTGGCTGTAGTTGTCTTGTGGATATACAGCACCACTGCTAGAAAAACACAGGGAGACCACAGAAGCAACAGTGCATTTATCAGGCCAGTTTTGTATGTTCTTTGTTTTCATTTTATTTTATAGAATTCCCTCGACTTAATTTTCCTTAAACGGAATCTGTCAGCAGGATCAACCCTTCTAATCAGTCTATATAGGCATGTAAGGCAAAGGTTGAATAAAATGATACCTTTTCAACTGAGACCCAATGTTTTATTCCAGAGAATTCCACATTTTTCTTAATATGTAAATGAGCTGTTTAGATCTATGGGCCGAACATAGATCTCCCTGACAATCTGCCTCCAGGGCTTATTTTAAATGAAAACGGGGTGTTACCAGTGTGAGACATGTAATGGCTGACATCAAATGTGTAGGGTTAGTTCACAGCACTCTTCAAAGGATAGAAGAGTAGATCAGGGCATTCTCTCCAGTATAAAGATGCAAGGTCCAAAATCCAAGGAACCCACTTAGATACAGCATGCACAAGAAAATAGTAGACAGTGTTCAGCAGGTGGCAAAGTTTGAAAGATATTTATTCTGTCATACAAAGGATGCGACGTTTCGATAGGTCGCACTATCACATCCTGTGTATGTCAGAATAAAGAGGTTTCGAACTTCGTGGACTGCTGGACGCTGTCTGCTATTTCCCTGTGCATGTAATTACTGACAGTCCTGAGCTACTTGTCTCACACTGGTAATGCCCCATTTAATTTAAAATAATCTCTGGAGGCAGATTCTCATGGAGATCTATGTCCGGCCCATAGATCTTAAAAGCGCAATTACATATTATGAAAAATGTGGATTTCTCTGGAATAAGACATCGGATCACCTATCAAGGTATCATTTTATTCAGCTTCCTACGACCTACATGTGCATATAGATAGCTTAGGAGGGGTTTAGAGATTTGCTTTAAATCAAAGCCAGTGATCGAGTTTAAGAGTACAATTTTACTCTACAGATCTCTGGTCTGAGTCCTGATAGCCACCTAAACCCATAGGTCAGTCAATGACAGATATAATCTAATAAGGAACACAAAAATATGTTGAAATCTTCTGTGGAGATAAGAATTCAATAATAGCAAAGACAAACAATTAAGTTGGGAAAAAATATTTCTACATTTAAGGGGTTGTCTGGGCTTGGACAAAAGTGTACAAACCCAAACACTGTTGAATCATGACTGCGTGCGCACCATTGCGAACAGGCGTTCACGTGACTACATGCTTACTTGAGGCCACGTGCCCTTGAGACGTATTCTTCTTCTCTCACTAGCAGTGAATTGACTCAAGCCAGAAGAGTCTAGTCGGCATGTGACCACAAGCATGCAGTAGGATATCGGAGAATCGTGACAGCCTGCAGACCACATGCTGTCAAAGGCCATGGTCCCAAGTCTGGACACTGTGATGTGAATGTTACACAAATATAATCAGGTCTTTTGCCTTACCTCGGAAATGGGCTGACCTTGTATCAGGTCTAGCTCTTGAGGTCTTGTCATTTTGTCAATATCCAAAGAGTCCATGCTAGAGGCTGCTGAAGTAATGCTGGAACGCGAGGAGTTGCTAACAGAGCGAAGATCGCTATCGCTGACTGTGCCTGCCGATGCTGTTCGCCTATGATGGATGGTTACAGCTGGCTTAGCATCTTCTACTGCCGTCTGTCGTGCTGCCTCATCCATACTAAGGGAGGCCTGTTCCAACTGGGCAGTGATATCATCCAATGAAAAATTAGAGTGAGAAGGTTTAGCTATCCTCCCCGATGAAGAAGGCAATCCTCTTAAACTGCTCTGTTTGGTGCTTGTACGTCCAGCTGGTGGCTTCTGGGAAGATCTGCGTTCATGAGACTTAACAGTGTTCTTGGAGGACTGGGACCCAATGCTGCTAAGTTCCTGCTCAATAGAGCAGAGATCTGCCATCAGAGCGTCTAAATCCACTGTCTCTCCTTGATTTAAAGCTTCTACAAAAAGACAAAAAATGTAAGTGTCAATCTACATGAAAGAGAGACACGATAACACATTCCTTTCATAAAAGCTTGCATATGAGTGGTAACATCTCAAGATGGCTATGATGGTAGTGTGTTAAGTGATTGCCCTTTCCATGCGCAAGTTAATTCTATAATGTGGTGGTAAGTGGTTCCACCTCCTTGTCAAAGCCTCCCAGAAAATAGAAATTTAATAATGTCATAATGTCCTACAAGCATATCAATGGCACCGGTAATATATAACGCAAAGGGCAAAGTCAAGACTTCTGACATCATCTGTAGGAAGGGAGTATCCCGTCATGTGTTTAGCAGTCTGCATGTAAAGCCCGTAGACATATTTTGCTGGTCTTGCGTCTCTTACCATTTATGTTGTACATAGAAAACCTATATGAGAAGTTAGCGAGGTTAGTCTCCTGGCGCAGAGGGGATCTTTTCACTGGTTCTTCTGGCTTCTCAGTATCCAGACTCTGCACATAGAAAGTAACACTGTTATACAAGATCAAAGATTACCAGGATGTATATTATACCCAGAACCTTGTAAAAATGCTGTAACCCTAAAACCAAGCTGTGTTGTTAGACCCACCTTAAGATAGCTACTTGTAGGCTATAGGTATTGATGACCAATCTATAGACTAGATCAGTGGTCCCCAACCTTTTTTGCACCAGGGAACGGCTTCAAACAAGACCATTCTTCCATGGCCCGGCAGGGCGGGGATGGAGGTGTGGCAGAGGCGAGGCTTTGGTGATAAGGGGGCGGGGCTATGGACAGGGTTGTAGTTTAGTAGTGCATACTTCTCATTTAATTATAACATTTATAATGTGACTCAACTCACCATAGGTTTGAATGAGTGGGATCACCGGGCTTGTTTCCCTGTATCAGTGGGAGCACTGGGCTTGCTTTCCTGCAACAAGACTGTCCCATCTAGGGGTGATGGGAGACAGCGAAACCCTTGTATGCATGGCTCCGCTCCCACCCTTGTATGCATGGCTCCGTTCCCACCCTTGTATGTACGGCTGGGCTCCCCCATCCTCCCCCATCATACTTACCCTCACACCGTCGCTGAACTTCCCTGCATCTCTATCCTGGCGCGTCAGCTTCTTCCTGTGCTGAGCGGTCACGTAGTCCCGCTCATTAAGGTCATGAATATGGACGCCACGCCTATGGGAGTGGAGTCACATCCATATTCATGACCTTAATGAGCGGTACTATGTGACCACTCAGCACTGGATGAAGCTGCTGCGCCCGACAGGGATGCAGGAACTGCGGGTGAATATCGATGTCTTCTGGAAGCCAATGGTTGCAGCTGTCACTACAGTGCTACAACCTCTGGCTCTCCTTGTGTCCAGCATTCTGAGCCGTGGCTCCGCGGACCGGCAACAGAACTGCAACGGCCCGGTCCTGGGCCACGGACTAGTGGTTGGAGACCCCTGGACTAGATCATCAATAGCAGATTGGTGGGGATTTGACAA
The DNA here is from genome assembly GCF_039654945.1 of Dendrobates tinctorius. Classification (NCBI taxonomy): domain Eukaryota; kingdom Metazoa; phylum Chordata; class Amphibia; order Anura; family Dendrobatidae; genus Dendrobates; species Dendrobates tinctorius. The sequence goes on from NW_027361793.1 coordinate 661,138, forward strand.
CTGGCACCCCCACGATCAGTTACTCCAGCGTCGGCCGGATGTAAACACTTTAAAAGGTGCTGAGCTTAGAAGCTCTATTCAAAGTGTAGCAGCCTCTGCTGGGTGCTGCAGAGCAAGTGCTATTATTTGTCATAGTAGCTGTGCTGCAATAGCCAGCGATAACTGGCAGCGGCCATTACAATGTGAATGGAGCCGAGCTCTGCAACACTATTCAAAGCGTTTACATCAGGCCACTGCTGAGCAAATAACAGTTGACTATTGAAGTGTCGCACCCCCACTGATCTGCTATAGATAAGGAAAGGTTATCAATACAGGAGCTCGGATAACCCCTTTAATATGCCATGACTACATTTAGCAATGTGCCCCACTGTGGTATTGGGTTTATATAGTGCCCATAAGTTAATTCAGCTTAGTACAGAATTCCTTCGTAGAGACTCCTTCACTCATCAGGGATTTTTCTGGTCTTGTTCTCTTGTGGTAGAAAAAAAAAAAAAAAAAAATCTGGAAATTCATATAAAAAAAATTTTCTGCTTCAATGGGTTCATTTTTCAGATTATAGAGATGTGCTAAAGCTTGTTTTTTGCATCGCAAGCCAACACTTATTCATAGCAGTTTGGGGTAGATACATTTTGGTAGCTTTCTATTGCATTTTTTGCAGTGTTGCGGTAACAGAAAAAAACGTGAGCATTTTCATTTATTTTCCAGATTAATTACATTTTTATTTTTTAAAACGGTACACTTTTAGGGACATGGCGATACTAAACAGTTTATTTTTTATTTCTACATTTTTAATGATTGGGGCGGGCATTATCAATATTTATTTGTTTCCATATTTTTGCAAAAAATATATTTTTACTGTACTTTCACAGTCCCCCTTAGGGAACCTTAACCTGCAACCATCTGATTGCCTATACATAATATTGCAGTTTATAGCAAAAAATCACAATTGACTTCAATGGAGCACCGTCATGGCAGGCACGAGAGTCTTCAGTAGACTCTGGTTGACATCGCTAGCCATTGGCACCCTGCAACTGTGTTGCAGAGGAACGATGGGTGTGCGGAAGAAATTTTTGTGGTCATTTAAAGAGTACAGAGCAATGGGTGGAGTTCTACTCCACTCTTGGCTGTTCATGATAATGAAGGTGGAATAACACAGCCATCAACTTCCGGGAGTAACAGGCCCAGCTCCAGCATCAAAGACTATGTCCAATGTCATGAAGGGGTTTATGGCCATTTACACAGAGCGTTAATCACCTGATCAATAATTCACTGCCATTGCTCAGTATGAACAGATCTAGTGTTCCAAAATAAAATATTTTTGCTCATTTGTTGATCACCTCTTTCAGACGGTCACATAAATGATTATTTGGCGTCTATACATCCCCTTGTGTAAACAGGAATCTGGCAATTGCATCTAATGAGAACCACATTATAGGGAAAAAATGATTAATTACAAAAAATGTAACAGGTAAATTAGGCCAAATCCATTTGATAAATCACAGATTGCCACCCAATACGTGCAGTCTATGGCTCTGGATGTGGTCTCTAAAAGCGATAAAAGGAAAATATAGAAGCATTAAATAATGATGGAATCTTTTTACCTGGGTCAGCTTGTCCAGCTCCCCTAGCCAGGCTCCAAACATCTTGTCCAGGTCTTGGTCTTCTTTATCGCTGTCCTCTTCTGCTCCATGATCAATCTCTTCATCTGATAACTGCTCCATCTGGAAGAGTCAACAGAACTTTATGACATACCAAAAAATGACCTAAAGTCAGCATTCTTCTCAAGAGCAGCATATAAAATGGCCTTTATTCCATGATGTATTAATGAGCAGGACCAAGGAAGGTCTGGGGTATCTAGATAGCCCACTAGACAAAATTCTTCTGATGGCCCAACTTCCAATGGTACAGATCCCGCGCACAGATTTTCTCCGACGAGTGCCATCTATGATTTTCACATATAGTCTTGTACCTACGATATTCTATGGAGTTGTGCACGTCAGATTTAGATTCGAGTGTCGCAATAGTCTATGCTAAGGTTGTGCAAAAAATAAATAATAAAAATTGGTCGGCACTTGAATGAAATTAACACAGACTGACAGAGTGAAGAAGGTGGGAACTTGTTTTTTATCTCCACAATTGAGAAAAATTGTTTGATTATTCTGATCAGAGGGGCATCATTTTAGGGTTTGTAGAACACGTTCATGCTTAATTTCATTGCAATCTTTGCTGCTGTTATCGCACACACACAACAGGTTATTAACAGGAGAAATGATTATAAGGCTATCAATGCAACCTAGTAATGCTAGGCTCCTAGTGGTCTTCTGATGGTCCATCATCCTGAAGGAGGACCTTTTTTGGGCCAGCCCTACCCTGTTTAGATGCCTAAAGTAAAGCTGCTTGCAGACATTATATGCTCACTGAAAGGTGTGCAGGGCCTGGAAGACCCCCTGCTGCAATCTAAGGAACGAACAATATGGATTTTACCCCTCTGCTCCCGTTTTTTTCAGTTGATAAGTGTAGTCAGATGTGTCTCACATTCTAAACTCCCTCACTCCTCCACTGAAGTGACATGTGTGATTGCCTGTGCATGTTAATGTGGAAGTGAGATCTGATAACCTTTGGCTACATAAGGGCATCCGACTGCCGAATGATCAGCGCCAGTTTTCTGGGTTGAACATGAATATTATGTCAATAGAGCAAGAGGAGATAAGTGGCTGCCAGACACATCTGATTCTGCTCATCTCCAGGATAATAAGATAATTAGGGTGGAATAGTTGGAGCTTTCATTTCCTCCGATGATCAACCTCTGCCTGCTTCACATCCATTGATGAGGCATCTATGCCAACTGGCCCGAAAAGATGTACGCCCAAGCTCCATAGCAAAAAGGAAAAGATTGCTGGAGCTGAGCGTGAACTGTATGGCCCAACAAAACGGGAACATAGCAAACGAGAAATAAACCATGGCCGAAGACGTAGGAGTACAATAATGCTGTATACTCAGTGTGCGCTGCTAAGATTCTCCACCGCACATCCCCATTTCCTGTTATTGTGGTTTCCGCTGCAGGCCTCCTAAACCCCATAGATAACACCGAGACCTCCAAATCTCTCCATAAACTATACAGCGAAACAAAAGGAACAAAAAACACTACCGCAACCACAGCATACACTGAAGGCAGTTTTGTTGGCTTTTTACTTCTGTCTAGCACATTTTTTGGAGTGTTTTGTATTTCTGACAAAGCAGAACCCTACGACTGAACTGGGGGTGTAAGGCAAAGCCCCCAATTAGAGCCAACTGTCACGATCTCACATGGATACTGCACCCATAGACCACTGTAGAAAGCACACAAATTGTCTAAAACTGCAATCATGCATGGTGCACAACCCAAAACTACACCTCCACTGTAAAGTGCTGAGAACAATGCTGATGGGTACACTGTGCCGCACAAAAGAGGACTTTATTCCAAGACAAAAAAAAAAAAAAAAAAAAAGAAGAGAACAAACAGAATCATAGATCCCCTGCAAAATTCTCCCTTCTGCTGTGCCAGCAAGACTGATGACTACAAGTAAAGGCAAAGTGCTCCATTGATTTGATATTTTTAACTTTAGCGGAATGCTGATAAAGCAAAGTATGATCCAGTCACTTCCTGGGACGGGTCTGCAGACACTACACATCACAGCAACGCATGGCTAGGATTTACTGTCTTTCTGTACAATTGCAGAATAGACAGGCATCCATAGGCCTTTCCGAAAGTGCGGGAGGGGACAGGACTGTAATTACAAGTTTATTGGTATGGGGGGGGGGGGGGGGGGCTTTGCACTGCTTCCCTCACAGACATTGGAGAGAACGATCAGACATGCTGAATTTCAATTCCCGATTCTTTTGCTCTTCCAGCACATGAGCCACAAGTGTCTGGAAGTGGCGTAAACCCCTCTATCAAGGACACCTACATATTGGGCCAAACTGAGAAGTATGTGTATTGGGGGAGTCAGGAGGAAAATGAAGTTGACCAAAGGAGCATTCAGAGGATACGGCCATTGGTCTTTCTGAAGAAGCCTCTCAATCATCTGCAACACGTGCAGTGCCAATCACTTCTGTTGGGCTTTCTTTGGAGGAGATATGGCTGGACTATTAATTTCAGTGGCAGACCAAGAAAGTGACCTAGGAAAAAAACAAAAAACACCAGTGCACAGAGGGCATCATCTAGGATAGACAGGGAAGGGGGTTTATAGCAAATAATCAGACTACTAATCTGGAGTTGTGGAATTGAGTCCATCACAACTTGGAGAGCTTGGGCTTTATAGACTGCTAGTGCCGGCGGACCGTTCCTAAAATCTTTATGAAGAGCATTACTTTGGAATAGCATGATCTGTTCCTGTGGCGCTATCATACATATGTAACGAGTATCTTCCTTTGTTTTCAGATTCAATGATTCCGTGGAAAAGGAAAAAAGAGTCCGTCCATACCATCACTCCTGGTAGCGAAAGTGTGGACCTTCTTTGTTGTCCAGGGAACTACCTGGGAGGGAAAACAAAGGAAGTTACTCCATATGGGGCAACCTCCTACTGGACAGCATCGGCCCAAATAATCATGTTCTCCCAAACTAATGTTCTAGAGGATGATGTGTAGTCAACCAGAGAGGACGCGGCAAAGTGCTTTCCTAGTTCTGCATCCACTTACTTCTAAAAATGCCCAAACAGACAATCACCTATAATATGCCGATCCCTAAGCTGAAATATCCCCTTCAAAAAGTAGCTGGTGGTTTCTGTGGCCAGACTCCTAACTGAACATCACTAAATATTAATTCTAATAATATCCTGATCACGTTGGTATAAAGGTGTGCTGCTCGGTGCAGAGACTCACCCCATGACATTTAGTAGATCCCATCACTGCAGAGATCTGGTCTTTATTTTATCTCCTGCTGGAAGTCAGGTTCATTCTTGTAGCAGACTGTAACCTTTCTAATGCAAAAAGGGGAAAAACAGCCGTTTCCTCTATTACCAAATAATCCACAGTGAAAAAGAGCAGGAACCGTCCCTCTATAATCCGGCAGCTTGTCAGAGCTACTTGACATTTCACAGAATCACATCCATCAGCTTTATGCATTTTCCATATTACTGGCGATTCCCCATGTAAGGACATGCGCTATAGTAAATGTCAAAGCACGAGGTCTGCTAAGCATTTCTGACAAGTGATGTCTTCCCATCAATATGACGTGGCAGAAAGTCCAAAACTATACATGAAAGAATCGCTCATGTTATTAGACCTATATATGTGTCATGTACAAGTGATCAAGTCATAATGAGAAACTCCGATACTGCTCAAACGCCTTCCCTAGGACTGTGCTCACACTGGGCTTTAAAAGGGAACCTGTGAGCTCGATTTTCTGCTATAAGATGCAGCCACGGCCTTTCGGGGCTTACCTACAGCATTCTGTAATGCTGTAGATAAGCCCCCGATCTAACCTGAAAGAGAAGAAAAACAAATTTTATTATACTCACCCGGGGGGCGGTCCGGTGCTGTCCGGGTCCGATGGGTGTCACAGGTCCGGGTCCTCCCATTTTCTTTCGACACCGCCTTGCTGCTTGCTTTATCGCTCCGGGGTCACAGCGTTTCTGCACAGGCGTATTTTTCCATCCTGTTGAGGGCAGAGCAAAGTACTCAGAAAGGCCCAGCGCCTGCGCACTGCAGTACTTTGCTCTGCCCTCAACAGGGCAGATAAGTATGCCTGCGCAGGAGCACTATGACCCCGGAGTGATGAAGCAAGCAGCAAGGCGGTGTTGCAAGAAGATTTGAGGTGCCGGACCCGGACCTGCGACACCCATCAGACCGGCCTGCATAATAAATGTTGTTTTTCTTCTCTTTCAGGTTAGATCGGGGGCTTATCTATAGCATTACAAAATGCTGTAGATAAGCCCCAAAAGGCACTGGCCGCAGCTTATTGCGGAAAAATGAGGTGACAGGTTACCTTTAACCCTGTATAAAGTATATGCATTTAACAGATCCATTGTGAGCTTCTCCATGATGGATGTATTAAACGAGTGCCACTTATCTGTGCACGGATCCATTGCTCAGACTGTAATGGTACTTGTTTTACAGCTATGCCATAAAAGCCTATTAGAGTAGTGGGTCTATTATGTTATTCCATACCTTTTTGCGATAGGACTATGGCCAGACAGAAGCCATAGAGTCCTATGAACACATTTAGCACATAAATCAGGAGCGCTCCAAGCCTTCTAATATCCAAGTGAAGGATCAGGTAAAAATTCATCATTCTTGAATCCTTATGAAATTTGTACGAAACTAATGAAAAAACACTACAGGTATAGGACCAGCTGCTTTAGCCATAGGAAGCAGAGAGCCCCTTTTCAGATAGAAAAATATTTTTTAAAGGCAGGGCCCACAAGAAAACTGCAAAAGGCGAAAGAGGAGGACATGACTGGTAGACAATCCCAGATTCTGGACAGCAGAGAGGTGACGTCTGGGCCAGATAGGTAGAGTGTCATCAGCGTATAGGTGGTACTGGAAGCCATAGAACTTTATGAGCTGTCCCAGGCCAAGGGTATAGATGGAGAAGAGTAGGGCTCCTAGGACAGAGCCTTGAGGAGCTCCAACTGAGAGCACGCAGGGGTGAGGAGCTGGTGTGGGAGTGGGAGACTCTGAATGTGCGTTTGGAAAGGTATGGAGAGATCGAGGATAGGGCAAGATCTTTGCCGCCAGAGGAAGAGAGGATCTGCAGTAGGAGAGATGGTCAACTGTACTGAAGGCAGACGACAGGTCTAGAAGAAGGCGTATAGAGAATTGCCTGTTAGCTTTGGCTGTAAATAAGTTGTTAGTAATTTTGGTCAGGGCAGTTTCAGTGGAATAATGCGGACAGAAGCCAGATTGTAGGTTGTCGAAGAGTAAGTTAGATGAGAGGTGAGATGAAAGTTTGGAGTGGACGTGCTGCTCAAAGAGTTAGGAAGCAAATGGTAGCAGCGATATGGGGCGACACAGCTATCGGGTTGAGAAGTTAGTGATAGCTTGAAGGATGGATGGATGGGTAAAGGCCCCGTTACACATAACGATGTCCCAGCGATCCCACCAATGATCCGACATGGATGGGATCGCTGGGACATCGTTAGACAGCCCCTCCAGTGATCAGGACCATCAAGCAGGTTTCCAATGTAAACAGCAGGTATCTAAGAGCCACACAGCTCTTGGATACCTGCTGTTTACCCTAGATACCAGCACACGCTGGTATCTAGGGTAAACAGGGGGTATCCAAGAGCCGTGCGGCTCTTAGTTACCTGATGTTTACGTTGGAAAGTAGCGTCCAGCGTCGTTGATCTCTCGTTGCCACACGCAGTGATGCGTGCTGGCTAGCGGAGACCAATGATCAAAAAATGGCCCAGGACGATCCTGCACGGTCAGCGATACCCGTCAGGGGGGCTGGTCTCTGATGCCCGTCACACACAGATATATCGCTGGAGAGATCGCTGATGCATCACAAAATCCGTGATCTCGCTAGTGATCTCGCTGTATGTGACGGGGCCCTTAGGGATGAAACGTGTGTGGTTGTGAGGTTGATAAGGAGGTGGGATGGGGTCAAGTGCACAAGTGGTGAGATGCGATTTAGAGAGGAGTTCAGTAAGCTCTCCTTCAGTGATGTTGGAGAGGGAGGTTATGGGGAAGGGCATTGGTTTGGTATATAAAGGGGTTGTGGTCGTTGAACAATAAAGACTTTTTGTTTGGTGGTTTTGAAGAATTGTGAGGCAAAGTCCTCAGCAGAGATGAAGGAGGTCCAAGGGGGCAGTGTTGGGCGGAGAAGGAAGTTAAAAGTGTTGAATAACTGTTTGGGGTTGTTGAATAAGGAAGAATTGAGGGTTGTGAAGTAGGCCTGTTTAGCAGAGGTGAGGACCAATCTGAATGTGACTGTTGCCTGTTTGAAATCGGTGAAGTTACCTTGCGATTGTGTTTTCTTCCAAAGCCACTCTGCAACCCTGAAACTTGCCAAAGCTTTTTAATGAGGTTATTATGTCAGTGTTGTCTATTGATTTGTCATACTCTACCATGCAGCAGAAGGGCGAATGAGTCGATAGTGATGCGAGAGTGGCATTGTAGACAGTAGTGTCGCTGTCTGTATTGTGGAGTGAAGATATGGATGCCAGTGGTAGAATACTGTTAGAAAGCGTGTGAGTGTCTAAATGTGCGAGGTTTCTGCAGAGGTGCGCTAGTTGCTTGATATGGGTGATAGGTGCTGAGGATAGGGATGAGAAAGTGAGTAGATGCTGGTCAGATAGGGAGAGAGATGAGGTTACATAGGGAGCAGAGAAGGATGAAGATAAGATCTAATATATGTCCATGTTATATGCTCATTTTGTTATCGTCTTTTAAAATGGAAAACTACATTATTTATTCACAAGAAACTGTCCAAACCAATACAAAATCAGTAGGTCTCAAAACAGTACAATGGCGTTAGAGCGTTATGGAGCACATTATGGACCCTACAACACCACATCGGATTAACTGCTGAACTGACACGTGGCTCATTCTTCCCGAGATACGTGCAGAGTCTCTTAAGGTGACCCCCCACACCACCAACAAACCCGTGTCCATTATTGTCTATACTGCTGAAGACATGTCAACATTGCTGCAGCCAGTCCATGATTGCAGAAACTGAGAGCGGCTCGTGCCATTTATTTAGGCAAAGCCGCTGAGCTCAGTTACTTGCTGCAGTGCTGTCCACATGGTGTCAGCGCTGAAGACAATAAGACACTAGAGTGGCGAGGACGCCACAATGGACCGGTGGAGGGTGAGTAAGGCTCTTTAACTCCTTTACCCCCAAGGGTGGTTTGCATGTTAATGACCAGGCCAATTTTTACAATTCTGACCACTGTCCCTTTATGAGGTAATGACTCTGGAATGCTTCCATGGATCCCGGTGATTCGGACACTTTTCTCGTGACATATTGTACTTCATGATAGTGGTAAAAAAAAAATTTGATATGACTTGCGTTTATTTGTGGGGGAAAAAAATTGGCGAAAATTTCACAATTTTCCAACTTTGAATTTTCATGCCCTTAAAATAGAGAAGTATGTCACACAAAATAGTTAATAAGTAACATTTCCCACGTTTACTTTACATCAGCACAATTTTGGAACCCAAATTTTTCTTTGTTAGGAAGTTAAGTTGAAGGTGCTCAAAACCACATTCAAGAAGTTTATTAACCCTTCAGGTGCTTCACAGGAATTTGTTGAATGTTTAAAAAAAAAAGTTCAACACGTAACTATTTTTCACAAAAAAATTACTTCAGGTCCAATTTTTTTTTTATTTTCCCAAGGATAACAGGAAAAATTGCACAATAATTTTTGGGGTCCAATTTGTCCTTAGTACGAGGATACCCCATATGTGGGGGGTAAACCACTGTTTGGGCGCATGGCAGAGCTCGGAAGGGGAAGAGCGCCATTTGACTTTTCCAACGCAAAATTGCCTGGAATTGAGATAGGACGCCATGTCACATTTGGAGAGCCCCTGATGTGCCTAAACAGTGGAAACCCCCCAATTCTAACTCCAACAATAACCCCAACACAACCCTAACCCTAATATACCCCTAACCCTAATCCCAACCCGATCTGACAGGCAGTGCAGGAGGCTTGCCGGTGCACTGTCAAGCCACCTCCCTGCAGGACCCCGTGACCATCTGGATCCAGGGGCCTGCAGGGAGGAGGCCGTCGGAACAACACGATCACACTGCGTTGTTCTGAGGGTCTCAGGGAAGCACACAGGGAGCCCCCTCTCTGCGCGATGCTTCCTTATGCTATCAGAATGCTGCGATCATGTTTGACCGCGGTGTACCGGGGGATAAAGTGCCGGGAGCGGTCCCTGACACCCGGCCGCGATCAGTCGCCCTTCCCCCGTGAGCGTGGCTGATCGGTATGACGTACTATCCCGATAAGACGCTATAGAAACAGGGTCTGTTCCTTTTGATTGGCGGCAAGCAAATGTGGTACCAATATTCAAAAAGGGGTGTAAAAGGGAACCTGGAAACTATAGGCTGGTAAGCTAAACATCTGTTGTGGGTAAAATTTTTGAAGGGTTTCTAAGGGATTCCATTATGGAATATCTCAATGTTAATAAATGTTTAACTCCCTATCAACATGGATTTATGAAGGATCGCTCCTGTCAAACTAACCTGATCAGCTTCTATGAGGATGTAAGCTCTCAAATGGACCAAGGAGAATCATTGGATGTCATTTATCTCGACTTCTCTAAAGCATTTGACACTGTCCCACATAAAAGATTGGTAAGTAAGAGGAGAAAGCTTGGGCTAGGGGAAAATGTGTGTAGATGGGTAGGTAGCTGGCCTAGTGATAGAAAACAGAGTGGTTATTAATGGGGCATACTCAGACTGGGCCAGGGTTACTAGTGGGGTATCACAGAGTTCTGTATTGGGCCCCCTACTATTTAATATATTTATTAATGATCTAGTGGATGGCTTACACAGTAAAATATCAGTATTTGCAGATGATACAAAACTATGTAAGGTAGTTAACACAAAGGAGGACAGTTTGCAACTACAGACAGATTTGAGTAAATTGGAGAATTGGGCCGAAAAATGGCAAATGAGGGTTAAACACAGATAAGTGTAAGGTTATGCACATGGGAAGGAGAAACAGATGCTACAATTACTTACTAAATGGGAAACTGCTGGGGAAATCAGACATGGAAAAAGACTTAGGCATCTTAGTCAATAAGAAGCTAAATTGGAGTGCCCAGTGTCAGGCAGCTGCCACCAAAGCAAATAGGGTCATGGGATGCATTAGAAGAGGTCTGGGGACACGAGATGAAAACATAATTCTCCCTCTGTACAAATCACTCGTCAGACCACACTTGGAGTATTGTGTGCAATTTTGGACGCCGGTGCTCAAGAAAGACATTACTGAACTTGAAAGGGTTCAAAGGTGGGCTACTAAAATGATATATGGAGTTGGTTCACTACAATACCCAGAAAGGTTATCAAAATTAGGTCTATTTACTCTAGAAAAGAGAAGACTTAGGGGAGACCTAATATATATGTACAAGTATATGAGAGGGCAATACAAAGATCTCTCCAATGAACTGTTTGTACCAAGGACTGTGACAAGAACAAGGGGGCATTCTCTTCGTTTGGAGGAAAGACAGTTTCTGCACCAGCATAGAAGAGGGTTCTTCACGGTAAGAGCAGTGAGGCTCTGGAATTCTCTTCCTGAGGAAGTGGTGGTGGCCAACTCACTGAATGAATTTAAGAAAGGAATGGATGCTTTTCTTGTGAGTAACAGTATAGAAGGTTACAAATAACAGAATATTATAGGTAGATGGTTGACCCAGCTTAGGAGAAAGAATTTTTTTCCCTATGGAGAAAATTGGCTTCTACTCTGTGGGTTTTCTGCCTTCCCCAGGATCAACAATGCAGAACAGCTGCACTAAAAAATAGGCTGAACTAGATGGACATAAGGTCTTCCTTCAGCCTTCATAACTATGTTACTATGTTGCTATGTATGTCCACGGTCAAACTGGCCCGAGTCACCTGGACAGGATAGTACGTCATGTCAGAAAGGGGTTAAAAAAAAAAAAGAAAAGAAAAAAAATGCAGCCAGGGTACAGAGGTTTTCTGAATCTGGAAAAAAAACCAAAAAAAAAAACCCGCTATGTTAGGGTATGTTTCCACGTGGTGTATTTGCTGTGGATTGGACGCTGCGTACAGCCGCAGCTTCCAGATGTTATAGTATAGTGGAGAGGATTTTATGAAATCCCATCTCCACTATGCGTACAAAGACGCAGGTGGCAGGCCCGCGTAACCGGACATGCGGTGCGTCTTTATAGACTGCAGCATGTCTATTTATCTTGTGGAGACGATCAGTCTCCGCAGGATAAGTAACACAGTCTATGAATAGGATGCGGTGATTCCACATGGTTCAATGACCAGATGGGGAATCACAGTGCATACAACAGGGGGCGGGGCACATATCCGCTGCGTTCAAAGCACTGCCAATCCAAAACGTGGAGACATACCCTTAAAGAGCCGTGGAAAGATTTCACAAAACAGTCCCAAACGTGTTTTGGCTCTGGCAGATCCATCACGGCGTGTTTCCTGGGTGCTCCGCCAGAGATATAAAGCAGCTAAGGCCTGTTTCACACATCAGTTTTTTTGGTAAGTCAAAATCCGCTAAAATGGTGGATAACGGATCCGTTACTGTACTGACCACAACGTTTGGCACCGGACCGTTATTTTAACGGATCCGTCAAAGGAAGAATGTTAAAGGAACCGCTGCCTGGGGAAGAGAGAGAGGGGGGAAAGAGGGGAGAGAGAGAGGGAGAGGGAGGGGAGAGAGAGAGGGAGAGGGAGGGGAGAGAGAGAGGGAGAGGGAGGGGAGAGAGAGAGGGAGGAGAGAGGGAGAGGGAGAGAGAGAGGGAGAGAGGGAGATAGAGAGAGAGAGGGAGAGAGAGAGGGAGATAGAGAGAGGGAGGAGAGAGAGAGGGAGGGAGAGAGAGGGAGGGAGAGAGAGGGAGGGAGAGAGAGGGAGGGAGAGAGAGGGAGGGAGAGAGGGAGGGAGAGAGAGGAGAGAGAGAGGGAGGAGAGAGAGAGGGAGGAGAGAGAGAGGGAGGAGAGAGAGGGGGGGGAGAGGGGGGAGAGAGGGGGGAGAGAGAGGGAGAGGGAGGGGAGAGAGAGGGAGAGGGAGGGGGGAGAGAGGGAGGAGAGAGGGGGAGAGAGAGAGGGAGAGGGAGGGGAGAGAGAGAGGGAGAGAGAGGGAGAGGGAGGGAGGGAGGGAGAGGGAGAGAGAGAGAGAGGGAGGGAGAGAGAGGGAGGGAGAGAGAGAGGGAGGAGAGAGAGAGGGAGGAGAGAGAGAGGGAGGGAGAGAGAGGGAGGGAGAGAGAGGGAGGGAGAGAGAGAGGGAGGGAGAGAGAGGGAGGGAGAGAGAGGGAGGGAGAGAGAGGGAGGGAGAGAGGGGGAGAGAGAGGGGGGAGAGAGAGGGGGGAGAGAGAGGGGGGAGAGAGAGGGGGGAGAGAGAGGGGGGAGAGAGAGTTTTTCAGCCACCAGAACAGAGTTTAGGGTTAAATTTGCGGCTGAGTGAAGTCTTTCTGGCATGCGCAGTGAGAAATGCGGATCCGGCCGCCCGAAAAAACGTTGCATGGTCCGTTCGGGCACGTCGGCGGACGTCAACATTTTGGCTGATCCGCAAAAAAACGGATCCAACGGATGGCCATCCGCCAGTAATGCAACTCAATGGGGAAAAAAAACGGCGGATTTTGACTGATAAACACAAACGGATGTGTGAAACAGGCCTAACTGTTTTATAAAGATGCCTAATGCACTGTATCACTGTGCAACGCAGGACAGTAAAATCGCCAAGGATCATGCCAGTGTGCTTGGGTTTCTAAAACTTGCCTCAGACATGACTATAAATCCTGTCCACTTACTGCAGAGAATTCCCACTACAACATAATAAGGCCCCAACACGTTAAAGAGAAGCCCCCTACACTGCAAATATCCCTCCAGGAGAATGTGTCAGGGGGACTAGGAAAAGCCATAAAGGAGACGGGACTATTCCTAAAGGTTTGTCATTTACGAGCCATTACTCAGATTTTAGTGTCATACTGATTCATTTGCAGGGATGGCATCTTGCAGACAGTGGACATTTACAGAACAACATATTTCTTGGCTGACACAGACACACAAGTCAGAATAGGAGAAATCATCGTCTAACAGGAATAGCAGACCTCGGCTGTCCCAAAATAAGCTGAAGAATGTGTAACCCCCGGGGCGCCACTTACTGGAATGTAGCCCCCGTCACACATAATGATGTGCCAGCGATCCCACCAACGATCTGACATGGATGGGATCGCTGGGACATCGTTAGGCTGATCACTAGTGAGCTGTCACATAGACCGCCCCTCCAGCGATCAGGACCAGCGACGCTGGTTTCTAATGTAAACATCTGGAATCTAAGAGCCGCGCAGCTCCTGGATACCCAACGCTTACATTAGAAACCAGCGTCGCTGATCTCTCGCTGCCACACATAGTGATGCGTGCAGTCCAGCGGGAGACCAGCGATCGAAAAACGGCCCTGCCTGCTCGAGCACGATCAGCGATAACCGGCAGGGGGGCCGGTCGCTGATCCCCATCACACACAGCGATCTCTCTGGCGAGATTGCTGATGTGTCACAAAATCCGCAATCTCGCTAGCGAGATCGCTGTGTATGACGGGACCCTAAGTCTCTCCTATAGTGTTAGAATTAGATGTAGAATGGGTCAGTTACCTAAAGGAGACCCTGCTTACAAGATACTGGGTATGCTGGGGGCAACTATCTTCCAACAGACCGCCCAGGAACCTGTCTGACCGCAGGACCACCACCCACCCTGCACATCAGGACTGATAGCAGCTTTTCTTATCAGAATGCGCTTTTTTTAAGTGAATACTGTTTTGTCATCCTTTAGACACAGTAGATAATAAGGGGAATCTGTCATCAGGCTTTTGCCATCTAATCTGAGATGTTGAGACAGAGGCCCCAATTGCAGTGATGTGTCACTTACTGGTCTTCTTGCTGTAGCTGTGATAAAGAGTTTTAATCTGCAAAAGATTTATTACTAGAAAATCAGTTAACCTGCTGCCAGATAGTAGCTCTGTATAACCTCTCCCCAATACGGATTGGTAGCTTTATGCCTATGCACAATGTACACAGAAAGCTGCCAATTAGTGGTGTAGGGGTTATACAGAGGTCAGCATTCAGAGCACTGCTAGATTTGCAGAAGAGAAAACAGGGATTCTATCAAATTTGTAGCAAGGAGCCCAGTAAGTGACAGATGACTGGAATCAGGGTCTCTGTCCCTACATTATGCTGCTCTCAGATTCGGCAGCAAAAACCTGGTGATTTAAAGCATTTTCTTAAGCCATTTAATGACAATACATTGTAACACCAGAAAGTTCTAGAAATTCTTCCATTCATCTACTGGACATGTAGCAAGGATACAACTACACAATCCACTCCAGATCAAGTTCACATGCTAAGGAGTCTTTGCACAGAATGACCTGAAGTAGGGTAATTTGGGAAATCCACGGCATTTGCGGATGGCATTCACAGCAGAACAGAGGATGTTGTAATGAAGGACATTCAGGAGCAGATTACTACAATGAAATGTCAGAATCCCTCTTTATGAAAGGAAGTGATCTTAATCTTCCTGCTTTTGGAGAGGCCATCGAGTCAAAACGCTTCCTGTTTCCATTCTCTTGGGAAAAGCCATCCATGGAACTGATGTGTGAGAAAAGAACGAAAAGTCAAAAAATGTGTTTTGTAGAATTCAGATTCCATAAATGTGCTGGAAATCTATATCCATCTGCTCCACCGACTAGAACTTCTGTATAGTAATACGGATATGAAAACATGAAATCCGGCATGTACCACTGTATGTAAAGGGAAACTGGCAGCCGATCCATGGGCAGCATATCTCAGCCCGTATGTCTGACTCAAACGCTGCGGCATTTCAGGGACAAATCTACTGTACCTACTGTGCCTCATTCACACGTAAGTATTTTGGATCAGTGTTCGTATGCCAAAACCAGAAGGCGAACTTACAGAGAAAGACTAAAATTGAAAAACGGACCCCTGCTGTGTGTTGTGGAGACACTCCCGGTCTCAGCACCCAAACACGGCAGAAATACTGATCAAAATACCAATGTGTAAGCGAGGCCTTAAAGTTACAGGGGACCAAGCCATGCTGGAGACTCCTCAGAAAAGTGGGCGCCTGGCAGCTCATCCCCACCCACTGCCAGTGACGGCCAGGTCTGTCCCTATACACACACAGGAAGGGAGCTGTCACTCCACTGGGGGAGGCGGGGATAAGCCAGCGGCGACCGGCCTTTACAACTAACCTCTCATCTACATAGCTGCCAATCAGAGGTGTGGGTGGGGTTACACAGAGCTCAGCCTTCAGAGAACTGCAACAGAGTAAGTGACACTGCTGGAATCAGGGCCTCTGCCCCTACATTATGCTGCTCTCAGATGGGGTAGCAAAGACCTAGTGACAGGTTCCCTTTAATTCAGCTGAGCCTTCGTGATTGGGTACTGAACATATTCCAGCCATGTTGCCGCACACCGTGAACCGCCGGTATGTGTTTTGATCTATCAATGCAACAAAATCTCTGGCATTTTCTTTATTCTAAGCTCCTGTTAAAAAAAACATTCCTGCTGCAAAAATAAATATATAAAGCTTTTCTGCTCCATTGTCTGTTGCCGTAGTAACCGCCAGGTCTCATTCTCTATATGGATTAACCCTGAAAAGCCAAGTGACTCAGGAAAGACAGAAAACAAATCACTTGCAGTAAGGCCAGGACACCAGACGCAGATGCAGCAGCATCATTTGTGAGGTTGCCGTAGCGACAGGATAACCGGCCATTGTTTCTGCCTCTCCCTCGGTGACTGTTGGATGAAGATGAAGGAAGAGCTGGCTCCCCATCCGACCGTGGCAGCCATGTTGTAGCCAAATGGGCCATGGACCTAAAGACCAGCAGACAAGGCAAAAACAGACTCCCGGCAGCCTCCGACTGTCAGGCAGTGCCAGGTGCGGTCACAGCCTCTGCTCACTACCACTGAGCGGTGACTGCGGCACCGGACGCACCGCCATGATTGTTTTCACTGACATTTTTTCCAACATTAGAAACGCTGGTAAAAACAGGCACACTGATTAAAGCCGATGCAAACCGGATGAAAACCACTGAGGTAAGAAATCACTGAGGTGTGAATGAGAGCCAACACAGCACTCTTATTTTCAACTTGCAGGAAAAAAAAAACAACAAATGTTTTTTGGCATTTTGATGAACCAGATTTTCAGCCATTTTCGGCCAATATGTCGGGTATGACCTGCAATGTAACATTCATTTTTCTCAAATGCAGAGAGGAAAACGTATTATTTAGGCTTCTCCTACTTTATCAATGTTAAAAAGAACACACAGATTGTTTCAAAGTACTTCCATTTATCTCTACACTGAATGAGCGAGTTCTATATGCAAAGTGGGAAAAAAAATCAAAAACTGCTGACAATTTTTTTAACAGATTACAAAGAAAAAAAACAACAAAAAACAGGCAGTCATGTGAACACAGCCATATTCTATAATGGGGGCTTGTTCTACACGTGGAAATGCAAATGATAGTGGACCGAAAAGCAGCTGCTGGAGAAGGAATGGCAATTTTTTCTAGGTGCTACAGCTTCTCCTTCCAGCCCCCTGATAAGATCAGGTAAGGAGATATGGGGTCAGTGCAGCATGGATGTGCTTGGCCTGCGATGCCTGGCAGCTCTCTCACCCCAGGGCAGGAGACCTGCAGGCTGGCGCAGTGTGGTGGCCCATACTAACCGTGCTGGTTTCATCACGCCTTCTCCGAATGTTCTGCAGTTAGTATATTCAGCTTGGGGTTATGGAGCAACGACCACATTCAGCGACCTTGGCTCCCCACATATCTGCATAGTTAGAATAACTAGTAACTGCTAAATAACAGCTTCCTCTGGAGTTTTGTGGCCAAACGTAAGGTTATGGACCTCAAGGCATTAATTTGGCACAAAGAAAGTAAATGTTAAAAGAAAAAAAAAAGAATAGGAAATGGTTTACAGCTGTTTGAATAAACAGAACTAAACGTTAATACAAGTCGTCATCCCAGATACATACACCTGATGTGAGCTCAGGAAGGTGGAATACCAGGCCCTAAAGAGTAAGGCTGTGTGCACACGCTGCGGACCGGTCTGCGGATTCATCCGCACGGATTTTGCAAAATCCGCAGATAAATCCACAGGTCAAAAGACCTGCGGTATATCTGCGAATTAGCCTGCGGTTTTGCCCTTCTCTTTCACCATCTCCACAATGGAGGAGATAGGAATCCGCAGAAAGAATTGACAGGTCAATTCTTTCTGCGGTTTAGAAACTACAGATAATCCACGCAGAAAATTCCGCAGCGTCTGCACTGCGGTTTCCATTTCCCATAGGAAATAATGGTGCTGTACACCGCAGCAAAAACTGCTGCGGATCCGCAGCAGAATCCGCAGCGTGTGCACACAACCTAACACGCTGCAACTTCACTGCCAATTCTTTCCCTTTTATTCCATTTTTCAATACAAAACCTGATGTATAACCACACAGGCAGCCATACTGATGTAGATGACAGAAGTTGGTTGGTCAGAAAGGGTACTGCACAGCAGCAGAGAGTGCACAGCGCAGAAGGGGAATACTACACTTAGGTTAGCTTGATGATAACTCAGAGATGGGGTTATTCAGCAGCACAGCAGGAGAAGGGGTCGGGGCCCGCAGCACAGCAGAAGAAGGGGACGGGGCCCGCAGCACAGCAGAAGAAGGGGACGGGGCCCGCAGCACAGCAGAAGAAGGGGACGGGGCCCGCAGCACAGCAGAAGAAGGGGACGGGGCCCCGCAGCACAGCAGAAGAAGGGGACGGGGCCCGCAGCACAGCAGAAGAAGGGGACGGGGCCCGCAGCACAGCAGAAGAAGGGGACGGGGCCCGCAGCACAGCAGAAGAAGGGGACGGGGCCCGCAGCACAGCAGAAGAAGGGGACGGGGCCCCGCAGCACAGCAGAAGAAGGGGACGGGGCCCGCAGCACAGCAGGAGAAGGGGACGGGGCCCCGCAGCACAGCAGAAGAAGGGGACGGGGCCCGCAGCACAGCAGGAGAAGGGGACGGGGCCCGCAGCACAGCAGGAGAAGGGGACGGGGCCCGCAGCACAGCAGGAGAAGGGGACGGGGCCCGCAGCACAGCAGAAGGGGACGGGGCCCGCAGCACAGCAGGAGAAGGGGGACGGGGCCCCGCGGCACAGCAGGAGAAGGGGGACGGGGCCCCGCAGCACAGCAGGAGAAGGGGGACGGGGCCCCGCGGCACAGCAGGAGAAGGGGGACGGGGCCCCGCAGCACAGCAGGAGAAGGGGACGGGGCCCGCAGCACAGCAGGAGAAGGGGACGGGGCCCGCAGCACAGCAGGAGAAGGGGACGGGGCCCGCAGCACAGCAGGAGAAGGGGACGGGGCCCGCAGCACAGCAGGAGAAGGGGACGGGGCCCGCAGCACAGCAGGAGAAGGGGACGGGGCCCGCAGCACAGCAGGAGAAGGGGACGGGGCCCGCAGCACAGCAGGAGAAGGGGACGGGGCCCGCAGCACAGCAGGAGAAGGGGACGGGGCCCCGCAGCACAGCAGGAGAAGGGGACGGGGCCCCGCTGCACAGCAGGAGAAGGGGACGGGGCCCCGCTGCACAGCAGGAGAAGGGGACGGGGCCCCGCTGCACAGCTGGAGAAGGGGACGGGGCCCCGCAGCACAGCAGGAGAAGGGGGACGGGGCCCCATAGCACAGCAGAAGGGAACGGGGCCCCGCAGCACAGCAGGAGAAGGGGGACGGGGCCCCGCAGCACAGCAGGAGAAGGGGGACGGGGCCCCGCAGCACAGCAGGAGAAGGGGGACGGGGCCTCATAGCACAGCAGGAGAAGGGGGACGGGGTCCCGCAGCACAGCAGGAGAAGGGGGACGGGGCCTCATATCACAGCAGGAGAAGGGGGACGGGGCCTCATATCACAGCAGGAGAAGGGGGACGGGGCCTCATAGCACAGTAGGAGAAGGGGGACGGGGCCTCATAGCACAGCAGGAGAAGGGGGACGGGGCCCCATAGCACAGCAGGAGAAGGGGGACGGGGCCTCATAGCACAGCAGGAGAAGGGGGACGGGGCCCCATAGCACAGCAGGAGAAGGGGGACGGGGCCCCATAGCACAGCAGAAGGGGGACAGGGCCCGCAGCACAGCAGGAGAAGGGGTCAGGGCCCACGGCACAGCAGGCGAGACGGGGTCCCACAGCACAAGAGGACAGGGCACCGCAGCACAGCAGGGGAAGAGGACAGAGCCTGCAGCACAGCAAGAGAAGGAGACGGGGCCTGCAGCACTGAGAAGCGAGTGCTGCTGGAAAATGTGCAACTGGATGTACCATGAAGCAGATAGAGGTGAAAAAAGGCATGAAAGAAACAATATGTTGGGATTAGTCTGTACATGAACAATAAGTTAGTATTTACTGTGCTTTATAAAAAAAAATGTGATTTTGGGAATAACCTTTTAATGCAGAATTTGAGATCATTCCAGATGATGCCGAATAGTGACAATTTGTCTGCCATTAGTTGTTGCTCCTAATTCCGTGAAGTCCAAGATGACTCGCACTACTGAACTCAAGGGTTTACGTTCATTCTAGATTTTAGAACTTATCGTCGCTTTAATCCACAGCTCACAGAGGCTAAAAACCATACGATGAATATGATTATTCTACTGATGGATAAAATGGCTATTCGTATTTTTCTCACAATCAGAAAGATTTAGCTTTTCTCCATAACCATGGTTAAAATGAGGGAAAAAAAAAACTTGCTGCAAAGAAACAGAAGGAAGAGTGAGCCATTTATTACAGGATGTACTTCCTATGACTGCCCCAAGGATCTGTGCCCTGTGGAGCAGGCATCTCCGTGTTCTGCCCATCGGATTCAGCAGCAGGAAGCTTTGTCACTGTGCACATGTGAAGCATGCTTGTGCTATTTATAATGTTTTGGGAGGAAGTAGCCTAAACTATAGTTATCATTGCAAGCGATACTTGGAAGCAAAATAACAGTCTGGTGCAGCTGCATCCGTTGCCAAAGACAAAAAAATAATATGCAGATTCTAGCCAAGACGGGTTTGATGCACTTCACAATCAGCCATGTTTTTCTCTGCCATTTTTAGCAGACCACAAAACCAAAAGGCATCTAAAAAGTGCTGGAGCCCACAACAAAATATAGAAGTACATGCAACCGGAAAAGGCAGATGTATATCTTCTGGCCAAGACTTCGTTCCCTCTGCATTTTTTCTTTAGGGGTGGACTCTGACCCTAGCATCTGTTCTTCATTATTGTGGAGGCTTCCAGGAACTCATTAATCTGCTCCATGATAAACATGCTGTTGGCTCCAGAGTTGAGGCTTCAGCATCCAGAAGATCGTAGTTTTGTGTGTCGTAAGACTTGGAGCATTTGCAGTAAAACCATGGTATCATAATATTGTTGGATGTATGCAAAATCCAGCAAGCTCCCACCTGCCTTTGAGAGGACTGTATAATGGAATAATATCTCTTAGTGTCCCATGGAAAAGTTGGCAAATAGCTTCTCCAGAGACGAATAGGATAGGAACTCGAGTAGCAATCCTAAAAGTCAATATCAACTCTTTATACAAGGACCTGGTCACATAACTTGGGATAAGAAGCCAAAACAAACTCCATTGGTAGACACATGTTTTGGGGTGATAGCCCCTCATCAGTGCAAAGAAGAACGGATTTGTCTGAGTGAGCGGATTCTGACAGGTGCAAAGTCAAAGGATGTTTCAATGCCATGAAAAAGTGGGCTACTTTGAAAAATGCCCTTAGTGCAAAATCCAAACAACCTTACAATAGGAGTTTAAGAATAATGTGTTCATTAATATGTGCTCACAGAGCAAAATAATGATTTGCTTGTTAAATTATATTGTAATATTTTGTTAATAAAGTATTGACATGTGATTGGATGGTTGAAGTTTTAAAATGTTTTCCCATGATTCCTATGACTAAGGCCCCTAGAAAGACATCAGTGTGTAATACTTTATTATTTTATTTCCTCCCCACAAGGAGCGCCGTTATTTGTTCTCCAATTATCTTTATATTCATCCAAATCAAACACAACACTTGAATATAAAGTAGATTAAAGAGGCTTCCTTCACACAATTCCATATCCACAATTAATTAGATCATTTCCTTATTTGAATTGGTTTGTAACTAATAAATGGCATTATACCTAGGGCTGCCGAGTAACCTATACACCAAGAAATAACAGTGAGACGTCAAGATGCCAGCACTTAATATCAGCCATCGTGACAGCCCTGAAGTCTGCTCTCATTTCTGTCAGGACAAGTAGCCCGGCCATTGTGCAAGTCACCAACAGGAATGTCCTTGTATATACGGTACATACAAAACTGTATTCAATCCTGGTAGGATTTGGTTGCCTAAAGCATCCCAATAACACCCTATGATAAAGGTCTTGAGAAAGGGGTGCAAATTAGTACGGCACAAAATAAACTGGCTATAATCACTGCATTTATGGCAGAATGGATAATATTAAAAAAAAAGTGCTGCCAATGTATCCAGATGGCTCAGTGTCCCTAAAAGTAGCTCTCCTAGATGCCCCTTGCTTTTCTGGCATGCCACTGACAAAGGGGGACAAATTGGTTGAGGGCTATTCTATAGGTAACTTAACAACAAGAAAACAATGTGGCTAAAAAAAAATTAAATATTTGCAACACTTTTTTTTTTAATCACAGCCATTAAATAGAAGCAAAACACACCAACAAAGTGATACTATTGATATAGACATGAACTTCCATTATTAGTTACTATGAAAAAAGTTCAACAACAAACAAAACAAACAGGAAGCCCTACACTAGGCCTTGGATCATTTATCACAGCTACACTGTCCGGTTTACTTGGCTTAATACCAAAAAGCGAGCACACAGGCTGGCAGGATTGTCATTCCTAATATGTGACCATTTGTTTTGTGCTGTCTTGTAATTAAAGCCTGTACTGGAAACTACAGCTGCAATTACAATTCTGATGGCCATTACCAGACACAAGCAGGTAGCCAAGCCTGTCCCTAAGGGTCCCGCTTCACATAGCGACGCACCAGCGATCCCGACAATGATACGACCTGGTAGGGATCCCTGGTGCGTCGCTACATGGTCGCTAGTAATACCAAAAAGATCAAGGAAGCATAATGCCATAAAATGTAATTTACTTTATTGAATGACGTATAACAAAGATAGACATAAAAAATGTACCAGTGATATCCACCGATATATCCATCTCTTTTTATGTACATTTTTTATGTCTATCTTTGTTATACGTCATTCAATAAAGTAAATTACATTTTATGGCATTATGCTTCCTTGATCTTTTTGGTATATACAGTAGTTGGGGAGTGCCATGTATTTTCAGGCCCGAATTGTGGATATGGTCGCTAGTAAGCTGCCAAAGAGGCAGATCTCTTCAACGACGGACCAGCGATCCCGACAACGATACGACCTGGTAGGGATCCCTGGTGCGTCGCTAGTAAGCTGCCAAAGAGGCAGATCTCTTCAACGACGCACCAGCGATCCCGACAGTGATGCGACCTGGTAAGGATCGCTGGTGCATTGTCACACAGCAGCTATTCTGAATGATTCCCGCCTGCGTCCCTGAGTTCTGCGTCGCTCATGAGATCGCTCGTCAGCGTCAGACACAGCGATGCATGCTGGCCAGCGGGATGCCGACGATGAAAAAATGGCCCAGGACATTCGTGCACGATCAGCGATACCCAGCAGGGGGCCGGTCGCCGCTATGTGTCACATGTAGCGAGATCGCTGGCGAGTCACAAAATCGGTGACGCATCATTTTTTGTTCTTGATTTCTATTAGTGTTTCTTATAGCCAGAAAGTTGCCATTTGAGTGATCTGCTTTTTTTCTACACAATTAAACAATTGGATGAACATCCTCCAAGGATTCCATAATTTTTGCCAGGGCTTGCTATATATATATATATATATATATATATATATATATATATATATATATATATATATATATATATATATATATATACACACACACATACATACACATACCTCAATACATGCATACAATATGTATTTATATGTACATGCATATACACTCACTGGCCACTTTATTAGGTACACCATGCTAGTAAGGGGTTGGACCCCCTTTTGCCTTCAGAACTGCCTCAATTCTTCGTGGCAGAGATTCAACAAGGTGCTGGAAGCATTCCTCAGAGATTTTGGACCATATTGACATGAAGGCATCACACAGTTGGCGCAGATTTGTCGGCTGCACATCCCTGATGCGAATCTCCCGTTCCACCACATCCCAAAGATGCTCTATTGGATTGAGATCTGGTGACTGAGGAGGCCATTTGAGTACAGTGAACTCATTGTCATGTTCAAGAAACCAATCTGAGATGATTCGAGCTTTATGACATGGCGCATTATCCTGCTGAAAGTAGCCATCAGATGTTGGGTACATTGTGGTCATAAAGGGATGGACATGGTCAGCAACAATACTCAGGTAGGCTGTGGCGTTGCAACGATGCTCAATTGGTACCAAGGGTCCCAAAGAGTGCCAAGAAAAAATTCCCCACACCATGACACCACCACCACCAGCCTGAACCGTTGATACAAGGCAGGATGGATCCATGCTTTCATGTTGTTTACGCCAAATTCTGACCCTACCATCCGAATGTCGCAGCAGAAATCGAGACTCATCAGACCAGGCAACGTTTTTCCAATCTTCTACTGTCCAATTTCGATGAGCTTGTGCAAATTGTAGCCTCAGTTTCCTGTTCTTAGCTGAGAGGAGTGGTACCCGGTGTGGTCTTCTGCTGCTGTAGCCCATCTGCCTCAAAGTTCGACGCACTGTGCGTTCAGAGATGCTCTTCTGCCTACCTTGGTTGTAACGGGTGGCAATTTGAGTCACTGTTGCCTTTCTATCAGCTCGAACCAGTTTGCCCATTCTCCTCTGACCTCTGGCATCAACAAGGCATTTCCGGCCACAGAACTGCCGCTCACTGGATTTTTTTTCTTTTTCGGACCATTCTCTGTAAACCCTAGAGATGGTTGTGCGTGAAAATCCCAGTAGATCAGCAGTTTCTGAAATACTCAGACCAGCCCTTCTGGCACCAACAATCATGCCACGTTCAAAGGCACTCAAATCACCTTTCTTCCCCATACTGATGCTCGGTTTGAACTGCAGGAGATTGTCTTGACCATGTCTACATGCCTAAATGCACTGAGTTGCCGCCATGTGATTGGCTGATTAGAAATTAAGTCTTAACACACAGTTGGACAGGTGTACCTAATAAAGTGGCCAGTGAGTGTATACATACAATATGTTATGTAGTATATATGTTACACACATGAGTATAGATCTTTAACTGATTATACCATTTATTGTACAATAGTTCATGATCTTAGACACTGATATAGTGTTAAAAGAAAAAAAATATATGAAAAATTTAATCCACAGCAAAAAAAAAAAAAAAAAAAAATCTTTTTTAGCAAAACATACAGTGAAGCATATTCTCCAAGTCCTGAACATATGATTAGAGGGAACGGCTGACTCAGATGCTGCAATGTCAGGCTGGTTCATAAACCTGTAATTACATCAATCTGAGACAGTATTTCTCAAGAGTTCTTCAGAGAAAACCGGAGATGGCGAGGACAGATCTTTTCCTTGGTATGGAACAGATTATCAGGAGATTACCATTATGCTCCCTGCAGGAATATTATTAGGTTACTGGTGGCAGAGCCCACCTATCTCGGAAGGATTGGCTGACTGTAATGTGTCTGCAGCTTTCAGGGGAACACCCAGGACCACGCTGTCCCGATTGCAACATGACCGATCCTTTAGTTGGCAGCATGTACGAAGTAGGCTTATGGAACAGGGCAGGAGTTTAGCACACTACATACACTGCAGGTGTCGGCCGCATAATACAGCTAGCACGAGTGATCAGCGAACGTGCTGGAAATCATGTTATCCGAGTATCTTGGGCGTGCTCGAAAAATACGCGAGAGTCACCACGGCTGCATGTCTCGCAGCCGTTGAGCAATCCCTGCATGTGTTGCCGCTGTCTAACGGGTCCCTTCCATTGATGAGGGCAGGGTCCTTTCAAATACCGCTGAAGACATAATTTTGGCTGCAGTAGTGATATGACGCCCCTTGTCAGAAGAGGATGGGGGGTAACCGGAGGGAAACATGGTCGGGGTGCAGAGGAAAAGTTTTCTTCTAAGGCTGTGTGCACACGCTGCGGATTCTGCTGTACAGTACAGTACCATTATTCCCTATGGGAAATGGAAACCGCAGTGCAGACGCTGCGGAATTTTCTGCGCGGATTATCTGCGGTTTCTAAACCGCAGAAAGAATTGACATGTCAATTCTTTCTGCGGATTCCGCAGCGGTTTCCTATCTCCTCCATTGTGGAGATGGTGAAAGTGCAGGGCCAAACCGCAGAATAATCCTCAGATAAACCGCAGGTCTTTTGATTTTTGCAAAATCCGCGCGGATGAATCCGCAGCGTGTGCACGTACCCTAAGGCCATCATAAGTGCGCTTGTAAAAGTAAATTTAGAAGTGGACAGCCCCTTCTAAACACAAGCTGTGGAAAAGTCAATTTGACTCAAATTAAGTACATACCCCAACATATACTCTGGCCAGAGGGGTCCAAGAAAAAAATGGGTGTGGGACTTGGGTACAGAAAGTAAAAAATGGAAATTTTTAGCCACAACCAATACTGACCATGAATGTAGCTCCAGACTAGATGAAGGGTCCAGAGATGGGTCCCACATGTATCAAATATTTATGGCATATCCTGTGAAATGTCCGAGCATATACTTTTAGGTAATCATGCTTGTGTTTTTCTCATAACTATCATACAGATAACACATAGCATGTATAGAGGTGTACTTTTCTTTTTGTCATGACTGCCAATATACTAAAGAAGCACAATGAGCCATTTACCGTATACTTTACTTGGACATACCTGAACAGTCTACCTCTGGAGATGGTGACCATCAGGGCTGATGAGAACTTTCTACAGGGATAATGGTCTTTCTAATGCAATAATTTAAGGGCAGACAAATAGAAAGAAAAGACACACCTCTCCATGTAGTTATTAAAAGGAATCGGTCCAAACACTATAAACCAGCCAATATGGGGTTAATCTTCAGGTTAATAGTATTACAATGCTGTGCAGCTACCTGGAGAAAATTCCCTTTTTTCTCCCAGCAGCCGCCAGCTTACAGTTCTAGACTTGTGCCCACAATGTCTACAGCCACCACAATACACAATGAGTGGTGGCTGTAAGCATGCCCCACCACTAAGGCTATGTGCACACGCTGCGGATTGGTACCTGCGGATTGGACTGCAGTTTATCACCTCTATAATGGAGGAGATGGTAAACCGCAGCAGAATCCGCAGAAAAGAAGTGACATGTCATTTCTTTCTGCAGATTCAAAACTGCAGCTTTTCTGCAGTTAAAAGTCCACAGCATGTGCACAACAGATTGTAAATCACATAGGATAACATGCTACTGTACACTGTCTGCAGAACTGCTGCAGATCCGCAGCCGCCAAAACCGCAGCGGATCCGCAGCAAAAACCGCAGCGTGTGCACATAGCCTAACAGCTTGCTCTGTAGCAGATCTGGGAAGAGGGAGTCGCCAATCAAAATGCATGGACATGCTGCCCTCACAATGCTGTGGAGCTGCGCCAGCAATCCTCTATGACTGAAATCCGGCGGCTGCCGTGATGAATAAAGTTCACTTTCTCCCAATAGCAGGGCTTTCAGTAAGGCGACCGGACAGCTTTGTAACGCAGATTTACACTATCTGCAGGTTAGCCTTTGGGGACAGGACAAGTTCCCTTTAATGCCTTACAGCAGCTACTCCAATAAAAGTATTAAAATGTGCCTTTGTAGCATGCCTGATAGCAAGCGCAAAATTGTTTATATGAACCTGCCTAAATATTAACGTTTAGCCGTGTACTACCTAGGTTGGTAAATCATCTGGCTGCGTCTCCTTATAGGGCTGTACATTGTATAACATTCATAGAACGAACGTCATATAAACAGCACATCCACAAATGCTTCTTATAGAGATGTTAGATCTGATAAGTATGGTCTCGGAAGGTGGGCTTCTTTCCATATGCCTCACAAGAGCTGGTCTGAGAAATACAAACTTCACAGACAGAAAAACCAACAACTATGTATTATGCAGCTATAGTAACAGTGTCCCACACACACCTGTACATGCCACACACACACACGTCCCCCCCACACACACACCTGTACACCCCCCCCACACACACACCTGTAAGTCTCACACACACACACCTGTACATGCCACACACACACACGTCCCCCACACACACACACCTGTACTCCCACCCCCACACCTGTACGTCCCACACACAAACACTCCTGTACGTCCTCCCACACACACCTGTACATCCCCCCATACACACGTACGTCCCCCCCACACACGTCCTCCACACACACCTATACGTCCCCCACACACACACACCCCTGTACGTCCCCCACACACACACACCCCTGTACGTCCCCCACACACCCCTGTACGTCCCCCACACACCCCTGTACGTCCCCCACACACACACACCCCTGTACGTCCCCCACACACACACCTGTACGTCCCCCGTCCCCCCACACACACACACACCTGTACATCCCCCCACACACCTGTACGTCCTACAGACACATTGGTATAGACTTTCGCTTCATTTTTAGACCGTGTAAACTTGGGGCCCATTTACACAGGTCGGCAGCAGTCAATAAATGACCACTGATTGAACACCCATCATGTTCTTTTTAAAAGGGAATCTGTTAAGGCCCCGTCACACATAGCGACTCACCAGCGATCCAGACAACGATATCAACGTGTCAGGATCGCTGGTGAGTCGCTACATAATCGCTGGAGAGCTGTCACACAGACAGATCTCACCAGCGATCAGGACCAGCGAAGCTGAGCGCACGGCATCACTGTGTACTTTAGTTACCAGCACGCTGATGCAGGGAGCTGGTAACTAAGGTACACGTCGGGTTTCTAAGGGGCGTGCGTCACTTAGAAACCTGATCTGTAGCTCCCTGCATCAGCACGCTGATAACTAAGGTACACAGAGGGTTTTAAGCACAGCGCTGTGCTTAGAAACCCTGCATTTACCTTAGTTACCAGCGCGCTGATCGCTGGTCTCCCGCCTGTCAAACACAGCAATGCGTGCTGGCCAGCGGGAGACCAGCGACCAAAAAAATGTCCAGGGCTTTCCTACAGCGATCAGCGATACCGGCACGGGGGATGGTCGCTGATCGCTGTCACACACAGCGATCTCGCTGGTGAGATCGCTGTTACGTCACAAAACTTGTAACTCAGCAGCGATCTCGCCAGCGAGATCGCTATGTGTGACGGGGCCTTTACCCTTTTTTCAAATATGAGCTGCCGGCACCGACATCAGGGGCTTATCTACAGCATTCTGTAATGCTGTAGATAAGCCCCCGATGTAACCTGAAAGATAAGAAAAAGGAGTTATAATCAACTCACCGGGGGGCGGTCCGTTCTTGGTCCGATGGGTGTTGCGGTCCGGCGCCTCCCATCTTCTAATGGTGACGTCCTCTTGTTTCCTTCCTGTAGTGGCTCCTGCGCAGGCGCACTGCTCTGCCCTGTTGAGGGCAGAGCAGAATACTGTAGTGCGCAGGCGCCGGACATCTCCCAGTGCCTGCGCACTGCAGGACTCTGCTCTCAACAGGGCAGAGCAGTGCGCCTGCGCAGGAGCCACTACAGGAAAGAAAGAAGAGGACGGCATTGTATGAAGATGGGAGGTGCCAGACCGGACCGTGACACCCATCGGACCGGACCGTCCCCCCGGTAGTATAATCTAACCCGTTTTTCTTCTCTTTCAGGTTACATCGGGGGCTTATCTACAACATTACAGAATGCTGTAGATAAACCCCTGATGTCAGTGCAAGCAGCTCATATTCGAAAAAAAGGGTGACAGATTCCCTTTAAAGCACTGCCACACATGAAGGTTTGTTTATGCGATGATGCTCTGTGCGCACAGAATACCATTGCTCTCGCCAGCACATTCCTTTTTACATAGGACGATGTGCTGCAGAGAATCATTTTTAATAGAAGAAATTCATAACCCATAACCGCAAAATCATTTTTTTCAGCTTGATATAAAAATCATCCTACACAACGAATAAGTATTTTGCTAATTCTTTGGGCAATTGCCGGTCTGTTTAGACAGACTGATCATCTCATGTTCCCAGGATTTAGTCTCAGTAAATGGGCTCTTAGACTAGTCTAAGAAAGTGGATAGGAGAGCCAGCCAAGATGGCTGCCTGTCAAGCAATTTTTTAGCCAACAACCATCTGATTAAGGCCGGGATCACACATGCGAGGAATACGGCTGAGTCTCGCATGTTAATACCCGGCACTGCCGCCGGCACTCAGGAGCGGAGCGTGCGGATGAATGTATTGCTATACGGCCTCATGCTCCAATCCGAGTGTCGAGTATTAAGATGCGAGACTCGGCCGTATTCCTCGCATGTGTGATCCCGGCCTTATATGGCAGATCTTGGTGTAGACATTGTAAAGATGGACCAGATTTATCAAACTACTTGATCCACTGTGATATATTTTCCACTTTCTTAGACTATTGGATGTGTGTTGCACTTTCAATAAAATCAGTGTTTTATCAGCAGGAGATCATCACTACAGGACTTGGTGTCTTGTGTTTGGTAGTAAACTGCTCTGTGTAACTCGTCCCCCACCGATTACCAGCTTTCTGTCAATGTATAGTGTACATTGCGGGAATCAGGGTCTTGGCCCCTCCATCATGCTGCTCTTAGATTACTGCTGCCGTCCAGAAGTCCTCACTTGCCGAGTGGCTCCGTCTACTTGTAGTGGGTGCCGCAGGGTACTACACGTCACCTCCTATTCAAATCAGTGAGGCGGTTGTGTAGTACCCTGCGGTAGTCACTACACGTAGATGGAGACACTCGGCAAGTGAGCACTTCTGGCCGGTGGCAGCGGTACCGATTACAGCTGTTGATCGGCGGGGGTGATGGGTTTATGGACCCTTGCCGATCAGACATTGATGGTCTATCCAAAGGATACGCAGTCAATGTAAAAGTAGTGGACAACCTCTTTAATGAATAAAAAAGTTAGGAGGAGTGCTTTTTTAATTAATATGGTTCAAGGCATGTTCACCAGTTCTTTTTAATTTTACCAATTCCATCCAAAATATTTACGAATCCCAATAAACCCCTTTAACACAACAAATTGGCAATTACAACACTCCAGAATCCTACTTCTGATGACTGTTCAGCATCTTTAGTTCAGTTAATGCTCAAGAATAATGTTCACACTTTCAACATGTAAGAAGTGCAAAGACACCTTGTCGGTGATCAGTGTGAAATGTATGAAGGTGGGGGGCAGTATTACACGCTGCATATTATTACACCTTTTTTCATATGTAGTAGCAATAAGCAATGGGGGGAAAAAATGACGAGGCGCACAAGCAGTGGTGGAGAATGAAAATTCATCTGATATTTAGTAGCTTTAATAAATGTGTTAAAAAAAAGTAAAACATTTAGGATGTGTTTCCACGGTCAGGAAACACAGCGGGTTTGACGCTGCATACAGCCACAGTGTCAAACCCGCAGCGTCCAGATGTTACAGCATAGTGGAGGGGGTTTCATGAAATCCCATCTCCACTATGCGTTAAAACACGCAGGCAGCAGAGCCACGTAAACGGACATGCGGCGTGTCTTTTCAGAACGCAGCATGTCTGTTTAAGATGCTTCGACGCTCCGTCGCCGCAGCGTAAATTTCCCATAGACTATCATTAGATGTGGTAAAACGGCATCTATTGATTAGTCACATGTGTAGTAACTGCGTAAACACAGATTACTACGCATGTCTAGTAATTTACATAAAGTTCTTACCTGTCCTGCCGCCGGAAGTCCACGTCCACTGCAGTTCTCATGATAACTTGGCTTATCGCGAGAACTGCCGTGTACATGACCGGGGGTTATCGCCGGTCACGTACACAGTGTAGTTGACGGCCAGAGATCTCTGGTGGTCATCTACAAGCTCGGCTATATCTGGATGTCATGTATCCAGATATAACAGAGCTGGACTCATCGTGGGACAATCGTTATTAGGACTACGTCGGATCAGGGAGTCTTTTGTGTTGGTTTGTCATTTTATTTTTTTTCCAGGTGATCAATGGCGTTGCTTGGATATGGGCGTATAATAAAAAATATGGAAAACAGTGTCGTGTTTTATTTAATTAAAATATTTTTTTCTGGCTGTGTCTTTTTTTAACCCTTTAACTATTGGATTAGTAATAGATAGGTGTCTTAATGACACCTCTCCATTATTAAGCGGGCTTAATGTCACCTTACAATCAAAGGTGACATTAACCCCTTATTACCCCATATGTCACCGCTACACGGCAGTGGGAAGAGAGGGGCTAAGAGCTGGAATTTGTGCATCTTTCAGATGCGCCATTTCTGGGGCTTCTGCGGGCTGGTATTTGTAGCCAGGGGTGGCAATATCCATGGACCCTCTCTAGGCTATGAATATCAGTCCGGAGCTGTCTGCATAGACTTTCCGGCTATAAAATATAGTGGGACCCCACGTCATTTTTTTTTTGGGGGGGTCACCCTATTTTAATAGCCAGTAAAGGCTATGCAGACAGCTGCGGGCTGATATTCATAGCCTGGGAAGATCCATGGGTATTACCCCCTTCCCAGGCTACAAATATTGGCCCCCGGCCGTCGGCTTTCCCACTCTGGCCCAGAAAATTGCACGAGAGCCCACGTCATTTTTTTTTTTTTTTTTTTTTGGGGGGGGGGCACCCTATTTTAATAGCCAGATAGATAGATACATCTATAGCTCCATCTATAGATAAATACATCTATAGCTCTATCTATAGATAGATACATCTATAGCTCTATCTATAGATAGTTATATAGATAGATCTATCTGTGTGTGTAATGGTGTGTGGGTTGGACAAATGTTAAAGAGGAAATTGGACCAGAAATGACATCACAAATTTTTTTTTGTTAAATAATACATATTTATCTTACAAAAAACACATACAAATCCGCATGAAAAAAAAAACGCATCAAAAACGCAGGTGACCTCAGATGCCGATTTGGTGCAGATTTTACCTGCGTCAAATCCTGAGCAAATCCTGATGCAATCCTGACAGTGGAAACATAACCTTATAGTGATCTGAACTTTGAAAAGAAAATGCTGGAGATAAAAATAAGTGTTAAAGAAACATGGATATGATAGCAGAACAGAAGAAAAGAAGCAGAGATATGTGACAGTGTGGAAGAAACGGATGCATAAATTGCCAAATCCATAGATTATAATATTTATACTCCGCATGTATATGATCAGGGCTTGCCAAGGTGGAGCATTTGGTTTTCTATGATCTCCATGTTAAAAAACAAACAAAAAAAAAAACACAGCAACCCATGACTACCTGGCAGATTTAACGACTGCTGAATCAAGTGCACATACCTACAAATGATTACTGGGAAAAAAGACAACGGAGGCTGCGCCCATTGAACTAGAGTCTCTCTCTCAATGCAAGGTTAACATTTTGGCCACAGGCACATGAGCGCATCCTGCTAATGCCCCATAGTAATTCAGATTTCAGCCTGGTGAAGTCTAGCAGGTTTTCATCTCTAATTTTCAGACTGTTGCAAAATATTCTCCGTGGATAAAAAAAATGCAAGTGCTGCAGCTCAAAAATATCATAAAAGGAAGAGGCAATGGAAGTAAACAGCAGCATAAACTCCTTGCCGTGCTACAATGTATCAGCGTAAGGTAACGTGGAGCCACGTGGAAACATTCCAACGTTCATCATGGCACATAGGTAATATAACCCATAATGCCAGGAGCTAGATCAACATTTCCCAAACTCCAGTTCTCAGGGCCCGTCCGCAGGACCTTCTTTTCAGGATTTCCATAGCTTTGTACAGGTGGGAGCCAGCGGCAGTTACTGATGCCCTGATAATTCCATCACCTGTGCAATACTCAAGAAATCCTGAAAACACGATGTGTCCCCCGAGGATGGGAGCTTGGGAAACCCTACACTAGATCTAGACTGCGGACCTCTGGGAACCCCAATAATCCCTAGCACAATTTCCCTGCAGGGTAGCAATCCAGTGTACCCCCTGTGCAAGAACTACAACACGCCTCCATTGATGCAAAGGGAATGCGGATAGAGGGGAAAAAACTGCAACACTTATCTAGTATTGGGACCTCGTTATACTGAGGATTTTAGTGCCCCATTTATTGGGCCCCCAAAGTCAGTAACCCCAGTAATATGGCCTCACTTCTGGTAATATTCAAAACTAACTTGAAGCTGAACTGTGATACATGTAATGGCTGATACATTTCTCTAATGTGGCTGAAAGCCTTCTGGAAATACGCGGCCAAAACAAGTCTTCACTAGTAAAGTTTTCCTCCCCGACGGCAGCTGGAAAATCACATTTAAAAAAAAAAAAAAAAAAAGTCTCCAAGCAGCACCAATCTAAACTGTATAATACTGTTGGACTGGCTATTTAAAGGGAATTTTTTAGAAGGATCAACCTTTCTAAGCCATCTATATGGGTATGTAGGTCATAGATAGTTGAATAAAATGATACCTTGATATCTGTGATTCGATGTCTTATTCCTGAGAAATCCACGTTTTTCTTAATATGTAAGATTTATAGGTGAGACGTTGATCTCTCCGAGTGACTTCCTACTGGTAATAACCTTTTTTTTTTATAAATAAGCTCTGGAGGCAGATTCTTGGGGAGATCAGTGTCTCGGGCTCATACAACTTAACATGAATTTCTTTGGAATAGGACATCGGAGCCGATATTATTGTTTTATTCCATTTTCTACAACATAGTCACATAGTTAGCAAGGCTGAAAAAACATATGTCCATCCAGTTCAGCCTATATTCCTTTAGAATAAATCCCCAGATCTACGTCCTTCTAAAGAACCTAATAGCTGTAAGGTACAACATTGTTATGCTCCAGGTAGACATCAGGCCTCTCTTGAACCCCTCGACTGAGTTCGCCATCACCACCTCCTCAGGCAGGGAATTCCAGATTCTCACTGTCCTAACAGTAAAGAATACTCTTCTATGATGCAGAGAATTCCCCCCTTGTGACCGTCACCTTAGGGTACCGCTACACGTAGCGACGCACCAACGATTCCGACAACGATACGATCTGGCTAAGATCGTTTGTGCATCGCTAGTAAGCAGCCATACAGGCCGATCTTCATAACGACGCATCAGCGATCAGCGATTACACTAACGACCACGGCGATCGTTGGTACCATGTCACACACTGTCTATAATAGCGATTCAGACTTTGAATAGGCGTCCTTCAGCGCTATGAGTTCGGAGTCGCCAACGAGGTCGCTCGTCGTTGATAAGGGGCGTCAAACACAGCGATGCATGCTGGTCAGCGTGACGCCAGCGATCAAAAAATGATCCTGAACGTTCGCGCATGATCAGCGACATTGCAGCAGGGAGCCGGTCGTTTCCGCGTGTCACACTTAGCGAGATCGCTAGCGATGTCGCTGTTGCGTCACAAAATCGTTGTCGCTTCAGCGATATCGCCGTGTGTAACGGGGGCTTTACTTGGTATAAATAGATCCTCGGAGAGATATTTGTATTGACCCCTTATATACTTATACATGGTTATTAGATCGGCCCGCAGTCTTTTTTCCAAACTAAATAATCCTAATTTCTCTGGGTATTGTAGTTCCCCCATCCCCTTTATTAACTTTGTTGCCCTCTTTTGTACCCGCTCTAGTTCCATTATATCCTTCCTGAGCACCGGTGCCCAAAACTGTACACAGTACTCCATGTGCGGTCTAACCAGGGATTTGTACAGAGGCAGTATAATGCTCTCATCATGTGTATCCAGACCTCTTTTAATGCACCCCATGATCCTGTTTGCCTTGGCAGCCGCTGCCTGGCACTGGCTGCTCCAGGTAAGTTTATTATTAACTAGGATCCCCAAGTCCTTCTCCATGTCAGATTTATCCAGTGGTTCACCATTCAGTGTGTAATGGTGATATTGATTCCTTCTTCCCATGTGTATATCCTTACATTTATCATTGATAAATCGCATCTGCCACCTTTCGGCCCAAGTTTCCAACTTATCCAGATCCATCTGTAGCAGAATACTATCTTCTCTTGTATTGACTGCTTTACATAGTTTTGTATCATCTGCAAATATCGATATTTTACAGTGTTAGGGTATGTGCACACGATGCGGATTCTGCTGCGAATCCACAGCGGATTTGGCCCTGCGGATCCGCAGCGGATTTGGCCCTGCGGATCCGCAGCAGATTCTGCTGCGGTGTACAGTACCATTTTATCCAATGTAAAAACAAAAACCGCTGTGCACATGCTGCGGATTTGAATCCGCAGCATGTCATTTCTTTGTGCGGATCTGCAGTGTTTTTACACCTGCTCCATTATAGGAATCCACAGGTTTAAAAACGCAGTGGAAATCCACAGGTCATTTTACCTGCGGATTTAGCAAAATCCATGCGGAAAAATTTGCAGCAGAATCCGCAACGTGTGCACAGACCCTAAACCTTCTACCAGATCATTAATAAATATGCTGAAGAGAATAGGTCCCAACACTGACCCCTGCGGTACCCCACTGCTCACAGCGACCCAGTTAGAGAATATGCCATTTATTTATCATGTTGTCAGCATCACATTTCCCATTTACAAGGGTTGATGTGCTGCCAAACGATGCATTGGTCGAGTAATGGGTGGCTCGCTTACACTGGACAGCAACTGGGAAGAAGTGCTTTCCTGAACTCTTGTTCGCTACTGGTCCGTGTAAGAGCCTTTAGGCTGAACTCATTACAGGAGAGTGTGTTCCCTCAGAGATGCAGGAGGGCTACGGGAACCCTGACACCTTTGTTTTAATTGGTTAAATCAGTGTCAGGATTAAGCCAGGACTGGGAAAAGCTGCAATAAGTAAGATTTAAGCTGAAAATGTAACAATTTCATAGTCTGTCTCATTTACTAAGGAAAGGAAGAAAATTAAAATGGCAGCAGGAGCAGGGGACAGGCTTACGGGTCTACGGCCTCCAGTGCTTACATATCTGGTCCCCTGGTCTGACACGTGTCCTAAGGGTTCATATAGATCGGAATCACAATCCACGTCAGTGTTCAAGTCCAAATCAGTACGTAGAAGTTATATGGATCAACGCAATCCTTTATGAAATTAATAAAGTTTATAACATTTTTCCCAATTTCTATAGTGCGCTGATATTATACTTGGACGGTCTCCTATAAGATGGAGTCCAGCTTTATCACCTCCTGGTAAATCGCAGCTGGAACGTGCACTCTGGAGCAGGCTGTACATCACATTATGGAGCAATCCTCTTGTGAGTACGCCTACGAGGATTATTTGTCTGAAGTAATGTTTCTTCTCCAGCAGGACACAGTTATTAATAGTTCCCTCTCTGGCATGCCACATAATTCCTGGCTGCCGCTGTAATCCAAATGTGGATTCAGTGTAAGAATGGAAAATATCAGAATGAGCAAATAGTGGAATAATAAGACGTTCCCCAGATGATCCCGACCGCGAGTCTACACACTGCTGCATGAAGAATCTGAGGGGAGGCCAAGCACCATGTAGAGCTTGCATGACAGAACGGGTTCCTGACCGCGAGCCTACTGACCCTACACTGCAGCATGAAGAGTCTGAGGGGAGGCCAAGCACCATGTCAAGCTTGCATGACAGAACGGGTCCTGACCGCGAGCCTACTGACCCTACACTGCAGCATGAAGCATCTGAGGGGAGGCCAAGCACCATGTAGAGCCTGCATGACAGAACTGGTCCCGACTGCGAGCCTACACTGCTGCATGAAGAGTCTGAGGGGAGGTCGAGCCCCATGTAGAGCAAGCATGACAGAACTGATCCTGACTGCGAGCCTACTGACCCTACACTGCAGCATGAAGAGTCTGAGGGGAGGCCGAGCCCCATGTAGAGCCTGCATGACAGAACTGGTCCTGACCGTGAGCCTACTGACCCTACACTGCAGCATGAAGAGTCTGAGGGGAGGCCGAGCCCCATGTAGAGCCTGCATGACAGAACTGGTCCTGACCGTGAGCCTACTGACCCTACACTGCAGCATGAAGAGTCTGAGGGGAGGCCGAGCCCCATGTAGAGCCTGCATGACAGAACTGGTCCCGACCGCGAACCTACACTGCTGCATGAAGAGTCTGAGGGGAGGTCGAGCACATTGTAGAGCTTGCATGACAGAACTGGTTCTGGTCCTGACCGCGAGCCTACTGACCCTGAATGTGTGAACATAGCCCTTATAAGGATGAAGCTTCCTGAAATTTACAGAGACTGCCACACAAGAAAAATGTTTTCCCTCCTGAAGTAGTTTGAAGGGAATCTGTCTCCACATTTGACCTATCTAAACTATTAACATGGCCATACAGGTTATAGACTGATGAAAAAGTCTTACATGTGTGTCTCATATCTCATAGTAACAGTTTACATAGGTCAAATGTGGTGACAGATTCCCTTTAAGGCAATTGGCAACTACTAGTGATGAGTGAACACCTTATCTGAGCATTTTCTGGTGCTAACCTAGTAACCTTGGCGTGCTTGAATAATATGTACGAGTCCTCGCGGCTGCATGTCTCACTGCTCTTCAACAGCCGCAACATATGCAGGGACTGCAACAAACAGGGAACCCCTGCATGTGTTGCCGCGGTTGAAGAGCCACGATACATGCAGCCGCGGGGACACTCACATATTATTTGAGCACGCAGAAGACACTGTTAGCACCCAAGCATTCCCAGATAATACTTTATCTGGGCACATTCACTCATCACTAGCAACTACTTACCTTATTGAGGGGACATGACATTCTCTGGTTTAAAGCCCCCATATACATTAGACTGATGTTGATCGGACCCGCCCATGTCAATGGGTTTCAGCTGATTATAATGTGTATAGGGAACCCCAAGAAATGATGTCAGGGGAGATAAGGATCTGACATATCCTTTTGTTTTCCAGGGAAAAATTGGCTTGACAGCGGCGCACAGGGAGGGCGCCTGCATATGGGAGGATAGCTGTCAGATGAATCATTGTTGGGCTGACAGCTATCCAACATCTATGGGTGGGCTTTAGAATAAAGCATTAGGCTAGTTTCACATTTGCGCTTTATAGCGCTGCGACGGCCTGCGCACGGCCGCCGCTAAGCCCCGCCCCCTGCCGGCTCCCTGCCCGCCCCATCCAGTCATCGCCTCCTACTAGCGCACATGGGCGCTTGCGATCTGCGCACCCTATCTTTAGCATAGGGTGCGCTGGCCGTACGCTGCGCACTTTTGAAGGTGCGCCGTGCGTGCCGAAATGCAACATGCTGCGATCGGCGCACACGGGCGCACCTTCAAAAGTGCGCAGTGCACACCAAAATCCTGCTAGCGCACGACCAGCGCACGATCTGCGCACCCTATGCTAAAGATAGGGTGCGCAGATCGCAAGTGCCCATGTGCGCTAGTAGGAGGCGATGACCGGATGGGGCGGGGAGGGAGCCGGCAGGGGGCGGGGCTTAGCGGCGGCCGTGCGCAGGCCGTCGCAGCGCTATAAAGCGCAAATGTGAAACTAGCCATGGAAAGACTTCAAGCAACCGTCTCAATCAAAGCTGATCTCTAAAGGCCCCTTTACATTTAGCGATGCACCAGTGATCCGACCCGGTCAGGATCACTGGTGCATCGCTAAATGGTCGCTAGTGAGCTGCCACACAGGCAGATCTCACAGCGACGTAGCAATGGTCGTTACTTACCTTTTTCACGCAGCGATGCTGACGTCCTCCCGCCCGCGTCCACACGTCGCTCGTCGGCGCCAGCAGGAAGCGCCCGACGAGAAATGGACCCGGTCGATCTCGCGCGATCAGCGACAGACAGCGGGGGAGCGGTCGGAGGTAAGTATCACACATAGCGATATCGCTAGCAATATCGCTGCTGCGTGACAAAATCTGTGACGATTTTGCGATATCGCTATGTGTAAAACCCCCTTAAGTTTTCACATTTGCAGAGAATACCGCACATTTCACATTGACGATAGCTAATGTATGGCCGCGGGATAGACATCACACGGCACATATGGGGGAAGAATAAGGAGTTTACCAGCAGTGAGTGCAGTTTATGTATAGGGCACCAATAAAAGACTGGTGCTTCCCAAAATTTACAACCACTTGGGAAAAAGAAACAAACAACTTTTATAAAGTTTTTTTTTTAGTTTTTTTTTTCAGGTGCTTTGAAATAGAGTATAGCCAGATAAAAATGATGTCACATTATGAATATATTTATATATTTAGATTTATTAATTTTATTTTTTAAGATATATAGTATATCTATCCCTATCTCCATCTCATCAGATGCTTAGAAATAGAATATAGCCGTATCAAAATGATGCCACATTGTGAAGATCTTTCGTTTAGTCTTGTAGTTTTGTCTGTCAACTTTGCACACGACCAAGAGACTAGTGATTGGCTGCAGAGGTCATGCAATTATGGGTGTAATATCACACAGGAGCGGCAGAGGGTGGGATAGGTGGGTATTAGTTATTTTATTATTCTAACCATTTCCTGCAATTAATTTAATTTTAAAAAAATCCCGAAGCCATTAACATTGCACAAGAGATTTTTTTTTAATTCCAAAACTGCAGCTTTCTTCTGTAGAAAATGGTGTGCCTTACTTTAAGCAATGCTTTGTCTCAGTCCCAGAGTCCCCGGAGAAGTCCACAGATGTCCTGATCGTCTGACCATGCACAGAACAGAGAAGAACGGCGATCTGATGAGCAGATGTGGGGAGTTAGGGACGACTACAAAGACTACACTTAAAAATTAAGGAAGGCTTAAGCCAAAAATGAAGCAAAAATTACTTTTATGATTTTCCGGTCTTTCAATGCCAAACACACAAGACGGTATTATACATATCCAGATGAGATGTGCAAGCCTTCTCCTCATTTATACAGCGGGCACAGTTTACACAGCAATGTAAAAATAGCTGGGGGGAGCGAAGAACATGAGCGGACTGATCACACCAGTACACAAGTCATGGGGTAGACACATGGGGTTTTATATGTGTATTGTAGCATGCAAAATGCAATATATATCTGTGTGTTGTGTGCTGATAAAATATAGACTATCTACATGTTAGGTGAACACGGTGGCTCAGTGGTTAGCTGGAGTCCTGGGTTCGAATCCCACCAAGGACAACATCTGCAAGGAGTTTGTATGTTCTCCCCGTGTTTGCGTGGGTTTCCTCCGGGTTCTCCGGTTTCCTCCCACACTCCAAAGACATACTGATAGGGAATTTAGATTGTGAGCCCCATCGGGGACAGTGATGATAATGTGTGCAAACTGTACAGCGCTGCGGAATATGTTAGCGCTATATAAAAATAAAGATTATTATTATTATTACTATTATTAACACATAACACCGCTCTACATCTTTCATCCATGCCCAGGGTATATCATTTTAAAGTCACTATTGGGACCCATGTATAAGGCTATATTGGAAATCCATGCTGTACCATCCAATTTTATGCAGAGGTTCATATCACACAAATGGAGGTTCAGGGGAGAATGTGCTGCCTGATAGGTGCACCCTACACCGGCAGAGCGCCCCAATGGTCCGAGGCACAGGGATCATCCTGCATGGTGACCCAGAGTTGTAGTTTATTATAGATCCTCTAACATTAAAAATAAACAAGAAATAATGAACACTAACATCACTTATATGACAATACTCAATATTTCCAGTTCCAGAGAAGTAAAAAAAGAATAATTGGAATATGACTTCTGCAATCCGATCAATATTCTCTGAAGAGGAAAAAATCCCCCAGAAGGGGTCATTTTTTCACCATTTCTTACAGGATCTACAATTCTAACAGTAGTATCACTTCATTCTGTGAAGGAAGATTAGGAGTGCTGCTAATCATAAAGGATGTCTCACCAAGCCTGTAAAGTGACTAATGTGGGGGATGGGGAACACAGGAAGCACATAATTACTCCCAAGTCAAACACAACCATTATGTCATAACGTAACAGCTGGACGACGTGCTGGCCCAAATCCCACTTATCTTACTAGTTGTACATGAAGAATGGAGGAAACAATCCTCTCCAAACACTTCTTCTCAGATCCTTGGATATCATAGCGCACAGGACCATCCCCAAGGATACATTACAGGCTACACTAATGGGATATACATGATCAGCTTACATTCACATAAACAGAGTAGAAGTCAATCTGAGGCTAATCGGAAAGTCGTTGGTACAATTTGCCTTTATTATTTCATAAGTGTGAACAAAATTGTATCTAACCGGCCCCGCGTCCAAGGCTACCCGGCCCCGCGTCCAAGGCTACCCGGCCCCGCGTCCAGATGATTTTAATGATAATACCAAGGCCACTTACAACTCACATCGCAAAAGAGATCATCATGTCAGAAGCACTAAAACCTAACTTACTAAACTTTGCCCTGCTGTCCATTGCAACCTTCGCTTTCAGCGCTTACATTTCTGGGGAGGTTCGAAGCTCTACACTGTGGCTGGTAGCTGTGACACAGCAGACATCTTTCGCTCGTTCAGTAGTGATGAATGAGTGCACACTACAGTCAATCATCAGGCATTCAGTGTGGTTATGCCAGGACTATAAGTGACAGCTGTTCTTTGCCGCTCCCGGCGTGGTCATAGGGCAGGTGGACTAGTGGCAGCCACTTGATTTTTAATATATTAGGAATAATCTCTGCAGTCCAGTTTATTTTGTACACTTAAGACCTGAATAAAAGCAACGTACATTGAAAGCTTCCCTGCGAGAATGTGCTGCCACATGACATTAGGAATTAGAAAATATAATTTGCATTTATTACATTTAAAGGAACGCTACTTTCAACTAATCATTAAAAAGGTTACACAGGCTATACACTTGTCCAATTATGTCAATTTTCTAGAGGTTATACAAAAGTCTTGCAGAAATCCTGCAGAACGCATAGGGGATATATTACTGGGGCATAGGGGATATATTACTGGTAATCTGTCCCTTTTTTGGCAGAGGGTGAGATAATGGAAGATTTACAGGCAGGGTGTATCCAATGTTACAGGGGTTATCAAAATTTGCCTGGCAGACATGGCATTGGAGGGAGGCTCCGGCCAGTAGCCAGCTGATTTAAAGGGAACTTGTCAACTCAAAAAATGCCATTTACCTGCAGTTATAGGGTTAACCTCATGACTAAACACCAGTAGCTCTCGGAAG
Organism: Dendrobates tinctorius; assembly: GCF_039654945.1. NCBI lineage: Eukaryota > Metazoa > Chordata > Amphibia > Anura > Dendrobatidae > Dendrobates > Dendrobates tinctorius. The sequence continues at coordinate 704,103 of NW_027361793.1, forward strand.
GAAATAAATTTATTTTCTCCTAATAGCCGCACTGTTAGCAAGGAGGCTGGGCAGCATTGCAATGCCATTTACTCGCAGGTTAATCCTAATTTTGCAGGTAAAATGTTCCCCTTAAAGGTCCATTTACATTGCACGATTATCATGAATAAGTTACTAGAAACACTAGCTTCACAATATTCTTATAATCTAAACATGCTAAAAATGCTTGCTCATCAGGTAAATTGATCTTTTGATTAAAGGGAATCTGTCACCCTATTTTTCGCCTATCAGCTGCGGCCACCGCCATCAGGAGCTTATCTACAGCATTCTGTAATGCTGTAGATAAGCCCCAGATGTACAGTGCCTTGCAAAACTATTCAGCCCCCCTGGAACTTTTGAACCTTTTCCCCACATATCAGGCTTCAAACAAAGATACCAAATATAAATTTTTGGTGAAGAATCAACAAGTGGGACACAATTGTGAAGTTGAACTAAATGTATTGATTATTTTAAATTTTTGTGGAAATTCAAAATCTGAAAAGTGGGGCGTGCAATATTATTCGGCCCCTTTAACTTAATACTTTGTTGCGCCACCTTTTGCTGCGATTACAGCTGCAAGTCGCTTGGGGTATGTCTCTATCAGTTTTGTACATCGAGAGACTGAAATTCTTGCCCATTCTTCCTTGGCAAACAGCGCGAGCTCAGTGAGGTTTGATGGAGATCATTTGTGAACAGCAGTTTTCAGCTCTTCCCACAGATTCTCAATTGGATTCAGGTCTGGACTTTGACTTGGCCATTCTAACACCTGGATACATTTATTTGTGAACCATTCCATTGTAGATTTGGCTTTATGTTTGGGATCATTGTGTTGTTGGAAGACAAATCTTCGTCCCAGTCTCAGGTCTTTTGCAGACTCCAACAGGTTTTCTTCAAGAATGGTCCTGTATTTGGCGCCATCCATCTTCCCATCAATTTTAACCATCTTCCCTGTTGCTGCTGAAGAAAAGCAGGCCCAAACCATGATGCTGCCACCACTATGTTTGACAGTAGGGATGGTGTGTTCAGGGTGATGAGCTGTGCTGCCTTTAAGCCAAACATATCGTTTGGCATTGTTGTCAAAAAGTTTGATTTTGGTTTCATCTGACCAGAGCACCTTCTTCCACATGTTTGGTGTGTCTCCCACGTGGCTTGTTGCAAACTTTAAACAACACTTTTTATGGATATCTTTGAGAAATGGCTTTCTTCTTGCCACTCTTCCATAAAGGTCAGATTTGTGCAGTGCACGACTGATTGTTGTACTATGGACAGTCTGTCCCACCTCAGCTGTAGAGCTCTGCAGTTCATCCAGAGTGATCATGGGCCTCTTGGCTGCATCTCTGATCAGTCTTGTCCTTGATTGAGATGAAAGTTTAGTGGGACGGCCAGGTCTTGATAGATTTGCAGTGGTATGATACTCCTTACATTTCAATATGATCGCTTGCACAGTGCTCCTTAGGATGTTTAAAGTTTCGGAAATCATTTTGTATCCAAATACGGCTTTAAACTTCTCCACAACAGTATCACGGACCTGCCTGTTGTGTTCATTGGTCTTCATGATGCTCTCTGTGCTTCAAACAGAACCCTGAGACTATCACAGAGCAGGTGCATTTATACAGAGACTTGATTAGACACAGGTGGATTATATTTATCATCATTAGTCATTTAGGACAACATTGGATCAGTCGGAGATCCACAATGAGTTTCTGGAGTGAGTTTGCTGCACTGAAAGTAAAGGGGCCGAATAATATTGCACGCCCCACTTTTCAGTTTTTGAATTTCCACAAAAATTTAAAATAACCAATAAATGTCGTTCAACGTCACAATTGTGTTCCACTTGTTGTTGATTCTTCACCAAAAATTTAAATTTGGTATCTTTATGGTGGAAGCATGATATGCGGGAAAAGGTTGAAAAGTTCCAGGGGGCCGAATACTTTCACAAGGCACTGTAACCTGAAAAAGAGGAGAAAAAGGAGTTAGATTATACTCACCCAGGGGCGGTCTGGGTCCAGTTCGGGTCCGGAGGGAGTCGCGGACCTATTCCGGCAGCTGCGCACTGCAGTAATCTGCTCTGCCCTCAAGAAGGCAGAGCAGTGCGCCGGAGCCGCAACAGGCAGGAATGAAGAGGAGGCATCGCTGCCAAGATGGGAGGCGCCGGACCGCCCCTGGGTGAGTATAATATAACTCGTTTTTCCTCTTTCAGGTTACATCGGGGGCTTATCTACAGCATTACAGAATGCTGAAGGTAAGCCCCTGATGACGGTGGACGCAGCTGATAGGTGAAAAATAAGGTGACCGATTCCCTTTAACATAATAGATCATTGCTCTCGACAGCACATTGTGCTGTGTAAACAGGACTTTGTGCTGTCGAGATGAACGGCAGCCTATTGCAGATCACTCAATGCACATCTGACGAGCAGTTTACTCCGGCTTTTAAAAGATCACCGACTGGCAGAATATATTGCTGCTTGGAAGCTGTTTAACGCTGCGCATCACACAGACAAGATGAACCCTCACAATCATACCCAGGACAGTGAGGAGGGGGGACATGGCTAAAGCCCCTGGCACATAGCATTTAGACATTTCAGTTCATCACTGTTATTACAGTCTCTACAGTATATTAGATTTTAATTGCAGCCTGAGACAAATTAGGATCCAGAGAGAGAATGAAGGGAGGAATTGTTGATATATTTTTGTCTGAGCGTTTTATGTTCAGTGTCCCTTTAATGTAACAATGGATTCAATCAATTATAATCCTTCAAGTGTTTTTCAAATGGCAAGTAAAATAAATAATGAAACTGAAAAATTAATTTCAAGTGAACACGAAATGTATATACTGTACATATGCATATATACCCTCCATTAACTAGCATCAATAAGCCATGAGAGAAGAAACAATGCTTTGTAAGTGTTGATCGTGTGCTTATCAAAGGCTGGAAGATGGTCCGCTCTTCACAACACAATATAAAAGCACAACTAATGAGAAGTGTATTTCCCATCATAAAGTGCAGAATATGAATTAACAAGTGGACGCACACAGAAGAAACAATAAGGAAGATGCAGAGCATTCTGACGTATCATCCCATGCAGTGTAGTCATTTAGCCAGAACGATCAATCATTGTGTTTCTATATATTCCTGCATCTTATGTGCTGTTTAGATTGGATGACGGTCAGCAGTCATGTTATTGTCATTCAGAAACCAGATTCACACAGATCTGTTGGAAATCCACATTTCCATAACAGAATGTGCATGTTTTACGTTAGTAAGCCTGAACAAATCCAATGTGTATATTTACCCTTGGTGTATATTCACATGTGGCAGATGTGGTGCAGAAAATTCTGCTATTGAAAACTAGTTCTGTTCATTTAACAGCTAACTGGTTATCTACAGTAGGCAGAAGTGTTATGAATGAGTCACCGTAGGAGGCAAAAACAGAAATACTAGCTAAGTCCAGAAAACCAGAGAAGTTGGCAGCTATCGGATTGCAGACCCCTGAACCTAACAACAACAACTAGCAGTAGCCGTGGGGGGTTCCTACGGTGCCCTAGACCCCTCGATCACAGCCGGAGAACTACATAGTCTAAAGACAGAAAGGGAAATCTAAACTGCCCCAGAGCAGACGAAAAAGTAAAAGGCAGCCCCCAACATATAATGACGGTGAAGCAAGATGAAAAAACACTCACACAGATAGAAAGATAGGCTGAGCAAATGATGGGGCCCAAGCTAACTAAATAGGACAGAATAGAAAAGCTGCTGTCTGCAATCCGCCAAAACCCTCTCAAAAACAAGAGCCAACAGACTGATAGGGAAAAAAGCCCTGAAGACGCTAGGCTTCAAAAAGACTATATCAGTACTCAGGTATTATCTGAAGACAGAGCAAAAATAAATTCAGCTCACCCCAGCAGGGAAAGGCAGAAATCCAGAAAAACAAGGCAAAACAAAACCAAAACACAAAAGCAAAAAGTAGAGCAGAAAACTTAGCTTTTGAGGAGCAGGAATCAGACTGGTCTCCAAGAATCCCTCAGAGTAATCACCCGCAAGGCAGAAGGGCGTCGGCTGCCTTATATCCAGTCAGCAAACCCAGTCACCAAGTCATCATCATTCTGCTCAGGTGCTTTGTAATTAGCCTCACTACCTTCCTTCACCAGAAGAGGGAGTTCATCAGACCTCAATGGTGAAGGGGAAAATGAACTCACAACACAGGAGCAAACAGACCGAACAATATATGGGTCCTCTGACTTGATGGTGGTAGAGGCCCCCTCACCTCTTGGGCCTATGCGGCTGCACAGGTTGCACCAATGGTAGGTCAGCCCCTGATACTAGGCAATAACTTTAGACATTTGTTAGTTTCTACACTTTTAACTGCTCAGTGTATACACAGAAAAGGAGCAAGAACGTTGGAATTGTATAACTGTAAAAACGGCTCCAGTAACATGCCCAACGCATACGTCACAGGAGGGCAGTCACCAGACAAGATGCTAATGGCTGGAATGGACAACTACGTCCCGGACGATTGCCCCACGTTCCAACAGACAAGAAAAAAATTGCACCCCAAGGCCTGTTTACAAAGAACAACTCAAACCACTGAATAAGAATCACGAGTTAAGGGCCCATCTAATATATAAAGCTCAAAGTGTGTATGTGTGTGTGTGTGTGTGTGTGTCCGGGATAGGCATCCGCACCGTCGCAGCTACAGCCACAAAATTTGGCACACTCACACGTCTGGACCCCGAGAGCGTCCTAAGCTATGTTGTGAGGCGAAATTTTAACCCTGCGCGTTCCAATTCACCAAACAATTTTGCCCCCATCTACATACTGGGGAAATATGTATGCGCGTCAATCCCCGCCCCTCATTATGATGTCATAATGGTTGCCATGGCGACGCTGATGTCATCATAGGTTGCAAGCCCCGCCACTCATTATGATGTCATAATGGTTGACTATGAGACGGAGGATGTGTGATGGGTATATGGGCACTGGACTATGGGATGGAGGATATGTATGATGGGTATATGGGCACGGGACTATGGGATGGAGGATGTGTGATGGGTATATGGGCACGGCACTATGGGATGGAGGATATGTATGATGGCTATATGGGCACGGGTCTATGGGATCGTGGATATGTATGATGGGTATATGGGCACGGGACTATGGGATGGAGGATGTGTGATGGGTATATGGGCACGGCACTATGGGATGGAGGATATGTATGATGGCTATATGGGCACGGGCCTATGGGATCGTGGATATGTATGATGGGTTTATGGGAATGGGACTATGGGATGGAGGATAATTATAATTTGCTATAACTAACCACAGTTAGTTATTATGCCCGGGCAGCGCCGGGCTCTTCAGCTAGTTACACATAACGATGTCACAGTGATCCCACCAATGATCCGACATGGATGGGATCGCTGGGACATCGTTAGGCTGATCGCTGGTGAGCTGTCACAGACCGCCCCTCCAGCGATCAGGACCAGTGAGCAAGCTGGTTTCTAATGTAAACATCAGGTATCTAAGAGCCGCGCGGCTCTTAGATACCCGATGTTTACATTGGAAACCAGCATCTCTGATCTCTCACTGCCACACGCAGCGATGCACGCTGGCCAGCGGGAGACCAGCGATCAAAAAACGGCCCAGGACGATAGTGCACGATCAGCGATACCCGGTGGGGGGGCCTGTCGCTGATCCCCATCACACACAGCGATCTCGCTGTGGCATCACAAAATCAGCGATCTCACTAGCGAGATCGCTGTGTGTGACGGGGCATTTAGGCTATGTGCTCACGTGTGGAATTCCCACGGAAATTTCAGCGGGAATTCAATGCCGCGGGAAATATGCGAGAAATCTGCATTTTAAATTCCCACCTATTTCCCGCGGAAAGACTAGCATTTTGCAAGTGTAATCACCTTGCAATGCTAGCGTTTTCCAAGCGATCTGTAGCATCGCTTGGAAAACTGATTGACAGCTTGGTCACACTTGTCAAACATAGTGTTTGACTAGTGTGACCAACTTCTTACTATTGAGGCTGCCTATGCAGCCTCAATAGTAAAAAGATATAAAGTTAAAAATAATAAAAAAAATAAAAAAGTGTTCTTCTCACCTTCCAGCATCCCGTGCAGCTTTCCCGATCCTCGCGATGCTCCCGGCAAGTCCTGTTCCCAGGGTTGCCTTGAGACAATGACCTTTGATGACGTCGCGGTCTCGCGAGACTGCAACGTCAAAGGTCATTGTCGCAAGGCATCCCTGGGAACGGGACTTGCCGGGAGCATCGCTGAGGCCTGGGTATGCTGCGCGGGACGCCTGAAGGCGAGAATGTCACGATTTTTTATTTTAATTCTATTTTTAACAGAGATATGGTACCCAGAGCCTGGAAGAGAATCTCCTCTCCTTCAGACCGTGGGTACCATCCGCAAATTTTTCCACTTACTTTTCACATGGTGGGCATAGCCACATGTGGAAAGTAAGCGGAACAATGCATTCCTATGTGTGCGGATTTTCCCGCGATTCCGCACAAAGAATGAACATGCTGCTTATTTTTCCGCGATGCAATTCTGTCGTGGAAAAATACGCAGCATTAGCACAGCATGTGCGGAATGCCATAGGATTGCATGGGATGCTTGTTTGCGTTTTTGCGGCAAAATCGCGTGTTAAAAAACACCGCGAAAACGCAAAAAAAAGCTACATGTGAACATAGCCTTACAGTCAGACAACCGCATTATTCACGTGAGGATCAAATCGCAATCCTTGGACTGGCAGTCGGCTCTCCTGACCCAAGCGTGACAGTGCCATAGAAATACATGCTGTTACGTTCATGCCAAGAGTCAAGAGAGTAGACAGCCCGTCCAAGGACTATGAGACGGTCCTCGCTTGCATTATAAGGCAGTCTGACAGCACCCTAAAAGGGCTTGTCTCATCCGGGAAGCCATATTTAGATTGAAGTTGCCTTAGTCTGGCCTCAGAAATTACAAAGATTGGTCAGCACAAAATAGCCACATGTCTATTTCTAATGTAGTGTAATGTAATAAATTCAGGCCATTCAAATGTCTGACTATGTTATACATTGATGGGCAAGAGCGATATGGCATCTTGATTAGCAGTTTTTGGACATTCTAAGCAAAATAGGCAAGGCCCCTCTTCCCTACACGACTCTTTAGGGCTCTGTATGCAGCTTTCTTGGAACTCCCTGAAAGTATTCCTGCCCCCCCCCCCCACATACGATAATGTTGGGCAAAATCACCAATATCTATGGGTTCGCCCGATAGTCTAAGGTGTATGGGGGCCTCTGACAGATGAGATGATTAGGAGAGTTAAGGATGTAGTATGTCCGATTTCAGACTGCCAATCCTTTTATTCTCCCTGAGATAAGCCGGCACCAGAGAAGTCTACCAGTGAGTCTCTTAGAACACGGGGAGCACTTAAGTATGAGAGAAGCAGTCGACAGCCATGTAAAGGCCCTCATACATGTAAGCCTAATGTTGGCAACATCAGCAAGTTGACTCAACAGTCTAAAGTGTATGGGGGCTCTGGACAACTATTTGTTTGGGGTGAGGTTGGTTAGGTATGTCCAATTTCTGACTGTATCGCCTTATTCTGTTGACGATAGGTCACCAAACAAGCTCCCGTGTACAAGAACTTAGCAGAGATGGCTATTGGCCAAACAAGTGGCCGAATCATTGTTTTATAGACAGCCATTTAATCCATATGGATGGCATTAAAATTTGCAGGAGACTTTAATATCGTCTCCTAATAATTTTCTAACTATATACTTTCATTCACTGCAGCTATCATAAAACACACACAAACCCCTACGTCAGAAAATCCCCAGTGTAAAAAAACCACAAGAAACCTTTGTGTTCGCTTTAATAAGCTGCATTGAAAATACTTTTTAGACAATAGTATTTAGAAGTCACCCAGTCGTGTAATGTAAAAAAGGAATTAATCAAAACCATTCATTGTCAACATAAGGCATATTAATGTTTTAGGTGAATTAGATATGTCTCACTAAATCTGTAATACCATCACAAAAGCACAAAAAAAAATGAACTGTGTGATAGTACAGCAAATTAGCCAAGACATGTATAACGGGAAGCCAAAAAGCTAATTGTCCATATGTCACATGCAGAGAGCAAATGTATTGCAGGAACTGTTCCAATATTCAATGCAATGGCCCATCTACTAGAAAGCAAAACTCAAAACAGACACTTGGAGTTTAGCAAAAAAAAATCCAAATAATCATATGTCATAATTGGTAAAAGATCATTCACCTCATTAAGCTCATGGTAATGGTCAGGACATGTAAATTACTGCCATTTCACCTAGTCCTCCCCTAAAAGGTCTAATCACTAGTCAACATCTGATGAGCTCTGTCCGACTGTGTCTAGAAATATATATATTTTATACACTCCGGTATGGTCACAGACAAGCTTCCCAATATGCCATGAAAAACCATGTGAACGGGGCCAATGATATAAGTATACACTACTTACAAGAAAACTTAGGGATAATTGGTTTTCGGGCAAAATTTTCAGGATGAACTCAAAATGCCCTCTAACCTTTTCAGATGAACTTAATGTGACCTTCTCTAAAATTCTGAATGCACATTTGTTCAAAGTTTCAGAGCTTTTTGCACAATTTGCTGTTCTCAAACACACAGCATAATGGCAAAATTAACAACAGGTGGTTGATCCTTGAATCGGCCAATACATTTCGGGAATCAATTAGAATTAGTATTTAATTAGTCCTCCAAATGATGAAACCAAGATGACACCTAACAATCAACAGCACCTCACAATTACCAAACTTCATGCGTGATGTTCTCAGACAGAAGTGGCCACTGAGCTCAGTGTCACAAGGTGTCATCAGCAGGTTGCAACAAAGATAGAGACTGGAAGACTCACAGAAAGGAAGAGAGGTGATCACGTGAAGTCATTATTTCCCTCTACTCCTCTTGGGTCAGACCTCATCTGGAATACTGTGTCCAGTTTTGGGCGCCACATTTTAAAAAAGACATCAACAAACTGGAGCAAGTTCAGAAAAGAGCGACCAGAATGGTGACCGGTCTGCAAACCCTGTCTTATGAGGAAAGGTTGCAGGATTTGGGAATGTTTAGCTTGCAAAAGAGAAGACTGAGAGGAGACTTAATAGCGGTCTACAAATATCTCAAGGGCTGTCACATTGTAGAAGGATCATCTTTATTCTCATTTGCACAAGGAAAGACTAGAAGCAATGGGATGAAACTGAATGGGAGGAGACACAGATTAGATATTAGAAAAAACTTTTTGACAGTGAGGGTGATCAATGAGTGCAACAGGCTGCCACGAGAGGTGGTGAGTTCTCCTTCAATGGAAGTCTTCAAACAGAGGCTGGACAGACATCTGTCTGGGATAATTTAGCGAATCCTGCTTTGAGCAGGGGGGGTTGGACCAGATGGCCCAGGAGGTCCCTTCCAACTCTACGATTCTATGACGTCCTTTGGCCACATGCTACACCGATGACCACTGCATTGTGAACACTGCCCTTCGGAATCAGATGATGAATGCCAGACAACTCCAGGCACATTTATTGGAGGTGAGAAGCAACAAAGTGTGTCACATCAGACCAATAGAAATGGTTTACATCAGCATGGCCTGCGTGCTCGACGCCCTGCAAGGGTACCTAACCATACCACCAAGCACTGTAGTCAACATCTTGCATGGGCCAGGGAGCATCTACACTGGGCGAGGGACCAATTGGCCTCAGTGCTGCTCACTGCTCACTGCTGCTCAGTGCTGCTCACTGATGAAAGTCTATTCACGCTGAAAAGAAATGATGGCCGCTAACAATGTTGGATAAGTCAAGGAGAGAGCTACTGGAGAGGAGTCAAGGAGAGTCACTGTTGTCAACAGATGAGCTTTTGGTGGTGGTAGTGTTACAGTGTGGGCAGGTTGTCTAGTCAATACAGAACTGCCCTACACTTTGTGAATGGTACAGTGACAAGCCCCTACTACTTGAACATCATCATTAATCTAGTCAATTTTGCCTCTGCACAAACAATATAGGCCTAATTTCATTTTCGTGGACAATAATGCTCCAGCTCATCGAGGTCGCAAAATCAGGGAACGGTTTCTGGTGACTGTGGTACCTCAAACGGACTGGCCTGCACTTTCTCCAGACCTGAATCCCATAACAAAACTAAGGGATCAGCTCAGTTGCCATGTAGAGGCTCGTAACTCTGTACTCCAGAACCTCAATGACCAGAAGGTTGCCCTTTAGGAAGAGTGGTATGCCATGTCTCAGCAGACAATACCTGCACTTGTGAATAGCATGAGATGTTGTTGTCACTCTGTAATTGATGTCTCAAGTTATTGAGACACTGACATTTTTGGTTGGGGTATTTCCACCACTGTTATTGGTTTTTGTTTCAATAATTTGTTTGAGATGAGTATATCACCATTGCTGCCCCTACTTAAATGCCGTACTTTGATGATAAAATATCACTGTAGAGTAAACTTTTTCATTTTCCACAAATTTCACCTGAAAGCCAAATATCCCTAACTTTTTGTAAGTAGTGTGTATTCCATGTGTTGGAATAGGATGTGTATGTACTATATGTGCAAGAAGTTCTCCAGAATCCGGCCTAGTAGTGGAAGCAGCCGAGGCCTCATCCATCAATCATCAGCCAAATGAGTAATTGTCTTGACTATTGGAGACAGCAAGGTGCTGGTTTGTGAACATCCGGCAACGGAGGGGAGATATTTGCAGGATCTCTCAGCTGTCCCCTGACAACAAGCATATAAAAAAGCTGATCAGTTTGCTTGTTCATTGGGTAAGTGGTTGTTTGTTCACACTGGCCGATAATATTGAATGAGCATTCTTCTCAACTCCTGCCTAAATGGCCACATAGTCAACTTTAGAAAGTCCACCGTCACCTCCCATTGTGATGACAAATACCATGCTGAAAACTGCATCCAACGTGGCAGTAACCAGCCCCTGTTCACAATGGGGACTAAAATGTAATTTTCCATCTGATCACATAGGCATAGTTTAGGCGACGTTCACATGTCCAGTAATCAACAGAACAAATTCAGAAGCAGAAAAGAAGCGCAGAAACAACCTTTTTTGCCCGGCTAAATCGTCTATGGAAAAGAGATCCATTAAATAGCCATCTGTGTTATTCAATTTAAAATTGATCCAGTAAACAAAAAAAGGATCATTTTCAAATGGAAAAAAAACAAAAACAAACAGACGGCTAATTAACCGATCCTTTTTCCATAGACATCAATATTAAAATAATAGCTCCAGTTGAAATAATTTTTTTTTTTTTTTTTAGCCGGGCAAAAAAAGTTGCTCCTGCACAACATTTTTTGTCAATGGATTGTTGCTGTTTACACTCCATGCTGTAAGTTCTCACATTACACAGTAAATGGCCGTACACCCATCGCCTCCCGTCATACACAAGATATCTGGCCAGCCCTTCATAGGCACAAACAGCCGAGATAAAAGGGAAGCGCATGATCTCGAGTAGTGTCAAAACACAGCGCGAGTGGAGAGATCCTCACGGATTTGGCTGCCTCCCATCTCCTGCTGGCAGGGCTGACTTTTTATTAGCATAGCTTTATCTGACAGCATGCTCCTTCATGTGTTAACTATCTGAACCACCTACAAACATCATCGGCCGTTTTCCATAGTCCTAAGTCACTAATGCCACTTGATGTCTCCAGGTTGGTCATACCATTCAGGAATAGATTGATATACAGGGTATCTGCCAGTACTACAGACATCAGTGTCAGTCTCTATAGTATACGGCTCTGATCAAAAAGTACATTCATGAAGCAGCCAACCATCACCTAATAAAACCTCACGCTAGATGTCAAGATCAAGTGTCGGAAAAAACCTGTCTCTGTGAAGTAATATATATTACGGAGGGCAGACGGGTGACAGCATCAACAGCGAGCGTAATGGTCTATAAAGACAGATGTGACCTAAATGGAAAGATTAGCCATAAACGAGAATGAATGGGTCTATGGATCTCATACAATGGCGACAAGCCATCCGTGGTAAACATTACAAAGCACTGACAACTATCAGCCATTGTGGGGCAATGTACAGGGGTTTACAACACAAGCTTGTTTCATCTGCAAATACAACATGCACATATAGTGTACAGGGATATTCCCAAGTTTGGAAGTTATCCCCGATTGCTGGGGGTCCACCTACTTGGACCCTCACTGATTTCAATACTTTTTTCTATTTTTAGATTTTATGCATTTGGTAATAATCAGGAAAAACCCTTCTTGGGAATTGGGATGGGAGCTTGTAGAGCACTTCCATTTTGAAAAACTTGACGTGTCAGTCACACAAGGGTCCAGATGCGGAGACCCCAACCATTTGATATAAGATCCTTGTAGACTGGAGATGGGCTTATAGGCGATATTCACTTAGTCTTTGGCTTCCTTGGAGATCAAATCTTGAATAAGTGCAATTGCCCTTTGTCGCAGCAATGGCTGGAGAATTCGAGACTGCTGCAGATCACAACTTTAGAAATGTCAAAAATTACTTGGTGTGATAATTTTTCTTTAAAATAAAAACTTTAAAGTGTCTTGTAAACAAAAACAGTAATTCTGCCAAGCAGAGAAGACGCATACGTGTCATTGAAGACTGTTTCATTGTAAGTGGCTCCTAGGTCATAATAATATTCCAGACGCTCGTTATTACTGGCTCAGAACCAGGAATGTTGGCAAGAACTGGTAAAATATTTTCAGCTGTTATGAGATGACTTGGGCAAAAGTGCTACACTGTAGACAGAGAAAAATATTAACAAGTCATATCCTAGCGCTGACAGATGTTACCAGCTTGGAGGGAAGCCATCATTATAGTGCCACAAATGTAAGAACGGTTGTCATTCATAGGTGGCCTGTTTGCTTCATGCCCACGGTCAGCTTATTGGGGTCTTTTCTACACCATGCCATTCATGACCCATCATTGGAATAGGGAGTGCTGCATGGCACCTGCTCACTTGGGATTAGAGGGTTTCCAGCAGTCCGACCACACTATTCCCAGAATGATGACTTAACGTGATATCACTGCCTGGTGTAAAAACAGGGATCTCTGCAGATACAGAGCAATCCGAGTGAGGCTCTGCTTACATCGGTGTCGGAGCCTCCATCATATTTGAAGGGAAATCTAGGGCTTCAGGCTGGAACCTGATGAACGCAACAATAAGTACCGTATATACTCGTGTATAAGCCGAGTTTTTCAGTATTTTTTTTTTGTTTAAAAAGACCCTCTTCGGCTTATACACGAGTCACGGTCCTACTTACTTGTTCTCCGCTGCAATGCGGGTGTTCCCCGGTCTCTCCCGCTCATCTGCGCTCCCCTGCTGCCTCTCCGAGTATTCCAGTGACTGCTGACAGGGCCGACGGTCGGCGTTAGCATCTGGGCAAGTGCCGCAGTCCTGAGCAGGCGGGGACACCGGCATACTATGGGGGCCAGGTGCCTGTGCCGCCGCTTGCTTAGGACCCCAGTACTTAAGATATTCACCTGTCGCCGTTCCACCACCACGCTCTGTGTTTCGCATCCTCTGGCTGTGACATTCAGGTTAGACGGCACGATAACATGATTACGGTGCGCCCTCTGCCTGAACAGTCACTGCAGACAGCCGGCGATGCTGAGGAGCAGCGGTCAGCGACGAGGCGAGTACCGTATTTCATTTTTGCAGCAGCAGCAATATACAGTATATGGGGATTAGCATAAACTGCATTGAGCATTATATGGGCATCTTATGGGGCCCATCATCGACTTTATGGAGCAATAAATGGGGCATATTTTGTATGGAGCATCTACGGGGCCCATTATCAACTTTATGAAGAATTATACGGATGCATTTCCCACCCTAGGCTTATACTTAAGTCAATAAGTTTTCCCAGTTTTTTGTGGTAAAATTAGGTGCCTCGGCTTATACGCAGGTCAGCTTATACTCAAGTATATACGGTAAATGAAATCTGTTGGGACACCAGTGTTCATCAAAAATAGTGCTCATCCACCAAGCACTCGATTGAGCAGCCAACAGACATCTCTGCCGGCGGCTTATCTCCGGGAGAACTAAATGATCTGCAGTCCAAAAATCGGACATGCTTGACCAACATCTTCCCAGACAATCGAATGACCATTGCCCCCATACACATTAAAGTGTAGGCTGAACCCATCTACAGGAGCCATCTAATGTGTATGGGGAGTGGTTTTAGGCTAACAAACATTAATTTCTTCTTATCTACTATTATGTTTACTTATATAGCGCCATCATATTCCACAGCACTTTACAGACATCATTACTGTTCCCATTGGGGGTTACAACCTAAATTACCTATCAGTAGGTCTTTGAATTGCGGAACGAAACTGGAGTATCTGGCGGAAACCCACGCAAACACGGGGAGAATATAAACTCCTAACCACTGAGCCACCATACTGTCCATATCATAGACCTATCCTATCGCTTTTAAAAAACGGATTTAAGTTTACTTCCTCCAAAGTCAGCTGGTGATTGACAGCCCCCATATATGACCAGGCATGGTAGGCTGCATGCTCATCTTTCCATTAAATTCAGCACCGTGACTAATTCATTATGAGTCTCGGGGTACCAACTCCCCAGACCCACCATGGGACACCTGCGTGGGACCTATCAGAGGGGTCACATAATCTCTGCACACTTATTTGGGCTTGTCATTGTGCAGACCCTCATGTGCAGCGATTGGTTTGCTCATCATAAATGCACGCAGCTGTTGAGCAGGACAGAAGCCACAGGTCCGGGGTAGACTTCCATCACTTTCAGCTTCAAGACAGCAGCTGGCACTGAAATCGGAGGAACGCCCTCCTCCAAGTTCCCAGCATATCTGTGCTCCAATTCCCACACTGAGTTTTTGATTCTGCGTCCTTTCACGGCGCAAACACCACAATATCTTAGGCTGAGTTCACACGTAGCATTTTTTTTGCGTTTCCGCGGCGGTTTTAAACACGCGATTTTGCCGCAAAAAATAAGCATCCCATGCATTCCTATGGGATTCCGCAATGCTGTGCTAATGCTGCGGCTTTTTCCTCGGCGGAATCGCTTCCCGGTAAAAAAAACGCAGCATGCTCATTAATTTAGCGGAATCGCGGCGATCCCGCACCCATAGGAATGCATTGTTCTGCTGCTTACTTTCCGCATGTGGCTGTGCACACCATGCGAAAAGTAAGCAGAACATTTGCGGATGATACCCACGGTCCGGAGGAGAGGAGACTGTCCTCCGGGCTGTGGGTACCATATCCCTGTAAAAAATAGAATTAAAATACACTGTGTTCCAAATTATTATGCAAAAAAATATTTTCTCTAAATTACCTATATGAATTGCAGTCATTGTTATTTTCCAGTCATCTAATATTAGTAGTATAATTGCAATGTTTTTGAACAAACTGCCTATGAAAACTTTTTAAAAATAATAAACACTCAAAATGCATGTTCCAAATTATTATGCACAGCAGAGTTTTCAACCTTTTTATTTTTATTTTGAACAAAAAAATGGTCAATTGTGAAATTATAAGCATTATCAGCTTATTACAAAATGAAATCAAACAGTTTTCAAGTCAAAACTTTATTCTAGGTGATGTTACATTTGCACATAGGACCCCTTGTTCGAAAGAAGCTTCTGCACTCTCTCGTCCATTGAATTTGTCAGTTTTTGGATGGTTTGTGCTTCAATTGTTTTGCATGTGGACAGAATACCCTCCCAGAGCTGTTGCTTAGATGTGATCTGCCTCCCGCCATCATAGACACTCCTTTTGATGATGCTCCAGAGGTTCTCAATGAGGTTGAGGTCAGGGGAAGATGGTGGCCACACCATAAGTTTGTCCTCTTTTATGCCCATAGCAGCCAGAGATGCAGATGTGTTATTTGCAGCACGAGACGGTGCATTATCATGCATGAAAATGATCTTGCTGCGGAAAGCAAGGTTCTTCCTCTTGAACCATGGCAGGAAGTGCTGTTTTAGAAACTCCACATAGATTATGGAGTTCATCTTTACCCCTTCAGGGATCCTAAAGGGGCCGACAATCTCTCTCCCCATGATTCCAGCCCAAAACATTACTCCACCTCCTCCTTGTTGGCACCTTAGCCGTGTTTTCATGGGGTGTCCATCAACCAGCCATCCTCCACTCCATCCATCTGGACCATTGAGCATTGCACGGCACTCATCGGTGAACAAAACAGTTTGGAAGTCAGTCTTCATGTATCGTTTGGCCCACTGGAGCCGTTTCTGCTTGTGTGCAGTGGATAGAGGTGGTCGACAGGATGGCTTACGCACAGCTGCAAATCTCTGAAGGACCCTGCATCTTGTTGTTCGGGGGACGTTGGAGGCACCAGCAGCTTCAAAAACTTGTCTGCTGCTATGACAAGGCATTTTTCCAGCTGCTCTTTTAACCTGATGCAATTGCCTGTTGGAAAGAGTCCTCAATTTTTCCTTATCAGCATGCACACGTGTGCTGGGAATCAGCTACATACTTCTTGATTGTGCGATGATCACGATAAAGTGTCTTGGCAATGTTGATTGTAGTCATGCCTTGACCTAAATACTCCACAATTTGTTGCTTCTCAGCAGCCGACACATCCTTTTTCTTTCCCATTTTGGCAAAAAATGTAGGCTGCTTAATAATGTGGAACAGCCTTCTTAAGTAGTCTTGCCTTTATTTGGACACACCTGCTAAACTAATTTGCACAGGTATCTGCAATTGCTTTCAGTGATATAAAGAGCCCTGACACACATCACCATCAATGAGTTTAAATGGCAAACAAAAAAATTCTAACCTTATCACTCCTAAACTCTTTTTGCATAATAATTTGGAACACAGCGTAAAAAATATTGTTATTCTTACCTTCCGGTGTCCCGCGCAGCATTCACGCCTCTCTCCACGCTCCTGGTCCCAGTAATCCTTTGCGAGAATGACCGCGAGACGTCGCGATCCCGCGAGAACGGACGCCATCGCGGTCATTCTCACAAAGGATTACTGGGACCGGGAGCGTGGAGAGACGTGGGAAGGATGCGCGGTACGCCGGAAGGTAAGAACAACAATATTTTTTATATCCTATCTTTTACTACTGATGCCGCATAGGCAGCATCAGTAGTAAAAAGTTGGTCACACTAGTCAAACACTATGTTTGACAAGTGTGACCAACCTGTCAATCAGTTCTCCAAGCGATGCTACAGATCGCTTGGAAAACGCTAGCAATCTGCAAGCTAATTACGCTTGCAAATCGCTAGTTTTTCCGCGGGAAAATCGCGGGAATTTAAAATGCGATTTTCCCGTGGGATGGAATCCGGAATTCTCGCAGTAACATCAGCGAGAGTTCCGCTACGTGTGCACGTAGCCTTACAGTCTCAGCAAAAGTAGATTGGATTTATAGAAACTGACCTGCGGTGCGTGTTTAAAATCTGCAATGTCAATTTTTCATGCAAGTCGCTTAGTTTTAGGTGTAGACTTTCCTCATAGAATTCAAATAGATGTATAAAATTTGCAGCAAAAAAAAAAAAAAAAAACACGCTTTTTTTGCATTTCTGTACCATAAATTCACTAACGATGCACATAATCCACACACAACTATCAATAGTTTTCTCAAAGCCTGCTATCAGAAAGTATCAAAAGCAAAGCAACTTTATTTAAAACATGACATACAAAAAAAAAAAAAAAAAAAAAAGGTCGCACCAAAAACGCAATAAAAGTCTGTGTAAAAACCCCCCCTCAAAAACGCAATAAAACCCCCACAAATAACAGGCGCAGACAATCTTTATCATAAAAACTCAGTGTAAAGAGGTTTTTAGGGTAACTCACTACAAGACACAGAGGTTGTCACAGTACGCTGCCAGCGTCTCACGGTGTACATTGCATACTGAATTTCATCTGGATTGCCTTAGGTTAAAGCCCCTTTCGTGGCTCCCCTACTGGGATACATGTGGGTGTAATAACCGCGATTGTGCGCACTGTACTTAATGGAGAATTGTCCTAATGCCACTATTAATACTTTAAAAAGTCATTGCTTGTAATTCTTAGCCAGTGAAAAACATTAAAAATGGCACCTTAACCCGTCAGCTAGAACATCCAGTCTGCTCTGCACGCAGTGTAAATGAGGAGATAAGCAGATTCAGTATAGGAACATATTCAGAATAACTTTGTTTTGGTATTTGATTTAGTGTTCTTTGCTTAGGAGTCCAGGGGGCGTTCCTACTCTGTGCTCAGTTAGCTGTCAATAACCTATCAAAGATAAGGGCAGGCAATCACTTTAATGCGTTATCCAATTTTTCTTTTTTACTTTGAGCCAATAATCTAACAGTTAGCAACTCCCTGCCAGTTCTCCCGGGCTTAGAGCGCAGACCGCTCACTCGCGATTTAGCTGCTTCAACGTCAACAGAGCAGCTTTACTTCTGCGATACTCTGTCAACAGACTGCGACTGCAGACGTCATGCAGATTGACAGCAGGCATCCGCTGCTCGGTAGCAAGGAGACAGCTGTCAAACAGCATGACACTGGCAGTCACATCCATACAACAGAGCAGAGCGGCAGAGAAGTGGGCGCCACAGTATCACCGATAGGAGCAATCAGCGACCGTTCCATGCAAGCAGAGATCTACTCCGGACAGAACAGGCAGGTCCTGATATTTTTTTTTTTCTACTGTGGGGCTAAGAACTAATATAATTACTGGATAACCCCTTTAAGTAAACCACCTACTAGTCTGGTAAGCCAGAATAAGCAGGGATTTAAATGAATACAGTGCAAAGTTGTACTGAACATTTTCTCCAAAAAGAACTGTAACTCAATCTGCTCAGTCGCTCCTGCTCCGCCATGTTCACCATGCACACGGAACTTTATGTTCACGACAGGCGGATTTAAAAAATAATACAAAACATACAGTCAGTGTAGAGAAATGACAGGAGGGACAGAACTTGGTGACAAGGGGGGAAATTCTGAAGGTGACCACTGACTGAGGCTGTGAATGTTTGTGCAGTTCAGTCACAGCCGCACATTGCAGCAGAGATTGATCTGTGGAATCCATGTCCCCGGCTCCTGGCCTCACATTGCCTATATATATGTACAGACAGCGCTGGAGGCAATGATAACATGGCACGTCTGGGCTCAGCCAGCAAACACTTCTACATCAATGAACCATCCCTCCAAGAGGCGACGAGGAGACTACAAATCACTTAGTCATAAAGCACGGTCGCATAGTCTCCATTACTGACCACGATGTCACATCTGCAGGACGGCCGCATAGTCTCCATACTTACTGACCACGATGTCACATCTGCAGGACGGCCGCATAGTCTCCATACTTACTGACCACGATGTCACATCTGCAGGACGGCCGCATAGTCTCCATACTTACTGACCATCATGTCACATCTGCAGGACGGCCGCATAGTCTCCATACTTACTGACCACGATGTCACATCTGCAGGACGGCCGCATAGTCTCCATACTTACTGACCATCATGTCACATCTGCAGGACGGCCGCATAGTCTCCATACTTACTGACCATCATGTCACATCTGCAGGACGGCCGCATAGTCTCCATACTTACTGACCATCATGTCACATCTGCAGGACGGCCGCATAGTCTCCATACTTACTGATCATCATGTCACATCTGCAGGACGGCCGCATAGTCTCCATACTTACTGACCATCATGTCACATCTGCAGGACGGCCGCATAGTCTCCATACTTACTGACCACGATGTCACATCTGCAGGACGGCCGCATAGTCTCCATACTTACTGACCACAATGTCACATCTGCAGGACGGCTGCATAGTCTCCATACTTACTGACTACAATGTCACATCTGCAGGACGGCCGCATAGTCTCCATACTTACTGACTACAATGTCACATTTGCAGGACGGCCGCATAGTCTCCATACTTACTGACCACGATGTCACATCTGCAGGACGGCCGCATAGTCTCCATACTTACTGACCATCATGTCACATCTGCAGGACGGCCGCATAGTCTCCATACTTACTGACCATCATGTCACATCTGCAGGACGGCCGCATAGTCTCCATACTTACTGACCACGATGTCACATCTGCAGGACGGCCGCATAGTCTCCATACTTACTGACCATCATGTCACATCTGCAGGACGGCCGCATAGTCTCCATACTTACTGACCATCATGTCACATCTGCAGGACGGCCGCATAGTCTCCATACTTACTGACCATGATGTCACATCTGCAGGACGGCCGCATCGTCTCCATACTTACTGACCATGAAGTCACATATGTAGGACGGCCGCATAGTCTTCATACTTACTGACCATGATGTCACATCTGCAGGACGGCTGCATAGTCTCCATACTTACTGACCATGAAGTCACATCTGCAGAACATTCCTCGTTCTGGATCCCGCACACAAGCCTTCTCCTGTGACCACTTTTGGCCGCAGTACTTTGGTCTTTAGTTACAGGCTATAATCAGAAGTGGAAACTACAGAGTGAAAAACGACACAGGAAGAGTTCATCCTGCCGGTTCTGGCTCACAAACAGTGATGTAAAATAGTGACCAGAACAGCGGCATGTGAACGTGGCCAGCAAGCCACCGATACGCTGGACTGACGCTGACTTGGGCCCATTTAGATAAATGAGCAGGGAACAAGCACCGGCAGGAACAGTCTTTCTGATTATTGTGCACAATTCCCAAGCGGACTTTACACAGAGACTACTGACACACGTTTGCCAATCGCACCAAGGTCACAAATGTGACTGGTGTTAGCTGGCCATTACTGTATAGAAAACCCACGCAATAGTTGCACATGGAACTGTATAAAGTGTGGACATCTCAGGGCGGCTTCCAGAGTCAGAATTAGCTGATCCCAATGGGCAATGGTTTCATGAGTGGCCCATCACATGAAAGACCAGGGCATTCCTGTATACCCACATCAGCCATGCAAGAACAGGACAGATCGCGGCAACGCACTACACAGGTGTGCAAACACAAAGCGTCCAACCTACAACCCCTCACCCCTCGTAACAGGTTGCGGAAACCAGGAGAGAGACAGACCAGGATCTGTGTACTGAAAGAGGACAACCTGTCCTATCAGGCTCCCACGTTCATTTTCCTATCTATAAAGTTCATTATCACAAAGTGGCATCATCACAGAGGATTCCTGCAATTCAGACTCCCCTTTTATATAACAGAGCAGCAGTAAGTGGCTTTTACACTACAGAGTATGCATGCATCTGTGGGACAGGCCCATAGCGGCCCTTTTTTTCCATTAGGGAACTGCTCCATAGAGATTCAGAAAGCCATACGCACATCAGTTATAAATATGGACCCGTGTCCCCGGTCCGTGAGACTGAGCATGTCCCATTTTGCGGATCAGACTGTCCCATTAAAGTCTATGGGGATCATTTATAAAAACGGAGGAAACACACGAAGACAGCAATCCTACTTCTTAGCTCCATCCATTTTTAACTTACGGTATGTACTGAGAAGTCCATTTATACATAAAAGATCATGGAGGCTACATGAGAAATAAACAGATGCTAATACAGAGGCAAAAGCAAAGCCACGCGGATGAAAACCTGTCCGTAAGGACAGACATGGATGTGTGAATGTGGCCTGAGGACTTACTCAGCCATCAGTGATTTCTTATATGTCCATCAGTTTCATCAGCGTTTTGGATCAGATTTTCAGCACAGATAAGTCGGTTTGTCAGTTTTGCCAGTTTTTCTCATATGCAAAACACAAAAAAAAAAAAAAAATACTGGAGGTTTCTCAAAGTTTCTCCTATCAAACAGTCAGTGCATCCGGGAGCTGCCTGACCATCTCACGGGCCCACAGACGTGCATTGGTCTTGGCTTGGTGCAGCAGCGCCATAGACTAGAAAATGTATTGTTATTTTAGTGAGAATAACCAGCGAGCGCTCTGGAAAGTGGCTGAAACCCCCTGCTTACAGCATATCAGTGCTTACTAGAAGTGCGGCCCACTCTCTCAGCTCATAGTCTCAGTTTTCTGTTTCCATCCACAGGGCAGTCAGTGGGGGGCTTCTCCGCTCTCCATGCCAGCGGCACAGAGGGCAGCCCGCCACTCACATATGCTACTAGAAAGAAGCGCATCTAGGAGTACACTGCAATCTCCACTTATCAGACCACTGCCAAAATTCCTGCGCTGGTTTACACCTAGTAAAAAAAAGCACAAGTCTGGGAAGAGGAATGAAAAAGGGCAACATGTCAAACAAATGGTGCCGAAATATTCCCACAGAAAGAGAAGACTACAGCAATGTGATAGTAAAACAATACAAGGGAACAATAGAGAAGGAAAACACTCACACATGCCCACACTGTACAGAACGGAAACATACATTACTTGCCAAATGTCTCCGGTTAGCCAGTGGGCCCCCACAGCAGCACAGGGGCCGCGGTCCTGTGCCATAGATACAACTAGAGGTGCACTATAGGAGGGTCACCGGGGCGCAGAACCCGGCAGCATCCGTGTACAGTCCGCACTCAGTCCGCCATATACTCAGCAGCTAGCAATCATTTACAGAATTGCTATGGAACTGTAAAATCAAATGTTACCCTGGCCGTTTGGCCTCCGTTTGATTTTTTTGCAACCATAGACTTGAATGGGCAAATCTCATTCGATTTACGGAAGATACTAGCGAATGCTACGATTTTACACAAAGGTACGGTCAGTGAAAAAAAAAAAATAAAAATCATACATCTGCACTGCCCCACTGAATAATATTGGTCCGGGGGCTGTATGGTTTTTCCCCATAGACAGCACTCGGGGCACAGGGGGCTCCTGCTGCAGACATTGCACTTATAATTGTGACTAAAGAGGAATAGCAATTCCCTAGGACTCACAAAGGAGAAATCACAATCACGGCCACGAATATACTTAAATGTGATGTGAACAGAGCCCTAGGGTTCATGCCTGAATTACAGTGTGTGTATGTATGTGTGCGTGCGTGCATGTACGTATGCGCGTGTATGATACTGCAGCACATGGTCTCCGCTGTCGGGATGATTTATAACCCCATGAATGAGAATTTCGTCTCTTTTACAGTGTGAGCCTCTATAAGCAAGCAGTGATTCTTACATTATGCTGTTATGCATTTTGTGATTAGAAAATAAAACTAAAATATGTGAAGGCCGGCTTCCATGAAAGCAGGCTGAAATGTTATGAGGTTGTTGACTCAGCTCTTGCACATTGCTAAGATATAACAGCTTGTACCATGCAGGTTTCAACAGCAATAAATATGTGAGGAGGGCGATCACTTACATGTCACTACACAACCTGCATAACTCTGGCTGATTACAGCAGGTGACAGCGATCATCAGCAAGTCAACACTGCATCATGGGAGAAGGAGCAGCTCCAAGACCGTCATCTGTCCACACCGTGCACTGTATAGAAAATAGTATACGCACATGTGCTACTAAAGCTTTATCCACACAGTGCCATAGGCAGAAACAATTGACAAAAGTGCACAGTGACAAGTGGGTGTGGCCTCTTGAAGGTGTGTCCCCTACTATCCAATCAGTGTAGCCACTACCAGGCAGTAAAGGAGAATAGTACCGCCAGATTGTTATTAGAAATCATTCATATAGTGTCCAATGTAGCAGAGTGATAATCACAGCAACCACTGGTCCAAAAATTACTGATGATCACAGCAACCACTGGTCCAAAAATTACTGATCACTGCAAACACTGGTCCAAAATTACTGATGATCACTGCAATCACTGGTAGAACAATTACCAGCGACTACTTACATGCGACCAATTAATTAGTGCTCCGTTACACAGCATAATAACTTCCATGAAATGAAAAGTATTTCCACTGAACAAATATTACGGTATATCGACTGTAATCAAAATATCTAAACTTATTATTACTCAGAACACCCTTATAGAACAGAAGATTAAACAAATCCAGAGCCATCATGAACAGTAAGGCTATGTTCACTCGTTGCGTTTTTTCCTGCTCTCTTGGCAGTAAAGAAGCTGCTTACAAAAGGCAGGTTTTTCTGCGTTTTTTTGAGGTGCGCTTGTCTCTTGTGTGTATGCTGATAAAGTTTAGTATCCCCAAAAAACATGATGCAACTTCCTGAGTTTTCCTGCGTCTTTTGCTGCTTCTTTGGACTTACTCATTGCTTTCTAGGAGTGAAAAATATGCTGCATAAACGTTGAAAGAAGTGACATACTGCAGTTTTCCAAATCAGTCAGGAAAATAAAACCAATGTGTGTACATGAGATTTCTGAAATCTCATAGCTTTTGCTGGCACTGTAAAACACAGCTTAAAAACGGTCTAAAAAAAAAACCCCTCAAAATCACAATGTGTGAACACAGCCTAACGGATAGTAATGCCGTCAATTACTTAGCGGTCACAAAATGCTTCAAGATGTCAGACTATTTTTTAGAGTAAGGCTGTCACTTCTCACTGTGCAGCCAGATCTACGGTAAATCACTTTCAACAACTTCTAAAGGACTTTGAAATTGACAATTTCAGTATGAAGAATATTTGATAGAAATAACAGAACAGGGTCTAAAAAGAAGCCGTCCCTAGGCCTATCGTCAAGTAATTACTGAAAGTGATTTTTGCTGGGCGGACACTTATCGTTATCAGCAGGAATAGGGCAGCAGACCATCCGCAGCCTTCCTGTTTGATTACAAGGGCGAGGTTTTAGCCCGTGCAGATCAGATACGCTGGAAATTAGATATCAGTAAATATATATTATAAATATTGATTTAAAGGGGATGCACGGTACTACTAAAACATGGCTGCTGTCTAAAGCCCCTGTCACACATAGTGATCTCGCTAGCGAGAGTGCTGCTGAGTCACAAGTTTTGTGACACAACAGCGATCTCACCAGCGAGATCGCTGTGTGTGACAGCGACCGGCCGGTTATCGCTGATCGTCCTGGAATAGCCAGGACATTTTTTTGATCGCTGGTCTCCCGCTGGCCAGCACGCATCGCTGCGTGTGACAGGCGGGAGACCAGCGATCAACTGGTAACTAAGGTGAACGCAGGGTTTCTAAGCACCGCGCAGCGCTTAGAAACCCGATGTGTACCTTGGTTACCAGCTCCCTGCATCAGCACGTTGGTAACTAAGATACACTGCTGGTAACTAAGCGACGTGCGTCGCTTGTTACCCGCGTGTTGCTGCACCTGATCGCTGGTGAAGCTGCCTGTTTGACAGCTCACCAGCGATCATGTAGTGACACACCAGCGATCCTGACAAGGTGATATCCTTGTCGGGATCGCTGGTGCGTCGCTATGTGTGATGGGGCCCTAAGGCCATGATCATACTGTGCCTTTGGCCCCACACATCAGTGCCCGCTGCCAGGGTTTCCGGCTGAAGCTTTGAAAAACAGGTTTGTGGGGAACCCCCGACGAGGCCTTTCATATGGCAGATGGAGTCACTTTGTGCTCTGCCCGGCCGAAGTTATGGCAGTGTCCACCTTTCTGAGGTTGGCACTAAAGCATGGTTCAAAGCGCATTTGTTCCCGCTTCAAGAAGGCAGACACTGGCAATCAGGTGGTCAGATAGAGCACAAGGTCACTCGATCTGCCGTATGAAAGTCAAAGGCAATGTCGGGGGTTTCGCCTAAATACAGTTCTTCAGGGATTAAGACGGAAGCCTGAACAGAGCCACCGACATGTGGCTAAACTGCAATCAATGATCAGGAGACAACTTTAGTGTTTCTACAGCAGCCTGTGCTCATTTCATTGGAACCATTGCGCTCCCATAAACTTAGTTCACACACAAAGAGCAAGACCCCCCGAACTTGAGTCTGTTCTTCTTGCAAGTGTGAAAAGATAGCATAATAACAAGCTTCAATATTTCCTTATCTTGCAAATCCAAGTTCCCTATAGCCATGGCGATCCATTCATTGCCTGTATATAGTAAATGGGCTGGGTAAAGGGCGTGAGCGCTCAATCACACACAAATCTAATACTGACACTTTGCTATCCAGTCCTGGGTCTGGGCGATCCTCCAAACATCCCGGACTCCAGACATTTTAACAAGATACGGACTTAGCGGAGAGAAGAGACCGCACTGAATACAACTGAACGCCTCGTATTAGGGCTGGAAGGGTTATCAGTTTTTGGATGTAAACAACGTTTCTATTCACTCCCATCAAGCAGAGATCTTAAAAATGGTGACAAATTGATGCACAAAAGTATCAGAAAGTTGAAAAACCTTATATGCATTACAGAAACCCCCTTTAAATCTCGTTACAGTGCTATTACACGGTTATCAGGAAACACTGGCAGGGTGGGCTGGGATTATTATTATCTTTTATTACCCGTACGCCCAACTTAAGAACCCCCCCCAATCTGGAGTTTGACATGAGGGAGAGGGACGGGGAGTTTTTTGGGAGAAGGAATGTTTCAGCTAAATAAAACATGACATGATGAGATTCTCGACACTCCGGCAGATCTGTGAGGTTTGACACTCATGTCAGCAACCGTCTACTTGTAAAAGCATCACGCACTAAAAGTCTTCTTTCATTAAGACTGCGTGTTGGGAAAAAATAGCAGTGACACGGAAAAGGGCAAAGACAAGCGCCAGGTGTAGCAACGCATTCTGATGAGCGACACCACGGCAAGAGAGAAGCACAAGTCAGACTTTCACCAAAATGCGCCACAGCCACATTTATATGTGTGTGCAGATATCCATCCCTGATCCAGTGGTGCTTCTTTAGCATGTAGCCATACAGCTTCTGTTGGACACTTTGCTCAGCTCTATTCAGAATCAGAGAGGAAATCTCCATACGGAGATAGGAGAGGGCTCATATACTTCTATAGTGGCCGTATAAACAGACAACACAAGGGTCATGGGCAAGAAAACAGACTGAGGGCCCGTTTCACTATTGCATTTGCGCCTGCTTTTTGTCACATTTTGGGTCTTTTCATTTGCACCTTTTCTTAACCCCTTAGTGACAGAGCCAATTTGGTACTTAATGACAAGCCAATTTTTACAATTCTGACCACTGTCACTTTATGAGGCTATAACTCTTTAACGCTTCCACGGATCCCGCTGATTCTGAGAATCTTTTTTCATGACATATTGTACTTCATGTTAGTGGTAAAATTTCTTCGTTATATCTTGCGTTTATCTAAAAAAAATGGAAATTTGGCAAAAAATGTTGTACCCTTAATTTAGAGAGGGGTGTCACATAAAATAGTTAATAAATAACATATCCCACATGTCTACTTTACATCAGCAACAATCTTGGAAACAAAATTTTTAATTGTTAGGATGTTAGAAGGGTTAAAAGTTGACCAGCGATTTCTCATTTTTCCAACAAAATTTATAAAACACCAACCTCACATTTGAATTGAGCTTGGGGGTATAACAGAAAACACCCAAAAGTGACACCATTCTAAAAACTGCACCAAATCACATTCAAGAAGTTTATTAACCCTTCAGGTGCTTCACGAGAACTAAAGCAATGTGGAAAGAAAAATAATGAACATTTTACTTTTTTCACAGAAAAAATGTACTTTGGAACAAATTTTTTTATTTTCACAATGGTATCAGGAGAAAATGGACCATAAAATTTGTTGTGCAATTTCTCCTGAGTACGCCAATACCCCATATGTAGGGAAAAGCCACTGTTTGGGTGCATGGCAGGGCTCGGAAGGGAGGGAGCACCATTTGACTTTTTAAATGAAAAATTGGGTGGCTCCATGTCGCGTTTGGAGACCCCCTGATGTACCTAAATAGTGGAAACCCCCAATTCTAACCATAACCCCAACAAACCCCTCAGCCAACTCTAACCCTAATGAAAATAAATACTTTTTTTATTTTATTATTTTTAGCTAACTAAGGATTAAAGGGGGGTTTGATTTACTATTTTTTTATTTTGATCACTGTGATAGGGTCTCACAGTGATCAAAATGAACCAATAGGAAAAATTTCCTATTGTTGCTGGCTGGCAGATCCAGGTGGGTGCACTCCACATGCGCATGCCATTTTTAATAACGGGGATCACAACACTGGGGTCAGTAAAAACCGACTTGAATCATGTTCTCCAGGGTCTCAGCTACCCCCGGTAGCTGAGACCCTGGAGAGTTCAGACTCTGGCAGGCGCTATACACTTATTTGTCAGCGCTGTTAAAAACCAAGGTCGTCCACTACTAGGACGGGCCCTT
This sequence comes from Dendrobates tinctorius, assembly GCF_039654945.1. Lineage (NCBI taxonomy): Eukaryota > Metazoa > Chordata > Amphibia > Anura > Dendrobatidae > Dendrobates > Dendrobates tinctorius. The sequence continues at coordinate 732,294 of NW_027361793.1, forward strand.
CTCACTCTGAATATTTGCCCCATTAAAACAAAAACTCTTAGGGTGTGTGCACACGCTGCAGGCCAGATCCGCAGCGTTTCTGGCCCTGCGGGTCCGCAGCAGAATCTGCTGAGTTGTACAGTACCATTTTACGCTATGTAAAATGGAAACCGCTGTGCAGATGCTGCGGAATTTTCCGTGCGGTTTTCCTGCGGTTTCAAATCAGCAGAAAGAAAAGACATGTCACTTCTTTTCTGCGGATTCCGCTGCGGTTTACCATCTCCTCCATTGTAGAGGTGATAAACCGCAGCCTAATCCGCAGGTCTTTTGACCTGAAATTTACTTGCGGATTTTACAAAATCTGCGGGGAGAAATCCGCAGCACCTAAAAACTACGTGTGCACATACCCTTATACTCACCTCCCATGCCGATCCAGCTGTGTCGGCACTCACGTGAGGTTGCTATGTCATGTGAGCCCTGTGCCTGATCAGCATTGGCAGCACTGTCCTCACCCACGGACATATAAGTAATCAATGTGAAGTGAGTGGCCAGCCACAGCTCGCACCCCCTGGTGATTACATATGCGTCCGAAGGAGGAGACAGTGACAGCAATGCTGGTTGGGCGCAGGGCTCACAAGACTTAAATTCCCGGGACTCTCGTGTGGTTGAGTGCTGACACCGGAGGAGAGTATAGGGGCTTTTATTTTAATGGGGGCAAACATTTAGAGTGAAAAGGGAAACATCCCATTTAAATCTATTTTACGTGCTCACTTTTTAAGTTCAGCACTGTGGACATTGTTTAGGATTTCCAAATGTATTCGTTGAATCATTTGCGAATTAAAAAAAAAAAACAAAACAAAACAAAACAAGATCTATCACAAATGTATTCCGCACCTCCCAACTGGAATTTTAGATCAACAAAAAATTTTGTTACAATGTGAAAAACCTTCTACTTTACGCTGTAAAAAGTGACAAAAATGGCTCAATCCAGAAAAAGACCATTTTTTACTTTAGGAAAATTCATGAACTGTGTGTGCCATTTTGATGAATTTGGTGCAAAACATGTCAGCAAATGCCCCAAGGAAAGAGGAAAAAAAACAAGTGATAAATTAGGTGCAACGATCTATCCACAAGCAGATGTTACAATATTGTACAGTTAATCTGCGTTACACAGTATATTTACACTGTCACAGTAACTTTATAAAAAATTACTTATTTCACACTCATCTGTTGAAAAGATTCTCATTAATTAAAGTGACTTGAGCACACTGCAGATTGCCGCATTATTACACTACATGACATTTGCATCTCGTCACAAGAAAGTCACGTCTTCATTGTACACATTGCTGCTCTTTACAGCTGGGTTCATATTGCGTTCGGGGGGGTGCGGCATTAACACTATGTAACGGATGCGTTAACGCACCCATACACTGCTATAGACGAGCGCATCGCTAACGCATGTCATAATCGGCATGCGTTAGCGATGTGCCGTCATGCTGTGACGGACCCTCAGATGCGGTCTGCAGCGTTCGAGGGTCCATCACTGCTAGCGCAGATGGAGAAGCTGCGCTAGCGCGGTCACTAATGTGATCACAATATGATAGTAGCGTTAACGCAGTCCGTTCAACGCATGCGCTAGCCAGCTTCTCCATCTGCACTAGCAGTGATGGACCCTCGAACGCTGCAGACTGCGTCCAAAGGTCCGTCACAGAATGACGGCACATCGCTAACGCATGCCGATTATGACATGCGTTAGCGATGTGCTCGTCTATAGCAGTGTATGGGTGCGTTAACGCACCCCCCAAACACTATATGAACCTAGCCCTCGATGCAGTGAAATACAAGATGGACCACACAGTCATTTCTCGCCATCGATCTTCCATATTTCTATGAGAAGTGTGGAAATCTAGCAGAGAGAAGACAAGGGAAACAAAGCTGCATTCCTGCCGCACCTTATCTCATTCAGTTGCAGCTGAAAAACAATGGTGCACTATGCCCTGGATGTCAGATCACAGGGAACAGCAGCTGCGAGACTGGGTGAAGGGCATCACAATGTTCATGATTCTGCCAGACGCCAGCAGTTCACCGTTGGCTTGTGACTGCAGTCATTTTGACAAGGTTTTACCTTCAGCAGTAAGGCCTTCTAGGTCTGTGCATTGGTTTCATGGTGAAATTACATTACCGTATTTGTTGCAGAACACGCAGTTATCTCAATTCGGCATGTGATACATTGTGCGATTAGATTAAAATAGTCCATAGTATCTCAGAATAGCAAACCGCACACCCAATCCTGAAGCCATGTACTATATGCAAAATGGAAAAATGCTGCACCCATCCTGAGACTGCCCATGCACCAATGCCAAAATGCTGCACCAATCCCAAGACTGCGCATCCACCAATGCCAAAATGCTGCACCAATCCCAAGACTGCGCATCCACCAATGCTGAAATGCTGCAACAATCCCAAGACTGCCCATGCACAAAGGCTGAAATGCTGCACCAATCCAGAGAATGTCCATGTGTCAATGCTGAAATGCTGCACCAATCCAGAGAATGTCCATGTGTCAATGCTGAAATGCTGCACCAATCCAGAGAATGCCCATGCGTCAATGCTGAAATGCTGCACCAATCCAGAGAATGTCCATGCATCAATGCTGAAATACTGCACCAATCCAGAGAATGTCCATGCGTCAATGCTAAAATGCTGCACCAATCCAGAGAATGTCCAGAAAATGTCTATGCGTCAATGCTAAAATGCTGCACCAATCCAGAGAATGTCCATGCATCAATGCTAAAATGCTGCACCAATCCAGAGAATGTCCATGCATCAATGCTGAAATACTGCATCAATCCAGAGAATGTCCATGCGTCAATGCTGAAATACTGCATCAATCCAGAGAATGTCCATGCGTCAATGCTAAAATGCTGCACCAATCCAGAGAATGTCCAGAAAATGTCCATGCGTCAATGCTAAAATGCTGCACCAATCCAGAGAATGTCCATGCGTCAATGCTAAAATGCTGCACCAATCCAGAAAATGTCCATGCGTCAATGCTGAAATGCTGCACCAATCCAGAGAATGTCCATGCATCAATGCTAAAATGCTGCACCAATCCAGAGAATGTCCATGCACAAAAGCCGAAATGATGCACCAATCCAGAGAATGCCCATGCACCAAGGCTGAAATGCTGCACCAAACCAGAGAATGCCCATGCACCAAGGCTGAAATGCTGCACCAATACAGAGAATGCCCATGCACCAAGGCTGAAATGCTGCACCAATCTAGAGAATGCCCATGCACCAAGGCTAAAATGCTGCACCAATCCTTCTCAATGTGCCACGCCAACCTTAAGCAGCATTCACATATATCATTCTATGTATATAATAAACTTAGAGATCTTGCAATTTTCACACTAGTCACTGGGCCTTCTTTTAGACTCCTTCCTGTCATTTCAGGAAGTTTTCAGAAGCCTTATTATCAACAGAGGTAGGATTACAACAACTGCTTTATACATAGCTGATAACACAGGATCCACCATTCACAATAGGTGATGTCACAGCTGACCCTGCTCCCCTTCCCTTTGCTCAGTATAAAAGATTGGGTCTGAGTCAATCACTGCTAATGTGTATGACGATTTCCTAAAAAAACAGGGAATAAGAGTCTAGAATTGCCATTAAACACTGTGTGAAAAATTCTCACTAATTTTTTTAAATCTTTTCAGAAATTGACCTACTGCTTAAAATCAGACACATTCCCTTTAATAAGAGGTATTGCTAGAATACATTGATAAATGGCTAGGTTCACAATGGTTTGAGCCTCTGTTAGAAGGTGTCTGTAATTTCCAAAGTAGTGGAAACCAGTCACTGATCCATTTCCTGCACAAGTTACATTTTCTGTTTCTATACTAGAAAAGAAGATAGAACTCTGTACGCTAGTGTGAACCAAGCCCTACAGATATAAAAAGTCACAGCCAAGGAGACCAACTCACACCATTTTGGAGAGTGAAATAAGAAAGTTTGTGTACACATCTCACTCCAGCCAATATACGTACATCCACTCCACCGTGGACGGATAAGGCTTGGGAGGCATCAAGCAGCTTTGTTCAAAGTGACGATAACGGTTTCTTCAATTCAGCAAAGTGAATTAAAAGCAAAAAATTATTTTTTGGGAATTCATTAAAATAATAACAAGGGCATAGGAACATATCTGATGAGTTTCGAGTCTAGCAGAATGTTAATCGTAGATTTATGATTAAAGAGTCCGCTAGACTCGAAACGCGTTCAATGCTTAAAATGAATATTCCATGTCCTCTGATGTTCTGAGGTGCGCCGACGTCACGGGATTCTGCTCTAAAATCCCACGCATGCGCAGTGATGAGTGTGGTCATAGAGCCCGTGACTCACAGAGACTCCGGTGCATGCGCACATAGTCAATGAAAAGGAGTATGTACACCCAGATGCATTGCGCATGCACTGGGAGCGTTTGTCACTGCGCATGCGTCTGATTTTAGTGCAGAATCCAGTGATGTAAACACAACCCGGAGCATCAACCAGAGAGCATGGGCGTCTACAATATGACGAGCCCGTGACTAGAAAACAAAGCACCACCTCTAAGTCTAAAAGAGAAGGTACCATATATGGTAACTATACAAAGTGACTTTTGGAGACGATTCCGGAGCCATTTGGATTGAAAAAGTGTTAGTGATGCACACGCATTACTAGCATCGCACTGGGAACAGGTTAGGCCTGTTTCACACATCCGTTTGTCACCATCAGTCAAAATCCGCCGTGTTGGCAAAAAAACGGATCCGCCATTTTTCTTGGCGGATCCATTTTTTTCCCCATTGACTTGCATTACCGGCAGATTTTGACTGATGGTGATCTGTTGCATCCGTTTGTCAGCGGATCCGCGAAGATTTTGGCGTCCGCTGACATGTCCGGACGGACCCTGCAACGTTTTTTTTGCTGCCCGGATCCGCCATTTGGTATTTGTAAACATATTTAACCCCCAATTCTGTCTGGCTGCTGGATCTCTCTCTCTCTCTCTCTCTCCGTCCCCCTGTCCCTCGACCTTTCAGCGACATCAGCGGTGCTCCCGCGAAATCCCGCCGTGCCCGCGACATCAGCGGTGCTCCCGCAAGATCCCGCCGTGCCCGCGACAGATCCCGCCATGCCCGCGACATCAGCGATGCTCCCACGACATCCGGATGACAGTTCCCACGTAATCAGCATGCCCGCTCCCGCTACATGCAGATGCCCGCTCCCGAAGCACGCTACAGCGCCGGTATGCTTTTTTTTTTTTTCCCCAGGCGCGGTTCCTTTAAATTTTAACCATCGGCGGATCCGTACATCCACCGATCCAGTGGCATCCGTTCCTGTCAGTCCGCCTGCGGATGCGTTTTCCGTTATTTTGGCGGATTCGGACTGACAGGAAAAACTGAAGTGTGAAACAGGCCTTAGTTGCTACAAATGACGTGGCAGGTTCCCTTTAACTTGCTTTGTTGAAAAACCTAATTTTCTGCAGACCAACAGGACCTTTTCTTGAAATGAAGAAGCATACCAGATGCGGACTGAAGACGGATATGTGTTAAATAGGTGATCTGATTAGTTTATCTCATTTATTGTTCGATGCTGATGTAAAAAATTAGTTCATGAAGAACTAGAGACCAACAATCCTCCAAGAGAAGCTGAAAGAAGACCATTGATCAGTGATTTGTCTAAGAAAGAAAAAGTATCCTTCACAATCCAGCCATAAAACACAAGCTGATGAGGACCTGCAACCCTAGTGTATGGCCGGCTTCAAAGTAATAGATCAGCTCTGACCCAATATTTGCAGATCTTATTTCTTGATTTCACTGTTAGATATAATTATCCTTTAGCGTGCATGAAATCATGTGAGAAATGCAAGAATTCAGAGAGATTCCAACACTCATCCAGGGAATAAAATGAAAACAGACTCATCCAGGAGAGAATGATTCCACTATTTGGCTGCCGTGCACACTGGTCACAGACCCGCTGCCTCCCCCACAGAGAACCTCATTTCACTACTGTTCCTGGCCAAAAGGTAATGTGGTGTTAATTTTCAATAAACATATCGTTTCCCTTCCCCCCCACGGTCTGCACCACCTCTCTGGCCGTAGTCAAGAAATTCTCACTCAGAAGGGTTCATGGAAAGAAATGCAAATTAGAGGCGTCATATAAACATCACAATATCAGAGCCAAACGTGAGCTGCCAATTACCGCTGCGAAGCAAACACAGAAAATAAGACGACTCCTTCACTAACGGACTAAAAGAAACATTTTATCGGATGGACAATTTACATGTTTAAAATGTTACATTTTACTACCATGAGAAACTAGAACATGTTACATAAGGAAACAGACCTAGCGCCACAAAATAATACATTATCTATAACCCTGAAACTGCATTGCTGCAATAAGAAATAGGAAAAAAATGAAAAAACACATTAAATATTTATCTGCAAAAATAGCCATGAAGAAAGGAAGGTACTTCACACATAGACTGGCCAATATATGTGAGCCCAACTGCCACAGCAAGGCGTCCTTTGTAAATTGGGTTACTATCCTGATATGTCCCCTCTCCAGGGCAAAAAGCCTACCATCTACGGGGCAGGAATGGACCAGCTAATCTGCTTAAAATCACCTGTGGCTAATGGGAGTGCACATGTCCAAAAGAAAAAAAGGACCAGCACATCTAAACTAGTGTGAACAGGTGCCAACCAAAAAAAGCATAGAAGCAACAAATCTTTTATTCTTTTGGACATGTGCACTCCCATTAGCCACAGGTGATTTTAAGCCGATTAGCTGGTCCATTCCTGTCCCATAAATGGTAGGCTATTTTGCCCAGGAGAGGTGACCTATCAGGACAGGGATCCAATTTACGAAGGACGCCTTGACATGGCAGTTGGGCTCACATATATTGGTCAGAGTCACACATCCACATTTCATGTCTTTATTCTCCTGATCCGAACTCGACGGCCTCATTCATGAATATGAGACAGTCAATTTTGGATCAGGAGACCCTCACCCGCTCCGGCATCACAGTCCATAATCAGACTTGAAAACAGTAGTGAGAGAATTGGCTTTAGTGTATGTTCACACGACCAATGTCTCCACACACGTGAAAAAAGGACAGATTATTCGGAACAGAAAGGCATCAGGTTTCTCCTACCTGGAGAGAGTGAGTGGGGTTTCCACCTTGTCCTTTACGTTAGTCAGTGAAAATCAGACCGTGCACTGATGCCATCCTAGTGTGGTCTGATTTTATTTATGGACACAGATGCCCCCCCCCCCTTCATTTTTTTCCCAGACCTCTCTGTCCTAGGAAAAAGAAAAGCAATCATGCGTGTGTACAGCATAGGTACGAGGGGTATCCATGAAAACCACAGAGAGCACTCATCCGAGAAAAACCGATGGTGTGCACGAGTCCTCAGAGGTATCCCATCTCGGTTGTCATACCTGCTCATCACCCAGAGTCAGGTTACAAAAACAGACGTGCATTCACATGCAGAGGCTGCTGTGCGGTCAGAACTTGCCACAACCCTGAGCCGCCTGCAGTGTTTTCATTACCTCCCGGCACAATCACTCAAATATGGAGGGAAACACCTGATCGCAACGGCTTCATTCATTGTCTCGCGGGTGAGAAAAGTAATGAAAAGACTACAGTGGCAGGAGGCTGCGGGGCATTTTGGGCACAGTGTGGCCTCTGTGTGAACGCTGCCCAAGACATGTGTGGTTTTGCATATAAAACAAGTGTCAGTTTGACAACTGGGCCGTATGAGGACACTGTTGCAGCTGCTTTGTGTGACCCTATGTGAATATTTACGGGGAAGATCTGAAGCATCCCATGTAATAAGTAACCTAAAGAGATCATCTCGGGGTAAAACAGATCTATGGCACGATGCATTTTGATGACAGATGTGTTTTACGCTCACAGAAATGTGTTGATCTGGCAGTTCAGTGACCCGCGGTTGTAGTAAATCTGCCAGGTTACCGGATGGATGTGGCCATTTATATTAGTTGTGTAATTCAGATGCTACACAGAGAACAAAACCCTTACAGACACATTAAAGAGCGTGCGGCCAGGAAGTGCTAGAAAGCGGCCATACAAAAGATGGACTTATTAGCATTCTCTGTAGAAAACAGAGCGCACGAACTGGAGGCCCAAACAAGGGCCCTACTACTTCAGGAGGCGCCCTACTACTTCAGGAGGCGCCCTACTACTTCAGGAGGCGCCCTACTACTTCAGGAGGCGCCCTACTACTTCAGGAGGCGCCCTACTACTTCAGGAGGCGCCCTCCTCAGTGCGGAGAGGAGCTGAAAATACTATAATCGTGTTAAGTCATAAAAACCTAACGACGATAGGAAGCTTTCATCGAGACATAATCTAATTCTGCACACTGCATTACGGGCTCACCCATTCATAGCAAGCACCAGCCATTGACTCCATTGTGTCTGCGTCTCTCCGTCAGTGCGTAATACACACTGATGACACTGCGGTAGGGCCACATCCATGTGAAAACGTGACCGCTCGCAGAAACCACCGGCACAGGCTGGAGCCCCGCGTGCCCAATCCTATACCACCTCATGTATAATGATGTATGTACACTTAGATGCCTTACAGACACTTCAGGACTAGTACTGTAGACTTCTGGCTACCGTCTATGGCAGCCTAGAGCTTATCAAGGAGTCCAGAAGCCATTGTGACTGTCACACTACACAAATCCTGAATAGGTTATCGGAGGACAGCTGAACGCCAGGACAGACAGAAACTGGACACATTGAGCAGACGGCTGCAGATGTTTTCAGATTATGGATGTCTACCCTAGATAACACACCATTACATTTACCTTTAAAGGGAAACTGTAATTAGATTTTTGTTTCAAATCATGAAGATATAGAATTGAGAAAAGACCTCGATTTCAGCGACAGGTCACTTACCAAATTCTTGCTGTAGTTTTGGTAACACCACTGCAGCTCTGCTAGTTCTCTGAATGATGAGCTCAGCCCCATCGCCCCTGCACCAATGTGCATAGGAGAAAGCTGCCCGTCAGCAGTATTGGGAGGATGGTTTGGGGAGAGGGGCATGGATAGATGATGCTCCTGAATATTGAAGGCTACAGAGGAGCTCATCATTCACAAGACTTGAGAGCTGCAGCAGATAAAATCCTTTTATCAAAATTACAGCAAGTAGCCCAGGTTGTGACACAGCATTACACAGTCAGTGTCCCTAAGTTATGGTGCAGAATAACTTTGTGAGAGTGGCCTTCATTAGATAGGACTCCAGCTGAGTGTGCTTGTGTTCTACATCGAGAAAGGGGAGAAAGCCACTGCAAAATACTCTAGAAGGATCAGGTATCTAAATGCAGCAGGTTTGATCCATCCTTACCCTGATATCATCCATCGGAGATTTGGGAGGTCTCTGACATTAGATGGTCAGAAAGTCCTGCTAAAAATGGTGTTTGGCAGACCTACGCTTAATGTGTAGAGACAAAACCTTTTAGGTGTGCTGGCCTTTCATGAGGGTGGTCTCTCAATATCAGTTCAGTGAGGGGCAGATTCTCTTCACCTCCAGTGATCAGCGGTGTGACATTTACATCCGGCTTCCAGCTGTATATTTAATAGCGGTATTGAATCACTGTCCCATTTGAGTCCTATGTCCCGAGTGATCTAATATTGATGGCCTATCTTAAGGCTAGGAAATCAGTATTAAAAGCCCGCGTAACCTGTAGAGCTACTGACCTTAAAGCCCACCCACAAAATGATCATTTGGCTGAGCGCTATGTCTCCTGAGTACCCCATGCACAAAGTCGCTGAGCTGAGTTGAGACCTCTTGGATCGGTCAGAAATCTGACGTAATGAATACTTCTCATCTGTTGGAGGGGAGTCGGGAGGCCCTGATACACATCAGACTGTTAGACAATCGTGCCAATACTATGGAGGCCTTAGGATGCTGTCAGACGGACATATAAACCTGAGCAACATCAGAACGCAGTGCATGGACTGGTCGGCGGCTTCCCCGGACCCAAGCGTGAGAGCTACATATAAATACATGGAGCCCTCATGCTCAGGTTGTTCCGGCCAGTCCATGCACTGCATTCCAATCACGTTCCAATTTATACAGCCGGAACCAAATACATGACGGACACTGTCCTATCATATGTATGCTGTCATTTATGAATGCAGATTTGTGGACAGCAGACATTCACTGGAACTTCTGACATATAACACTAATGATCAGCTATAAGTTACACAAGCATGCGCTGTTGGAGTATGAATGTGTATTAGGGAATGTGTCACTTCCCTCGGGCTCATCTTTGGGGGCAAACAAGGACAAGTATTCCTTGACATTGGGGTACAGTCCATCCGGGAATCGGAGCGTTTGCTGACATGTATATAGGGCATTTCCAGCTTTACACACAGGAAGTCTTTAAAGCAATGAAAAGAAAAAAATCAATGAATGTCTAGTAACTTAAATGGAAATGACATGAATGTTTTACCACTGATGTGTTTAGCCATTACTTCACTCTACAGAAACTGTGTGGGCACGTTACACCCACCCGATGCAATAACGAGTGCGGGGGCAGCGGAGGATGTATGACGCAGGGAATCTCTCCTTGGTTTTCTTTGAGTCCCTGTGTCACGGCTCTCAGGTCCCGGACTTGGCAATACAAGGTGTAGCAGTTTTGCCCGGAGTGTTTCTTTAGGCTTTCAGAAATGAGTGGGGTTTTGTTCTCCTATTGGTTTCTGGGTGACCTGGCAGACCACCAATATGGCTGCCAATTCAGCTTCCACAGAAGTAGTGACTCAGTTTTCCCAGGCTCCTGAAAGCCCCCTTTATGCAATGAAAAGAGGGTGGGAGATGTATTACTGCAACGACTAGGCGGATTCACCAATGAGGGGTCTGGGAAACCTTTCTACGTGCTATGATAGCAGCCATATCGAATGTCAATCAGCTTTTCAAGAAGCACAGACATCTAGAAGAGCAGAACGGAAGGCTCTTCATGACTTTAGGGGAGAACGCTCTCTAGGGTATGGTCACCAGCTATTTCTCCTGTGGAAAATTCCACTGTGTACTTGTGAAATGCACAGCAGAATTCTGAGGCTGAGCCCTGGATTTCTCTCAGCAGATTTACAGTTTGAGCCACCACAGATCAGACAGTTTCTGGTGGAATCCACTTAGTGAAATGTCACTAATGCTGCATTCACACAACCGTGTGTCAGGGTCCGCGTATGGACAGTGATGTACGGACCGTCCGCAAGACTCCTTAACCAAACTTAACAGAGTCATAGGCATATGTGAGGCTGTCACGCTCGGGTCAGGAGACATGCGGACAGTCAGTGCATCACTGTCCGTACTAGGACCATACGAAGTTGTCAAGTTAGGGCCAAGAGTACCACGGACAGTCTGGGTATCATTGACCATATTAACCCCTTTCTGACCTTGGACGCAATAGTACGTCCAAGGTCAGATCCCCTGCTTTGATGAGGGCTCCGGCGGTGAGCTCGCAACAATGCCGGGACATGTCAGCTGTTCAAAATAGCTGACATGTGCCCGCAATAGGGGCAGGTGGAATAGCGATCCACCCGTGCCTATTAACTAGTTAAATGCCGCTGTCAAACGCCGACAGTGGCATTTAAATTGGCAATTCCGGCCGCCGGACTGGAAATGCAAGCATCGCCAACCCCCGTCATGTGATCGGGGGGTCAGCGATGCGTTGGCATAACCAGAGGTCTCCTGGAGACCTCTATGGTTGTTGATGTCACATTGCTATGAGAGCCACCGGGTGGTCGGCGCTCATAGCAATGCAGTAATTCAGCTACATTTAAGCGATCTGCTCATCGCCTATATGTAGCAGAGCAGATCAGGCTATGGCAGCTGCTAGCCTCCCATGGAGGCTATTGAAGCATGCCAAAATTTAAAAAAAAAAAAAAAAAAAAATTTTAAAAATCTGAAGAAAAAAAAAATATATATTGAAGTTCAAATCACCCCCCTTTCACCCCATTCAAAATATAAAAAAAAAAAAAAAAAAAAATAATCAACACATTAGGTATCGCCGCGTTCAGAATCGCCCAATCAAAAAAAAAAAAAAAAAACTAACCCGATCGCTAAACAGCATAGCAGGAAAAAAATTCATAACGCCAGAATTACGCTTTTTTGGTCGCCGCAACATTGCATGAAAATACAATAACGGGCGATCAAAAGATTGTATCTACAAAATAAATGGCATCCTTAAAAACGTCAGCTCGGCACGCAAAAAATAAGCCCTCACTCAACCCCAGATCACGAAAAATGGAGACGGTACGGATCTCAGAAAAGGCGCAATTTAAAAAAAAATTTCAGCAAACTTTGGAATTTTTTTTCACCACTTAGATAAAAAAGAACCTAGGCATGATTGGTGTCTGAACTCGTAATGATCTGGAGGAATCATAATGGCAGGTCAGTTTTAGCATTTAGTGAACCTAGCAAAAATGCCAAAGAAAGTGAGATTGCATTTTTTTTGCAATTTCACCGCACTTGGGATTTTTTTTTCCCGTTTTCGAGTACACAACATGGTAAAACCAATGATGTCTTTCAAAAATACAACTCGTCCAGCAAAAAATAAGCCCTCACATAGCCATATTGACAGAAAAATAAAGTTACGGCTCTGGGAAGAAGGGGAGCAAAAAACGCAAAATCAAAAACAGCTGGGGTCATTAAGGGGTTAAGCTGTCAAGGTCTGGTTCATAGGGTTCTAGTATGGACAGTGATGAACGGACTGTCCGTGGGAATCCTAACAAGACCTTGACAGCCTCATATGGTCAATGATACACACTGTCCGTGGCACTCTTGACCCTAACCTGACAGCTTCGTATGGTCCTAGTATGGACAATGATGCACGGACTGTCCGTGAGAATCCTAACCAGACCTTGACAGCTTAACCCCTTAATGACCCCAGCTGTTTTTGGTTTTGCCAAAGAAAGTGAGATTGCATTTTTTTTGCAATTTCACCGCACTGTTAAGTTGGGGTCAAGGGTGCCACGGACAGTCTGTGTATCATTGGCCATACTAGGACCATATGAGGATGTCAAAGTCTTGTTAGGAATCCCACAGACAGTCCGTGCATCACTGTCCATACTAGGACTGTATGAAGCTGTCCAGGTCAGATAAGGAATCCTATAGACAGTTTATGCATCATTGTCTTTACTAGGACCGCATGGGGTTGCCATGTTTGCGTTAGGGACCCGCAGATAATTCATGCATCACTGTCCATACTAGGACCGTAATACACGAACATGTGCATGTGGCATTAATAAAGCTGTGCTCAGATCTATTGTGAAAGCATTTGTGGTGTCAGTCCATGGGGGGGTTTCCAGCACTGCAATCCATAAGAAAATCCTAAGTGTAACCGGACCCAGACCTATAGTCTGACGTCAACGTTACATGCGCATGAGCCAAATAGTGCACCAGAGAATTAATAATTGAGGACTGGGAGAGACTGATCGAATCCAGCAGATAGATGAGAAGCAACTGGTCTCCGAACCCTATCTCAAAGCTGTACAGGATCCTGCCTCTGACCTCCAGTGGTCAGAAACCCTGCAGATAGCAACATCTCTACCACGACTTATTGAGCCATTCTCCTGTAAACTAACTGAGGGAAGAGAAGTCATCATGTTTTAATACTTTAATCATGTGATGATACATGACCCGCAGTTATAAGTAAAACTAATACTTTCCAGTTTGACTAAAGGGAAGAAGGTTTACTCAGATCTTCATGTTACAACAAGTAGAGAGCTTCAATAAAATGCTAAGTGCCGAACCAGAGAAGTAAAGTCTGTGTGTATTTCTAATTGCTTTGTTTCCTTAGGGGATATGAAGTGTAATTTATAGAGGCCCACAAACGTTCTCCTATGCATGCCCTGGAGGGCCAGTGGTGATGCTCAGATTGAATTGGAAGACTCCCCTAAGAGAACAGGCGATGGCCATTAGTATAATCAGTCCAGTCTGTAACTCTGCATCCCCAGGGCAAGACATCATGGAGAGCCAACATTTACATAGACCAATAAATAAAGTAATACATAATAATACAATAACGCGTCAGCGTGTCTACATTGTAGAGACCAAAAGGAGTATTGATTGGAGAATGGATTAGATGGACTTGAGATCTTTTGGGATTACTGGTCTTTATCGCTACAGTCATAACCGCGGTTATTACAGGCAATATAGATGATTAACTGGATGGATTTTCACAAAGAAAAATACAGAAAATTTTAGTGCTATGGAATAAGGCAAACACACTGTATACTCCAGTGGCTGCTCTAACATCAATGGAAAACAGTCCAAAAACATCTGGACCAGCAGATGGTTTCCAGGATCCGGCCAGCCCTGCTTTCTGTCCACAGGATAAACATGTACCAACAGCCCAGGTTACTGTCAGGATTATATACATGACTGCAGGTGTGGAGAAATGGTGCAAAGTAAGAAAGCTTCCAAAAAGAGAAGTGTCAACAGGTTATTTTTATCAATTAACAAAATACAAAAATAAATGAACAAAAGCAAATGAAAGCAATATTTGGTGGAACCACCGGATTACTTCAAAGCAGCATCAATACTTCTAGATACCCTTGTACTCCAGTTTTGAAGGAACTTAGCAGGCTGGTTGTTTCAAACATCTTGGAGAACTAACCACAGAATTATTCTAACCCCTCATGTAATCCCAGACAGACTGGATGATGAGATCAGCGCTGTACAGGGGCCATATCATCACTTCCAGGACTCCTTGTTCTTCTTTACATGGAAGATAGTTGTTTTTCATTGTTCGGCAACATAATATATGTGGATCCAGTCAAACTTTTCCTTGACCGTAATGGATAAGTATCTGACAGTATATCTTGGCATCAAGGACATCAAGAAATGGGCAGCGTTGAGGGCCATAGACACAGTAGTTGGCCAAGGAAGACTTTGCGCAGTAGATGAAAGACATCATGCTTAAGGCTCCGTCACACACAACGAACTCGCTAGTGAGATCGCTGATTTTGTGACGCCATAGCGATCTCGCCAGCAAGATCGCTGTGTGTGACGGGGATCAGCGACCGGCCCCCCTGCCGGGTATCGCTGATCATGCTCAATCGGCCTGGGCCATTTTTTGATCGCTGGTCTCCCGCTGGCCAGCGCGCATCGCTGCGTGTGGCAGTGAGAGACCAGCAATCAACGACGCTGGTTTCTATTGTAAACATCGGGTATCCAGGAGCCGCGCGGCTCTTAGATACCCGATGTTTACCTTGGAAACCAGCGTGTATGCCGGTTTCCAATGTAAACAGCGGGTATCCAACTTAGAGCCGTGGCTCCTGGATACCCGCTGTTTACATTGGAAACCAGCTTGCTCGCTGGTCCTAATCGCTGGAGGGGCTGTCTATGTGACAGCTCACAAGCGATCAGCCTAATGATGTTCCAGCGATCCCATCCATGTCGGATAGTTGGTGGGATCGCTGGGACATTGTTATGTGTAACTGGGCCTTTAGGCTACTTTCACACTTCAGTTTTTTTATGTCAGTCACAACCTGTCAGCTCGACGAATCCGTTGCAGATTGTGAAAAACTGATGCGACGGATCCATTTTTTCGCCGGATCCGACTGCCCTACCTGGCAGGTTTATATACATTTGGGGCTGTGGATATTAGAGCATGATTAAAGAGTTAGCGTGCACACACGTCCTAGTAGTGAGGTGCAGGTGTAACGGACCAGTAGGTCCTATTACCAATAATAATCTATTCACCGCACACTCAGAGGAGTTTAATGCAAACAAGTGTTCATTTTATTATGTACAAAACATGTGGGAGCCAAAAAAGAACATATAGCACCAGGTAGAAGCGATATAGATATTACGACGTTTCGGCTCAGTCCGAGCCTTTATCAGTTTATCGCTGAGTCCGGTTTCAAATCTTTGAGTAAAGAGGAGAAGAACTCCCAAGTGAAAGAGAGATGGCTATAGCTGTGGTGCTTTAGAGCGGCGCTCCCGCGCCTGGCTGCAGCGGCGTCATGCTAGATAAAGGCTCGGACTGAGCCGAAACGTCGTAATATCTATATCGCTTCTACCTGGTGCTATATGTTCTTTTTTGGTTCCCACATGTTTTGTACATAATAAAATGAACACTTGTTTGCATTAAACTCCTCTGAGTATGCGGTGAATAGATTATTATTGATATTAGAGCATGCTCAGTTTAAAAAAACGGAATCAGTCGCTGGATTCCGTCATTTGACAGACAGCGACGGACCCGGCGCTGCCCAACTTTTAGATGGAGACAAAAAACTTAACTTTGTCCGTCTCCGGCCACTGGACAAAGAATTTCCGACGGATCCGGCAAATGACGGATGAAACGTGCGGCGATCAGTCGGAATCCATCGTTAATACAAGTATATGAGAAAAAAACGGATCCGGCGGCATCAGTCATCAGATCTGTTTTTTTTTTCTCAAAATTTGACGGTTGCGACAGATAGCAAAAAACTGACATGTGAAAGAGGCCTTACTTCCCTCCAAACTTGGAAGTCCAGCATGGCGGTCAGCTCAGAACTGGCAGTCACCACTGGGTCCAGGTTACACAAATCCACTTTTCGGAGGAGTCTGGCAGTAAGCGGTCTCCCTGAAGAAATGCAGCTAAAAAGCCATATTTTCTACAAGAAAACAAGACTAAGCGACTTATCTATGCATAAAATGCACCAAAACATAGAAACTGGGGTGAAGTTAAGTAACAGGACATGGTCTGGATTTATGAGTCAAAGTGTGAAATATTTGGCACTAACAGAATGCAGTTTGTTTGCTGGAGGGTTGAAGTGTGGTACAATAATGAGGGTCTGCAGGTGAAGCATGGTGGAAGGTCCTTGTAAACCTGGTGCTACATTTCAGCAAATGGAGATGGGGAATTGGCCAGGATTAATGGAATCCTCAATGCTGAGAAATACAGGCAGATCCTTATGGACCATGCTATATCATCAGGGAGGCCTTTGCTTCCAAATTTATCATGCAGCAGAACAACCCCTAACATACAGCCAATGTCTTTAAAAACTATCTTCAGGGTAAAGAACAAGGAGTCCTGGAAGTAATGATATGGCCCCACTTAGCCCTGATCTCATCATTATCACGTCTGTCTGCAATTATGTGAGGAGACAGAAGAATTTGCACAAGAGACATCCACAGAAGATATGTGGTTAGTTCTCCAAGATCTTTGGAACAACCTCCTGCCGAATTCCTTTAAAGACCAGTGAACAAGAACCAATGATCTGATGCAGTTTAATGCTCTGGCCACTGTCAGCTATCCACGCAGGTACCACAGCCCTGGCCACTGTTAGCTATCCACCCACCCAGGTCCAACAGCCCTGGTCACTGTCAGCTATCCACCCACCCAGGTACCACAGCCCTGGTCACTGTCAGCTATCCACCCACCCAGGTACCACAGCCCTGGCCACTGTCAGCTATCCACCCACCCAGGTACCACAGCCCTGGCCACTGTCAGCTATCCACCCACCCAGGTACCACAGCCCTGGCCACTGTCAGCTATCCACCCACCCAGGTACCACAGCCCTGGCCACTGTCAGCTCTCCACCCACCCAGGTACCACAGCCCTGGTCACTGTCAGCTCTCCACCCACCCAGGTACCACAGCCCTGGTCACTGTCAGCTATCCACCCACCCAGGTACCACAGCCCTGGCCACTGTCAGCTATCCACCCACCCAGGTACCACAGCCCTGGCCACTGTCAGCTCTCCACCCACCCAGGTACCACAGCCCTGGTCACTGTCAGCTCTCCACCCACCCAGGTACCACAGCCCTGGCCACTGTCAGCTATCCACCCACCCAGGTACCACAGCCCTGGTCACTGTCAGCTATCCACCCACCCAGGTACCACAGCCCTGGTCACTGTCAGCTATCCACCCACCCAGGTACCACAGCCCTGGTCACTGTCAGCTATCCACCCACCCAGGTACCACAGCCCTGGTCACTGTCAGCTATCCACCCACCCAGGTACCACAGCCCTGGCCACTGTCAGCTATCCACCCACCCAGGTACCACAGCCCTGGCCACTGTCAGCTATCCACCCACCCAGGTACCACAGCCCTGGCCACTGTCAGCTATCCACCCACCCAGGTACCACAGCCCTGGCCACTGTCAGCTATCCACGCACCCAGCCACTACAGCCCTGGCCACTGTCAGCTATCCACCCACCCAGGTACCACAGCCCTGGTCACTGTCAGCTATCCACCCACCCAGGTACCACAGCCCTGGCCACTGTCAGCTATCCACCCACCCACCCAGATACCACAGCCCTGGCCACTGTCAGCTATCCACCCACACACCCAGATACCACAGCCCTGGCCACTGTCAGCTATCCACCCACCCAGGTACCACAGCCCTGGCCACTGTCAGCTATCCACCCACCCAGGTACCACAGCCCTGGTCACTGTCAGCTATCCACCCACCCAGGTACCACAGCCCTAGCCACTGTCGGCTATCCACCCACCCAGGTACCACAGCCCTGGCCACTGTCAGCTATCCACCCACCCACCCAGATACCACAGCCCTGGCCACTGTCAGCTATCCACCCACCCAGGTACCACAGCCCTGGCCACTGTCAGCTATCCACCCACCCAGGTACCACAGCCCTGGTCACTGTCAGCTATCCACCCACCCAGGTACCACAGCCCTGGCCACTGTCAGCTATCCACCCACCCACCCAGGTACCACAGCCCTGGTCACTGTCAGCTATCCACCCACCCAGGTACCACAGCCCTGGCCACTGTCAGCTATCCACCCACCCAGGTACCACAGCCCTGGCCACTGTCAGCTATCCACCCACCCAGGTACCACAGTCCTGGCCACTGTCAGCTATCCACCCACCCAGGTACCACAGTCCTGGCCACTGTCAGCTATCCACCCACCCAGGTACCACAGCCCTGGCCACTGTCAGCTATCCACCCACCCAGGTACCACAGCCCTGGCCACTGTCAGCTATCCACCCACCCAGGTACCACAGCCCTGGTCACTGTCAGCTATCCACCCACCCAGGTACCACAGCCCTGGCCACTGTCAGCTATCCACCCACCCAGGTACCACAGCCCTGGTCACTGTCAGCTATCCACCCACCCAGGTACCACAGCCCTGGCCACTGTCAGCTATCCACCCACCCACTGTCAGCTCTCCACCCACCCAGGTACCACAGCCCTGGCCACTGTCAGCTCTCCACCCACCCAGGTACCACAGCCCTGGCCACTGTCAGCTCTCCACCCACCCAGGTACCACAGCCCTGGCCACTGTCAGCTCTCCACCCACCCAGGTACCACAGCCCTGGCCACTGTCAGCTCTCCACCCACCCAGGTACCACAGCCCTGGCCACTGTCAGCTCTCCACCCACCCAGGTACCACAGCCCTGGCCACTGTCAGCTCTCCACCCACCCAGGTACCACAGCCCTGGTCACTGTCAGCTCTCCACCCACCCAGGTACCACAGCCCTGGTCACTGTCAGCTCTCCACCCACCCAGGTACCACAGCCCTGGTCACTGTCAGCTCTCCACCCACCCAGGTACCACAGCCCTGGCCACTGTCAGCTATCCACCCACCCAGGTACCACAGCCCTGGCCACTGTCAGCTATCCACCCACCCAGGTACCACAGCCCTGGCCACTGTCAGCTATCCACCCACCCAGGTACCACAGCCCTGGCCACTGTCAGCTCTCCACCCACCCAGGTACCACAGCCCTGGCCACTGTCAGCTCTCCACCCACCCAGGTACCACAGCCCTGGCCACTGTCAGCTATCCACCCACCCAGGTACCACAGCCCTGGCCACTGTCAGCTCTCCACCCACCTAGGTACCACAGCCCTGGTCACTGTCAGCTCTCCACCCACCCAGGTACCACAGCCCTGGCCACTGTCAGCTATCCAGCCACCCAGGTACCACAGCCCTGGCCACTGTCAGCTATCCAGCCACCCAGGTACCACAGCCCTGGCCACTGTCAGCTATCCAGCCACCCAGGTACCACAGCCCTGGCCACTGTCAGCTATCCAGCCACCCAGGTACCACAGCCCTGGCCACTGTCAGCTATCCACCCACCCAGGTACCACAGCCCTGGCCACTGTCAGCTATCCACCCACCCAGGTACCACAGCCCTGGCCACTGTCAGCTATCCACCCACCCAGGTACCACAGCCCTGGCCACTGTCAGCTATCCACCCACCCAGGTACCACAGCCCTGGTCACTGTCAGCTATCCACCCACCCAGGTACCACAGCCCTGGTCACTGTCAGCTATCCACCCACCCAGGTACCACAGCCCTGGCCACTGTCAGCTATCCACCCACCCAGGTACCACAGCCCTGGTCACTGTCAGCTATCCACCCACCCAGGTACCACAGCCCTGGTCACTGTCAGCTATCCACCCACCCAGGTACCACAGCCCTGGTCACTGTCAGCTATCCACCCACCCAGGTACCACAGCCCTGGTCACTGTCAGCTATCCACCCACCCAGGTACCACAGCCCTGGCCACTGTCAGCTATCCACCCACCCAGGTACCACAGCCCTGGTCACTGTCAGCTATCCACCCACCCAGGTACCACAGCCCTGGTCACTGTCAGCTATCCACCCACCTAGGTACCACAGCCCTGGCCACTGTCAGCTATCCACCCACCCAGGTACCACAGCCCTGGTCACTGTCAGCTATCCACCCACCCAGGTACCACAGCCCTGGCCACTGTCAGCTATCCACCCACCCAGGTACCACAGCCCTGGCCACTGTCAGCTCTCCACCCACCTAGGTACCACAGCCCTGGCCACAGTCAGCTATCCACCCAGCCACCCAGGTACCACAGCCCTGGCCACAGTCAGCTATCCACCCAGCCACCCAGGTACCACAGCCCTGGCCACTGTCAGCTATCCACCCACCCAGGTACCACAGCCCTGGCCACTGTCAGCTATCCACCCACCCAGGTACCACAGCCCTGGCCACTGTCAGCTATCCACCCACCCAGGTACCACAGCCCTGGCCACTGTCAGCTATCCACCCACCCAGGTACCACAGCCCTGGTCACTGTCAGCTATCCACCCACCCAGGTACCACAGCCCTGGTCACTGTCAGCTATCCACCCACCCAGGTACCACAGCCCTGGCCACTGTCAGCTATCCACCCACCCAGGTACCACAGCCCTGGTCACTGTCAGCTATCCACCCACCCAGGTACCACAGCCCTGGCCACTGTCAGCTATCCACCCACCCAGGTACCACAGCCCTGGTCACTGTCAGCTATCCACCCACCCAGGTACCACAGCCCTGGTCACTGTCAGCTATCCACCCACCCAGGTACCACAGCCCTGGCCACTGTCAGCTATCCACCCACCCAGGTACCACAGCCCTGGTCACTGTCAGCTATCCACCCACCCAGGTACCACAGCCCTGGCCACTGTCAGCTCTCCACCCACCTAGGTACCACAGCCCTGGCCACAGTCAGCTATCCACCCAGCCACCCAGGTACCACAGCCCTGGCCACTGTCAGCTATCCACCCAGCCACCCAGGTACCACAGCCCTGGCCACTGTCAGCTATCCACCCAGCCAGGAGGACGGCAGCCATTGCTGTGATCTCTGGGTAGACCGGCACCGCGGAGGAGATCCGTGCTCTGTGCCCGGTGTGTACAGTGAAGCTCGGGGGTTACATAAGTTGTGTCGCCCTGTTGGCCACCAGTCAGGACCTCCATACAGCCCCGGCCGCATGCAGAGCGCTGACCCCAGAGCCGCATGTGATAGCAGCCATCCTCCCTGGACGTGGATGACATCATGGTGGCTGTACAATACGGCCAGTCCCATACATGCACCTCCATGTGCCCACACCCTGCACATCCCTCCGCACTCCTTCCTTCCAGCAGGCCCCCTGTCATGGAGCGGATCTCCCCGGCCCACAGCCGGCTCTCACCTCGGCAGCGATGTGTTCACAGCCCTGAGATCCTCCTGCCGATCTCCCGGTGCGGCTCCGGGCACAGCGCGGACACCCGGCGGCCTGTAAGCGTCCCTCAGTGACGGCGGCCCAGGAGGAGGAGGTGAGGGAGGAGAGGAGATGGAAGGCCCTTCCTTTCGTCCTCCCTCCCGGCTCTAGCCAGGATTTCTCTGCTGGGAATGGTGTGAGCCTCCTGCCGCGGCCGTGTGCTCCGCTGTGCTCAGTGTATGGCGAGCAGCAGTGCTGCCGCCGGCGTGTGCCTGCCTTCCTGCCGGGACCCTCCCTGGCTGGGTGTGACCGGCTCCATTATTCCTCTCCTGCCTCAGCTCTCCCAGTCATTCCCTCCTGTGTCATCTCCTCCCATTCCTCTGCTCATTCTCCAGCTCGTCCTCCTCTGCTCATCCTCCTCACCATTATCTCCACCTTCCCTCAGTCTCTGCTGTCATCCTTCCTCTTGGTCATTGGCTGAAAAAATTTTGCCCAAAATTCTGAGTTATGGAAAGTCCCAAATATTAAAACTATAACCATAAGTTCCCTAAAAACGGTGCTATGTCATGGAAGAAAACGTGGTTACGTTGCGATCAGTAAATTGCCACAACTGCGCCACATAAACTGTAAGAAATCCAGCTCTGCCGGGCGTACAGCGATTTGTGGGCCACCACACAGTCACCCCCATTGTGCTGCAATGTAATGTCGCCATACTGCGGTCCCTGCGCGTCACCGCACGTCACGGCTGTCGCCTACACCTTCAGGTCACAAGATGGGAGGTTTATTTTTTGGTTAAAGTGTAATTATGTGAGTACAAACTGCACATAAATCGTGGTCTTTGTAGAAGGAGAATAGACCAGTTCAGCCTTCAAACCAAGTCTAAGAGCGCAGGTAGCGCCCGAAACGCGTCTGTGAGGAGACCCATCTTGCAATAAAGGAATTGGCTTGATATATACCCGGATCAGAGGCTGGATCTTTCCTTCTCTTGTATTGTACATAGTGCTGACAGTTTTCAGTATTTTTTCTCACTTAAGGGGTTGACCGATAGAAAAATAATTTTTTTTTAGACATGGATTGATTACCAATTAAAAAAAAGAATGTATACCGACCATCCAGCGTCCCTGGGATGCAGTGTAGGCTATTCCGGAGGTTTCTGACGGCTCCTGAACGAGGCGCTGCAGCAGTCGGGTGACTAGAAGAGCACATCATCAGAGACACAATTGATGACTCATCTTTCTTGTCACCTGACCGCTGCAGGCAATCACCTGTTGCAGTGGTGCCGTGGAGCAAAGACCACTTCTAGAGCCAATTATAACCTACACCGGAGATGTGGGCATAACACTATTTATCATTTATAATCAATTCGTTCCTAAAAGAAAAAATATTTTACTGTAGGACATCCTGTCTAAAAGGTTATTCAGATTTTCAATGATGAGCATTGCTGGATAATGTTTGTAAAGGCAAGCAGTTTTGTAATATACCATTTATTAAAACTCCTGATAGGGCTTTTTAGTTTTTTGTTTGCTGCTTGTTGTCTTGGTTACCGGCCATCAGGATTTGTCAGAAGGATTTTACCTCCAAACTATATGCGCATGTAGCTCTATCAAAGACAAGTCCATCAGTACCATTCCATGACCAGTCCGCTCCTCCAGTACTGAGAAATCAACATTTGAATTATTATGAAACTGAGGCTGAAGGGCTATTGTGGATCTGGAGCCTCAGTCACTCTAGCTCTATTCCCACGCAATGCGTCCTCCTCCAGTCAAGCAGAAAGAGGTGACGCTAGGTGGGGAATAGAGCTGGGGTGACAGACTTCAGATCTACCATAGCACTTTAGCCATGCAAGTCTGTTCAAACACTGATTTTTCAGTAACGGAGGAATGGACTGGTCATGTTAATTTATTGCTGGACTTGTCTTTGAAAGGCTGGAGTCACACTAGAGAGAAATACGGACGAGTGCTATGAGAAAAAAATCACATAGCACTCATCCCAATGTTAATCTATGGGGCAGCTCCCATCATCCGTTTCTTTCTCGCCCATATTATACGTGCTGGTGAAATCGCAGGATGCTGCAATTTGCACCGTATTATGCCCAAGACTCACCAATGCAAGTCTATGGGTGCGAGAAAAAACAGATTACACACGGACCATGCGTGTGACTTGCGAGAAATATGCACCGGTGTCCTTTAGAAAAGCCGGCATTCACTGTAAAATCACACTGACAGGTTAAAATAGAGCACAACAAAAGACATAAATGCCAAGTGTCCTGCACGGTGTTGCACTGTGAGCACAACCCCCATCTGTGGACGTCAGGCACTCAGACCATTCTCATGGAGTCAGTTTCTAATTGTTTGTGCAGACACATGCACATTTGTGGCCTGCTGGAGGTCATTTTGCAGGGCTCCGTCAGTGCTCCTCCTGTTCCTCCTTGCACAAATGCGGAGATAGCGGTCCTGCTGCTGGGTTGTTGCCCTCCTACGGCCCCCTCCACATCTCGTGGTGTACTGGCCTGTCTCCTGGTAGCGCCTCCAGCCTCTGGACACTACGCTCACAGATACAGCAAACCTTCTTGGCACATCTCGCATTAATGTGCCATCCTGGATCCTGGATGCACTACCTGAGCCACTTGTGTGGGTTGTAGAGTCCGTCTCATGCTACCACGAGTGTGAAAGCACAACCAACATTCAAAAGATGCCAAAACATCAGCCAGAAAGCATTGGTACTGAGATGTGGTCTGTGGTCCCCACCTGCAGAACCATTCCTTTATTGAGGGTGTCTTGATAATTGCCAATAATTTCCATCTGTTGTCTATTCCATTTGCACAACAGCTTGTGAAATTGATTGACAGTCAGTGCTGCTTCCTAAGGGCCCCGTCACACGTAGCGACTCACCAGCGATCCCGACAATGATATCAACTTGTCAGGATCGCTGGTGAGTCGCTGCTGGTGAGCTGTCAGACAGCTTCACAAGCGATCAGCACCAGCGACGCCGAGTGCCCGGCGTCGCTGTGCACGTTAGTTACCAGCTCCTTATGCAGGGAGTTGGTAACTAAGGTACACATGGGGTTTCTAAGCAGCGCGCGTCACTTAGAAACCCGATGTGTACCTTGGTTACCAGCTCCCTGCATCAGCGCGCTGGTAACTAAGGTACACGTCGGGTTTCTAAGTGACGTGCGCTGCTTAGAAACCCGATGTTTACCTTAGTTACCAGCGCACTGATTGCTGGTCTCCCGCCTGTCACACGCAGCTATGCGTGCTGGCCAGCGGGAGACCAGCGATCAAAGAAATGTCCAGGGCATTCCAACAACGATCAGCGATACCGACAGGGGGGGCGGTCGCTGGTCAGTGTCATACACAGCGATCTCGCTGGTGAGATCGCTGTTGCGTCACAAAAATTGTGACTCAGCAGCGATCTCGCTAGCGAGATCGCTATATGTGATGGGGGCTTAAGTGGACAGTTTGATTTCACAGAAGTTTGATTTACTTGGAGATATATTCTGTTGTTTAAGTGTTCCTTTATTTTTTGAGCAGTGTATGTATATATATATATATATAGTAGGGATTCGACTCGCTTAGGTGCAGCGGGAGACAAACATGAGGCACGTTCCTTTAAAATTTCACCAGGTTTATTACTCCATAAACCATAGACAGCATAACACTGAAATGTAACCTTCACTTCAGGCAAAGGAACAGAAATGTCCGTGGCTTCAGACTCGGACTGAGAGTCTCAGCACATGCTGGGAGCTGTAGTCCTCCCCATATACACTCTCTGTAGTGTCCCACCTGGACACATGGAAGTCTGTCCACACTCAGACAGACTCCCTCCACACTCTCTCACATGTGCCAAACACCTCAATTACATAGCCCTGTAACCACACCCACAGGTGATCACATGGCTATGACATCACTAAAGGTTGTATAGACACACACAGGCTTCCCTGACACAGTGTAACAGAAAGATCAGCAGTACCTCTGCTGATCAATACACCCTGGAGCCTGCATCCCAAGGCCACCCACCTTGAGACCCATAATGGTCATTTAGGACCCTGCTCCTGTTACCACACTGAATGTGCCTGTACACCCGTCCTGGGACACCCACACAGCGCCCCCTAGCTGACATAGTGGTAACTACACCATATACCTCCCCCCTCTGTTCAAACTTGTGGGGTTGAACACATGACATCACCCAGGGATCTTGAGACCTGGCACCCATGTCACCTTGCCCTACCAGTCGGGAGGACCATCTCCGTCTGTTTCGGTAGTCATACTGCATATTTACGTTAGGCCTCCCCTGCCCCCAGCGGTCAGTATCTCGGCCTTGGGCTTTGGCCTTCCCGTCAACGTCCGTCAGTGTGACCAGACACTCTTTAGTCTCCACCTGTCTGCAGTGTGCTTCATCACGCGACCTTTCTCTCACTGGCTGGCTCTCCCAGTTCGCACGGTCATGAGTCCCACGTCCAGCTGGGCCAACTGGCTGGTCTGAGTCTGACCCTCTGTCGCTATGTCCACCACCGAGTCTCGTGCCTATGTTACTAAGATTAGAACGGCCACTTGCGGACTCTCGACGTTCTTGCCTTCGACTACCCGTCCTTTCATTCCTTGGAGGATCCCTTCGGGTCCTTACACCTTGGGTTGGAGGGGGACGCCACCTGACGTTCTCTATCTGCTCATTCATCTGCAGTCGATCCTGTCTTAGCTGCTCAATCTCCTTCAGGTACGCTACCCGATATTCCAGGAGCATGCAAAGCTTCCCAATGCTTTCCACCGAACCAACCACAATGACAGGAACCATGTCATCTTCAATAACGACTTGGATTTCACCAGCAGGTGGGATCCTCACTCTCTTCACACAGGATCGATTCACCATCTCCTGCATCACCTTTCCAAGTCTGCCAACGACTTTCCCCACCAGATTTCTGGGCACCGGAATTATGTCTTCCACAAAGCCCAGCCGACTTTGTGCTTCCCTTGCAAGCTCCAGACGTCGAGCGGCTTTCCAATTACGCTTCACGAGCATCTGTTTCGTGCGGAGACATTGTAGGTGCATCTCCTTCAGGACAGCCACCCTTCTCTCTGTGTCTTCCGTTTCTGCCAGTATCACCAACTGGTCTGTTTCTGGTGCCCAGCTCACACTATAGGCCTTTACTGCCTTTTTAAAGGTCTCATGCACACTTTCGCTGGCACACGCTTCTCGCACGTCTTCGGGTACCTCCATCACACACTTGAAGGTCATGGACTTGCTCTCATCCTGGACAGATGGCTCTGGGTTCCCCACGGACACTTCCCTCAAGGTATCTGCCAAGACCGGGTGACTGTCTTGTGCAGCTCTTGGCTCACCATCTTCCTGAGATTTACAGTCTTCAGGACCCTTTTCCAAGATGGGCTTTGGCAGTTCTGCCTTGCTATCAGTCGGGCAAGGCCGCTGTACGTCTTCGCCCCTCCACTTCTCCTGCAGAAGACCTTTTACTACTCCACTGAGTTCTTGCAGAACTTTATCTTTCTCCTCTGCCAGGTAGCGACGCTCATCCTCTCTCCTGAGAATCTCCTGTTGATGCTTCTCTTGGGCCTCTCTGAGCACCTCCATATCTTCCAACAGGGTCTTGTTCATGGTTTTACACGCTGACAGGTGACCTCTGAGCTCAGAGACTTCCTTCTCCAGCTCATCCACTCTGTGCTCAGCTGCTTGCCTTAGGACTCTTTCCCGTTCGACATGTTCTGTTACAGTCTCCTTTATCAGCTGTATCTCACGATCCTGCTCTCTTTTGTCCATCACGTGTCTCACTACTACCTCTTTAATTATATCGTTAAAGGGTACCACTGGGTCAGTCACCCCAGTCGAGTGAACCCTCCAGTTACCGTCCAGCACCAATGTGTCTAGTCCAGTCGTCTCATCTCCCAGCCCACCATCTGTCTTATCACGAGACGTCAGGTCCGTCAGTTGGGCAGATGTACTTCTTCCTCTGGTCAGTTCTACCTCTGACCTGTCCATGTCAGGAGCCGTCACTGTCTCAGTGTCCGCTTGTCCCACAGTCG
The DNA here is from genome assembly GCF_039654945.1 of Dendrobates tinctorius. Taxonomy (NCBI): domain Eukaryota; kingdom Metazoa; phylum Chordata; class Amphibia; order Anura; family Dendrobatidae; genus Dendrobates; species Dendrobates tinctorius. Next base: position 760,265 of record NW_027361793.1, read on the forward strand.
AAGCATCTCCATTGTCAGACCAAACGTCATCAAACAAAAGAAAGTCCCGGCCCCTCTCCCAGGCATAGACTAAGTCCCGTGGTATTCCTCTACCTTGGCACTCACCACCTTTGGTCCCCTCAAACACTACTGTGTCTACTGCGTAGTTCACCGTGACCCCGTGTTTACAGCGAACCCTGATGTTTTTCTCGGTCAGAGAGAAAACGAGAGGAGTTCCTGTCAGAGTCACCTGACTCTCTGATTCCAGCCGACCAAAGGCTCCTTCCCGTTGCAGCATCACTGTACACATCTGTGGCCCATCATTACTCCCCGGAAAGGATATTCCACATTCTGAAAAAGACCTGCACATACACTGCGGTACTCCAGACATACCTACTGAGACACCCAGTGCTGTCACTTCTTCACACTTGGCCCCTTTCTGGACCACCACCCCGCTTTGGGTTGCCACCCCAATTTTGGTCACCGCCCCCTTTTGGAACTCCACCCCTTTTTGGGTTACCACTCCAATTTGGGTCACCGCCCCCATTTGGGACTCCACCCCTTTTTGGGTTACCACTCCAATTTGGGTCACCGCCCCCTTTTGGGACTCCACCCCTTTTTGGGTTACCACTCCAATTTGGGTCACCGCCCCCTTTTGGGTTTCAACCCCTTTTTGGGTTACCACTCCAATTTGGGTCACCGCCCCCTTTTGGGTCACCGCCCCCTTTTGGGTCACCGCCCCCTTTTGGGATTTCCCCATGTCCGTCCTGCAGAACCTCTTAGGCCACAGTTCACACAGTACAGTTTGTCTTTTAACGATACCACACAAGTCTTTGCTGGCACCACCACAGCTCCTGCTGTCACTGATCACCGGCACCTCCGGCTGCTGTTCACACACATACACAATGGCTGGTGTCACTGCAGCTCCTGCTGCGCCATCTTCGTGGACCCGCCGATCCACCGGAAGCCGCTTGTCACCTTCTTAACCCCGCCGGGTTACTGGAAGCCGCTTGTCACCCTCAAAGATAAAAACCACAAAAGCGCACCCATAGGGCCTTACCAGTGCAGGTATAATGGGTTATGCAGCAATAATACAGGGTACTCACCCTTAATAGTTGTGTAAAGCCACAACTACTGTATCTGCTTAGTCACATGCAATAAAGCTGCAGCAGGATGGTGTAGACAGACAGCGTCTGCTACCAATGCTCCCAGGGCAGATCCCAAAAAAGGAAAAACACCAGGACCCTGTGCTGCGAGACCTTCGTGACCCCACTGAGCCACAGCAAGCACCTTCAGGTTTTGCAGAGGAAAAGAAAAAAAAAAACAAAAACACATGCACAGTCTCTCATGTCCTGTCCGTGTGCTGTTCAGGACGTACCGTCTCCGCCTGAGACCGTCCAACACACAGGCGCAAACCGGGTGCTATTCAGGGAGCAGCCCTCCTCCCAGGGTTTCCCAACACACCGGTCTCACCAGGTCCAGGGGCTCAGCGAGTGCTCTTCAGGACATCCGTCTCCACCTGAGACTGCCCAACACACGCCTCACCAGGTCCAAGGTCATAGCACGTGCTTCAGGGCTCCTCCCAACACTGACCCTCCAGGACCTTGCTCACTGACCCCTCCAGGAACACAGTCTCTCACTGACCCTGGTCAGTGCAACACAGACTCCTGTCTGTTACCTGTGTCGGCCACACAGGTTCTCGGATGCCTCTTCTCCTCAGAGGTATCCCACAAATATTAACACAGTCACTTTCTCTGACCTCGGTCAGTATTACTCACGGTTGTCAGACCGTCTGCTCTCCTGGCTCAGAATCGCCAGCATTGCCACACGTGCTTCTGGGAATCGCTGCCCGCAGTCTGTCACCAATTGTAGGGATGTGACTCGCTCAGGTGCAGCGGGAGACAAACATGAGGCACGTTCCTTTAAAATTTCACCAGGTTTATTACTCCATAAACCATAGACAGCATAACACTGAAATGTAACCTTCACTTCAGGCAAAGGAACAGAAATGTCCGTGGCTTCAGACTCGGACTGAGAGTCTCAGCACATGCTGGGAGCTGTAGTCCTCCCCATATACACTCTCTGTAGTGTCCCACCTGGACACATGGAAGTCTGTCCACACTCAGACAGACTCCCTCCACACTCTCTCACATGTGCCAAACACCTCAATTACATAGCCCTGTAACCACACCCACAGGTGATCACATGGCTATGACATCACTAAAGGTTGTATAGACACACACAGGCTTCCCTGACACAGTGTAACAGAAAGATCAGCAGTACCTCTGCTGATCAATACACCCTGGAGCCTGCATCCCAAGGCCACCCACCTTGAGACCCATAATGGTCATTTAGGACCCTGCTCCTGTTACCACACTGAATGTGCCTGTACACCCGTCCTGGGACACCCACACAGCGCCCCCTAGCTGACATAGTGGTAACTACACCACAATATATATATATATGTTTCACTGACATATATATATATATATATATATATATATTCCAAAGAAGAGAAACAGATTCAGCACCGCTGCACTGTTAAGGGGAGAATATATGGCATATGAATATATACAAGAATCAAAATTATACCACTATATGGACGCTTTGCTCAAATATTAGAATCATATAGCTTTAAGATACTTCTGATTCTCTAAGACTTATTTCTGTATTTCTGTATCCACCTAGTCTCATCGAAACTGGGTTAGGCTAGGCCAGAAACAATAATCAGTTGCATAATGATTATGTAGAGATATAGGACATATGAGATCAATACTAATTTGCTATTTGGGGTAAACAGTAATTTGGAAAAGAACCCATGATGCAACACAATGAGACAGCTCGATTTCTGTTATAAAAACTGTACATCTCTGATTAAAAATAGAGAAGAATCATTTGACATGATACACCTTGTCTTGTGTATTTTCTCCGTGCACATATAATCTCTGCCAGAGATCCAATTCGGCCACAGACAATTAAGATGACGACACACACATTCTGTGTGCCATATCATTTGGCGTCCAAACGAGGGGCTAGGACGAAAGTTCGAACCCGACCAGCTGCAAAGAAGACCTCCAATCTTGGACCGGATAACTCGAGGGTGGAGATGTGCACCTCCTACTAGGTAAGAAAATCATTCATCTTACCTATAACCCTCCAGTGTTTCCATGCTGAGATAAAGGTCAGTTGGCTGTCAGATTCGGACATAGTGACCAATCTGACAAGTCCTAGCACCAAAAACCCACCCTGGTCATGATTTCCTTAATTGTCTGCCATTTCTGCTTTGCCTCTCTGCTTTGCTGTTATGGTTGTTTGCATACGTGATTGTTACCTCAGCCAGCCTGAAAAGAAAAAAATATAGATAGGGAGACGTACTGAGCAAATTCACTGTCACTCTGGTTCCGGTCCTGCTCTCGGCTTGACCGATGATCGCAGAAGTCTGAACTGTGTCTCTCCCAGTGGGCAAGTGGGAGTAGGGGCTTGATTACTAGTGATTTTCCAACCTCTAAGTGGTTGGTGACTTCTTGCGGGTTTCCCACCGGACATCATCTGGCTAAGATGATGGTGTTTTAGTTGCAGCATAGGTTTATAGGTTTTATTCTAAATGGATGGAAGGGTAATTACAATTACTGTGTTGATGTGACTGAGCGATTGCTCTCTCCCTGAAAAGTATGGTTTGCCCAAGTGTAGATTTTTCATCTCTACAAATCAGGCTGGCATATGGATAGTGTGATAAAACACTCCGGTATCGCCTTTGCTGGGGTCAAAGGTCATGTGCATTCAGCATGAAACTCAGGCGCAGAGCTGGGATTCGGGTGTAACTGACCCTGGGTCAGGTTTATTAACGGTGAAAGCAATGCAAAAGGAAATAAAACATAAAACAAATCCTTGCCTGTCCGGCACTAACTAAACAATGGACAACCTAACTACCAACTGGCGGGCTTCTCCCGTCCAGCCAAACCACAGTTGCAGTGGGCACTGCTTCCACTCACGTGTGTCTCTCACACAGACAGGCTCTCTGTGTTCCCAGGCTGAGACACTCACACAACCACCTTGCATCCTTTTATATCCACCTCCCATTATCCATTAGTAAGCAGGTGCGATACTGACCAGACTAGGCCACATAGGAAAGGAATCTGGGTGAGATATACCTGCCCTCATCCACTATTCCCACATGATTCTCACATATCCCCCCCTTCTGCTCAGACCACTCTGGTCGAGCAATGACACCCGCCAAACAGTGCACACGGGACAGGGCATCTGCATTCCCCATCTGTACCCCTGGGCGGTGCTCCACCGTAAAAGTGTAGGCCTGCAGGGCAAGGAACCATCGGGTCACCCGGCTATTCCGTTCCTTGTTCAAGTGCATCCACTTGAGAGGGGCATGGTCAGTGATCAGCCTGAACTTTCGGCCCACCAGGTAATATTTGAGGGCCTCTAGAGCCCACTTAATGGCTAGGCACTCTTTTTCTACGACGGCATACCTTTGCTCGTGTTTATTCAGCTTCCTGCTGAGATAGAGGACTGGGTGTTCCACTCCGTCCCTCACTTGTGAGAGTACGGCCCCGATACCGGTATCAGAGGCATCCGTTTGTACCACAAACTCGCTGCGGAAGTCCGGAGTCACCAGTACGGGCTGAGAGCAAAGTGCCCGTTTTAGGCTATGGAAGGCTTCTTCAGCCGCTAAACTCCATTTAATCATGACGGAGTCTTTCCCTTTTGTAAGATCCGTCAGGGGGGTAGCGATGGCTGCAAAATTGGGTATGAACCGGCGATAATAGCCGGCGATCCCCAGGAAGGCTTGCACCTGCTTCTTGTTGACAGGTTGTGACCAGTCCTGAACCGCCTGAATCTTATCAACCTGGGGTTTAACAACACCCCTCCCAATTACATACCCCAAATACCGGGCTTCTTCTAGCCCGATGTGACATTTCTTGGGGTTCGCGGTTAGACCTGCCTCCCACAGGTCGTCAATCACAGCTTGTACTTTCTGGAGATAAGTCGCCCAGTCCAAGCTGTAAATGACAATGTCATCCAAATAGGCCGAAGCATACCGCCTATGTGGCCTCAAGACTCGATCCATCAGTCTCTGGAAGGTCGCCGGTGCCCCGTGCAGTCCAAACGGCATATACACATACTGAAATAAACCTTCCGGCGTAGCAAATGCCGTCTTTTCTCTGGCAGCCTCAGCCAGAGGGATCTGCCAATACTCCTTTGTTAGGTCTAGGGTCGTAATATACCGGGCTTTTCCTAACCAATCTATTAACTCGTCGACCCGGGGCATGGGGTAGGCATCAAATTTTGAGACCGCATTCAGTTTCCTGAAGTCATTGCAGAACCGGATGGTGCCGTCCGGTTTAGGAATTAGCACAATCGGGCTGGACCACGCACTGTGCGATTCCTCAATAACTCCTAACTCTAACATTGCCTTCACTTCTCGGGAAAAGGCTTCACGGCGCGCTTCCGGGATTCGGTAGGGCTTTACGTGAACTGTGACACCAGGTTCCGTTACGATGTCATGTTTCATTAGCATAGTCTGCCCGGGTTTTTCTGAGAAAAACTTTTGGTTGTGAAGTAGAAACTGCCTGACTTCAGTCTTTTGCCGCTCCGAGAGAGTCTCTGCAACCCGTACCTCCGGTACGGCATGCGAGCAGACAGGACGGGCCAGCTCCGCTGACAAGGCAGACCGATCCTTCCAGGGCTTTATCAGATTTACATGATAAATCTGTTCAGGTTTCCGTTTACCTGCCTGGTATACTTTGTAGTTTACTTCACCAACTCTTTCCTTGATCTCAAAGGGGGCCCTGCCACTTGGCCAGGAACTTACTGTCCACCGTGGGGACCAGGATCAACACCCTATCTCCGGGTGCAAACGTACGGATCTTGGCGCCCCTATCATAGATTCTTTTTTGGGCTCCTTGAGCCTGTATCATGTGTTCTTTGACGATAGGCATAACAGCCGCAATACGGTCCTGCATTTGTGTGACATGATCTATCACTGTTTTAAACGGAGTGACCTGACCCTCCCAGGTTTCTTTTGCAACGTCTAACAGTCCGCGAGGACGTCGGGCGTACAATAACTCGAAAGGCGAGAATCCCGTGGAAGACTGGGGTACTTCCCTGATGGCAAAAAGCAAATACGGAAGTAAATAGTCCCAGTTCTTCCCATCCTTGTCTATCACCTTTCTCAGCATCTGCTTCAGAGTTTTATTGAACCGTTCGACCAACCCGTCTGTTTGAGGGTGATACACGGATGTGCGTAACGGTTCGATTTGTAACAATCGGCAGAGCTCCTTCATTATCCTGGACATAAAGGGGGTCCCCTGGTCGGTGAGTATCTGTTTTGGTATACCGACCCGACTAAACACATGCACCAGTTCCTTGGCAATCGTCTTGGTGGCCGTGTTACGCAAAGGGATGGCCTCCGGGTAACGAGTGGCATAATCCAAGATGACCAGGATATGTTGGTGTCCACGTGCAGACCGTGGAAGGGGCCCAACTAAATCCATCCCAATCCTCTCAAACGGGACTTCAATAATAGGTAGGGGTACCAAAGGGCTACAGAACCGGTTCTTAGGTGCAGAGGCTTGGCAGTCAGGACAAGACTCACAATATACACGGATATCGTGATGCATGCCTGGCCAAACAAAACAGTGTAATATCCTTTCGGTGGTTTTCTGGACTCCCAGGTGACCTCCCATCACATGTCCGTGGGCCAGGTCCAGCACCTTCCGCCGGTAGGGTTTTGGCACGACTAATAGTTGCACCGTATCTTCCCCCTTTTTCTCTATCTGATAGAGTAAATCACTCTCCAGAACCATGTAAGGATATGCCAGCCTAGAGCCAGGTTCTACTGGTACCCCATTTATCACTTTTACATTTGTCCTAGCCTGAGAAAGGGTAGGATCCTTTATTTGCTCCCTTTGGAAGTCATCTTTCTGAACTTCTAAATCCGGCAAACGGGGAGGTGGACGGCTGTCGGCCTCCTCCTCTTCCCCGGTCTCCTCCGTATCACCCGCCATGACTGAAAACGGGAACTGCAGGTCATTTCCCGCAGACTCTTCCCCTGAGTCTTCCGGGGAGACCTCTTCCCGGGGTTCGGGACCCACACGCACCCTGGGAGAAGAATCATGTACACTATTACCCGAAGGCATCAACTGATTCTCCCACAATTGCCAGAAGTGGGGAAAATCCCGGCCCAGGATAACATCAAGCAATAACGCCGGGACGAGTCCCACTTTATGTTGCACAGACCCATAGGAAGTTGTAATGCATATGACCGTGGTGAGGTACGAACAGGTGTCTCCATGCACACACGTTACAGAAAATTTGTCTGATGGTCCAGTCGGGGCTGACACCAGACTGGCCTTCACCAGAGTCACCACACTTCCCGAGTCTAACAATGCCACCACCTTTTTGCCATCAACAGTTAACTCGCACAAGTGTTTTTCAGCATCCTTTTGACCGGCATTCACACTCACTACCCGTGCAACCATAGACATGTGGTTTTTAAAGTCTGTGACGTCGCACTGCATGGGTTCAGTAGTGACCGGACAGTTCGCAGCAATATGTCCCATCTCTTGGCAGCGGAAACACCTAACGGGCCCCTTGCTTAGACCATAGTTTGTTACTCTCGGCCTCGCAGTGCGGGCAGTCCCATTTTCCTCCCCCACCGTCTTAGGGATTTTTCCATCTCCCCTACTCCCTGGAACAGTCTTACCGGTTCCACGTGGAGATGATGAAGAACGAGGTGGGGTAACGTCGTCTCGGAGTCCTTCCGCCACGGAGTAACGTTCAACCAGATCCACCAGTTGATCTGCCATCGTAGGATTTCCATGGCTTACCCACTTCCTCAGGGCTGGCGGTAGAGCTCTCAGGTACTTGTCCATGACGACTCTCTGGATTATCTCTGGCGCTGTCAGCACCTCGGGTTGTAGCCACTTCTTCGTCACGTGGACCAGGTCGAACATCTGTGACCGCGGTGGTTTATCCGGCTGATAAGTCCATTGATGCACTCTCTGTGCACGGACAGCGGTCGTCACTCCCAGCCAGGCCAAGATCTCGGCTTTCAATTTGTCAAAGTCCTGCGCGGCATCAGGCTCTAAGTCATAATAAGCCTTTTGGGCCTCACCGGAAAGAAAAGGGGCAATCAGGCCGGCCCACCGTGCCTTCAGCCATTTTTCTCGTACCGCCGTCCGTTCAAACGTGATCAGGTATGCCTCGACGTCATCTTCGGTCGTCATCTTCTGCCAGTACCGACTCACGTGAATCACTCTCGACTCGGCTTCCAGGTTAACCTCATGTAGGCTTGCCAGGCGCTGCGCCACCTGCTGGAGAAGCGAACGATCGGTAGCTGTCATGTCCACCAACTCCTTCAGCTGGGCCATCATCACCCGATTAGCTTCTTGCTGGACAGCGGTGGACTGTACCAGCGCTTTCACCACGTTCTCCATGCTCATGCTTGCAACGTGATGCCCGCGTTCTCCACCACAATGTGATAAAACACTCCGGTATCGCCTTTGCTGGGGTCAAAGGTCACGTGCATTCAGCATGAAACTCAGGCGCAGAGCTGGGATTCGGGTGTAACTGACCCTGGGTCAGGTTTATTAACGGTGAAAGCAATGCAAAAGGAAATAAAACATAAAACAAATCCTTGCCTGTCCGGCACTAACTAAACAATGGACAACCTAACTACCAACTGGCGGGCTTCTCCCGTCCAGCCAAACCACAGTTGCAGTGGGCACTGCTTCCACTCACGTGTGTCTCTCACACAGACAGGCTTTCTGTGTTCCCAGGCTGAGACACTCACACAACCACCTTGCATCCTTTTATATCCACCTCCCATTATCCATTAGTAAGCAGGTGCGATACCGACCAGACTAGGCCACATAGGAAAGGAATCAGGGTGAGATATACCTGCCCTCATCCACTATTCCCACATGATTCTCACAATAGGTAAATTGTGAAGTGTTTTGGTGTCAAGGATTCGCAGTATTTGATGTCAGTGCCAGTTTTGAATTTATTCTGAAGTAACAGCAAAAGAAGCAGCAATAATACTGCTTGACACAGAAACAAAGGAAAAGGGATAACCCTGGAAAAAGATGTTCTGACACTCCAGAAACAAGTATCAAAGGAAGAAAAGAAGAAATGGACCTAAGATGAAGTTACACAGGATGAAATACGCCTAAGGATGAACAAGGAAAATTTATGGCCTCGAACAAAACTCTACATGCTTGATGCTACACAGGAAACATGGAAGTCATAGCATAAGATTTTTGTCTTTCCCTTGGGTCACACACATGCACAAATACACACAAACACTAGCAGGTCCAACAAAACTCAGCCCTATAAGATTCTACTTGTAAATATTCACAGTTTAGGATTATACTTTGCTCACTATAGTTATCTATATGCAGACTAAGTTTAAAAACGTGACTAATATATATTTTCGAGTTTTTTTTATCCATCCCAGATCCTGAGGACCTAGGAGCCCACCAGATCCTGCCCGATGACTGAGTCCTCATCACCAAGAGGTTCAACAGATGTACCCTTGAACAGATGACAGCCCATTCCAAGTCCTTTCAACTATCACAGCAATCCATGGGTCCACGCTTCCCACTGCAAGAAGATGCCGGATCCAGAGTCCAGTGGCGGCTGCCACTATTCATCCGTCTGGCACTTATCCTTTTCCTAGCTCAAGGGGTAGTCAGTCACCAAGGGGTGATCACTCATGAGAAGGGTATACTGACATTCTCGTATAATGTCTCCACCCCAAGAGTAACATATCAATTTGACTACTGTCTCACAATAAGAATGTCCAGGCCCCAGGGTACAGTTTGACATCTGGTTAAGTACACAATTCATCTTTGTCACTACTGCTGAAACAGGGGAAGGTTCAAACTGTGAGGACTGGTCACTTGTTGGGTGGCACACTGGTGAAAGGGACTGGAGACATCAACCAGCCCAGGCCCTACAATTCAGGGACAAATGGGGAATAAGCCTATTAAGCTGCATGACTCTGTCCAAAACCCCTTTTAAAGGCCAGAGAGCCCTTCCAGGTCTACACTTCCCTGCCACCCACTGCCCCAAGGAGGGATGCATAGTTCTGTACCTCACTATTGACAACCCTTCAGAGAATGAGCAAGGGTTATATGTAGAGTTGAGCGACTTTTGTTTTTTTAGGGTCGAGTTTCGTTTCGTGAAACTAGACTTTTCCAAAAGTCGGGTCGAGCAAGATCGGCCGATTATAGGGAAAAGTCGGGGTCGTCCCGAAACACGAAACCCAATGTAAGTCAATGGGGAATAAAAGTCGGCAGTGAGAGGAGGACAGGAAACACACCTACAGTGCCCATTTGAAGGCCAAAAGCATCAATTCTTCTTACTTAAGCTTGTGAACCTTAATTAACTTCATAATACAAGTTACGCACTGAAAAATGGGGGTTATTTGGCTAAAGTTGTGGGGGGGTAGGGCTGGCTCCAGGTTTTCATGTGCCCTGGGCGAAAGAGCGCCCCTTTAACACATACCACAACTCATCATGCTCCGATACGGCAGAGAAATAGCGGTATAGTACAATGAAAAATACCTCACTTTTTACATCTCATGACGAGGCCCATCTATTTCTCCATACAGAATCATTGGTCCCATATAATGTTTGAAACAGTATATGATGAGCTCCACATAATGCTACAGTATATGTTGGTCCCCATGGATGAAGCTCCACTGTCTTATGGGCCAAATAATGCTCCAAACATAATGGGCCCCATTTCTAATGCTCTAGTGTATAATGGGCCCTGTAAATGCTGCTCCAGTGTCTGATGTCCACCTTTGGAATGTTCCAATGTATGGTGGGCCCCATCTATCATTCTCCAGAGCATAGTGCTCCCCAAAAATTGCTGTCCCAACATTGAAAACAATCAAATAAGTCTCCTCGCTAGGGAATCCCTGTACTAGTCTGGACTCCTCGTCGTCCCCATCTTCCATCTCACTGCACAGTATTTCAACCTTGCAAGTGCTGTGATCCTGAGCAAGCAGGGGGGGCCCACTCATTGGCGACGGCACTGGCACAGGGCCCCTGATAGTACGGTGGTGTGTCTGATGGCGGGTGGGCCGAACCTGCACTTTCATCTGCAGCTTCCTCTTTGTCACCGTGTAAGATGGAACTGTATATGGGAAGGGTAACCTGAGTTTCATCAGGGTCAGATTCAGGCCATGTAGCGTGCGAGGGGAATGTAGTGGTCTGGGTCAATGTACCAGCAGATTCATCGAGCAGTGGCTGGGCATCAGTGCATTTGTGTCGCCCCCAGGAGTAATGTCGCCACAATGGCATTACCTTCCTCCTAGGGAGTGTGATGTCATGCTTGGGAGCAACGAAATATCTTTCTAGCAGGTTAACTGATTGGGCGGCGTTATTCCCACGAGTCATGACCCTCCAAACAGCGTTCATGAAGGCAAAGTGTTTGTTTTACGTGGGCAGTATGGTTGCAAAGCTGAACCTTAAAGGAATGTCCAGAAGGGCACCACCAGGAGTGGAGCCTATGGTAAATTCGACTCCACCTGGGAAACCTCAACCATGCCAGCTACAGAAAAGATGCACACATTGCAAGCTTAATTCCGTTAACGAACGAGACTCCCTCATGCCCCGCGGTCCGAGTCCGGCTTACTAGAGGGACACGTGAGGCTCTGGCACATGAGATTGGCCAATAACTGGTGTGTCATGCCCTTACATGTCCGTGGCTGCATGTGCGCTACACTGAAAAGGCCAGCGTTTGTCGCTTACAGGTGCAGATAACCCGCTGAACAACGTTAGTGATGGGGATCACTGATTACAATTATTACCCGCGAACGATGATTTCCCAGTAAGTGCAGGTCAACCGCACTTCCGGAATTAGGACTAACCGTCATTCCTGAAAAAATGAAAAACTTACGTGTGCAAACCACAGGTGCTGTAGCTTGCTTAACAGCTCGCCAGCCATTCTCAAGCCCAGTGTGGATTACACGTGATTGCACAAAGGTGAGAAAGGGTACCGTATCCCCGGATAACATGTATGGATAGCGTACACATTCAAAATATATGTCTATACATCAGGAGGCAGGCTCAGACGGTGTTAGGCCCAGTATGGCTTGCACGTGATTGCACAAAGGTGAGAAAGGGTACCGTATCCCCGGATAACATGTATGGATAGCGTACACATTCAAAATATATGTCTATACATCAGGAGGCAGGCTCAGACGGTGTTAGGCCCAGTATGGATTGCACGTGATTGCACAAAGGTGAGAAAGGGTACCGTATCCCTGGATAACATGTATGGATAGCGTACACATTCAAAATATATGTCTATACATCAGGAGGCAGGCTCAGACGGTGTTAGGCCCAGTATGGATTACACGTGATTGCACAAAGGTGAGAAAGGGTACCGTATCCCTGGATAACATGTATGGATAGCGTACACATTCAAAATATATGTCTATACATCAGGAGGCAGGCTCAGACGGTGTTAGGCCCAGTATGGATTGCACGTGATTGCACAAAGGTGAGAAAGGGTACCGTATCCCTGGATAACATGTATGGATAGCGTACACATTCAAAATATATGTCTATACATCAGGAGGCAGGCTCAGACGGTGTTAGGCCCAGTATGGATTACACGTGATTGCACAAAGGTGAGAAAGGGTACCGTATCCCCGGATAACATGTATGGATAGCGTACACATTCAAAATATATGTCTATACATCAGGAGGCAGGCTCAGACGGTGTTAGGCCCAGTATGGATTGCACGTGATTGCACAAAGGTGAGAAAGGGTACCGTATCCCCGGATAACATGTATGGATAGCGTACACATTCAAAATATATGTCTATACATCAGGAGGCAGGCTCAGACGGTGTCAGGCACAGTATGGATTTGACGGCCCAGACTACACAGCGGAGGAGCAGGGAGAGGTAAAGATTGCAAATGCTGGGGCCCTGCCCAAGCAAGGGGGGCCCACTCGTGGGCGTCGGAACTGGCACTGGGCCCCTCATAGTACGGCGGTGTGTCTGACGGCGGGTGTGCACCACCACCGTCAGAGACACTTGATTGCTCTATGAGGGACCCTGTGCCAGTGCCCGCTCCCAAGAGTTGGCCTACCCACCTGTCCAGGGCAACGGCACTCGCACAGTGTCGTGCGCTAGGTGGTGACCCCGGCCATGGGGGGGGGAGGCAGCACAGTTAGGGAGTTTTAGAAAGTGGCATATGTTGATGTTGGACATTCAGCTGATGCAAAAGGCGAAATAGATCAAGTCCCAGGAAGAGGTGGACCAAAGCAAGCCATTTTTCTGTCACCCTATGTGTCATCAGGGGAAGGTGGGACAAAATCCTTGAAAACCCATGCATGGTTCATTTTAATGAATGTTAGATCATCCACATTTTGGGTTGACAGACGGGTCCTTTTTTCTGTCAGGATTGATCCAGCTGCACTGAAGACTCTTTCCGATAGCACACTTGCAGCTGGGCAAGCGAGCTCCTGTAAGGCATATTGTGCCAATTCAGGCCAGGTGTCCAGTTTAGCGGCCCAATAGTCAAAGGGGAATGACCTGTGTGGGAGAACATCGATATGGGAGGAAAAGTAGTTTGTAACCATAGTTGACAACTGCTGTCTCCTGTCACTTTCCATCGATGCAGTATTACCAGTTGTGTGAGCGGTACTTGAAAAATCAGTCCACAACATTGTCATGAAACCCCTGTCTCCAACGCCACTTCTGCTGTGTGCACCATGAACACCTCTGCCAAGCTGCCCCCGGCCCGTTCGTGTGAGAACCATCACCGCTGCTGTGTGCTGGGAATGCCTCAAGCAACCGATTTACCAGAGTTGCTTGTTTATTAGCCAATATTAGGTCAAGGTTCTCCTGTGGCATGATGTTTTGTAATTTGCCTTTATAGCGTGGATCCAGGATGCTGGCCAACCAGTAGTCGTCATCGTTCATCATTTTGGCAATGCGGGGGTCCCTTTTTAGGATCTGCAAGGCATAATCTGACATGTGGACCAATGTTCCCGGTGTCAATGATGCACTGCGAGTGCTGGGTGGAGGAGCACTTTCTGGCAAATCCACATCCCTCCAGTCACGCACAAACCCTGTACCAGACCTTGCCACGCCAACATTTTCACTTGCCCCGCGAGATGCATCCTCCTCCCCTAAGTAATCATCCCCATCATCATCCTCCTCCTCCTCTTCTTCCTCCACCTCGTCCAGGAGAGGTCCCTGAGCAGACAATGGCTGAATGTCATCAAGGATTCCCTCCTCCTCTTCCTCCTCATCAACATTGGCTGCAGACGCCTGCTCCTTAAGGTGCGTCAAAGTTTGCATGAGCAGACGCATAAGTGGGATGCTCATGCTTAGGATGGCGTCGTCTGCGCTTACCAGCCGTGTGCATTCCTCATAACACTGAAGGACTTTACAGAGGTCTTTCAGCTTCGACCACTGCACACCTGTCAACTCCATGTCTGCTCTCAAAGTGCCTGGCCGTGTATCCTCCCACAAATGCATTATGGCCTGCCTCTGCTCGCACAGCCGCTCCACCATGTGCAGGGTGGAGTTCCACCTTGTTGCAATGTCGATAATGAGGCGGTGGTTGGGAAGGTGGAGCAATCGCTGCAGCTTCTGCATACGAAAGGAGTGTATAGGCAACCGGCGGATGTGCGAGCACAGTCTTCGCACCTTCTGGAGCAGGGCTGTTAACTCCGGATAATTTTTGAGGAAGCACTGCACCACCAGGTTCAAGGTGTGAGCCAAGCAAGGTATGTGGCTGAGTTTTGAAAGGGCTATGGCTGCCACAAAATTACGGCCGTTATCACTAACTACCTTGCCTGCCTCAAGATGTACACTGCCCAGCCATGACTCAGTTTGTCGCTTCAAGTACTCGGCCAGCACCTCGGCGGTGTGTCTGTCGCCCAAACACATCATCTGCAACACAGCCTGCTGACGCTTTCCACTAGCTGCTCGATAGGGGGACACCTTGTGTGCAACAGTGGCAGCTGCAGATGGAGTGCTCGTACGACTGCGCTCTGTGGACGAGCTTTCGCTTCTGGAGGAGGAGGAGGAGGAGGAGGGTCGAACGCCTACAGCCAACTGTTTCCTATACCGTGGGCTAGGCAACACTGTCCCACCACCGCTGTCCCCTGTGGACCCTGCATCCACCACATTAACCCAGTGCGCAGTGATGGACACGTAACGGCCCTGGCCATGCCGACTGGATCATGCATCAGTTGTGAGGTGCACCTTTCCACTCACTGACTGCTTGAGTGCATGGACAATGCGGTCTTTTACATGATGGTGGAGGGCTGGGATGGCTTTGCGAGAGAAGAAGTGGCGACTGAGTAGGTCATAGCGTGGTACTGCATAGGCCATGAGTTCGCGGAAAGCTGCGCTTTCCACCAACCGATAGGGCATCATCTCAAACGAGATTAATTTGGCAATGTGGGCGTTCAAACCCAGTGTTCGCGGATGAGAGACTGAGTACTTTCTTGACCTACTCATAGTGTCTGGGAGGGTGAGCTGGACTTGAGAGCTGCATATGGTGGAAGTAGCGGTGGACAAGGCGGACTGAGAGAGGGTTGATGATGGTGATGGAGTTGGTGTTCTTTCTGATGGCCTAGATTCAGTATTTCGTTGATATAACAGTGGGATTCCCTAACTGCTGTGGCCTTGCAACGACACCTCAACATTTGCTGCTGTGCTAACCGGTGGGCTTACAGTGGGGGAAACAATGTAGCGTTGCTGACTACCTTCTTTGTGATCAGTTGCACATGTGGCACTTGAGGTTTGGTGTTGTGTCCACGCTTGCAAGTGCATGGTGGTTAAATGTCTAAGCATGCAACTGGTATTCAAATTTTTCAGATTTTTCCCTCGGCTAAAGGTCTTTGCGCACTTCTTACAGATAACCTTGGCCTGATCATGAGGATTTTGTTCAAAAAAGTGCCACACTGCACTTTTCCTACTTTGGCAGACATTTTGCGGCCTAGCACGCTGTGATCTTTTGACCCTCTGGACAAGCTGTCCAGCAACTTTTTTGATTTTTGGAACCTGTCTTTGGAGTGCTCCGGGCCTGCCAGATAACAGCTGTTGCGATGTCAATGTCTGCTGTGGATGCTCCTCATCTGAGCTATTGGAAGCAGCACCCTCTTCCCCCAATGGATGCCAATCTGGGTCAACAACTGGGTCATCCATCACCTACTCTTCAATGTCATGTGCACCTTCCTCTGTGTCACCGTGTATGGTGGTATAGTGTGCGGGAAGGGGCACCTGAGTCTCATCAGGGTCAGAATCTGGCTCTGTACACTGCGAGGACAATGTAGTGCTCTGAGTGAATGTACCAGCAGAATCATCTATCAGCGGCTGTGCATCAGTGCACTCCATGTCAGATTCATCTTGGCCTGGGTAATTCACCATTTCACTTGATAATCCAGGCATGGTATGTGAAAACAGCTCCATGGAGTAATCAGTAGTATGGCCTGCGTCATCCTTCAATCTTGGTTGGGGTGAAGGACACAAGGAAAGGTGTGGTTCATAAACATGAGCCTCCAATGACGACTCAGTGCTTTTACTTTTTACAACTTCAGAAGAGGAGGCGATAGAGCTGGAGGCTGAGTCAGCAATGTAAGACAAAACTTTTTCCTGATGCTCTGGCTTTAAAAGCGGTTTGCCAACTCCTAGAAAACTAAGTCTTCGAAGCCTTATGGAGCCAGACGATGATGCAGGCTCAACACCTCCTGCATTCGGTCCTATTTTGCTCTTGCCACTACCATCAGATCCACCACCAACACCATCATTACCAGCTGCCAACCCCCGCCCAATTCCTCGGCCTCTTCCACCAGCCTTCCTCATTTTTTGTAGAAATGTAGACAAAATCCAACAAACTATATAGTAATGTAAAACAAGGTACAAGGTGTCTATAGGACAGGGGAGATTTTGAATTTCTGCACACACTTGTGGACACTGGACACTTATGGATTGTGTGAGGCCCACTGAATATCAGAGCGCTATGTCACAGGCTCGATGGCACAGGTGTGAAAAAAGTGACTACAGGATAAGGGAGATTTTGAATTTCTGCACACACTAGTTTACACTGGACACTTTTGGATTGTGTGAGGCCCACTGAATATCAGAGCGCTATGTCACAGGCTCGATGGCACAGGTGTGAAAAAAGTGACTACAGGATAAGGGAGATTTTGAATTTCTGCACACACTAGTGGACACTGGACACTTTTGGATTGTGTGAGGCCCACTGAATATCAGAGCTCTATGTCACAGGCTCGATGGCACAGGTGTGAAAAAAGTGACTACAGGATAAGGGAGATTTTGAATTTCTGCACACACTAGTGGACACTGGACACTTTTGGATTGTGTGAGGCCCACTGAATATCAGAGCGCTATGTCACAGGCTCGATGGCACAGGTGTGAAAAAAGTGACTACAGGATAAGGGAGATTTTGAATTTCTGCACAGACTAGTGGACACTGGACACTTTTGGATTGTGTGAGGCCCACTGAATATCAGAGCGCTATGTCACAGGCTCGATGGCACAGGTGTGAAAAAAGTGACTACAGGATCACAGAGATTATGAATTTCTGCACACACTTGTGGACACTGGACACTTATGGATTGTGTGAGGCCCACTGAATATCACAGCGCTATGTCACAGGCTCGATGGCACAGGTGTGAAAAAAGTGACTACAGGATAAGGGAGATTTTGAATTTCTGCACACACTAGTGGACACTGGACACTTTTGGATTGTGTGAGGCCCACTGACTATCAGAGCGCTATGTCACAGGCAGAAATTGGCTAGTGTATCACAAACTACAAGGTGTATGTAGAATTGGGCAGAATAGGAATCTCCCTAGAGTGTAGGTCTGTAAGAACGGAACAAGTCCTCCACTTATCCTTCCACAGTGACACACAGATAGCTTCACTGTGGCCGTGATAACAGCCGTTACACAGTACTGAGAGGAGCGTGCACGTACACGGCTGTCCGGTGTACGTAAAATTGTCAAGCTCCGTGTTTTTTAAGTATACGGACTGACACACGCTGTCTCTCTATAGTTTTGAATGTGATCAAACAGCAAATAAATTTAACTGTTTGAAAGCTAGACAAAACTAGTAGGTGCAGGTCTGTAAGAACGGAACATGTCCTCGACTTATTCTCACAGAGTGACACACAGATAGCTTCACTGTGGCTGTGATAACAGCCGTTACACGGTACTGTGTAAGGAGCGTACACCGCTGTATGGTGTGAAAAAATGCACGCTCAGTACCTCAGCAGGACAAAAAAAAAAAATTGGGATTGCTTTTAAAAAAGCAGTTTGCAGAGCAGTGGGTAAACAGCAATGCAGCTGTCAGGAAGCCTTAGAAGGCAGCCTAACAACCAACACCGCTGATCCACCACAATATAGCCTCCCCTTGCACTGCACACACAGTGACTGGTGTGTTGTACAGGCAAAATCGCTAGCAGCAGAAGCAGTTTTTTTTTCTTCTTCCCTGCCTAACGCTCTCCCTACAGAATCAGCAGCAGCAACCTCTCCCTATGCTAAGATCGGCAGAAGTAAGATGGCGGTTGGCGTGCACTCCCTTTTATAACCCCTGTGACGCCCACCAAAGCAAGCCAATCACTTGCATGCCCTTCTGAAAGATGGTGGTGACCCCTGCCTATGTCATCACGTTGCCCACAGTGTCCGTGGATCCTGATTGGCTGAAAAAGAGCGCAAACAAACTTTTGAAACGCGACTTTGGCACGCAAGTCGCCGACCTCATGGCCGACCCCATCCTAGGGTCGGGTTTCGTTTCATGAAACCCGACTTTGCCAAAAGTCGGCGACTTTTGAAATTTTTTGACCCGTTTCGCTCAACTCTAGTTATATGTACTAGGCTCAAGTACTAAACTTGGGAGGGAAAATGGTGACAAAAAAAGGTAAATTTTTGCTAAGAAGCATAGATACCAGTGGGGGCACCGGACAAATTCAAAGTCGAGAACAAGACAGCAATTATGTTTAAACCCACCATCCCTGTAAATAAGAATGCAAAGTGGATAAACTACCTATACTATAATCAACAACGGTTTATAAAATATACTGGGGTTGCCATAAAGGCAATTATTGACCCATTAAGTTTACAATAGTTATTTTATGTCCTTTGATCATATTTTCCTTAATTCTATGCTGCATAGCTCCATGCTTTAAGAAAATGATGACGATGACCATGGAAACCACAGTGATTACCATGCATGCCGATTTTGAAGATCCCCTGTATGAAAGATGTCCCTATGAAACCATGCGAGCACCACCTCCGGAATATGCCTGCCTGAAGCAAACCAACGAGGGAGAAACTAGGATCTGACTTCCTCCTGTGCAAAGTCCGCTGGGGGGGGGTTCATCTACTAGAGATGGGTCGTCTCGTATATACGGTGAAGATTAGTTAGTTAGGTTCCAGCATTGTTGAGATAGGTAAGCCGGGAGGACAGATCGATAGGTTCAACGAGATTAGGATTTTGATTTTGCATATTTCCAAATAGGGACTGTTAAGGGGAGAATATATGGCATATGAATATATACAAGAATCAAAATTATACCACTATATGGACGCTTTCCTCAAATATTAAGGGGGTTTTACACATAGCGATATCGCTAGCGATATTGCTATAACGTCACCGATTTTGTGACGTTATAGCGATATCGCTAGCGATATCGCTATGTGTGATACTTACCTCCGACCGGCTCCCCCGCTGTCCATCGCTGATCGCGTAAGAATGTCTGGCTCCATTTCTTGTCGTCAGCTTCCTGCTGGGGCTTCCTGCTGTGACGACAAGCGACGCGTGGAGGCGGGCGGGAGGACGTCAGGATCGCTGTGTGTGAAAGGTGAGTATCTTGCACTGCATCGCTGCTGCATCGCTGTGAGATCTTTCTGTGTGAAAGCTCACTAACGATCATTTAGCGATGCATCAGTGATCCTGACCGGGTCGGATCGCTGGTGCATCGCTAAATGTAAAAGAGCCTTTAGAATCATATAGCTTTAAGATACTTCTGATTCTCTAAGACTTATTTCTGTATTTCTGTATCCACCTAGTCTCATCGAAACTGGGTTAGGCTAGGCCAGAAACAATAATCAGTTGCATAATGATTATATAGAGATATAGGACATATGAGATCAATACTAATTTGCTATTTGGGGTAAACAGTAATTTGGAAAAGATCCCATGATGTAACACAATGAGACAGCTTGATTTCTGTTATAAAAACTGTGCATCTCTGATTAAAGATAGAGAAGAATCATTTGACATGATACACCTTGTCTTGTGTATTCTTTTCTCCGTGCACGTATAATCTCTGCCAGAGATCCAATTCGGCCACAGACAATCTAAAGAGACCCTTCACACACTATATGAACGCCACATACCCCAAGGAATGGGTGCTCAATCCTGAAGAAATATAACAAAATCCAATAACACAATGAAAGAAAAAAGGATGACACTCACTGTTACCAAAAGTAGAAGTCTTTATTTCATGGATAAAAATGTATGGGCTCGGGAGCAATGCAAAGAGTGCGGACAACGGCCGTTTCGCACTCTTGTGCTTCAACAGGTCCTAATGGCAAGTGGCAGGAGAAAGGTGCCTATAACCACACACCTGTGGAGCACCGCCTCCTGACAGCCGACATTAATAACACACTTACCAGAGAGAATGCATAAAACATTAAAAGCAACATATGCACAAACAGTTAAAAACAAAAGCAAAACTTACAAATCTTAAAGAGCACAAATTACAGTAAACTCAGAGAAAAACGGACATGTCCACCCTTTCATTCAAGCCCAACGCACCTGTTGCATTGGACCGCAGTATCAAGGATATCATCCACATAACGTATAAATAGCCTGATGTGTTTCAGAAAAGGATTATTCACAGAGTACACAAATCTTTCTTCAAAAACGGAAAGAAACAAATTTGCAAACGTACATGCGACCATTGGTCTGATACTGTGGTTCGCGCCGCAGATAAAGGTGGAAATGTGGTACTCCTCACAAACGAATACTACATAGCTGAAGCACATAGACAGCTAGCGGACACCAACACTTATTCAAAACTGGCAGCAGATCCAACAAATAAATTTAAAAATGATTTACGCTCTTTTCTGAGAAAGCAAGTGGAGAATAATATACTCTCCAAGAAAAGAGCAGAAAATTTATTGCCCAACTTCCCCCGAAAAGCACACTTGTATCACATACCCAAGATTGATAAGTCTTTATCCCAACCACCGACACTGCGATCCCAACACGGGTCGCAGTGTGAACAAATCATAAGCGACTGCGGGGCGCGATCTGTGGCCGTGTGATATGAAGGTCGGGATGTGATCTGAGAGCACGGGCACATCGGGTAGCGCTGACTGCGCATGCCCACAAAACTATGGAACAGCACAGGCGCCAGCATTTCAAAAGAACACTGAGGAGGCGGCGCCAAATGCAAAGTGACTGATGGATGCGAGGCATCTGTCAAAGGGGGAAAAGACCTGCCCCCCTATCAAAATTCAGGTATTTTTGAACAATTTTAAAAACGATTATTTCTGCGGTAGAAGGGATGCTGAGTAAAAGAGCCACCTTGACAGAATGCAGCATTAGTGCTGCACAAGGTGGCTCTTTTACTTAAAACCGCCTGGGGGGGTGATAGGTTCCCTTTAACTTATTCAGCCATTTCATGTCATGTTAATGGTTTCCTTTTGAAATATATGTAAGGAAAACAAACCTCCTAATGTGCCGTATACACTACCATTCAAAAGCTTGGGGTCACCCAGACAATTTTGTGTTTTACATGAATACTCATACTTTTATTAATCAAATGAGTTGCAAAATTAATTTAAAATCTAGTCCAGACATTGACAAGGTTCAAAAAAAGATTTTTATTTGAAATAATAATTTTCTCCTTTAATCTTTGCCTTTGTCAAAGAATGTACCTTTTCTGAACATCTCCTTACTAGCGCTAATCTGAAGTACTTGTAGTTATGAATTACACTCAAGTTCCTCTTTCTTGCTGTTACTCAGAACGCCACTCGCATGACAGGCAGCTGTAGCCAACTTCAGGGACTCCTTACAATCATGTCTCGGCTCACACACGTTGCTGCTCCGTCGTCGAGTCTTAGGTGGGAATAAAGTGGTCACAACTTCTATTCCTCCGGTTTCTGCTGTAGGATCATTCTTCTGCCCCCTGTTGAAGTCACAGCAGTGATGACACGCGTTGGGCTTACAGGAGCCACGCTTATGTCCTGCTGCTTACTCGTATTATGGTTCAACTGTCTATGAGCATGCCTATTATGGTGGTTCTAACATAGTGGTATTGTATTAAGTATAATCTGTGGGGGATGGTGAGAGGGTTTGACAAGCTTATACGCCTCTGACTTTTTGCCCTCAGCCACTTGGCATTCATTTATGGGGCTTGTATGAATAAGTATGAGGCTTGTATGATCGTTTGTTTACTCTCTCTCCTTACTTATTGTATTTGGTGTCCATCTATATCTCCCCTAGGGAATTTTTTTTTTTTGGGGGGGGGGTTTGCCTACATAATATTCACCATAGATTTGTCTTCACAACTTCTTATCAGTCTTTATTCTAGCCATATGATAATGTAGATTTATTATTCCATCAGAATACTCATTTACATACAGGGCATAAACTGTGGCTGCCTGTATGTATTTTTGCAATTGTTTTTAATTGTTTTTAAATCTCTTTGTGGTTTTGTGTGTCCCAATAAAAAGTAATATATTTGTTAATATTTTTCTGGTGATCCCTGCTATTAGTATGATTCTTGTCTCTCATTAATAAAAGGATCATTAGGATCACACACAGCCTTGGATACCAGCGCCCGGCCTTTGGCGCATTAAACTTAGGGAAGGGCTCTGCTCTAGCCCTAGTCCCCAGCTCTCTCCTCCTCGCGTTCCGTCCTTTTCTATCTTTCCTTCAGAAGAGCTGATCTTTCTCTTTCTTTCCTTGCCAGCAGCTCCAGCTCACAGGAGGCTGCTGCATCTACATCCTCTCTCTCCTTTCCCCTTAGGGGAACTGATCTAACTTTCTGTCAGCTTTCTCCTCTTAGTGCAATCTAAGCTCCACCCACCTCCCAGCACCCTTCATGAACCAAAGGCAGCTGCCATAAAGGGTGCTCTGCTGTTCTAAGGTGTCTCTGCTGGGTGCAGGTGCTGGAGTCTGGTCAGGTGTTACCATCTTACCTGAGGAGTGGGATACTACACCTCAGGAGGAGGTGTAGTACCTCTGTGGTGACTGAACCCTCAGGGGCGCCACATACCCCCTATGTAGTATGGTCACCAACGCCTCCTACACAGAAGGATATCAGGATATCCCAGGCAGGGCCGGACTGGGTATCTGGCAGTTTTCGCAAATGCCAGATTGGCTGGTCCTATCGTGGGACACGTCTGCTGTACTGTTAATAGTATCATCGTCGTTAGGATGCTAATGCTATTAACAGTTGTGACGGAGTACAGACTCGCAGATTCGTGTCATACTTAGGGAGGCCGCAGACATCCCTTTTTTTCGGTGGCCTTTCAGAGGCCAGTACACAAAGTTGACGTTGGTGGTGCAATGACATCACTACATTGCACAATCAGCGTTCACTGAGAGACCAGATAGAAGAGGAGACAGATACTGTGGAGGACGTGGAGCCTGGATTAGGTATTAGGATTTTTTTACTTTTATAATGCAGTGGGGGGACCATCATATTGTATGAAGGCTGTTTGGGGGAACCATCATGCTATTTGGGAGACTGTGGGGTGGAGCACCATACTATATAGAGTGCTTTTTGGTGGAGAGGGCAAGGTCTTTGACACCAACCAAGGGAAGAGAGCATTTGTAGTAGGAGGGATTGGTCGACTATGTCAAAGGCAGAAGACAGGTCTAGAAAGAGGAGTATTGAGAATTGTCTATTAGCTTTGGCAGTAAGTAATCATTACTCATTTTGATAAGGGCAGTTTCAGTGGAGTGGTGGGAACCGAAGCCAGATTGTAGGCTGTGAAAGTGTGAGTTAGGGCATGTGCACACACTGAGTATTTTGTGAGTTTTTACCCCAGTATTTGTAAGCCAAAACCAGGATTGGAACCGTCAGAGGAAAAGTATAATAGAAATGGAGCGCCCCGCGGGGCCTGGGGGTACTCGGTACCGAGCCCGTCGACTTCAATGGGGGACGGTGTCACGGCAACGACCCGGTCCGTGGCCCAGAGGCTTCCAGTAATAAAATAGAGGAAAGTTGTGTGGTATCTATGTGGTAAAAATAAAGATGAAGTTTATAGATGGTTAAATACGTGACGTCACCTGTGGTATTCTGGTCAGAGGTGACCAGCGCTGCGGTGTTGTTCCCCTGAGACTGTTGGTGTGTCGCAGCTGAGGTGAAAATAGCTCTCCACAGGTAGAGCAATAGTTCCAGGGCAAAGATGTTAAATTAATAGTAAAAATGGCTGCGAACATTGGGGTGCAGAGAAATGAGAGAAAGACACAGAGAGGTGCAGTTTCTTTACCTTTTACTTGAAAGTGGTTGTAATCCGGAGTACCACATACAGGTGATGGAATGAGTCAGGCTCGCCTGGAGGCATTCAGGGGATCCACCTTGCCAGGGGCTTAGGACCTTCCTTCTGCGCTTTGTGTGTGGGTCTCCGCTGTTTATAACTATGCTGCGACCCTCAATTGCGTGATGATTTCACTAACCTGTACGGCTGTCAGCATGAGCCTATTCCACGGGTACCGTCCTTTTCACCGTCAGCCCCGGGCTCCTTATCTGCTGTCATACCCTCAGGTATTCAAATGTCTCACAGGAATTTACAATTCCCTGTACTTTCAGATTCGGCGTTTAGAACATACAGCTCCTGACCACCAAAGACTCTGACGTCCCTTTTCTCTCTATTAGCGCTTCGCTCTGGGGTCTGCTATCTGCAGTTTTAACTTCCCAGAATCTCTCCATCTCTGCTCGTGTCCTTTCCATCTTCACAGATCAGCTGCCTGTCTTGAGCTCCTCTCAGATCAGCTCCCTGTCTTCAACTGACAGGATCTTCCAGAAAGATCTTTTTACCTTACTTTTTTTAACTGCCTTGTCAGTTCTCGTCACAGCTGCTCTCATTTCCAAGACAACCCCCTCAGCTGACTTCTAGCTGACTTCTAGCTGACTCACCAACCCCCTCTGCTGGCCAGAATTTATAAGGCATCTCCTTTTTCTGACCTGCAGCAGGAATTGTGATTTAATCTATGTTACCTGGCATGGGGGTCCCTTTTCTGCCTCCAAGCATGACTTGACCTCTTAGAGGGAGGCAATGTCATTGTGACAACCGGACTCTGGGGTGTCACAGAAACACGTCACCACTTCTGCATTTTTCACTCACTCCTGGTTTTGGCTTACAGAAACTGGGGTAAAAAAAAAATCACCAAATACTGGATGTGTGCATGTGGCCTTAGGCTGGAGTCACACTCACCGTATACAAAAATCGGTCTGAGAATCGAACAAATGTTCCCTGAACAGTGATCCGTCTGTAATCTGTTTGCAATGCGAGGATGCGATTTCCTCGCATCTAGTAACAGTGTGACATCCGTATGTCATCCGTATGCAATGTGATTTTAACATGAGGTTTTACATACAGCAGTTCTCTCTATGTAAAAGCTCATGTTAAAATCGCATTGTACAACACAACAGTAAACATCATTTTAAAACCAAATAATCTTCAAAACATATAGAGAGACAGAGAGAGAGAGATTAAAAGCCGGCAGATGCCTATAGAATAAGTTAGAATAGAATAGATAGAATAGATATATACACATAGAATAGTTGTGTATATATATATATATATATATACCAGTGACACAAATATATCTAATATATAAAGCTGAATGTGTGTGTATGTATGTATGTATGTATGTATGTATGTATGTATGTCCGGGATTGGCATCTGCACCGTCGCATCTACAGCCACAAAATTTTGCAGTCACACGTCTGGACCCCGAGAGCGTAATAGGCTATGTTGTGAGGTGAAATTTTAACCCCGCACATTCCAATTCACCAAACAATTTGGCCTATTATTCTTATCACTTCTATGGTGTTATCGTCCTTCTGTAAAGCTGGAAATAACACAATTTATTACCGTGCCAACACAGACCACCCTCTGACACAGACTGCAGGGGGAGCCCAGTATCACACAGGATAGGATTAGACACACGGCTCAGCAGTCAGTATCACACAGGATAGGATTAGATACACAGCTCAGCAGTCAGTATCACACAGGATAGGAATAGATACACGGCTCAGAAGACAGTATCACACAGGATAGGATTAGACACACAGCTCAGCACACAGTATCACACAAAATAGTATTAGATACACAGCTCAACAGACAGTATCACACAGAATAGGATTAGATACACGGCTCAGCAGTCAGTATCACACAGGATAGGATTAGATACACGGCTCAGCAGTCAGTATCACACAGGATAGGATTAGATACATGGCTGAGCAATCAGTAATACACATGATAGGATTAGGTACACGGCTCAGCAGTCAGTATCACACAGGATAAGGTTAGATACACGGCTCAGCAGACGGTATCACACAGGATAGGATTAGATACTCTGCTCAGCAGTCAGTATCACACAGGATGGGATTAGATACACGGCTCAGCAGTCAGTATCACACAGGATAGGATTTGACACATGGCTCAGCAGTCACTATCACACAGGGTAGGAATAGATACACATCTCAGCAGTCAGTATCACGCAGGATAGGATTAGATACACAGCTCAGCAGTCAGTATCACGCAGGATAGGATTAGATACACGGCTGAGAAGTCAGTAACACACATGATAGGATTAGGTACACAGCTCAGCATACATTATCACACAGGATAGGATTAGATACACAGCTCAGAAACAGGATGTGCCAAAGGAGAGAACATTTTCATTCCAATAATTCCACTCATTCCATCTGATTTGTTTTTTGACTTTAAACGCCTCCAGTTTTCTGTTCAACTGCTATTTGCAATGTCCATTAACAATGCTCAGGGACAGTCCTTGAAAGTAGTAGGGATCGATTTGCAATCTCTATGCTTTTCTCATGGTCAACTTTAAGTGGTCTGTTCAAGAGTTGGAACTGCCAAAAATCTGTTCATCTTTGCACCGAAAGGAAAAACCAAAAATCTTGAATGAGTTGAAAATAAAATACTATCAATACTTGGGTAATCGTTTAGTTAATTTGTGTTGCAAATCTGTAGTGTTGAATATATGATGTGAAATATTTTTATGTGCAATATAATCATTATAATTTGTTATAACTAACCACATTTACGCCGGGCTCTTCAGCTAGTATATACATATATCTCATTATTTTTCATAGTCAGATAGCAGAATAGCTGATAATATATTTCTCGGCTTCTGTGAAATCATTGCAGAAGCCAACAGGATACAGTAGGAGACATGGATTACATACAGTAAACCATTGCAGAACAGTTAGATTTATATATGTCAGTGACTAATACTGTTAGTAGTATGTGTGTGTGTAAAATTTGGGACCTGTATGTATTCAACCCATTTACCCCCAAGGGTGGTTTGCACGTTAATGACCGGGCCAATTTTTACAATTCTGACCACTGTCCCTTTATAAGGTAATAACTCTGGAACGCTTCCATGGATCCCGGTGATTCCGACTATGTTTTCTCATGATATATTTTACTTCATGTTAGTGGTAAAATTTCATTCAAATAACTTGTGTTTATTTGTGAAAAAAATGGAAATTTGCCAAATTTTGAAAATTTTGCAATTTTCCAACTTTGAATTTTTATGCCCTTAAATCACAGAGATACGGCACACAAAAAATTAATAAATAACATTTCCCACATGTTTACTTTACATCAGCAAAATTTTGGAATCAAATTTTTTTTTTTTTAGGAAGTTATAAGGGTTAAAAGTTGACCAGCGATTTCTCAATTTTACAACACCATTTTCTTTTAGGGACCACATCACATTTGAAGTCACTTTGAGGGGTCTATATGATAGAAAATATCCAAAATTGTCACCATTCTAAAAACTGCACCCCTCAAGGTGCTCAAAACCAGATTCAAGAAGTTTATTAACCCTTCAGGTAGTTCACAGGAATTTTTTGAATGTTTAAAAAAAAAAGAATATTTAACTTTTTTTCACAAAAAAATTACTTCAGGTCCAATTTTTTTATTTTACCAAGGGTAACAGGAGAAATTGGACTGCAAAAGTTATTGTGCAATTTGTCCTGAGTATGCTGATACCTGATATGTTGGGGGGGGGGGTCCACTGTTTCGGTGCATGGCAGAGCTCAGAAGGGAAGAAGCGCCATTTGACTTTTTCAATGCAAAATTGGCTGGAATTCAGATCGGACGCCATGTCATGTTTGGAGGGGCCCTGGGCCCTTTCGTGCCTAAACAGTGGAACCCCCCAAGTTACCCCATTTTGGAAACTAGACCCCTCAAGGAACTTACCTAGATATGTGGTAAGAACTTTCAACCCCCAAGGGCTTCACAAAAGTTTATTACGTACAGTCGTACAATTAAAAAATCATTTTTTCCACAAAAATGATCTTTTCACCCCCAATATTTATATTCTCAAGGAAAACAGGACCCCAAAAGTTATTGTGCAATTTGTCCTTAGTACTCTCATAACCCATATGTGGGGGTAAACCACTGTTTGGGCGCATGGCAGAGCTCGGAATGGAATGAGCGCCATTTAACTTTTTCAACGCAGAATTGGCTTGATGCCATATCGCATTTGGAGAGCCTCTGATGTGGCTAAACAGTAGAAACCCCCCCAAAATGACACCATTTTGGAAACTAGACCCCCCCAAGGAGCTTATCTAGATATGTCATGAGAACTTTAAACCCCCAAGTGCTTCACAGAAGTTTATAATGTACAGCCGCACAATAAAAAAAATCATATTTTTTCCACAAAAATGATCTTTTCACCCCCAATTTTTATTTTCCCAAGGGTAACAGGACCCCAAAAGTTATTGTGCAATAGGTACTGACTTTGCTGATACCCCAAATGTGGGGGTAAACGACTATTTGGGTGCATGGCAGAGCTCGGAAGGGAAGCAGCGCCATTTGACCTTTTTGGCTGGAATTCAGATCGGACGCCATGCTGCGTTTGGAAAGCCCCTGATGTGCCTAAACAGTGTAAATCCCCACAAATGACACCATTTTGGAAACTATACCCCCCCAGGGAACTTTTCTAGATGTGTGGTGAGCACTTTGAACCCCCATGGGCTTCACAGAAGTTTATAACGCCTGGACGTGAAAATAAGAAAATCATATTTTTTCCACAAACATGATCTTTTAGTCCCCAATTTTTGTATTTTCCCAAGGGTAACAGGAGAAATTAGACCCCAAAAGTTGTTGTCCAATTTGTCCTGAGTACGCTGATATCCCATATGTGGGAGAAAACTACTGTATGGGCACACGTCGGGGCTCGGAAGGGAAGTAGTGACGTTTTGGAATGCAGACTTTGATGGAATGGTCTGCAGGTGTCATGTTGCCTTTGGAGAGCCCCTGATGTGCCTAAACTGTGGAAACCCTCCATAAGTGACCCCATTTTGGAAACTAGACCCCCCAAGGAACTTATCTAGATGTGTGGTGAGCACTTTGAACCCCCAAGTGCTTCACAGAAGTTTATAACGCCAGGGCGTGAAAATAAAAAAAACATTTTTTCCACAAACATGATCTTTTAGTCCCCAATTTTTTTATTTTACCAAGGGTAACACGAGAAATTGGACCCCAAAAGTTGTTGTGCAATTTGTCCTGGGTAGGCTGATATGATATGTGGGGGTAAACCACTGTTTGGGTGCAAAGCAGAGCTTGGAAGGGAAGGAGCACCGTTTGACTTTTTTAGAGCAGAATTGGCTGGAATTGAGATCAGACGCTATGTTGCGTTTGGAGAGCCCCTAATGGGCCTAAACAGTGGAACCCCCCCAATTCTAACTCCAACCCTAACCCCAACACACCTCTAACCCTAATCTCAGCTCTAACCCTAGCCCTATCCCTAATGGAAGAATGGAAATATATACATTTTTTTAATTTTATTATTTTTCCTAACTTAGGGGGTGAGAAATGGTGGTTTGATTTACTATTTATGGTGGGTTTTTATGTTTGGCAGCTGTCACACGCTAAAAGACGCTTTTTATTGTAAAAATAGTTTTTGCATCACCACATTTTGAGAGCTATAATTTTTCCACATTTTGACCCACCGAGTCATGTCAAGTCTTTCTTTTTTGCGGGACATGTTGACGTTTTTATTGGTATGATTT
Organism: Dendrobates tinctorius; assembly: GCF_039654945.1. Classification (NCBI taxonomy): domain Eukaryota; kingdom Metazoa; phylum Chordata; class Amphibia; order Anura; family Dendrobatidae; genus Dendrobates; species Dendrobates tinctorius. Next base: position 790,561 of record NW_027361793.1, read on the forward strand.
TCGGGCACGTGACATTTTTATTCCGATTTTTGGGATGCAGAATGAGCAAAAAAGAAGCATTTCATGAATTTCTTTTGGGGGTGCATTTACACCGTTCTGCATGTGGTTAAATTGATAAAGCAGTTTTATTCTTTGGGTCAGTACGATTACAGCGATACCTCATTTATGTTATTTTTATGTTTTGGCGCTTTTATGCAATAAAAACAATTTTATATAAAAAATAATTATTTGTGCATCGCTTTATTCTGCGAGCTATAACATTTATTTTTTGCTGATGACGCTGTGTGGTGGCTCGATTTTTGCGGGACAAGACGACGTTTTCAGCGGTACCATGTTTATTATACACTTTTTTTGATCGCGCGTTATTGCACTTTTTATTTGGCTGTATGATGATAAAGCATTGCTTTTTGCTTTGTTTTTTATTTTTTAAGGGGTTCACTAAAGGGGTTAACTAGTGGGACAGTTTTACAGGGTGGGTCACGGCAATACTAAATATGTGTAATTTTATTGTTTTTGTTTTTTTATTTCAAAAAATGAATTTATTAGGGTATATACTGTATCTATATATATATATATATATATATATATACACTCACTGGCCACTTTATTAGGTACACCTGTCCAACTGTGTGTTAAGACTTAATTTCTAATCAGCCAATCACATGGCGGCAACTCAGTGCATTTAGGCATATAGACATGGTCAAGACAATCTCCTGCAGTTCAAACCGAGCATCAGTATGGGGAAGAAAGGTGATTTGAGTGCCTTTGAACGTGGCATGATTGTTGGTGCCAGAAGGGCTGGTCTGAGTATTTCAGAAACTGCTGATCTACTGGGATTTTCACGCACAACCATCTCTAGGGTTTACAGAGAATGGTCCGAAAAAGAAAAAAAATCCAGTGAGCGGCAGTTCTGTGGAGCCGGAAATGCCTTGTTGATGCCAGAGGTCAGAGGAGAATGGGCATACTGGTTCGAGCTGATAGAAAGGCAACAGTGACTCAAATTGCCACCCGTTACAACCAAGGTAGGCAGAAGAGCATCTCTGAACGCACAGTGCGTCGAACTTTGAGGCAGATGGGCTACAGCAGCAGAAGACCACACTGGGTACCACTCCTCTCAGCTAAGAACAGGCATCTGATGGCTACTTTCAGCAGGATAATGCGCCATGTCATAAAGCTCGAATCATCTCAGATTGGTTTCTTGAACATGACAATGAGTTCACTGTACTCAAATGGCCTCCTCAGTCACCAGATCTCAATCCAATAGAGCATCTTTGGGATGTGGTGGAACGGGAGATTCGCATCAGGGATGTGCAGCCGACAAATCTGCGCCAACTGTGTGATGCCATCATGTCAATATGGTCCAAAATCTCTGAGGAATGCTTCCAGCACCTTGTTGAATCTCTGCCACGAAGAATTGAGGCAGTTCTGAAGGCAAAAGGGGGTCCAACCCGTTACTAGCATGGTGTACCTAATAAAGTGGCCAGTGAGTGTATATATACAGTATATATATATATATATACATATATATCTTTAAATTTATTTAGAGATTTTTTTATAAATTATTTTTACATGTGTTTTTTTACTTTATTATTTTGTCCCAGTGTGGGACATCACTGTGAAGTGTCAGATCGCTGATCTGACACTTTGCAGTGCAGTGTCAGATCAGCGATCTGACATAGGCACTGCAGCAGGCTTCCTTGGTGCCTGCTCTCTGCAGGTACTGAGGAAGCCGCCTCCCTGCAGGTCCATGAATGCCCCCGCGGCCATCTTGAATCTGGGGGCCTGCAGAGAAGGAGACCCTCAGAACAGCGCAGCACATCGCGCTGCTCCGAGGGTCTCAGGGAAGCATGCAAGGAGCCCCCTCCCTGCGTGATTCTTCCCTAATCCCCCGGTACACTGCAATCATGTTTGATCACAGTGTTCCAGGGTTTAACACTCCAGGGACGGTCCGTGACCGCCCCTGACACATAGTGCCGGGTGTCAGCTGAGATAATCAGCTGACACCCGGCCTTGATCAGTGGCACTCCCCCTCGGGGGTGCCGCTGATCGTTTAGACGTACTATCCCGTCCCCGGTCATACAGGCCTGTGTACCGTGGACGGGATAGTACGTCTGATGTCAGAAAGGGGTTGATAAAAGAAAAAACTTGCGTGCTCGGTCAGTAAGTTAACATACAAAAGACAAAAAACTGACTGGCACATCCAGACTAGTGTTAATAGGTGCATACCAGGAGGAGCTACCTCCATATATAATATACAAAAAAAGCTGACACTCTATCATGTTAAAGCATGTCAATGTGAAATATAGGAAATATGAATAGCATAGAGCACTCTGCCCTCCACCAAGGGTAAGTCCTTACATACCCATAAATGCAGGCATTGCTGACAGAGGTGTCCACATTCACCCAGGAATTCGGACATCAGCCATAGGCCGGGATCACACATGTGAGGAATACGGCCGAGTCTCGCATGTTAATACCCGGCACTGCCACCGGCACTCGGGAGCGGAGCGTGCGACCGCATAGCAATACATTGAGCCGCACTCTCCGCTCCTGAGTGCAGGGTATTAACATGCGAGACTCGGCCGTATTCCTCGCATGTGTGATCCCCGCCTTAGAGAGGTGTTTACACAGGTCAGGGACCCATGAGACTGAGACCACCTTGACGATGGTTGATGGGCAGATAATATTTGGCCAAATTTTATGCTAAGCATCTCATATTTTTTCTAATACTCCAAAGCCGTATTGCTATTCAAATTTCACATTGACATGCTTTAGCATGATAGAGTGCAACCTTTTTTTGTATATTGTATATGGAGGTAGCTCCTCCTGACAGGGGCGGACACAGACTGTAGTGGGCCCCTGTGCAAGAAATTTTTCGAGCCCCCCAACCCTTCATAGGGCAACAAAGTTATTTGTTATATAGACCCCCCCAGCATGGTATAATACAGCCCAGCATGGTATATAGCCCCCCAGCATGGTATGATACAGCCCAGCATGGTACATAGCCCCCCCCAGCATGGTATAATACAGCCCAACATGGTATATAGCCCCCCAAGAATGGTATATAGCCCCCCCAGCATGGTATAATACAGCCCAGCATGGTATATAGCCCCCCCAGCATGGTATAATACAGCCCAGCATGGTATATAGCCCCCCCAGCATGGTATAATACAGCCCAGCATGGTATATAGCCCCCAGCATGGTATAATACAATCCAGCATGGTATATAGCCCCCCCAGCATGGTATAATACAGCCCAGAATGGTATATAGCCCCCCCAGCATGGTATAATACAGCCCAGCATGGTATATAGCCTCCCCCCAGCATGGTATAATACAGCCCAGCATGGTATATAGCCTCCCCCCAGCATGGTATAATACAGCCCAGCATGGTATATAGCCCCCCCAGCATGGTATAATACAGCCCAGCATGGTATATAGCCCCCCAGCATGGTATAATACAGCCCAGCATGGTATATAGCCCCCCCAGCATGGTATGATACAGCTCAGCATGGTATATAGCCCCTCAGCATGGTATATAGCCCCCCCAGTATGGTATATAGCCCCCCCAGCATGGTATAATACAGTCCATCATGGTATATAGCCCCCCCAGCATGGTATAATACAGCCCAGCATGGTATATAGCCCCCCAGCATGGTATAATACTGCCCAGCATGGTATATAGCACCCCAGCATGGTATAATACAGCCCAGCATGGTATATAGCCCCCCCAGCATGGTATATAGCCCCCCCAGCATAGTATGATACAGCCCAGCATGGCATATAGCCCCCCAGCATGGTATATAGCCCCCCCAGCATGGTCCCACAGTCCAGTACTCACACTGATTTAAAAAAAAACAAACAAAAAAAACACTCCTCACCTTCTCCTCGTGCCTGCGTTGCTCCCGACTCCTGTCTCCTCTCCTGCTCTGCCTGGTATACAGTGAGAGCGCGATGACGTCATCGCGCACCCGCTGTGTCAGAGGCAGAGCGGGGAATGATGGGAGAGGGAGCTTCAGCTGACGCTCTCTCCTCCAGGCTCCATCATTGCCTCCTTCAATTTGGGGGGGGTGGAGTCGGTGCTTGGGGCAGTCGGGCCCCCCTGCCTCACAGGGGCTCCCTTACCTCCTGCAGCGCTGCTCTCCTCATTGCACTACACATGGCTAACTTGAATTTTGACATAATTAGCCATGCTGGAGGGGGCCCCTCTCCCCCGGGGCCCGGTCTGCATGGGCGGTAGGTCATGGTTATTTAACTATCAGATTTTTGGCAGTGTATTTAATACATGTTTTAATTACTTTTTAACACTTTGCATAGGCATTTTCCACTTTTTTTAATCTATAAAAACCTATGAAGAAAATTAGCAGGAAAACTAACTAGAGCAGGAAAAATGTTGATAAGTACTCTACCAACTCCAAAATTGCCACAATCAAAATAATGCACAATTTAACCTCTTAAATGCTCAATTGTAATTGCAGTTTGGATCAGAGGATTAAGTGCTTCCAATGCCCCTCAACTTCCCATCTCATTCGTTATGACAAAATCACTGAGCTTTCCTGACAGCCAGGTGCCTATTGATGGCCGCCATGTCTGCCATGTTTGTTTATTTCCTGTAGTTGAGCTTCCTAGGGGATCAGTAAATATATAATAAACTTACAGTGTCTTGTATGAGCAATTAAGTAAATGCAGGTTCAGGTCCCTTAAAGTGTCAGCGTCCTGACAGCGCTGGCGTACAGCCTCCGCTAAGCAGGGACTCACCCGCACCGTAGGGACCCCTGGGGACAAGAACAGCTGGAAAATAAAGATGCACGGGACCTGAATGTAGAAGATTAGAAAGCAGGCACAGGACCTACGGTCATGTGAACGGTCATGTGACTGCAAGGGGGCGGGGCTTAGCGTACTGCTTTCAGAGGAGGAAGAAAACTCAGAGTCGAGCAAAGCAGAGGTCAGGCACAATACAGGCAAGCGAGGTACAGGAGGGATAAACAGACGGGAGGTCAGACAAAGCCAAAGGTCATACACAAGATATCAATACAGTACCAGGGATGAGACAGAACGGACAGTCAGGGCCAAGCAGAGATCAAAAACCAAACGGACATAGAAGGTACCAAGCAGAATCCAAAGCGATATCCAGAGAACAGACCGAGTCATACACAGGGAATCAAGCAACCAGAACACAGCACTAACACACTCAGGGGTCACCACACAATGCCAAGGGTGAAAGTATAATTGACGGGGGATGGGAGCTTCCTGAGGCTATAAGAAGCCTCCCCAGAACTAATGAGAGGCCACCCTAATAGGTCCCAGGTGTGCAGGTGAGAGACTGCACTGCGATCAGAACATTAACCCCAGAAGTGCCGGTCACCCAGCACTGGTATCATGACAGTACCCCCCTCTCAACGGGGGGCCTCTGGACCCCCAGGCTTGCCTGGGTACCTAGCATGGAAAGCCCGAACCAGACGATCCGAATGCATCAACCGGGCCGGCACCCAGGACCTGTCCCCCGGCCCATACCCCTTCCAATGAACTAGGTACTGTACTGACCGCCGTACCAACCTAGAATCTACAATGTGACCAATCTCATATTCCACATGTCCCTCATCCGAAACCGGAGGAGCAGCGGACTCGGATTCTCCCCGGACTGCTTCAAACGGCTTCAGTAGAGATCTATGGAAGACGTTAGGGATCTTGAAAGAAGGTAGAAGGCACAGCCTGTACGCTACCGGGTTGATTTTTTCCACAATCTTGTACGGGCCAATGAATTTGGGGCCCAACTTGGCTGACGGAACCTTTAACTTAATGTTTCGCGTGGAGAGCCAAACTTTCTCTCCCACCTGAAACATGGGACCAGGTGTTCGTTTCCTGTCCGCGAAAAACTTATACCTGCCTTGAGACCAAGATATACGCCGCTGGACTTCTGCTCATGTATCTTTTAACCGCTGAACAGGGGACATACCAGTGGATTGACTCACCCGACTATTGAAGGCAAATTCAGCCAATGGCAGTATATCACACCAGTCATTCTGTCTAGCAGAAGTCAGACATCTGAGGATCTGTTCCAGAGACTGATTAGTGCGTTCCCTCTGACCATTACTATAAGGATGGTATGCAGACGAAAAGGACAGAGATATCCCTAATTTTTTACAGAAAGCACGCCAAAACTTAGCCACAAACTGCACACCACGATCAGACACCACATTCAGGAGTACCCCATGCAAGCGGACCACATGCTGCACAAACAATCTGGATAAGATCTTAGCAGAAGGTAATGCGGACAGGGGTACAAAATGAGCCTACTTAGAAAATCTGTCCACCACTACCCATACCACCGTTTTACCCCTGGAGGAGGGAAGATTGGTAATAAAATCCATGGACAGATGGGTCCACGGTCTTTCGGGAACTTCCAAGGGCATCAGCTCCCCCGCCAGCCGGCTATGGGAGCTTTTAGAATGAGTGCAGACCCCACAACCAGAAATTAATTTCTTTATATCAGAACCCAGAGTAGGCCACCAGAAGATCCTAGCCACCGCCAGTCGCGTGGCTGATATACCAGGGTGAGCACACAACTTGGATTTGTGGAACTCTTGCAAGACTTTAAGGCGAAGTTGTTCTGGGACAAACAACTTGCCCCCTCAATTTCCCGTTCCAATTCAGACGAGATCCCTGCTAACACCACCCCAGGGTGCAGAATGGAGGACGGTGGCTCAGGGACAGACACAGGGTGAAAACTACGAGATAAGGCTTCAGCCTTAACATTCTTTGACCCTGGACGGAATGTAATAGTAAACTGGAAACGAGAAAAAAAAAGGTGACCAACGGGCCTGTCTGGGCGTTAATCTTTTAGCAGACTCGATGTAAGTCAAATTTTTGTGATCAGTGATCACAGTAACCGGGTGACTTGCCCCTTCCAAAAAGTGCCTCCATTCCTCAAACGCCAACTTAACCGCAAGAAGCTCTCTATTGCCTACATCATAATTTCTTTCAGCAGCAGAGAACTTCTTGGAAAGAAGGCACATGGCCTGAGTTTGGCTAGAGTGGCAGGCCCTTGAGACAACACCGCCCCCACCCCCACCTCGGAGGTGTCCACCTCCACCACAAATGGCTTGGAAGGATCTGGCTGTATCAAGACAGGAGCAGACATAAAACATTTTTTCACCGAGGACTAATTTCTCACATCCGCACCTTTGCATGTTAGATTCGTGAGAGGTTTGACCACTTGCGAAAACCCCCGGATAAATTTGCGGTAATAATTGGCGAACCCCAAGAAGCGCTGAAGACCCTTAAGATCTCAGGGTTGCACCCAATCCGCAATGGCCTGCACCTTCTTGGGGTCCATGCGAAAACCCTCCCCGGATACAATTAACACCCAGCACTGGTATCATGACATAAAGATTGTAAAAAGTGAAAAAATATATAATCTCCCCCCAATTACAGAAGTTTGAATCACCTCCTTTTCCCAAATCATAAACAGCATAATCTTAAAAACAAAAAAATTATTGTCCAAACTAATAAAAGCTATATACAGTGTGCCCGTAAAGTCATGGTGCACTTTTGACCAGTAACAGGAAATCAACAAAAGACGATAGAAATGTGAAATCTGCACCAAATAAAAGAAAAACTCTCCCAGTTTCATACCTATTCAGTGCAGTTCGATGAGGTCTCCATTTGTTGCCTCACACACATCCAAATGATAGTGAAGTTCATGAGTAAGGACGACTGGTGTAACAGCGTGAATAATGTCTGTGATTCTCTGTTTTAAATGATTAATGTCGTTGATACATTCAATGTACACATGTTGCTTCACATAACCCCAAAAGTGAAAGTCTAAGGCTGTATTCACACACAGCGTTTTTTTAGCGGTTTTTACCACGGTTTTCACTATAAAACTGCTATAAAACCGCTAAAAATAAGCTTTCCATTCATTTCTATGCATTTTGCACTTTCTGTGCACATTGATGCATTTTTTACCGCGAAAAAACCGCATCGCGGTAAAAAACGCAGCATGCACATTAATTTTGCGTTTTTTTCCGCGGTTTAGGCTTCTCCCATGCTTTTAGAAACCGCTGCGGTAAAAACGCATCAAAAACGCATCAAAACTGTGCAAAAAACGCGCAAAAACCGCCACGGGAAAAATAGGTGCGGTTTCTGGGAAGGGATTCAGGTTTTTGTGCAGAAATTTTCTGCAACGTGTGCACATACCCTAAGGGCGTCAGATCCGGGGATCATTGTATACTTGTATACTTTCCTGTGACTGGTCAAAAGGGCACCATGACTTTACAGACACACTGTATATAACATTGAGTGTATGTATGTGTGTGTGTGTGTATCGGCCATGACCTCTCCACATAGCAATCAATCACTAAGCATCTTTCATTTCACCGGAGCTGTTTAAAAGAAGCTGAGCTGTGATTGGTTGCTATGAGCAACAGTTTTCCTTGTAGACAGTTGTGGTAACTGAGGCCTATTATTCTTATCATTTATATGGTGTTATCGTCCTTCTGTAAAGCTGGAAATAACATAATTTATTACCGTGCTGACACAGACCACCCTCTGACACAGACTGCAGGGGGAGCCCAGTATCACACAGGATAGGATTAGATACATGGCTCAGCAGACAGTATCACACAGGACAGGATTAGACATACCTCCCAACTTTTGAAGAAGGGAAAAAGGGACAAAGGTTAAGGTGCGCACAGCGGCAAATTTTAGGCCACGCCATGACCACACCTATTTCACAACTAGTCACACCCATGTCCAACCGCACCCATTTAGCACTGCTGATCACACTGACTGGTACTGAGGGCACAGTGGCTGGCATTATGGGCACAGTGGCTGGTACTGTGGGCATACTGACAGGTACTGAGGAAAAGAAAGAAAACAGAGAGAGAAAAAAGAAAACAGAGAGAGAAAGAAAGGAGAGCGAGAGCGAAAGAAAGAAAGAACAGAGGGGCAAGAAAGAAAGAACAGAGAGCGAAAGAAAGAACAGAGAGCGAAAGAAAGAACAGAGAGCGAAAGAAAGAACAGAGAGAGAGAAAGAAAGATGGGAAAGAAAGAAAGAAAGAAAGAACAGAGAGAGAAAGAAAGAACAGAGAGAGAAAGAAAGGGGAAAGAAAGAACAGAGAAAAAGAAAGAAAGAGAAAGAAAGAACAGAGAGAAAGAAAGAGTGGACATAAAAAAAGAACAGAGAGAGAAAGAAAGAGGGGAAAGAAAAAAATAACAGCGAGAGAGCAAAACAAAGAAAGAGGGGAAAGAAAGAACAGAGAGAGAAAGAAAGAGGAGGAAGAAAGAAAGAAGAGAGAGAAAGAAAGAAGTAAAGAAAGGAAGATAAATAAAGAAAGGGGAAAGAAATGGAAAGAAAGAGTGGGGGAAAGAACAGGAAGAGAGAAAGAAAGAGGGAAAGAAAGAACAGAGAGAGGGAAAGAAAGAGGGGAAAGAAAGAAAGGACAGAGAGAGAAAGAAAGAGGGGACAGAAAAAAAGAACAGAGAGTGAGAAAGAAAGAGGGGAAAGAAAGTAAGAGGGGACAGGAAAAAACAGAGAGGGGAAAGAAAGAACAGAGAGAGAAAGAAAGAGGGGACAGAAAAAAAGAACAGAGTTAGAGTGAAAGAAAGAAATAGGGGAAAGAAAGAAAGAACAGAGAGAGAAAGAAAGGGGAAAGAAAGAATAGAAAGCGAGAGAAAGAAAGAGGGGAAAGAAAGAACAGAGAGAAAGAAATAGAAAAAAAGAAAAAACAGAGAGAGAAAGAAAGAGGGGAAAGAAAGAATATATAGAAAGAAACAGAGAGACAGAGAAAGAGCAAAGAGAGAGTAATAAAGAAAGAAGTAAAGAAAGAAAGAGAAAGAACAGGGAAAAAGAAAGAGGGGGAAAAAAAAGAAAGAAAGAAAGAGAAGAGAGAGAGAAAGAACAGAGAGAGAAAGAAAAAAGAAAGATTAGAGAGAGAAACAAAGAACAGAGAGAGAAAGAACAGAGAAAGAAAGAAACAGAGAGAGAAAGAAAGAAAGACTCTATAAAGATACTATAGCAGCCCGGCTCCCATTGTAATGCCCACCTGAGCCTCCCGGTGCAGGACAAATCATGATCCACTCACATGGCCGGCATCCCCGATTCCAAGGTGATCCCGCTGTCCGCTCTGTCGGAGGAGGACATGGTGATGGATATGAAGCATTCCCTGAAGTGCCTCCATGGTTCCGTCACAATCTCTTCATGAAATTGCCTCCTTTCCGGTCTGCTTCCAGCACAGAACTTCCGGTGGAACGTCAGGTGCGAGTTTTAAAGTGCTCCTCAGGGCTCCGCCGTGTACTCCTGTGTCTGTGGGGAAAGCCTGCTTTGTATGCCTCGCACACACTTGGCTCCGCTCCGTACATCCCATACACACATGGCTCCACTCCGTAAACACACCGCTCCGCTCCACACATCCCATACACACACGGCTCAGCTCCGCATACTCCATACACACGCAGCTCCGCTTCGTACACCAAGTACACACACGGCTTCGCTCCGCACACCTCATACACACTCGGCTCTGCTCCGTACACCTCATACACATGTGGCTCCATACACCTCGTACACGCGCGGCTCCGCTCCATACACCAAGTACACGCGTGGCTCCGCCCGGTACACCTCGTACACGCGCGGCTCCACTCCATACACACACGGCTCTGCTCCGTACACCTCGTACACACATGGCTCCGTACGCTCGTGGCTCCGTACATCTCGTACACACACGGCTCCACTCCATACACCTCGTACACGCGCGGCTCTGTACACTTCGTATATGCACGGCTCCGCTCCGTACACCTCATACACACGGCTCTGCTAAGCACACTTCATACACATGTGGCTCCATACACATCGTACACACACGGCTCTGCTCCGTACACCTCGTACACATGCGGCTCCGCTCCGTACACCTCATACACACGTGGCTCCATACACCTCGTACACGCGCGGCTCCGCTCCATATACCAAGTACACGCGAGGCTCCACCCGGTACACCTCGCACACGCGCGGCTCCACTCCATACATACACGGCTCTGCTCCGTACACCTCGTACACACGTGGCTCCGTACACTCGTGGCTCCGTACATCTCGTACACACACGGCTCCACTCCGTACACGTGCGGCTCTGTACACTTCGTATATGCACGGCTCCGCTCCGTACACCTCATACACACGTGGCTCTGTACACCTCGTACACACAGCTCTGCTAAGCACACTTCGTACACATGTGGCTCCGTACACATCGTACACACATGGCTCTGCTCCGTACACCTCGTACACATGCGGCTCCGCTCCGTACACCTCGTACACACGCGGCTCCGCTCCGTACACCTCGTACACACAGCTCTGCTCTGTACACCTCGTACACACACGGCTCCGCTCCATACACCTCGCACCCACACAGCTCTGCTACATCCACCCTGTAAACCCCTACTTACCCCACACAGAAACTTCCCCTCATCCAGCACCATGACAACCAGCACAGCGGAGTCCTGCAGAGTGCAGACACGGAGACTCCTGATCATGTGACCCCTGACTCTTCCCCTCCTGTGACCTCATCACAGGTCCTGTCCGCACAGCCACAGAACAGCCTAGGACGTCATTGCAGGCTGCCATGGATCTCTCTGAGACGGTGAGGATGGGATCGGTGCATGGAGGAGCGTGGCGGCTCAGTGCAATGCGGGAAAAATAGCGTCCCAGGCGGGACGCGAGTGGGGGGGGGTCAAAAACGGGACTGTCCCGCGAGAATCGGGATGGTTGGGAGCTATGGGATTAGATACACAGCCCAGTATCACGCAGGATAGGATTAGATACACAACTCAGCAAACAGTATCACACAGGATAGGATTAGATACACGGGATAGGATTAGATACACAGCTCAGCAGACAGTATCACACAGGATAGGATTCGATACACGGTTCAGCAGTCAGTATCACACAGGAAATGATTAGATACACAGCTCAGCAACAGGGTGTGCCAAAGGAGAGCACATTCTCATTCCAAGACTTCCATTCATTCCATCTGATTTGCCTTTTGATTTTAAACGCCTCCAGTATCCACTTCGACTGGCATTTGCAATGTCCATTAACAAGGTTCAGGGACAGTCCTTGAAAGTAGCAGGGATCGATTTGCAATTGCCATGCTTTCCTCATGGTCACTTTATGTGGTCTGTACAAGAGTTGGAACTGCCAAAAATCTGTTCATCTTTGCACCGAAAGGAAAAAACAAAAATGTTGTTTATCAAAAGGCTCTTGAATGAGTTGAAAATAAAATACTATCAATACTTAGGCTATTGTTTAGCTAATTTGTGTTGCAAATCTGTAGTATTGAATATATGATGTGAAATGTTTTTATGTGCAATATAATCATTATAATTTGTTATAACTAACCACTGTTAGCTACTATGCCTGGGCAACGCCGGGCTCTTCAGCTAGTATCAAAGTTTTATACTATACAGTGAAAGTTGAAACCAAAAAAATTGAAATGGCAGAATTGCTGTTCTTTGGTCACGTCATCTCAGTGGAATAAAATGAGATCAGACAGTTGTATGGACCCCAAAATGTTACCGATTAAATCTATAAACTGAACTCATAAAAAATTAAGTCTTTATTCTTCTCTTGCTTGAAAAATAAAAATGTTAAGACTATCCGATTATGGCAGCAGAAATTTATTTTTATTTTTTAATTAGTAAATGAATAAATAAATATAAATTTGGTATCACCATAACTGTACTGACTTACAGAATATAGTTACCAGGTCTTTTTGTTTACCACAAAGGGAACATTGTAAAAACAAAACCCAAAATAACAGTGAAAATGCTGTTTATTTTTTTTTTTTTACTTAATTTTACTTTTCTTATTTTAAAATGATGTATGGTGCCATTCAATCTACAATTTATCCCACCAAAAACAAATTCTCATATGCTTATGTGGACAGAAAAATATAAAAAAAAAAGTTATGGCTCTTGGCAGGTGAGTAAGAAAAAACTAAAGATGACTGATTTTCCTAAGTGTGAAACTAATACCTCGCCACAACATGTAAAGAGAATCTGTCATCTGGTTCAAGCTTCTTAAACTGTGGGCAGCATGGAACCAAGCCTGGTTGCACGACTTCAGCCAGGTATATTTGTCTCTGAAACGTTTTGCCTTTTCAGAGAAAATAAACTTAAAAGATCCTGCCAGGGATCATGACTCGGGACTCGAGATGAGACTAGTTCGATGCTGTCCCAGACCATCTCTTCCCAGCACTTCTGCAGGTCTCTGCTTCATGTTTACTTAGGGAGAGACTGGTCAGTCACCTGCAGCAGCACTGGGAAGAGCCAGCCGTGGGTGAAGCCGGACTAGTCTTATCTCCAGCTGTGGTCCACAACTGGATCTCTAAAGGTACTGTCACACTAAGCGTTATCGCTAGCAATATCGCTATAACTTGTGACATTATAGCAATATTGCTAGCGATATCGCTGTGTGTGATACTTACCTCCGACCGCTCCCCCGCTGGTTATCGGTGATCGCGCGAGAACGTCCAGGACTGTTTCTCGTCGTCAGCTTCCTGCGGCGCTTCCTGTGGAGAGATGAGCGTGGAGGCGGGCGGGAGGACGCAGGATCGCCTAGTGTGACAGGTAAGTAGCGACCCCCGTCCCCAGCGATGTCGCTGGTGAGATCTGCCTGTGTGGCAGCTCACTAGCGACCACTTAGCGATGTACCAGCGATCCTGACCGCGTCATATCGCTGGTCGGGATCGCTGGTACATTGCTAAGTGCGACAGTACCTTAAAGTTTATTGAGATTGTGCAGCTAGCCTCTAATTCATTCTACCCGTGGCCAGGGCAGCATGAATCTGGAAACAAATTCACTTTAACTGAAAAAAATGCTTCCTCCACATTGGGTTTCATAGCATCTGCTCTATCTTATGCACTACTTCCTTAGCTGCTCATCTTTCTAAAAGACACTGGAGCAGCCCAGACTTACAGGTTGTCAAATTACAAGTCATGTATGCATAGCCTATGAATAGTGGTTTTGATGCTTAAAATGGTCAGTTTTTCCCTGTTCCTTTTCACATTGGTACAGACAAAAAAATCTGCCTGAGCATACCAGAAATGCTATAATCACCAATTACAAGAAGTCAAAAGACTGGACTGTCTACCTTGACATCACAGCTTCAACTGTTCAAAATGGTTTCAAGAAGTTTGCTACTCATAAAACAGTCAAGAACCTTCCTGGATGTCGTGGAAAGGGGAAACTTCATGAGAGGACCCTACAAAAATGGAATCAAAATATAGCGTAGAACTCACATAGTACACCGAAAGAACGTCAGGCTCAGCTGGAGGTAACTGGACAGATGGTTTCATTCTCTACCAAGTGCTGCACACTCAATAAAACAGGGTGAAGGCCAAGTAGGACCCCATTGCTTAAAAATAGGCATTAAAAACAGCAACTTAACTTTATCAAAAGTTACTTAGGCCTCTTTCAAACATCAGTTTTTTGCAATCAGTCACAATCCGTCAAAGTGTGAAAAAAACAGATTCTGTGCTGATTGAGTTTTTATGACGGATCCGTCGCAGCAGTCTTGCTGCAGGAATTAAATTGAGAAAGAGAGAGAGAGAATTTTTTGTTCCAGAAAGGCTTTTGGGGTTAAATTAAAGGAACAGAAATTATTCCGGGCATGCTCAGTTGCAAAAAAAGGAATCCGACGACGGATCCGTCTTTTGACGGACAGCGACGGATCCTGCGCCTATAGGCTTCCACTATAGCCAATGACAGATGGCTCTGGATCCGTCGCTGTTCGACTTTTCGACTTACACAAAAAGCGTTAGTATGTTCATTGTATCCAGCCAACGAACACAGATTTTCTGACGGATCCGTCGAAAGATGTCATAATGGTTGCCATGGCGACACTGATGTCATCATAGGTTGCAAGCTCATTATGATGTCATAATGGTTGACTATGGGATGGCGGATATGTAAGATGGGTATATGGGCACGGGACTATGGGATGGAGGATATGTATGATGGGTATATGGGCATGGGACTATGAGATGAAGGATGTGTGACCCCTGACGAAGCCACTATAGGTGGCGACACGCGTTGGGCATCTGTTTCTCCCTGAGGCTGCTCCACATGGACTCTGCAATTTTAGGTTACTCTCCATACCATTATTCATGGTCATTGTGTTTTTTCTACCAGGTTTCACATGCCTGTCTTTATCCAATTTAACTCTGGGGATGTACCCATCTGAGGATGGCTATATGTATGCTATCCTTCTCTGATAGGCATGGTGGGTTTTGGTGACGAAATGTATTTTCTTCGTTTAACCCTTAGGGATTACAATTACCTCTAAATATTTCCAGACGTTTGGATTGAGGGACTTTACAATCCCTCTCATTTAGGGTTCATTTAGGTTACTTTCCACACCATCACCCATGGTTATTGTGTTTCTTCCACCAGGTTTCACAAGCCTGTCTTTATCCAATTTAACTTTGGGGATGCACTCACCTGATGATGGTTATATGTAGGCTCTCCTTCTCTGATAGGCATTGTGGGTTTTGGTGACTAAATGTATTTAACCCTTAGGGATTACAATTACCTCTAAATATTTCCAGACGTTGGGATTGAGGGACTCACAATCCCTCTTATTTAGGGTTCATCTGGTATACTCAGTCACCTGTTGGTATGCTGTTTATATAGGCAGGTCCTTTGTGGAGTACACCCTCAGGGTGAAGGCTCTATTGCGAGCCAGTTCTGTGTTTGTTTAGTCACATGTGTGACTTTTTAATGTTTTTACTCTTTGTGTGGTTTATACATGTTTAAATAAAAAATGTCTACCTACATGCCAACCAATTGTTTGTGGTGATCCCCCTTGTATAGCCCATTCTTGTTTTTTTGCTATGTTTTGTACTGTTCTATAAATGGGCTGGGTTGGATCCTGCTGTGTTATTCATAGACGGTGGTGCCCCTTTCTCTCTGTTTTGCATGGGCATGGGACTTGGGATGGAGGATGTGTGATGGGTATATGGGCATGGGACTATGAGATGAAGGATGTGTGATGGGTATATGGGCATGGGACTTGGGTTGGAGGATGTGTGATGGGTATATGGGCATGGGACTTGGGATGGAGGATGTGTGATGGGTATACAGTTGTGGCCAAAAGTATTGACACCCCTGCAATTCTGTCAGATAATACTCTTTCTTCCTGAAAGTGATTGCAAACACAAATTCTTTGTTATTATTATCTTCATTTAATTTGTCTTAAATGAAAAAACACACAAAGAATTGTCCTAAAGCCAAATTGGATATAATTCCACACCAAACATAAAAAGAGGGTGGACAAAAGTATTGGCACTGTTCAAAAAATCATGTGATGCTTCTCTAATTTGTGTAATTAACAGCACCTGTAACTTACCTGTGGCACCTAACAGGTGTTGTCAATAACTAAATCACACTTGCAGCCAGTTGACATGGATTAAAGTTGACTCAACCTCTGTCCTGTGTCCTTGTGTGTACCACATTGAGCATGGAGAAAAGAAAGAAGACCAAAGAACTGTCTGAGGACTTGAGAAACCAAATTGTGAGGAAGCATGAGCAATCTCAAGGCTACAAGTCCATCTCCAAAGACCTGAATGTTCCTGTGTCTACCGTGCGCAGTGTCATCAAGAAGTTTAAAGCCCATGGCACTGTGGCTAACCTCCCTAGATGTGGACGGAAAAGAAAAATTGACAAGAGATTTCAACGCAAGATTGTGCGGATGTTGGATAAAGAACCTCGACTAACATCCAAACAAGTTCAAGCTGCCCTGCAGTCCAAGGGCACAACAGTGTCAACCCGTACTATCCGTCGGCGTCTGAATGAAAAGGGACTGTATGGTAGGAGACCCAGGAAGACCCCACTTCTTACCCCGAGACATAAAAAAGCCAGGCTGGAGTTTGCCAAAACTTACCTGAAAAAGCCTAAAACATTTTGGAAGAATGTTCTCTGGTCAGATGAGACAAAAGTAGAGCTTTTTGGGCAAAGGCATCAACATAGAGTTTACAGGAGAAAAAAAGAGGCATTCAAAGAAAAAAACACGGTCCCTACAGTCAAACATGGCGGAGGTTCCCTGATGTTTTGGGGTTGCTTTGCTGCCTCTGGCACTGGACTGCTTGACCGTGTGCATGGCATTATGAAGTCTGAAGACTACCAACAAATTTTGCAGCATAATGTAGGGCCCAGTGTGAGAAAGCTGGGTCTCCCTCAGAGGTCATGGGTCTTCCAGAAGGACAATGACCCAAAACAAACGTCAAAAAGCACTAGAAAATGGTTTGAGAGAAAGCACTGGAGACTTCTAAGGTGGCCAGCAATGAGTCCAGACCTGAATCTTATAGAACACCTGTGGAGAGATCTAAAAATGGCAGTTTGGAGAAGGCACCCTTCAAATATCAAGGACCTGGAGTAGTTTGCCAAAGAAGAATGGTCTAAAATTCCAGCAGAGCATTGTAAGAAACTCATTGATGGTTACCGGAAGCGGTTGGTGGCAGTTATTTTGGCTAAAGGTTGTGCAACCAAGTATTAGGCTGAGGGTGCCAATACTTTTGTCTGGCCCATTTTTGGAGTTTTGTGTGAAATGATCAATTTTTCCTTTTTGCTTCATTCTCTTTTGTGTTTTTTCATTTAAGACAAATTAAATGAAGATAATAATACCAAAGAATTTGTGTTTGCAATCATTTTCAGGAAGAAACTGAGTATTAGCTGACAGAATTGCAGGGGTGTCAATACTTTTGGCCACAACTGTAGATGCGGGACTCTGTTGCTGGAAAGCTGCACTCAGGTGTTGGATCCGGTTGGAGGAAAAGATGCACTCAGGTGTCGGACTCTGTTGCTTGGAGCATTAGCAACAGAGCAAAGCTAAGTGGTGATTCCCTGTTTGTCACTTTCCTCAATGTGTGTTTTAGTGCAGTGGTGGGATTAGTTTCTACACCGTCCACTTCACTAGTAAGGGATTGGTTCAGGGCGAGCTAGGGATTTCAGGTATCCTGATCGGCGCCCGGTGCGGATCTGGCCTAGGGATCGTTAGGAGTGTATAGACACTGACTCAGGAAAGTGCAGGAGGTCTCCACATCCCCGTTCCCTATCACAGGGCCACCATTGTAATTGTTCTCCTGGTTTTCCCCTTTACTCTAAAATTCGTCCTGCTGGAGGCGGTGTATCCAGACATACGTGTACTACTGAAATTCGCCTGCTGGAGGCGTTGTATCCGGCTGCACGTTCTATTATTTAAATTCGCCCTGCTGGAGGCGGTGTATCCAGGGTCACACGTGTCATATAAATTCACCCTGCTGGAGGTGGTGTGTCCAGTCACACGTGACCATGACATTCCACAGGAACGATGCTACGCACACTGGGAAGTCTCTTTGCCACACTCATGATCTCGGCTTACCAGTGCGGTCACCAGGACTACGCTCATGGGTCACTGTCTCTTTACTGTCATGGGGGAAGTCTCCTCTGGTCACGGAGGCTACCGAGTCCACATACAGCTTTCACTATGTCTTGTACTTCGGTCTCAGTCCTGTGACGGGGAGCGCGGTGCTGCAGCCTGCTTTCTCTCTGGTGTGCGCTCCCCTGTCTCTGGCACCCTCTGCTCTGTGCCTGGCGTGCTCTCCTTTCGCACCCTCTACCCACGCAGCTTCCTGTCCACCGCCCCTTCCTTTGCCTCACTGCCCCTTGCAGTCACATGGTCCAGTTGGTCCAGGGCAGAAAGTCTTCCCCCTGGCAACCCTGCTGTCTGGCTAGGTGGTTCTGGATACGGAGCACGGAAGGTAATCTCCTTTGGGCTCTTCCTCTTCACCCCCTTACACATTCTCCACCATAGTTAGCATATTTTATTAAACTTCAGTTTCTGCAGAACGGGGTTTGCAATTATTGAAAATAATTTATCTGCAGGATAGTACAGCAATCGATTATGTCCATTAGTTCCATAGACGGTGAATAGAGCATTACCACTTGATTCACCCAGGGGACTGGTTGAGAGCATTAGATCCCGAAACCATGCGTGTCTTGCTTATCCTGTGTATAGTTACATAGTTATAGGTTGAAAAAAGATCTAGGTCCATCACGTTCAACCTTTCTCCACCAAATGTTCATTTTGTCACTAAATTAACTATAACCCACAATGTTATGTGTATTGAGGAAATTATTCAGTCCTTTTTTAAAAGCTGTTAGGCTGAGTTCACACGTGGCGTTTTTTTCGCGTTTCCGCGGCGGTTTTAACCGCGCGATTTTGCCGCGAAAACGCGAAAAATAAGCATCCCATGCATTCCTATGGGATTCCGCAATGCTGTGCTAATGCTGCGGTTTTTACCGCGGCGGAATCGCTTCATGGTAAAAACCGCAGCATGCTCATTAATTTGCGGAATCGCGGCGATCCCGCACCCATAGGAATGCATTGTTCCGCTTATTTCCTGCATGTGGCTGTGCACACCATGCGGAAAGTAAGCAGAACAATTGCGGATGGTACCCATGGTCCGGAGGAGAGAAGACTGTCCTCCGGGCTTTGGGTACCATATCCCTGTAAAAAATAGAATTTAAAATAAAAAACATTGTTATTCTCACCCTCCGACGTCCCGCGCAGCCTTCCCGCCTCTCTCCACGCTCTCGTTCCCAGTAGTCCTTTGCGAAAATGCTCGCAATGACGTCCCTTCTCGCGGGATCGCGAAGTCTCGCGGTCATTCGCGCGACGTCATCGCGAATTACCGCGAGACGTCGCGATCCCGCGAGAACTGACGTCATCGCGGGCATTTTCGCAAAGGATTACTGGGAACGGATGCGCGAGATGTCGGAGGGTGAGAATAACACCGTTTTTTAATTTTTTTTTACATTCTATCTTTTACTACTGATGCCGCATAGGCGGCCTCAGTAGTAAAAAGTTGGTCACACTCGTCAAACACTATGTTTGACGAGTGTGACCAACCTGTCAATCAGTTCTCCAAGCGATACTACAGATCGCTTGGAAAACGCTAGCATTTTGCAAGCTAATTACGCTTGCAAAATGCTAGTTTTTCCGCGGGAAAATCACGGGAATTTAAAATGCGATTTTCCCGCGGACTGGAATTCCGGAATTCTCGCGGTAATTTCCGCGAGAGTTCCGGTACGTGTGCACTTAGCCTTATAGTGTCGGCCATTACTACCTCTTGTGATCTGGCATTCCACAGTCTGACTGCTCTAACTGTAAAGGATCCTTTCCTATTTAGCTGCTGGAATTGCCTTTCTTCCACAAGCAATGAATGCCCCCCGGGGTCCTCAGTATGGTCCTTGGAAGGAATAAGTAATGCGCCAGTCCTTTATACTGACCACACATATATTTATACATATAAATGATATCTCCGCTGAGGTGTCTTTTTTTCTAAACTAAACAAACTCAACTTTTTCAGTCTCTCCTCATATGAGAGACCTTCCATCCCTTGTAATAATCTAGTTGCCTGACTTTGAACTGATCCTAACTTCTGAATGTCCTTTTTAAATGTGGAGCCCAAAACTGGATTCCATATTCTATATGTGGCCTCACAAGCCATTTACAAAGAGGTACCAATACGTTGGGATCGCGGGATTTTATATCTTTTTATACACCCTAAAATCTTGTTTGCTTTTGCAGCTGCTACTTGATGTTGAGTACTACTGCTCAGCTTACATGTAACCAGAATCCCCTGTCCTTCTCCTGTTCTGTAGTCCTGAGTATGGTCCCAAATAATGTATATGCAGTTAAAGGTTTACTCCGTCCAAGGTGCATTACTCTACATTTATCCTCATATGCCAAGTGTTTGCCCATTCAGTCATCTTATCCAGATCATTTTGCAAAATTGTACTGTCAAGATCAGTTTTTAGTATCCTACATAGTTTGGTGTCGTCAGCGAAGACTGACACTTTACTCTCAATCCCATCCACAAGGTCATTAGTAAGGAAGTTAAAAAGAATTGGTCCTAGCACAGATCCCTGCGGTACTCCACTGCTGATTATATCCCATTTGGAGAATGTACCATTTATGACGACTTTGTTTCCTGTCATTTAGTCAATTCCTTACCCATCTGCATATAGTTTCCCCCAGCCCCTGCTTCTGTAGCTTTAGTATAAGGCTGTTATTTGATACAGTATCAAATGCCTTTGCAAAGTCCTGAAAAATCACTTCGGCTGCATTACCAACATCCAGATTTTCACTAACCTACTCATAGAAAACCAATATGTAAGTTAGACATGACTTATTCTTCAAGGATCCATGGTGGTTGTCAGTTATTATATTATTTTCTGCAGGTCATCTGCCCTCACAAATTTAAGCCATCTAATGTCAGGCTTACCAGACGGTAGTTGCCTGAATCCTCCTTCTTACCTTTCTTAAATATCGGTACCACATCAGCCATCCTCCAATCCTGTGACACCAACCCTGTTACAAAAGAGTAAAATAGAATAATTGAGCAAGTAGAATTTATCAGTTTTTGCAATAACCTTTATTAAATAAATCACACAGTGAAAGACACAACAGTACAAAAATTAGCCCCTAAAAACCCTTAAAAAACTGTTGGGGCAGCATGGTTCATACATGTCAGGAACACCGCACTGAACTTGCTCACTGAGCCAGTGCGCGTGCCCTGAGTAAAGCGAACTGTGCTCAACGATACCTGTGGAGCAGGCAGCAGCCGAGTAGATGCGTACTTCAGAGCCGCAGGACCTGAAGCACGTGACTGCTAGGGGCATGGCCTAAACGTCAGGGAGCTAGGAGCAGCAAGAGAACTCCTAGCAGGGTAACTGCGAGACAAACTTAACCAGGGGCATAGACAGGGAGAATAGTCAGGACATAGCCAATGAGTCACACACAGAGATAGCTGCAAGGTACAAGAGGGGCGAGCAGAGAGTAGTCAGGTCACAGGCAATGAGTCATACACAGAGAGGGTAGCGCAGTACAGAATCAACAGGCAAACTCACAACAGGAAACAGAACCGGGTCAGAACCATATAAACAAGCTATAACAACAAACAGGCACAGGCACACAAGGGTCAGCACACTAGGCCAAAGGCAAAAGTATAACTGGCAGGGATTGATGCTTCCCAGGGGTTTAAGAAGCTCTCCCAGAACCAGAAAGAGGCCACCATCATTAACCCCATGTGTGCAGGTCAAAACCTGCACTGAGCTCCAGACATTAACCCTTGACGTGCAGCTCAAAAACCTGCACTGGGATCATGACAGTACCCCCTCTCAACGGGGGGGCCTCTGGACCCCCAGGCTTCCCGGGGTACTTGGCATGGAAAGCCCGAACGAGGAGATCTGCATGTACAGAGCGAGCAGGGACCCATGAGCGCTCCTCTGGTCCATATCCCTTCCAGTGGACCAGGTACTGCAAAGAGCGGCGCACCCGCTGAGAGTCCACAATATGTCCGACATCATACTCCAATTGACCCTCCACCAGCACTGGTGGAACAACAGACTCAGAGTCCTCTTTGACAGACCCTGCAGGTTTCAACAGAGATTTATGGAACACATTAGATATTTTTAAAGAGGCGGGGAGACGCAACCTGTATGCCACTGGGTTGACTATCTCCATAATCTCGTATGGACCAATGAACTTTGGTCCCAACTTAGCTGATGGTACCTTTAAGTTGATGTTACGTGTGGAGAGCCAGACCTTCTCTCCTACCTGAAACATGTCTCCCGAAGTTCTCTTTTTGTCAGCAAAATATTTGTATCTCCCCTGGGCCCGAGAGATATTACGCCGGACTTCAGCCCAGAGGTTTTTTAACCGTTGAATGGACCCCTCTGCCCCTGGACAACCGGAATCCACCCATGAAAACTCCCCAAAATGCGGATTAAACCCATAGTTAATCAGGAATGGGGACATGTTGGTGGACTAACTCACCCGATTGTTAAAAGCGAATTCCGCCAACGGTAACGCATCACACCAATCCTCCTGTCTGGCAGAGGTCAGACACCTGAGAATTTGTTCCAGAGATTGATTGGTGCGTTTTGTCTGACCATTACTCTCCGGGTGATATGCCGACGAGAAGGAGAGTGAGATGCCCAATTTCATACAGAACGCCCTCCAAAATTTGGCCACAAACTGCACACCTCTGTCAGACACAACATTCAACCTCTGTCAGACACAACATTCAGGGGTACCCCATGTAATCGGACCACATGCTGCACAAACAACCTTGACAATGTTTCTGCTGAGGGTAATGCTGCCAAGGGAATGAAATGGGCCTGTTTAGAAAACCTATCTACCACCACCCAGATCACGGTACTACCCCTGGAAGGTGGAAGGCCGGTAATAAAATCCATGGAAAGGTGAGTCCATGGCCTATCAGGAACCGGTAAAGGTATGAGTTCCCCAGCCGGTCGGTTATGCGAGCTTTTAGAACGGGTACACATGCCACAAGCAGAAACAAAATCCTTGACATCGGACCTTAGTGAAGGCCACCAAAAACCCCTGGCTACTGCCTCTCTAGTGGCCGTGATACCTGGATAAGCACTCAGCCTAGACTCATGAAACTCCTGCAGAAGTCTAGGCCGCAACGAATCTGGAACAGTTTATCCCCTGGCCTGGTTGCCGGAGCTAGGGCCTGAGTCCTTAGAATTTCTTGTTCCAACTCAGTTGAGACCCCCGTCACTACCACTCCTGGGGGAAGAATGGAGGACGGCGGCTCAGGGGGAGACACTGGATCAAAACTTCTGGACAAGGCATCCGCTTTAATATTTTTGGACCCCAGTCGAAAAGTAATGGAGAACTGAAATCGTGAAAAAAAAAGTGACCAACGGGCTTGTCTAGGAGTAAGCCTCATAGCAGATTCAAGGTATGCCAAATTTTTGTGATCCGTGACAACTGTGATTGGGTGAGCCGCCCCTTCCAAAAAGTGCCTCCATTCCTCAAACGCCAGCTTGACCGCAAGAAGTTCTCTATTGCCTATATCATAGTTTTTCTCAGCTGAGGAGAACTTCTTGGAGAAGGCACAGGGTTTGAGATTGGTAAGGGTGGCCGGACCCTGGGACAGCACAGCCCCCACCCCCACTTCAGAAGCATCCACCTCCACAATGAATGGTTTGGACGGGTCTGGTTGTACCAACACCGGGGCAGACATGAAACATTTCTTAATAGCTGAAAAGGACTCCTTAGCGAGTACAGACCAATTTTTTACATCAGCGCCCTTCTGGGTAAGATCCGTGAGTGGTTTAACCACTTGTGAGAAACCTTTAATGAATCTTCGATAATAGTTCGCAAATCCTAAGAAGCGCTGGAACCCCTTGAGATCTCGAGGCTGAACCCAGTCAGCGATCGCCAGCACCTTCTTAGGATCTATACGAAACCCCTCACAGGACACAATCAACCCCAAAAAAGACAGTTCCTGTACAAAAAATGAACATTTTTCCAATTTAGCGAACAATTGGTTCTCCCTGAGTCTCTGGAGAACTGTCGTTAGATGTTGCAAGTGTGATTGACTGTTCGGGGAATACACCAAAATGTCATCCAAATAAATAATAACAAAACGGCCTATCAGATCAGAAAACACAACATTGATGAAATTCTGGAAAATAGCGGGTACATTAGTTAACCCAAACGGCATAACCAGGTTCTCAAAGAGTCCTTCTGATGTGAGGAATGCAGTTTTCCACTCGTTCCCTTCCCAAACCCTTATCAGATTGTAGGCCCCCCGCAGATCTAACTTGGAGAACCATTGGGCCCCCGCTAACTGATTACATAAGTCTGGGATGAGAGGAAGCGGGTAAGTGTCCCTAACCGTTATCTTGTTAAGTTCTCGAAAGTCGAGGCACGGCCGCAAACCACCATCTTTCTTCTTCACAAAGAAGAATCCTGCTGCCACAGGTGTCACAGAAGGCCTGATATGCCCTTTGCAGAGACTCTCAGCTATGTACTCCTTCATGGCTTGACGCTCAGGCCCAGACAAATTGAACAATCGAGCCTTAGGTAACTTGGCTCCGGGTACTAAATCAATGGCACAATCGTAGGGTCTATGTGGTGGCAGCGCCTCAGCCTCACTTTCGGAAAAAACGTCTTTGAAATCCTTCAGGTACTCCGGAATACCTTTCAGACCGACAGACGACACAGACACGGATTTAACAGTGTTAACAAGATGTGCCAGGTTACCACATTTATCATTGCATCCCCATTGAGTGATTTCCCCTGTAACCCAATCAATGGTAGGATTATGGCATTGAAGCCAAGGCATCCCCAGTACCAGTCCTGCAGGCAAGTTATCTAGCACAAGACAACTTAGTTTTTCCACATGAGTGGAACCCACTTTTAGAGAAAAAAGTTCAGACCTGCAACAGATACCGCCCTGGGTAAGAGGAGACGAGTCAATTGCCACCAGTTTAACAGGATCCTGAAGCCTGACTGTCCCTATCTTATTGAGAGTCATAACTTTGGTATCAATCAGATTCACAGCAGAACCACAGTCAACAAAAGCAGTAGTCTGAACAGGACCATAACCAAGTTCCAGTTCCACCTGCAGCACCATTTTTGCACGTGAGGAAAATTATACCTGAAGGTCTGGGTAGCCTCCTCGACTACTACCCAGACCTTGTCGTTTCCCGCCATCTTGGAGGATGATGGACAGGAGGGGCAGTCCTTCTTCCAGTGTCCGGATTCCCCACAATAGAAGCACAACTGCTTCTCCCGGCGGCGTCTTCTTTCTTTTTCCTCACAGGTGACAGCGCTCACCTCCATAGCCACAGGAAGAGTCTGGGTCTCATCTCCACTGAAGAATAATGGTGTTTCCCACTGCATAACGCCTCTAGCCGGCAGTCTGCGATCCATGCGAACCGCTTGGGTCATGGCATCCTCCAGGGAGTCAGGCGGAGGATGGAGTGCCAAAGCATCCTTCAGATGTTCACACAGGCCTCTGTGGAACAGCCCCCGAAGGGTGGCATAACTCCAGGAAATCTCGGCTGCCCAACGTCTGAATTCAGTACAGAACCATTCGGCTGAGTGCTTCCCCTGACAGACACTCATCACCTTGGCCTCAGCCAACCGCATTCTATCAGGCTCATCATAAATAAGCCCTAAGGCTTCAAAAAACGCATCCACAGACATTCTCTCAGGGGCAGACGAGGAAAGCGAAAATGCCCAGGCTTGTGGGGACCCCATAAGCAGGGACATAACTACCCCCACCCTCTGTTTCTCATCCTCAGAGGAGCGAGGTCCAAAGAGAAAAAGAGCTTACAGCCCTCCTTAAATGCCCTGAAATCATCTTTGTTACCAGAGAACGTATATGGCAATTTAACCGGAGATTCGGGTGGGACCAAAATGACATCTCTATTCCCCACCTGCTGGAAGCCTGCGGAAAGTACCCCCTGAACTGAGTCAACAACCCGCCGTTGAGACTGGGCCAGAGCTTGGTGTTCCAAACTAAGCTTCTGCAGTGACTGAGTCAAGCATTTCACCTGCTCAGATAAAGCACACATTGGGTCCATGCTGCAGAAGTGAGGAGAGAAAAAAAAAATTGCAGGCCAGTTATAATGTCAGGAACACCGCACTAAACTTGCTCACTGAGCCAGTGCGCGTGTCCTGAGTAAAGCGAACTGTGCTCAACGATACCTGTGGAGCGAGCAGCAGCCGAGCAGATGCGTACTTCAGCGCCGCAGGACCTGAAGCACGTGACTGCTAGGGGCGTGGCCTAAACTCCAGGGAGCTAGGAGCAGCAAGAGAACTCCTGGCAGGGTAACTGCGAGACAAACTTACCAAGGGGCATAGACAGGGAGAATAGTCAGGACGCAGCCAATGAGTCACACACAGAGATAGCTGCAAGGTACAAGAGGGGCGAGCAGAGAGTAGTCAGGTCACAGGCAATGAGTCATACACAGAGATAATAACGCAGTACAGAATCAACAGGCAACTCACAAACGGGAAACAGAACCGGGTCAGAACCATATAAACAAGCTATAACAACAAACAGGCACAGGCACACAGGAGTCAGCACACTAGGCCAAATGCAAAAGTATAACTGGCCAGGATTTAAGCTTCCCAGGGGTTTAAGAAGCTCTCCCAGAACCAGAAAGAGGCCACCATCATTAACCCCATGTGTGCAGGTCAAAACCTGCACTGTTGTGAGTTCATTCTCCCCTCTGTCACTGAGGCCTGGTGAACTCCCTATTCTAGTGAAGGAAGGTAGTGAGCCTGATTATCAGGCACCTGGGACTAATGAAGACGATTGGCTGAGTGGAGTCACTGACTGGATTTAAGGCAGCCTACGCCTTTTCTGCCCTGCGGGTGATTTCTCTGTGGACTCTTGGACACCAGTCTGATTTCTGCTCTCCTAAAGCTAAGTTTTCTGTTTTGCCTTTCTGCATTTAAGATTTGTTTTTGTTTTTCTTGCTTTCTGGATTCTGCCACTCTCTGCTGGAGTGTGCAGTGTTCCGTTAGCTCTGTCTTCTGAAAGTACCTGAGTGCTGATTTAGTTTTTGAAGCTTAGTTGCTTCAGGGCCATTTTCATATCAGCTTGTTGGCTCTTGTCTCTGATAGGGTTTTGGCAGATTGCAGACAGCAGCCTTCCTATCCGTTCCTATCTAGGTAGTTTTTGGGCCCCGTCTTTGCTCAGCCTGTCTTTCTGTCTGTGTATGTGTTTTCATCTTGCTTCACCGTCATTATA
Organism: Dendrobates tinctorius; assembly: GCF_039654945.1. Classification (NCBI taxonomy): domain Eukaryota; kingdom Metazoa; phylum Chordata; class Amphibia; order Anura; family Dendrobatidae; genus Dendrobates; species Dendrobates tinctorius. The sequence goes on from NW_027361793.1 coordinate 818,173, forward strand.
TGTGGGGGGCTGCCTTTTGCTTTGGGGTCTGCTCTGGGGCAGTTAGATTTCCCCTTTCCTTCTTTAGGCCTATGTATCTCTCCGGCTGTGATCGAGGGGTCTAGGTCATCGTAGGAACCCCCCACGGCTACTGCCAGTTGTGTTGATAGGTTCAGGGGTCTGCAATCTGATAGTTGCCAACTTCTCTGGTTTTCTGGACTTAGCTAGCATTTCTGTTTTTGCCTCCTACGGTGACTCAATCATAACACTGCACTGAGCTCCAGACATTAAACCCTGACGTGCAGCTCAAAAACATGCACTGGGATCATGACAATGCATATGTAAAACAACAGGCATGTATAACATATATTAAATATTGTGAAGCAACAATGCCTAGTACAGGTATATACACATAACCATGTTGAACATAATCAGAATCAATGGCACATGTTAAAAAAACATAAGTGTGCTGTTGTAAACCAGTTTCCTGCAAAATTAGCAGTACCCCTTTGCACATATGAGAAGCACATGAGATTATACAGATACATAGATTTCAAAAATACAGACCAAATGCCATTAAAGGTAGAACCATACTGGCCAGCAACCCAAAGCGTGTTTTGCGTATAGCTTTGTCAAGGGGTGACGAATTTTTGTATTGTTTTCTTTCACTGTTTGATTTATTTAATAAAGGTCATTGCCAAAACTGATAAATTATACTTGCTCAATTATCCTCTTTTACTGAATTGAGTGGTGGCATTAGGCTGTAATGATTTCTTAGAGGGTACCCTCATATACTATAAATCTTTTCATATGCAATGGGTTTACAAATCCTTCCTGTGATATTATCTGTTACAAGAGAGTCTAAAGGCCCCGTCACACTAAGTGATATCGCTAGCAATATCACTAAAGCGTCACCGATTTTGTGACGCAGCAGCGATATTGCTAGCGATATCGCTATGTGTGATACTTACCTCCGACCGGCTCCCCCACTGGCTATCGCTGATCGCGCGAGAACGGCCTGGGCTGTTTCTCATTGGCCGCTTCCTGCTGGCGCCAACGAGCGATGCGAGGAAGCGGGCGGGAGGACGTCTTCATCACCGCGTCTGACAGGTAAGTAACGACCGCTGCCGCGTCGCTACATCGCTAGTGAGATCTGCCTGTTTGGCAGCTCACTAGCGACCACTTAGCGATGCACCAGCGATCCTGACCGGGTCATATCGTTGTCGGGATCGCTGGTGCATCGCTTAGTGTGACGAGGCCTTAAGAATATGAGATACAGCGGTCTGTCAATTACTGAACTCAATTCCCTCAGTATCAGTGGATGAATGCCATTTGGGCAGGGGGATTTGTCAATGTTTAATTTGCTCAGACACAGGCGTACTTCTTGTGTTAAAATAATTATATCAGGTGGTGAACTTTGATTTTTGTATAGGTGACACAATTTGTTTATGGGAAAACACCTTTATTGCAGCCATAGGAACAACACCTGCCTGGTGAAGAATGAAGTACAAATGAGGCAAATTAAGGAACACTTAACATTGTGAGTTATAGATAGTGACAAAACTATAATTGGTAGAGAAAGGTTGAAAGTGGTAGAGAAAGGTTGAACTTGATGGACCTAGGTCTTTTTTCATCCTATGTAGCTATGTAAGAGCTAAGAGGAGAGTGAAGATAGTAAAACAAGGAGATGGTGAATGTTCAGTCTTTTTTTCTTTTATTTTGCTATCTTGCAGTGGAATAGAGGTGTTCTTACTGGCACTACTTATTGGACACAATAACTGACTAGCATTCTCATAGGTGCCTAATCTACATTTATATATACGGCATATGTATATTCTATGCTTTTACATATCAGGACATAGTCCTTTGAAGGTCTTAAATTTTGGTAAATACAACCTCAGATGAACAATAACACAACAAATAAAATTAGTCATCATTTAACAAAATGCAGTATGTGAAGGAGGAACTACACCCTTAATATTTCCATAGAAATTAGGAGTGACAGGTGCTGCTAATAAATTACATTTGATTAACTGTTCATTAGCAAATGTTACCCTCCTTTATTAAAGCAGACATTTGACCAGTCTGCTGGTCTGGAGCATTCAGGCGTATGTTTACCCAGTGCCAAGGAAGAAAGACATTAGTAATCATCTGAGTGAAGCTGTTGGCAGCAGAATAATCTCTGTACTTTTCCAATTTCAACAGTGAATGGTATATTTATTCAGGAACAAAGATTACACAGCTTACAACTGGTATTTTTTATACTGTAGGTTAGGATCTTAGCATATTGTTTGTCAGCTTGCAAAATGAAAGTAGTGTGCTCCAGCAACACACACAGTGAGTGAACAGGAATATCTTCTCTTTTTTTTTTTTTCTTTAACAGTGCTCTACTCACATATTACACTATTGCTGGAGACAAAAATCCATGCACTATTAACCAGTAGTAAATAGCAGTTGTTGCAATATATACAATAATGAGCATTATTCATATTTCACGGATCCGTACATTCCTCAACCAAGAATCTGCAAAAACCCTAGTCCATGCCCTCATCATCTCCCGCCTTGGCTACTGCAACCTCCTGCTCTGTGGCCTCCCCTCTAACACTCTCGCACCCCTCCAATCTATTCTTAACTCTGCTGCCCGACTAATCCACCTGTCCCCCCACTATTCCCCGGCCTCTCCCCTCTGTCAATCCCTGCACTGGCTCCCCATTACCCAAAGACTCCAGTTCAAAACCCTAACCATGACACACAAAGCCATCCACAACCTGAGTCCTCCGTACATCTGGGACCTCGTCTGCCGGTACTTACCTGCACGAAACCTCCGATCCTCACAAGATCTCCTTCTGTACTCCCCTCTTATCTCCTCTTCCCACAATCGCATACAAGACCAACGCAAGAAGCCTGACCAATAAGATTGAAGATCTGGAGTTGGTAATGTATGAGGAAAAATACGACATAGTAGGAATAACTGAGACATGGTTAGACGACAGCTATGACTGGGCGGCTGACTTGCAAGGATATGATTTGTTTAGGAGGGATCGTAAAAAAGGAAAAGGGGTGGAGTCTGTCTATATATAAAGTCCACTTTAAAGCCCACACTAAGAGAAGATATACAACAGGGAAATGAAGAGGTGGAGTCTCTATGGGTGGAGATACAAGGAGAGAAAAGTAAAAAATCCTCATAGGGGTTTGTTATAAGCCACCAAATATAACAGAAACCACTGAAAATGAATTATTGAAACAAATAGACAAAGCAGCAAATCACAATGAGGTGATTATTATGGGGGACTTCAACTACCCCGACCTAGACTGGGAAACTGAAACCTGCGATATCTCAGAAAGGAAACCAATTTGTCAGCAACCAAGGATAGTTATCTGTCACAACTTGTGCAGGGCCCAACTAGAGGGACAGCCCTTCTGGACTCAATTTTAAGCAACAAGCCAGATAGAATAACAGAAGTACGAGTCAATGGGCACCTAGGGAACAGTGACCACAATATAATACAATTCCACTTGTCCTTCAGTAAGGTGCCCTGGAAGGGGGTTACAAAAACGCTGAATTTCAGGAAAGCAAAGTTTGATCAGCTTATAGAGGACCTTCACCGAATTGATTGGGACAATGTCCTCAAAAATAGGAGCACAGAAAATAAATGGGAAATATTTAAATCAGTTTTACACACCCATTGTGAGCTAGCCATACCGTACAGAAATAAAAGGGCTAGGAACAGGAGAACACCAATGTGGCTAAATAAGGATGTAAAAAGGGCAGTAAATAACAAGAACAAGGCATTTAAGAAGCTAAAACAAGAAGGCAATGAAGAAGCATTAAAAAGTTATAGAGAAAAAAATAAAATGTGTACAAAACAAATACATTTAGCAATAGTGGAAACTGAGAGACTCATTGCTAAGGAAAGTAAAACAAACCCCAAACTATTCTTTAGTTATATAAACAGTAAAAAGATTAAAATTGATGGTGTTGGCCCTTTAAAAAACAATGAGGGTGAAATCATAGAGAGCGATGTGGGAAAAGCAAATGTTTTAAATACTTTTTTCTCAACAGTGTTCACACAGGAAAAGGATTTGCCAGGGGAAATGCACAGTGATAATGTAAACTCCCCATTAAGTATTACCTGCCTAACCCAGGAAGAAGTGCAGAACCGCCTTAGTAAGATTAAAACTGACAAATCACCAGGCCCGGATGGCATTCACCCTCGGGTATTAAGGGAGTTAAGTAATGCGATAGACAGGCCTCTATTCCTTATATTTAAAGACTCTATAGAAACAGGGTCTGTTCCTTTTGATTGGCGGCAAGCAAATGTGGTACCAATATTCAAAAAGGGGTGTAAAAGGGAACCTGGAAACTATAGGCCGGTAAGCTTAACATCTGTTGTGGGTAAAATTTTTGAAGGGTTTCTAAGGGATACCATTATGGAATATCTCAATATTAATAAATGTTTGACTCCATATCAACATGGATTTATGAAGGATCGCTCCTGTCAAACTAACCTGATCAGCTTCTATGAGGATGTAAGGTCTCAAATGGACCAAGGAGAATCATTGGATGTCATTTATCTCGACTTCTCTAAAGCATTTGACACTGTCCCACATAAAAGATTGGTAAGTAAGATGAGAAAGCTTGGGCTAGGGGGAAATGTGTGTAGATGGGTAGGTAGCTGGCTTAGTGATAGAAAACAAAGAGTGGTTATTAATGGTGCATACACAGACTGGGCCAGGGTTACTAGTGGGGTACCACAGGGTTCTGTATTGGGCCCCCTACTATTTAATATATTTATTAATGATCTAGTGGATGGCTTACACAGTAAAATATCAGTATTTGCAGATGATGCAAAACTATGTAAGGTAGTTAACACAAAGGAGGACAGTTTGCAACTACAGACAGATTTGAGTAAATTGGAGAATTGGGCTGAAAAATGGCAAATGAGGTTTAACACAGATAAGTGTAAGGTTATGCACATGGGAAGGAGAAATAGATGCTACAGTTATTTACTAAATGGGAAACTGCTGGGGAAATCAGACATGGAAAAAGACTTAGGCATCTTAGTCAATAAGAAGCTAAATTGGAGTGCCCAGTGTCAGGCAGCTGCCACCAAAGCAAATAGGGTCATGGGATGCATTAGAAGAGGTCTGGGGACACGAGATGAAAACATAATTCTCCCTCTGTACAAATCACTCGTCAGACCACACTTGGAGTATTGTGTGCAATTTTGGACACCGGTGCTCAAGAAAGACATTACTGAACTTGAAAGGGTTCAAAGGCGGGCTACTAAAATGATAAATGGAGTTGGTTCACTACAATACCCAGAAAGGTTATCAAAATTAGGTCTATTTACTCTAGAAAAGAGAAGACTTAATATATATATATATGTATATCAGAGGGCAATACAGAGATCTCTCCAATGAACTGTTTGTACCAAGGACTGTGACAAGAACAAGCGGGCATTCTCTTGGTTTGGAGGAAAGACAATTTCTGCACCAGCATAGAAGAGGGTTCTTCACGGTAAGAGCAGTGAGGCTCTGGAATTCTCTTCCTGAGGAAGTGGTGATGGCCAACTCACTGAATGAATGTAAGAAAGGAATGGATGCTTTTCTTGTGAGTAACAGTATAGAAGGTTACGAATAACATAATATTATAGGTAGATGGTTGACCCAACTTAGGGGAAGGAATTTTTTTTCCTATGGAAAAAATTGGCTTCTACTCTGTGGGTTTTTTGCCTTCCACAGGATCAACAATGCAGAACAGCTGCTCTAAAAATAGGCTGAACTATTACTATTTCTCCCGCGCATCCCCTCTACTCTGGAACTCTCTACCACAACATATCAGACTCGCCTACCATGGAAACCTTCAAAAAGAACTTGAAGACCTACCTCTTCCGACAAGCCTTGCAGTAACCACCGATCCACCAAACCGCTGCACGACCAGCTCTACCCTCCCCTACTGTATCCTCACCCATCCCGTTGTAGATTGTGAGCCCTCGCGGGCAGGATCCTCTCTCATCCTGTACCAGTCGTGACTTGTATTGTTTAAGATTACTGTACTTGTATGTATTATGTATACCCCTCCTCACATGTAAAGCGCCATGGAATAAATGGCGCTATAATAATAAATAATAATAATAATTATTCCAATAGCAGCAATTCTTTCTGCCCATTAATTTGGGAAGTGATATAGGGTCAATTCCAAACATTTTGGTGTCCTTCGATCTACAGTAGGAAGATTATTTACAAAGTGGAAAACATTCAAACCAGTTGACAATCTAACAGGAGTAAATATTCCTGCAAATTCATCCCAAGGTCATCCCGTGCCATACTTAGAGACATTGCAAATTACCTAAAAGCTGTAGCTCAAACTCTAAAGGCCTCAGCACGGTAAATGTTAAAGTTCATTACTTTACAATTAGAAAAATACTAAACAAGTGTGGCTTGTTTGAAAGGGTTGCCAGAAGAAAGCTTCTTTTCTAAAAAGACATTGCAGCGTGGCTAACGTTTGCAAGGTTGCATTTGAAGAAATGACAAGACTTTTTTAACAATGTCCTCTGGACAGACAAGTCTAAGGTGAGTATGTTCAACCATACCACCCTGAGCTAAATTTGGTGAAAACTAAACACAGCAAATCAGCCAAACATGCATACCAACTGTCAAACTTAATAGTGAAGGGGTGATGATTTGAGCTTATTTTGCAGCCATTGAGTCAACCATTAACTTCTCTCTTTACCGAAGTAGTATTCTTGTCATGGTATATTTGGAAGTTTTGGCTGGTACCTCAGGGGTTAAGGCCTTTTGGCCTCTCTCTGGCTATGAGAGGGCTTTAAATAGGCTCAGCTGGGCTCCGGTATTTGTCAATTAAACTTCTGCCCTCGGCTGAGTAGTTTGACCCTTGTGTGCTTGTGCCTTGTGCCTGCTCTTTGTATGTTAGCAAGTGAAAAAACGTTGGCACAACTCAAGTATAGGTGGTGCACAAGTAGGGGCCCAATCCGTAATCACTGATACATAAACTTGGCACACACACGTCTGTTGTGGATATGAGAAGTGGTATTTTAATAAGGTATAGTACATACAGTTAATGACGTTTCGGTCTTATGACCTTCATCAAAGTACTGAAAGTAAATAGATATCAATTGTTTACCAAAAAAATAAAGTATATACAACAGAATACTGGGTATATGAACAGATACAGTAATGTATGCCGTAAAACATCATACAACAAGATAGCACACGGGCAGTGAAGAAACATATAATGCTGAGGATTACAATGAAAAGAGCAGGTAATAAGAAAAATGCACATACCCCTGTATTGTACTGAACGCCTTGAGTGTGTGAGCAAAAGCCTGTGAGGACAGATCAGTGAGGCGATGGTAAATGTTGTATGATGTTTTACGGCATACATTACTGTATCTGTTCATATACCCAGTATTCTGTTGTATATACTTTATTTTTTTGGTAAACAATTGATATCTATTTACTTTCAGTACTTTGATGAAGGTCATAAGACCGAAACGTCATTAACTGTATGTACTATACCTTATTAAAATACCACTTCTCATATCCACAACAGACGTGTGTGTGCCAAGTTTATGCTCTTTGTATGTTATCCTGTTATTGACCCGGTTCGTCTCCCTGTTTGGCTTTTGTCTATTGATTCGGTACTGTTCGTTCGTTTGCCTGGTTTCTGACTTCTGCTCCGTCCTGACTGCCCATTTTGCCTGTCTCCCTGGTACTTCTGCTGCCCTCTACGGTTTCTGACACTTGGCTTATATTTGACTCCTCTTTTGTACATCGTTGCCCTCTCGGTATTGACCTCGGCTCTCCTGACCTACTCCTGTTCTGTTGGCGTCCGCCGCTCGCCGCTATCTTCATCGGGAGCGTTGTGGCTGGCTCTGCCCCAGTTCAACCCCTGCGGTCACGTGCTGCAGGTCCTGCACCTTTGCTGTCACTCCTCATCCCGCTAAGCTTTCTGTGTGCTGCCCAGCCCTGCTCGTCTGGGAAATAGCGGGACACGCGTACTGAGTGAGCTTTATCAGTCACGGTGTTCCTGATATTCTAGAGCAAAGTTGAGACCATCTATCCAAAAGCTAAAGCTTGTCCAAAACTGGGCCACACAAAAGATCAATTATCCAAAGGACACCTGCAAATCTACATCAGAATGACTCAAAAAGGTTAAAAGGTTTTGCAATGGCCGAGTCAAGTTCCAGACCTCAACCCAATTGAAATGTTGTGTCGGGATCTTGAGGGAGCTGTGCCTCAATCAATGCCAACAAACCTCTCTGAACATGGCAACGTTGTAAAGGAGAGTTGGCAAAATATTTTCCAGAATGATGTGAAAGACTGATAGTCATATAGAACACCATTACTTCACGTTATTGCTGCTAAAGATGGTTTTATAAGCTATTGACTCATAGGATGTATTTTTTTCACACACTGCTTCTGCATTTTGGCCTACTTTTTGATAAATCAATACTGATATAGTTTAATTTATGTGTTGTTGCTCATCTGTTGTTGTATTTGCTTAACTTTAAAGGGAACGTGGCACCTGAAAAAACGCAATTAACTTGCAGATATGGGGGTAATCTACAGGTTCATAGCGTTGTGAACTTTCCTAATGCCTGCCCTTAGACCCAGGCAAACGGCAAGAAATTAACTTTATTGCTCCCAGCAGCGTTCAGGTTCCTGTCATAGGGCTGGTTCATTCACCTCTGTGTATAGAGAGCGCCAGCTGTAACCGCACCCCCGGCACTGACTGTCAGCCGCTCCTTATGCAGATCAGCTGTCAGTGTTGGGGGCCATTTATAGCCACTGCTCTCCATGCACAGATCAGTGACTGAATCAGTGTTCGCACCATCCCTATGACTGCAACCCAAATATATCAGGGGAATAAAGTTAATTTCCTCCAGGCAGCAAGGGTGGGCAGCTTAAAAACGCTATTATCATGCAGATTAACCCCATACTTGCAGGGTAATTGTGACACTAGTCACTTTTCACGGCCAAGCTGAGAGTCGGCGTGGTCAAGGAGTCCAAGGTCAGAAGCCAGAAGGGTACGTCATAAACAGAAGGAAGAGATAAAAGCGTAGTCAGGTAACATTCCAAGGTCAGTGTACCGGGAGGTTAACGGATCAGAGCTGAAGGGGTTAAACAGGCGGATGGTCAGAATGAAGTCCAAAGTCAGGCAACAGATCAAGCATCCCAGACACCCTGAGGGGTGGAACCGTTACAGTAATAGCTTTTTTTCAGACATAGCCATACAGAACATCTCACAAAAGAAAAATAGTTTATTTTTTTATGGACTTTTTTTGTAGGCTCGTCAGATCCGAGCTCTTTGCGGAAGAACCTTTTTTTATAGTAGGTGTATTTTTTTTCAAGTTTTATCTTTAGTAAGCTTTACGCTATATTTGTCTTATACTTTTTATCAGTTTCATGCTTTTTCTGTTGTCAGGTAACCTATCCGTGTAGTCAGCCTTTTTCAGATAAGTTCAGTAACTTGATTCAATAGGTGTGCCTGATTTCATTAACACTTTGCTCCCATAGGAATTGTAACCACTACAGACAAGGGTAAATGTTACCTTCAACCAGACTACCACAATAGTTTTACATAACAGATCAGTATTTGTTTTAACATTATTTTTATTGCATTAGAGATATAATATAATTGTGCGATTTAAAAATTCATTTTCATATTCCGTATATACTTGAGTATAAGCTGAGCCGAGTATAAGCCGAGCCACCTAATTTTGCCACGCAAAACTGCGTAAGCTTATTGACTTGAGTATAAGCCGGGTATGCATTGCCCCCTCATCACCTATCCAGGTATGCATTACTCTCTCCCTGTCCTGGTATGCATGGCTCCCCCCTCCCCGTCATTGTATGGATGGCTCCCCCAGGCCCTGTCATTGTATACATGGCTCCCCCGGTACCTGCCATGATATGCATGGCTCCCCCAGCACCTGTCCTGCCTGCGCGCCCTCGCTGGATCTCGTTGGTTCCATCGCCAGCAGCTCTTCCTGCGATCACGTGGCAAGGTTCATTAAGGTAATGAATATGCACTCCATGCCTACGCGAGTGGAGAGGAGTGCATATTCATTACCTTAATGAGCGGGGCCACGTGATCGCTCAGCTGGAAGAACTGCTGGTGCCGGAATGAACGAAATGCAGCGACAGACGCGCAGGAAGGCGAGTATGTGTGCTGGAAGCCAGCATCTGCAGCTGGCACTGTGCACTATTACAGCAGCGGCACAGGCTTTAGCCACAGCCGCCGGCTCCTGTCTCTGTGACCCACTGCTCCGACGCTCCCCCTCCCCCGCCGTCTTTCTGGGACAATTGACTCATGTATAAGCCAAGGGGGGAGTAACTATTCAGCACAAAAAAATGTGCAGAAAATCTCAGCCTATACATGAGTATATACGGTTCTCCAGTATAAAATTCTACATTAATAGAAGGGGTCTTCTGCTCAATTTATTTATGATCTTTGTCTCTTAACAACAGGTACAAGGGTTTCTATTGCTCCAGAAGATCTATTTTGCCCTTTATTACACAAATAGCCTATTGGTTTCAATGGGCCCTGAGTAATGCTTAATTTCTCCTGTGTAGACGCTGCAGGAAAATTGAATACTACTGTTAGGCAGTGCTGTATTTGGTGTTCATGCTGTTCTATACTTTTTAAAGGGGTTTTCTCATGAAAAGTTAATTTTAATTAACAGATCTTGTAATAATAATACATTCCACAATTGGATGTGTTTGAAGAAAATGTTCCTGTGCTGAGATAATCTTATAGATGTGTCCCTGCTGTGTACTGTGTAATGACTGTGTCTGATCATACCACAGCTCCTGGGTGGGGGGGAGGGGAATACAGACTGGACAGCATGGGATCGCAAATGATTCTCTTTAAAGTAAAACATTGCTTAAAAACAGGCGGGAAAATATTTTACCCCACAAAAAGAATAAGCTGTGATCCTATGTTATAATGTCTGTATTCTCTCTTTTGCTTCCTCCCATGCCCAGGAGCTGTGGTATGATCAAACCATGTTCCTGTAGGGTCAGACACAGCCTTTACACAGTACACAGTAGGGGCACATTTATAAGATAATCTCAGCACAGGGACATTTAATTTAAGCACATCCAATTATGGGTATTATTATTATTCCAAGATCTATTGATTAAAATGAACTTTTGTTGGTTGGAAAACCCCTTTAAGTGGTAATGCCCCTACTAATGAGTCAGACTAAGGGTATGTGCACATGCTGTGGATTCTGCTGCGGATCCGCAGCGGTTTTGGCCCTGCGGATCCGCAGCAGTTTTTGCTGCAGTGTAGAGTACCTTTATATTCAATGGAAAACAAAAACCACAGTGCACACGGTGTGGATTTTTCCGTGCGGATTTGGAGCGGTTTCAAAACCGCAGCATGTCACTTCTTTGTGCGGAATCCGCAGCGGTTTCACACCTGCTCCATTGTAGAGGTGTCAAACCGCAGGTTAATCCGCAGATTTACCTGCGGATTATGCAAAATTCGCATGGAAAAATCTGCAGCAGAATCCGTAGCGTGTGCAAACACCCCAAGAGTGTGCACAAAATGTTTGTTTTTTTTACGCAGTGACATCAGTAACGTGAGCATACCGCTGCACATCGGGGCAAAGAGCTGATCACTTGCTCCTCTGACCCCTGATGTTCTAGCTCTCACATCTTCATTTTCAGTGTTCTCCGTATGGTGATCAGTATTTTATTATTATTATTAATTGTTATAGCGCCATTTATTCCATGGCGCTTTACATGTAAGGAGGGGTATACATAATAAAAACAAGTACAATAATGTTAAACAATACAAGTCATAATGGTACAGGAGGAGAGAGGACCCTGCCCGCGAAGGCTCACAATCTACAAGGGATGGGTGAGAATACAGTAGGCGAGGGTAGAGCTGGTCATGCAGCGGTTTGGTCGATCGGTGGTTACTGCAGGTTATAGGCTTGTCGGAAGAGGTGGGTCTTCAGGCTCTTTTTGAAGGTTTCGATGGTAGGTGAGAGTCTGATATGTTGTGGTAGAGAGTTCCAGAGTAGGGGTGATGCGCGAGAGAAATCTTGTATGCGATTGTGGGAAGAGGAGATAAGAGGGGAGTAGAGAAGGAGATCTTGTGAGGATCGGAGGTTGCATGCAGGAAAGTACCGGGAGACGAGATGTATGGAGGAGACAGGTTGTGGATGGCTTTGTATGTCATGGTTAGGGTTTTGTACTGGAGTCTCTGGGCAATGGGGAGCCAGTGAAGGGATTGACAGAGGGGAGAAGCTGGGGAATAGCGGGGGGACAGGTGGATTAGTCGGGCAGCAGAGATTAGAATAGATTGGAGGGGTGCGAGAGTGTTCGAGGGGAGGCCACAGAGCAGGAGGTTGCAGTAGTCAAGGCGAGAGATTATGAGGGCATGGACTAGGGTTTTTGCAGATTTTTGGTTGAATAATGAACGGATTCGTGAAATATTTTTGAGTTGAAGTCGGCAGGAAGTGGAAAGGGCTTGGATATGTGGTTTGAAGGAGAGATCAACGTCAAGGATTACCCCGAGGCAGCGAGCTTGTGGGACTAGGGAGAGTGGGCAGCCATTTACTGTAATGGATAGGTTCGTTGGGGGGGTCACGTGAGATGGGGGAAAGATGATGAATTCTGTTTTGTCCATGTTAAGTTTCAGAAATCTAGCAGAGAAGGATGAAATAGTGGACAGACATTGAGGGATTCTGGTTAGTAGGGAGGTCATATCTGGTCCAGAGATGTAGATCTGTGTGTCATCAGCATAGAGATGATACTGAAAGCCATGAGATTCTATGAGCTTTCCCAGGCCAAAGGTGTAAATGTAGAAGAGCAGGGGTCCTAGGACTGAACCCTGTGGGACTCCGACAGATAGGGGGCGAGGTGAGGAGGTGGTGTGTGAGTGGGAGACGCTGAATGTCCGGTCTGTTAGGTATGATGAGATCCAGGATAGGGCCAAGTCTGTGATGCCAAGAGATGAGAGGGTCTGTAATAATAGGGAATGGTCCACTGTGTCAAAGGCAGCCGACAGGTCCAGGAGGAGGAGGACAGAGTAGTGTTGCTTGCTCTTGGCAGTTAAGAGGTCATTGGTGACCTTAGTAAGGCCAGTTTCAGTGGACTGGTGTGACCGGAAGCCAGATTGTAAGCGGTCGAAGAGGGAGCAAGAAGAGAAATGGGAGGACAGTTCAAGGTAGACGTGTTGTTCCAGTAGCGTGGAGGCATAGGGGAGAAGTGATATAGGGCGATAGCTAGATACAAAGGATGGGTCAAGAGAGGGCTTTTTGAGGATAGGTGTGATGGAGGCATGTTTAAAGCTTGAGGGGAAAACACCAGTTGTTAGTGATAGGTTGAAGATATGGGTTAGGGTTGGGATGAAGACTGTGGTGAGGTTTGGGATGAAGTGGGAAGGGATCGGGTCAAGTGCACAGGTGGTGAGATGTGATCTTGAGAGTAGAGTGGAGAGTCGATCTTCTGTAATGGTGGAGAAGTTGGTTTTGGAGGTGGAGGGCTGGGAAATCGGGAGGAGGGGCTCTGGGGGTTGTTGACCAAAACTGTCTCTGAAGTTATCAATCTTCTGCTTGAAAAATGAGGCAAAGTATTCAGCTGAGATGAGTGGGGAGGGAGGAGGTGCTGGGGGACGGAGGAGAGAATTGAAGGTGTTGAATAACTGTTTAGGGTTGAGAGATAGGGAGGATATGAGAGATGAGAAGTAGGTTTGTTTAGCTGTGGCGAGTGTGGTCTTGAAAGTAGTGAGGGACTGTTTGAATGCGATGAAGTGCTCGTTGGAGTGGGATCTTTTCCATCTGCGCTCAGCAGCCCTGGAAGCTCGCCTCAGTTCTTTGGTCAGGCTGGTGTGCCAGGGCTGTCTGTTGATTTTGCGAGCTTTGGTATGTGTAAGTGGGGCAGCAGATTCCAAAGCTACAGCTATTGTGGTGTTATATAGAGCAGCAGCGTCATCTGCATTGTGTAAGGAACTTATATCTGTGAGAGGGAGGAGGGATTCAGAGAATGAGTGTAGGTCAAGGTGTTTAAGATTTCTGCGAGGATGTGAAAGTTTGTGAGGTGGGGATTGTAGACATGGAGTGGAGAGGGAAGAGAATGTGAGAAGGTTGTGGTCAGAGAGAGGAAGAGGTGAGTTAGAGAGGTTAGATAGGGAGCAGAGGCGGGTGAAGATGAGGTCCAGTGTGTGGCCATCTTTGTGGGTGGCTGTAGAAAACTATTGAGTGAGGCCGAAGGAGGAAGTGAGAGATAGAAGTTTAGTGGAAGCTGAGAGGGAAGTGTCAATGGGGATGTTGAAGTCGCCCATGATGATAGTAGGGATGTCCGCGGAAGGGAAATGAAGTAGCCAGGTGGTGAAGTGGTCAAAGAAGGTGGTGGCTGGCCCTGGGGGTCGGTAGATGACAGCCAGTTGGAGGTTGGAGGGGGAGTAGATGCGCACAGAGTACACCTCAAAGGAAGGGAGGGTAACAGAGGGTGGCAATGGGATTGGGGTGAAGGAACAGGTATCTGACAGGAGAAAACCAACTCCTCCGCCATGTTTGCTGCTGGGGCGGGGGGTGTGAGAAAGGTGGAAGCCACCATATGAAAGTGCAGCAGGAGAGGCTGTGTCAGAAGGGGTGAGCCAGGTTTCGGTGATGGAGAGGAAGAAAAGTTTGGTAGTAACAAAAAGATCATGGATGTAGGAAAGCTTGTTGCAGACAGAGCGAGCGTTCCACAGAGCTCCTGTTAGTGGGACTGGGGAAGCGGGGGCTGGGTGAATGGGTATAAGGTTGGAGTGGTTACGGAAGGTTGTGATAGAGCGTGGATGGGAGGTAGAAATGACTGTGGGAATGTGGTGAGGAGGACCAGGATTTGGAGAGATATCACCAGCAGTGAGAAGGAGCAGAGAAAGTGTTAGCAGGTGGGAGCAGGAGAGGGCATGAGGGGGCTGTCTGTGTTTGGAGACAGAGGATTGTATGTTAAGGAACAGTTTTGAGGAGGAGGTGAGGTGGATGGGGAGGATTGAAGAAGAGATGAACAGTTCCTTACTAGGAGTAGGGATTAGGGGAATTAGCAGAAAGTGAAGGATTATAGGGGTGAATGTGAAAACAAACAAAAACATTGTTTACAGTGACTGTGTACAGTTCCCTTCTGGTTCAATTCTGGTTTTAATTCTAAAATTTATCTTCACACCTCTAGGACACACTTATAGGAATCACACTGCAGACTGAAGTCTATGCAGACTTGAGCTATGCAATATATGTACAACTAAGTGCATTCAGGTGTGAAGCAGAGAGGAGTGGTCTCTGCTCATCTTGGTCACACAATTAAGAGTGGACCAGATGCATATGATCAAGCCAGAGTAAACAAGGTCATAAATAACTATGTAATCCGTTTGCAATGCTAGGATGAGATTTCCTTGCATCTAGTATCCGTACGACATCCGTATGCAATCTGTATACAGCTCTGACAAAAATTAAGAGACCACTGCACAGTTTTATGAAACTCAGCTTCTCTACATGTCTGACAGCCATTCCATTCCAGTGTCAGTTGAATTCCAACCAGAGTACACCTCATTCTACTTAATGTGCTTCTGATTAGGTGATCACCTGCACCGAATCTTTAACGAAGGAAAGTAAAAAAATTCTGCTGTGGTGTTCACAATCTTCTTGCAATATGACAAGCTGGATGGCAAAACAAGTGCTAGTAATATCCCAAAAGTAATAAGAATGAAAAAATAACTTTTAACCATGCCAAAGGTGTTGAAAAGAAAAGTCTTGAGTGAGGAAAAGAGGGACTCAATTCTGGCTTTACTAGCAGAGGGATACAGTGAGCATCATATTGGCTCCATCCTGAAAATTTCTAAGATGGCAGTCCATTACAACAAAATGAATTCAAGTCTCCAGGTCCAGATGAATTACACCCCAGAGTACTGAAGGAGATAGCAGAAGAAATTTTTGAACCCCTCTCCATAATCTATGAAAATTCTTGGAGAACAGGAGAAGTCCCAGAAGACTGGAGAAAAGCAAATGTTCCTATCTTCAAAAAGGGGAAGAAGGTGGACCCAGGCAACTATAGGCCGGTGAGTCTGACTTCTATACCAGGAAAGATCTTTGAACAAATAATTAAACAACATGTATGTCAGTACCTGGATAAGAACGAAGTGATTAAACAGAGTCAGCATGGGTTTGTAACTAATAAGTCATGTCAGACTAACTTAATTTCCTTCTATGACGGAATCACTGATTGGGTGGATCAAGGAAATGCTGTAGATATAGTATATCTTGACTTCAGCAAAGCATTTGACAAAGTATCTCATACAATCCTTATTGAAAAAATGACTAAGTATGGAATGGACAAGGCAACTGTTAGGTGGATTCATAACTGGCTTAATGATCGGACCCAAAGAGTGGTCGTAAATGGCTGCACATCCAGTTGGAAGAATGTCTCAAGTGGGGTACCACAGGGCTCTGTCCTGGGCCCTGTATTGTTCAACATCTTTATCAACGATTTAGATGAAGGAATTGAGGGTAAACTGATTAAATTTGCTGATGACACAAAGCTAGGAGGGATAGCTAATACTAGAGAAGAGAGAGGATTCAAAAAGATATAAATAAACTGGAGAAGTGGGCAGCAACTAACAGAATGGTTTTTAACAGGGAAAAATGCAAAGTACTACATCTGGGCAATAAAAATGAAAAAAAGCATATACAGAATGGGAGGAATAGGGCTAAGCAACAGCACATGTGAAAAAGACTTGGGTATGCTAATAGATCACAGACTGAATATGAGTCAACAGTGTGATGCAGCAGCAAAAAAGGCAAATGCAATTCTAGGATGTATTAACAGAAGCATACAGTCTAGATCACGTGAAGTCAATATTTCCCTCTACTCCTCTTTGGTCAGACCTCATCTGGAATACTGTGTCCAGTTTTGGGCACCACATTTTAAAAAAGACATCAACAAACTGGAGCAAGTTCAGAAAAGAGCGACCAGAATGGTGACCGGTCTGCAAACCCTGTCTTATGAGGAAAGGTTGCAGGATTTGGGAATGTTTAGTCTGCAAAAGAGAAGACTGAGAGGAGACTTAATAGCTGTCTACAAATATCTAAAGGGCTGTCACATTGTAGAAGGATCAACTTTATTCTCATTTGCACAAGGAAAGACTAGAAGCAATGGGATGAAACTGAATGGGAGGAGACACAGATTAGATATTAGAAAAAACTTTTTGACAGTTAGAGTGATCAATGAGTGGAACAAGCTTCCACGAGAAGTAGTGAGTTCTCCTTCAATGGAAGTCTTCAGAGGCTGGAAAGACATCTGACTGGGATGATTTAGCGAATCCTGCTTTGAGCAGGGGGTTGGACCAGATGGCCCAGGAGGTCCCTTCCAACTCTACGATTCTATGATTCTATGATTCTAGGTCAAGCAGCTGACATTGGGGACAACAAAGCTATAGACCGGCAGAGGGTGAAAACGACTCTCCACTGACCGGGATGACAGTCTTCTTATTTGAATGTCACTCAGCAACCGCAGGATGACATCAAGTGACCTACAAAAGTAATGGCAAATGGCAGCTGGGGTGAAGTGCATGGCAAGAACAGTTCGTAACAGGCTCCTAGAGGCAGGGCTCAAGTCCTGCAAAGGTACAAAAAAAGCCTTTCATCAATGAGAAGCAAAGCAGCGCCAGGCTGAAGTTTGCCAAAAGACCATAAGGATTGGACCATAGAGGACTGGAGTAAGGTAATCTTCTCTGATGAGTCTAATTTTCAGCTTTGCACAACACATGGTCATCTAATAGTTAGACGGAGACCTGGAGAGGCATACAAGCCACAGTGTCATGCACCCACTGTGAAATTTGGTGGAGGATCGGTGATGATCTGGGGATGCTTCAGCAAGGCTGGAATTGGGCAGGTTAATCTTTGCGAAGGACATGAATCAAGCCGCATTCAAGGTTATCCTGGAAAAACAGTTGATTCCTTCTGCTCAGGCAATGTTCCCCAACTCTGAGGACTGCTTTTTCCAGCAGGATAATGCGCCATGCCACACAGCTAGGTCAATCAATGTGTGGATGAAGGATTACCACATCAAATCACTGTCATGGTCAGCCCAATCTCCAGACCTGAACCCCATTGAAAATCTCTGGAATGTAATCAAGAGGAAGATGGATAGTCACAAGCCATCAAAGAAGAACTGCTTACATTTTTGTACCAGGAGTGGCATAAGGTCACTCAAAAGCAGTGTGAAAGGCTGGTTGAAAGCGTGCCAAGACGCATGAAAGCTGTGATTAAAAATCATGGTTGTAACAGGGTCTTCTGTGCAGTAATACCTCTTTACATTACCACCCCATTTCTCAGGAGGTCCGCTCTGCTTTTCCTCACTTCTGAATGAAGGGCGCTGGCTCAAAAGGCTTTGTAACATGGGAACATATAAAAGATCACTGCTTCTCCACGCATTTCCAGTGTGACAACATTTTACTCATAGGTCTCAGAATATATATACATACAGAGAGCAGGACAATCAATATGTGTCGGGCCAGTAGATAACAGGCTCCAATTAAGATGCCAGATGTACATTACAATAGCCGTGGGATTTACAAA
This sequence comes from Dendrobates tinctorius, assembly GCF_039654945.1. Lineage (NCBI taxonomy): Eukaryota > Metazoa > Chordata > Amphibia > Anura > Dendrobatidae > Dendrobates > Dendrobates tinctorius. The sequence continues at coordinate 836,751 of NW_027361793.1, forward strand.
GGTGGGGGGAGGTCAGAAGTGGGATATCTCGTTTACCTCTGCCCAGGGGGTCGCAGCCGGTCGGTTGCTGAATTAAGGGCATACATCTCACATTGCACCTATCATACATGCATCTCCTATTCGGGGTGCTGGGGGTTCTGTAACAATGGTTATTCCACAAAATATTTATTTCTGAACGCTTCCTGAGTTAAAAACATTTGTATTGTTGTTTTTAAATAATTATGAACTTGTTTTCTTAGCATTTATTTGCATGCACTGCATTTTTTTGTTATTTTGATCATTTCTCATTTTCTGAAAATAAATACAAAATTTAGTGGTTGGAAATTCGGAGACATGTTGTCAGTAGTTTATAGAATAAAAGAGCAACTTACATTTTACTCAAAAATATACCTATGAAGAGAAAAATGAGAGAAAACTGAAAATTTTGCAGTGGTCTCCTAATTTTTGCCAGAGCTGTATGTATTTATGTATGTATGTATGTACATATACATATATGTGTGTGTCACTGACATTTATATATATGTATTCTATGTGTATATATCTAGTGTTTTTTTGATTTGTCAGTGTGATTTTACAGTACCCAGACATGATTTGCCGGCTTTTCAATGGACACCGGTGCGTAAAAATCGCATGGTGCGAGTGCTGTGCGATTTTTGTCTTGCACCCATAGACTTTCATTGGCGAGTCTTGGACGATATACGGTGCAAATCTCAGTATAATACGGCCAAGAAAAAATTCGGTGATGGGAGCTGGTCCATAGATTAACACCGGTCCGAGTGCTATGCGATTTTTTATCGCATAGCACTCGTCCGTATTCGTCGCTAGTGTGACTCCAGCCTTACTCTGACCATGGGACCAGCTCTGGGTTTAGTTGGACTTTCTACAGATAGTGATTGTGATGAAAACTATGGCATTTAAATATCCGGTTGGGGCAAGCAGGGTGCCACACTGTTATGGCCACAGTTTAATTAGAGAATAGCAGGGTGACCCCCCCAGTTAGTTTAATATATGAATCCGAATGTAAGGTGATAGGCAGTCCAGTGTTATGTCTCTGGAAACACACATTTACTAGCTGGACAGTTTGACACATCTGTGACATGGACAGTCTCTGAAGCCTATTCTGTTTTCTATTTGGACATAGCACCTTTAAATTACTCCCCTGCTCTCTTTCGTGGTTGTAAATTAAGCTCTCTTGTATATAACAATCGTCTTACATTATCTCACACTGACCCCTTTGGAACCAAGCGTCTTCTCCTGGGTGATAGTGCTGTGCATTCCCAATCTCACGAAGGGCAAATGGGGAGGTAATATAACGTCATCCAATGTCCTGGTTTTATAAGGGGCGATTCTTTATGGGCCAGGGCCAAAGTAGTAAGGCTTATTAAGTGCTGTCCTCAAATATATTTGTTCTTACTTCTACTGTTTGTTAACCAGTTATATATTTGACCCAATGTACTTGTCTATTGGTTAGGCTGGGGTCACACTTACGAGGAATACGGACGAGTGCTATGCGATAAAACATCGCATAGCACTCGGACTGCTGTTAATCTATGGGGCAGCTCCTATCACCGTTTCTTTCTCGGCCGTATTATACGTGCGAGTGAAATCGTAGCATGCTGTGATTTCCACTGTATCTCGGCCAAGACTCGCCAATGCAAGTCTGTGGGTGCGGGAAAAAAAAAACAAAAAAAAAAAAAACACCACACGAACCATCTGTGTGACTTGCCAGAAATATACACTGGTGTCCTTTGAAAAGACGGCAATTCATGGGCGGTGTACAGTAAAATAACACAGACAGGTTAGAAAAGAATAGATATTGTAATGCTGCTTAGCCGCTGTCATGCGCAACCTCCACCAGGGGGTGATGATGGGGGAAAAAGGTTGCACTAACAGCGGAGCACCACAACATCGCAGCACAGGTGCCACTAGGTGGCAGAAGAGTAGTCAGACAGGCCGGGTCAGAAACCAACAGGAAACGCAGTACCAGAGGACAGAGCAATACACGTGGTTAGAAACAAGCCAGAAAAGTCAGAGCCGATCGCGAGCAGGAACGCCAGAGACAGACAAACAGGTCAGAGGACAAGCCGAGTCAAATACAAAGGGGTCACAACACGGAGAGCAAGCACTAAGATGAGCGTAGTCACAGGGGAGAGCAGGAACGGCACCTAGGTAAACGAGCAGAGGACAAATCAGGGTATAACGAGGTCAGCCGCTAAAGCCAAAGGCAGGAACTATAACCGACGCTGCCTGCAGGTAGCAGCGGACTGAAATAGGCAAACAGATCCCAAAACGAGGCAGGGAAAGTTAACCCCCGCATGACCAGACCGGGGAGAAAATAACCAGAAACAAGTCCCGACCTGGATCATGACAGTACCCCCCTCTTAATGTGGGCCATCGGATCCCCAGGTTTCCCTGGATAATAAGCGTGAAAGGCCAGAACCAACCGATCCGCATGGACCGAGCACGCTGGCACCCAAGATGTGTCCTTAGGACCGTAACCCTTCCAATGGAACAGAAACTGCAGTGAATGGCGGAACATATGAGACTCCACAACCTGTTCCACCTCATACTTGGTCTGGCCATCCACCAGAACAGGAGGTGGACGAGATGGAGACTCCCCGGAGGAAGACACCAACAGCTTCAAAAGAGCCTTATGGAACAAATTGGGGATTCGCAGTGACGGGGGCAAGCACAAGCAAAAGGCAACAGGATTAACCACCTCCAAAATTTCGTAAGGACCAATAAACTTGGGGCCCAGCTTAGCAGAAGGAATCCTCAACCTTTTATTCTTAGTGGATAACCAAACCTTATTCCCCACCTAGAATGCAGGCCCCACCGACTGTCGGTTATCAGCTAAAAATTTATATTTGCCCTGAGCCTCCCAATGTTCATCTGGACCTCCTCCCAGACCTCCCCCAACCGATGAATGGCAAAATCAGTCCCTGGACATCCCGAATCCAGCCAAGAAAATTCACTAAAATGAGGAAGAAAACCATAATTACAAAAGAATGGGGAAGCACCAGTGGACTGATTGATACAATTATTAAATGCGAATTCTGCCATGGGTAATGAAGAACACCAATCATCCTGTTGAGACGTGACAAGACACCGCAAAATCTGCTCCAAAGATTGATTGGTTATCTCAGTCTGACCGTTGGTCTCGGGATGATAGGCTGAAGAAAAGGTCAAACTGATACCCAGCCTTTTACAAAAAGCCCTCCAGAACTTAGACACAAATTGTACATTTCTCTCAGAGACCACACTCACAGGCACACCATTTAATCGCATAACATGCTCAATAAAATTTTTCGATAAAGTGTCTGCATTAGGCAGTCCCTCCAATGGTATAAAATGCACCTGTTTACTGAACCTATCCACTACCACCCAGACTACCGTTTTGCCATTAGAAGGGGGAAGATCGGTGGTAAAATCCATGAACAGCATCCTGTGCAATTTTTGGAAGACTGGCTCAGAACTACTTTTGGGGATGAATTCTCCCCATTGTTCGCTATGGAGAGGGCCCACAGGGTTCCTACAAAACCCCTTCCTCCGGGGGCCCCACCTAGACCTTTCCTGGCACGTCTCCTCAACTGTAAGGACAGAGATGCTATTCTGCATCTTGCACGGCAAAAAGTCCCATTAAGTTCAACAACGCCACAATCTCGATCTTCCCGGATTTTTCTACCGTATGGAACTTCAGAAACAGCGGGCACAGTTCATTGAGATAAAGAAGCGGCTCAGAGAAGAACATTATGTGTTCAATGATCTATCCGGCTCAGCTCCGGGTTGTCCACAAGGGTTCCTCCGTGTTTTTTACGGATCCAGCGAAGGCGACTGAATGGCTACGGTCCCATAAAGGGCCCCTGCAAAGGAATCCTGATGCACTTACTGCTAATTAGAATTATTTTACTAATGGTTTAATTGGGGCTTTTTCTGCAGGCGTCCAGTTTACCAACAATACCGGACACTGAGTTCAGTGATGGTATCCCCTTGTTTGCTTTTTGATAGGAGCGTGGGATTTTGCTCCTATATTGTTTGGTTCTTATTCTGTTTCTTCTTTTACAACAGTTTTAAATGTTATTTAGGTAGAAGTTGCAGCCAACCGCAATCTTGCTCTCTGTGTGATGTCTCTAAACTTTACTCGAGCAATAGTGTGCAACATATCCAGATGAGTAAAACATGGGGTCTGAGATAATATGCATGACCTGGAATGTGAGGGGTATTAAAACTCCCCGAAAGAAGTTCAAGGTATTTTCGCAGATTATGCAATATCACCCTCACATTGTGGCCTTGGTGGAGACACACCTGACCAGAGACTCAGCTCGGTGCGTACAGAAACCGTGGGCACAATGGTTTGTTCATGTATTCTAGTTATTCAAGTGGGGTTTCACTACTGATACATAGAGACATCAGGTGGGAGGCTAAAGCGGTCCGGAGAGATCCTGAGGAGCGTTTTGTTTTTGTGTATGCACTGATTCATTCTAGAAAATATGTTATATTATGTGTTTATAACCCCCCCAGCTAATGTGTCAATTCTCCAGAAGGCGATGGGTTTTGCTCTGAACTATCCAGATGCGGATGTCATCTGCATGGGGGATTTCAATCTGGTCATGAACAACCGCCTTGATAGACTGAGATTGGGTGATGGGATACAGGGGGAGGCCCCACCACTGGCTACATCCCAACTGTCACAGTTTATGGAGGGTAGTGGATGGTTAGATTTGTGGAGAGTGCGACACCCTGAGACAAAAGAGTATACTTGTCATTCATCCATTAAGCGCTCTCTGTCACGTATAGATTATATATTTGGATCCAGTGGCCTGGCTATGTGGGTAGATAATATAGAGCATGGCAGTAGAGGGATCTCGGATCATAGCCCAGTCATTCTTAAACTTAAATATGGACAGCTAAATAACGGGATGGTATGGAAGCTGAACCCTTTTTGGCTGAAGTTGGTGGAGTCGCCCGATAGAACGATCGATCGGTTGCACTTCTTCATCTCGTCCCACCCTGAACCCCGGAATATTAATTTATTTTGGGATGCCCTTTAGGCATATCTGAGGGGTTGCTTATCCTCTACGATCTCTTATATTAAATGGGTAACATCAAGGGAGGATGAGAAGATGGAGCGACGATTGAAAGATTCGGAGGCTGCGTACATCTCTGACCAAACAAGTGGCAATAGGATTGAGTGGCTGGCTTCTCAAAGGTTATATACCCAGCACATAGACACTAAAGGGCCCGTTACACATAGCGATATCGCTAGCAATATTGCTGTAACGTCACTGGTTTTGTGACGCAGCAGCGATATTGCTAGCGATATCGCTTTGTGTGATACTTACCTCCGACCGGCTCCCCCGCTGGCTATCGCTGATCGTGCGAGAACGTCCTGGACCATTTCTCGTCGGGCGCTTCCTGCTGGGCTTCCTGTGGCGCCGATGAGCAACGCGTGAACGCGGGCGGGAGGATGTCAGGATCGCCGCGTCTGACAGGTAAGTAACAGCCCCCAACCGCTGCTATGTCGCTGGTGAGATCTGCCTGTGTGGCAGCTCACTATCGACCACTTAGCGATGCACCAGTGATCCATATCGTTGTCGGGATCGCTGGTGCATCGCTTAGGGTACCGTTACACTAAGGGTGGTTTCACATTAGCGCTTTTTAAGCGCACGCACGGCCGGGGGTAGCTCCGCCCCCGAGCCGGCTCTCTGCCCGGCGTGCCCGCCCCTTGCTTGTAGCGCCGCCTCCTAGCGCACAGCGGCGCCTGCGATCGGCGCACCCTATCTTTAGCATAGGGTGTGCAGATCGTGCGCAGGCCGTGCGCTAGTTGCGCTTTGACCTGCGCTGCGCACTTTTGACGGTGCGCCGTGCGCGCCAAAATCAAACTTTTCGGATTTTGGCGGGCACGGCGCACCGTCAAAAGTGCGCAGCGCAGGTCAAAGCGCAACTAGCGCACGATCTGCGCACCCTATGCTAAAGATAGGGTGCGCCGATCGCAGGCGCCGCTGTGCGCTAGGAGGCGGCGCTACAAGCACGCTGGGCAGAGAGCCGGCTCGGGGGCGGAGCTACCCCCGGCCGTGCGTGCGCTTAAAAAGCGCTAATGTGAAACCACCCTAAGTCTAAGCGTAAATTATGTTTTGCATGTCAGTCCTATTTTGAATTAGGGAACCAGGCAAGTAAATTCCTGGCCTATTTGGTGCGTCAACATAATACTTCTAATACAATATTACGGATTCGCAGGTCGGATGGTGCATTGGTGTCCTCAACTGAAGAAATATTGGGCTGCTTTCATGATTACTATAAGTCACTATACAATTCTAAAAGTGATACTGATGATTTCGGTGTTTGGATTACCTGTCAGACGTAACATTTCCCACATTAAGTCTTGCCCAGCGGGCCTTTATGGACGCTGAGTTCACTTTGGAGGAGATAGAGAATGCCATCAAGGACATGGCCTCTGGGAAAGCCCCTGGGCCAGATGGGTTTCCCATTGAAATATACAGGAAATATCGGGATATATTGGCACCTCTGCTATTGAGGGTGTTTCGGGGTATCTGGGAGGGGGGGACCTATGCCGGAGTCCTTTTACGAGGCTAATATAATAGTGCTTAGGAAGGAGGGGGAAGGACCCTTTGGACTGTGGATCTTATCGCCCCATATCGTTAGTGAATGTGGACTATAAGATTTTTGCGAAGGTCCTGGCCACCAGATTGAACTCAATTATACTGGAACTTATACACCCTGACCAGACCGGCTTTATGTCTGGTAGGAGCACTTCCATTAATATCAGACGAGTCCAGTCGGTGGTCCAATATAGCTCTATGATGCCAGATAATAAATGGGTATTGGCATCGCTGGATGCGGCTAAGGCCTTCGACTCCCTCGAGTGGCCTTTCCTCTCTGCATGTTTGCAGAAATATCGATTTGGTGATAAGTTTCTAAAATGGGTCAATGTACTATATATGAAACCCAAAGCCCGTATCATTGTAAATAATTCCATATCTGAGTCCTTTTCACTACATAGGGGGACCCGTCAGGGGTGTCCCCTTTCTCCGGCCCTTTTTGCCCTTGCGGTCGAGGCATTGGCAATTCGCATAAGGTCATCCCCTAAAATTGAGGGTATAGAAATAGGCTTATATGCTGACGATATGGTGATATTTATGGATAGAGAGGAGGAAACATTGACACAAGTAATTACCACTATAGACAGATTCAGTAAATATTCAGGCTTATACTGTATATAAATTGGGAGAAGCCTGCCCTATTACCCCTCTCCCATGCCCCGACTTGAGACTCTCTCCTCATTACCTATAGTATCTAGCTTTAAATATCTAGGTGTCCACGTATCTCAATGCAGCACGCTTGACTTAAGGCCCCATTACACATAACGATGTCCCAGCGATCCCACCAATGGTCCGAAATGATGGGACCGCTGGGACATTGTTAGGCTGATCGCTGGTGAGCTGTCACAAGACAGCCCCTCCAGCGATCAGGACCAGCGACGCTGGACGCTGGTTTCCAAGGTAAACATCGGGTATCTAAGAGCCGCGCGGCTCCTGGATACCCGATGTTTACATTAGAAACCAGCGTCCAGCGTCGCTGATCGCTGGAGAGATCGCTGTGGCGTTACAAAATCAGCGATCTCACTAGCAAGATCGCTGTGTGTGACGGGGCCTTTACAACCTAATATCCACCCACTGCTGGAATTGGTTAAAGTTAAATTTGCAGCCTGGAGTAAGGGTACCGTCACACTTGGCGACGCACCAGCGATCCCGACAACGATATGACCTAGTAGGGATCGCTGGTGCGTTGCTACGTGGTCACTGGTGAGATGTCAAACAGTCAGATCTCACCAGTGAAGCAGCAACGATATGGAACGTTAGACGGTCGTTGGGACCCTGTCTCTCAGACCTGTAGTATTGAGGTCGTTCGTCGTTATCCCTGTCAAACACAGCGATGCATGCTGGCCAGCGGGACACCAGCGATCAAAAAATGGCCCAGGACATTCGAGCACGATCAGCGACATCGCAGCAGGGGCCCGATCGCCGCTATGTGTCACATGTAGCGAGATCGCAGGCGAGATCGCTGTTGCGTCACAAAATCGGTGATGCAACAGTGATCTCGCTAGCGATCTTGCTATGTGAGACGGGGGCTTAAGCTTCCACTATCTGTTGCCGGACGCATTAACATGATCAAAATGATATTACTCCCTAAGCTCAGTTAATTTCTTCAACACAGTGCTGTGATGGTACCCAAGTCCTTCTTTGCGAATTTGAACTCCCAGATTACGTCCTTTATATGGGGAAAAACTAGACCCAAACTCAGGTTGTCCACCCTGCAGAGACCTAAAAAGGGGGGTGGGGCAGCGTTACCAGACTTTTTTCTATATTTTCTGACTGGGCAGGCTAGAGCTCTGAGTAAGTGGATGCCCGATAATTATCTCCCTAATTCTGAAAAACATCTGCTTCATGCCGCACGGGCTGATTGCCCACTAGGCTTCCTGGAGTTGGAAAAAAAAAAAAAAAAAAAAAAAAAATCGGTGTTCCTCGTCTGTTGCCCCTGCTCCGACCAGCACGATCAGTGTGGAGGCAGATTAAGAGGGTGGTTGGATTCGGAGACATTATAGCTGAAATGCCCTTATGGAATAACAATTATTTTCTGGTACTCCTAAACCACCCGTCTGCTGAATTTTGCATTCAACATAATGTCTCCTCGATAGGTGATTTGCATGATCATGGAACCTTGATGTCTTTTGAACAATTACAGGTTAAATATGTGCAAATTGCCTCTTCAGAGAGGAAGAGGACTTGAACTCTATAGCGCCACCTGTTGGTAGTAGCGATCCTATAAGTCACAATAAACCCTTAACGAGTCTTGTAATATCACTTAGGATAAAAGCCAAATCAGAATCTCAATTTGCAGACAGTGTTTCGGGCTATTGGCCCTCGTCAGTGTAAAGTCTGAGAACTGATTTGGCTAGGTGAGAGGCTCTGGGCTGAGGTCTAAGGCTGTGTTCACACACAGCTTTTTTTAGCGGTTTTTACTATAAAACCGCTATAAAACCGCTAAAAAGAAGCTTCCCAGTCATTTCTATGCATTTTGCACTTTTTGTGCACATTGATGCGTTTTTTACCGCGAAAAAACCACATCGCGGTAAAAACCGCAGCATGCTAATTAATTTTGCGGATTTTTCCGCGGTTTTGGCTTCTTCCATGCGGTTTGAAACCGCTGCGGAAAAAACGCATCAAAACCGCGCAAAAACCGCCGTGGAAAAATAGGTGCGGTTTCTGGGAAGGGATTCAGGTTTTTGAGCAGAAATTTTCTGCAAAGTGTGCACTTAGCCTAAGGGTTCTCCTTGAGGAGATTGACATACCAGCTCTGGCTTGTCAAGGTAAGGAGGCTTATTCGCCATGCAATGCTCCTCTGGGAAAATAATATGCAAATTGCCTCTTCAGAGGTTAAATATGATGTCCCGAAATCCCAATTCTTCCGCTACTTGCAGTTGAGATCGGCTTTTCAGTCATACATGAGGTGTGTGGGCGTGAACAATGCTATTTCTTCTCTACCTCTGATAGGAATCCTTAAATCACAGGGTTCCCAGGGTCTTATCTGCTCTTTGTATACATACATGCTGTCAGTGGGGGCGGAATCTGCCATAAATTTGATTAAGCAGAAGTGGGAAAGGCTCATCCCCGATGCACAGGGAGAGGAGTGGGAAGAGATTCTGGAGTCTCCGGTCGGGGTGTCTCCGTCTATTAATAATAGAATGACACAGTTATACTGTATATCATAAATCAGTCATATCTGACTCCAACACAACTCTTTAAGATGGGTCGATTTCAATCATCAGAATGTCTACGATGCCACTCATTAGATGCACATTTTATCCACATGATATGGCAATGTCCTATTATCCTACAATACTGGAAAGAGGTGACGTCATTATTGACATCCCTGGTACAAGCTCCTGCTCTCCTTGAATCGCTGGTCTGTTTATTTGGGGTATGGGAAGAGGATATTTGGGGTCACTACATTGGGATTTTTCTGCGGGAGATGCTGTTTATTGCACGAAAGGTACTGGCGCTGCGGTGGATAGGGGCCTTATGTCCCTCCCTTAGAGCCTGGATTGAATTGGTGAACTCGATTATCCCATATGAGCGCGCATTGTATCGAAATAGAGGATGCCCGGGTAAATTTGAAAAGATCTGGCAGAGGTGGAACTCCTCTCATCTTACTCTGTAGAGTGAAGGCATTGCATAACAGATAATATATTATGTGATATCAGGCTGCAAAATAGTTGTTGTAGATTAGAAATTTAAATAGGCTTTATTATTTGTGTAATAATGTAAAGACTTGTATGATTTAACTGACATTGATATTTTATGGTATGCAGCCTATTGCCCTTTGTATATATTCAATAGGCTAGGTATGCATCATCTCGCATGTGAATGAGAGCATACATTTTGCTTTGTATTTAATAATATGTAGAAATATGTATGTTCTATAGAGTGCTTATTACTGTCACGGGGCAGTAGGGAAAAAGCAGGAGACGTGGAACCTGGGCCCCTGAACTGCCCCTCAGGCTAAGGGGGTGCTCTGACTCTCCTTAACTTGGGAGTACACTTGAAGGTAGTGAGGCCCAAGTCCCCGACCTGTCCCCATCTCCTGTTTAGCCCTGAGCTAAACCCACAACCCCCTCCCCAGAAGGTGAGACAGGGAATAAAGTGAACTGCACCAAATAAGACACAAGGGAAAAGAAAACAGACACCATGGGGTTAAAGCAACTAAAAACCCAAACTTAGCTTTATCTGCTACTAATGCTCCAAGCAGCAGAGGAAGGCTCCCGATCAGCATCCACCAGCATCACCACTGCTCCAAATAAGCTGAACCCCCTCTCCACCAGGTAGGTCCAGTCTTCACCAAGGATGGTTAGCAAATGACCAGTATTACCTACAGGGAGCAGCAGCAGCTGACGACCTTTTGTAGGAAGGAGGGGGGAGGTCACCACCTGCTGACTAATTAAACATGTAGTAACACCAGCGGCCACCAGGGGCAAAAACCCAGCAGCCGACCAACTACAGTTGTAGTAACACCAGCGGCCAACGGGGGCAAAACTCCATATTAACCCCCGAGGCCAGAAGGATAAAGGTTCATATAAGAGAGTCCAGACTCTGCCACAGATCCAAAAATGGATCGTGACAGTACCCCTCCTTCAATGAGGGGCCTCTGGACCCTCAACACAGCACCTCACTGGAAAATCACCTACAGTGATGATGCCTAGACCCGCCAGAGTTCACTTCAGCAACTACTTGACTCTCAGGTTTATGGCAAACGTGGGCAGATGTAAGTGGCAATGTATGCTCTGGAGGCACAACAAATCTCCAGGGCGCCGACCTGGGGAATGAGTTGTGTATGGGCATTATTGGGGGTAACTCCAGCTGGTAAGTCCCCAGGCCGAGGATGGTTGACACCCGATACGGCCCGATCAACCGAGAACTCCAGATCCCTGCAGCACACTTCCACCGGATGTCTTTGGTGGACACCCATACGTACTCATTCACACACAGGTCCGGACCTGAACGTTTATTGCCACAGGATGATGAACTCTTCACAGAACCGACAAAAGAGGCGTCCCCCTGTGTCGTTACACTCACACCCCCACAATGCTCAGAAGGAGTCACCACCCCTCCTCCTACGAGGACGTCGCCTCTCAGGGTTGGCTAATGGTGAGGGTTGAGACTTGCCCCTACTCCCTGGCAGCACCTCTGCTGCCCCCATTGGAGTAGAAGGGGACGGCTGTAGAAAGACAGCAGAGACAGTAGCCCCCAGGCAGCAGCCCTCACACGACTGATCCCAGCTGACTACTTCCCTAGACTGCCAATCTATGATCGGGTTGTGTTTTTCTAACCAAGGGAGGCCTAAAACGATGGGTGATGGCATTCCTCCCAAGACGTAGCATGACAGGGACTCTACATGATGAGTCCCTATACGCAGATGTATATTTTCCACGACTTGGGTCAACTTCCCCTGGCTCAGTGGGACAGAGTCAATGGCCTGGATGCTTTGGGGTTTGGCCAGCATCTTACACCTCAGGCCATGGGTCTGGACAAAGTGAGCGTCCACCAGATTGATTCCCACTCCACAGTCCACAAACACCAGTATGCCCTCAGGTACCCCGCCAACCACCACTTCTGCTGACAAAGTACACTGAGAGGGCAAAATGGAGGAAATATACACTCCCTGGTCGCCTCCCTCCACACGACCAGGGGGGCGCAGCTTCTTAGATGGTACAGAAGATTTGGCGCGTGCTGGGCAGACCCTGACAACATGACCAGTCTGCCCACAGCTAAAACATGCCCCTTCACCACGACGAACCTCAGGGAACACCGCTGGGGAACCACCTCCTCCCACCTGCCTGGGCTCGTCTGCCTGCACCAGTGTGTCCTCCCTAGCAAGGACTACAGGGGGCATATTTGCCAAAGACGCAAAACACTCGTCCACCGACCGTAGAGATGGTGAATCAGCCGGCAGGGAGAAGGCCCAGGATTGGCGATCACCCTCCTGGAGGGCTATAATGAATCCCACCCACTGTTCCTCACTCCCTGAAGTGTAGCTTGCAGGCCTCCTGAAAAAACAAAAAATTCTCTCTCCCTCCAGAAAACCTGTCTGGGAGAGATAACTTGGGCTCTGGTTGAGCCTGCATCTGAGCTGAGGCCCCGTACCCCACCAACTGCTGCAGCTGCTGCTCCACCAAATCATGCAGCACCCCACGCTCCTCAGTGAGGGTCTACAGCAATTGGAGACAGGTCTACATTTGGGCCATGGCATGGCTCAGCAGAAAAAATGGGCAGTTGGTAATAATGTCATGGGGCAGTAGGGAAAAAGCAGGAGACGTGGAACTTGGGCCCCTGAACTGCCCCTCAGGCTAAGGGGGTGCCCTGACTCTCCTTAACTTGGGGGTACACTTGAAGGTAGTGAGGCCCAAGTCCCCACCTGTCCCTATCTCCTATTTAGCCTTAAGCTAAACCCACAACCCCCTCCCCAGGAGGTGAGACAGGGAATAAAGTGAACTGCACCAAATAAGACAAAAGGGAAAAGAAAATAGACACCACGGGGTTAAAGCAACTAAAAACCCAAACTTAGCTTTATCTGCTACTAATGCTCCAAGCAGCAGAGGAAGGCTCCCGATCAGCATCCACCAGCATCACCACTGCTCCAAATAAGCTGAACCCCCTCTCCACCAGGTAGGTCCAGTCTTCACCAAGGTTGGTTAGCAAATGACCAGTATTATCAACAGGGAGCAGTAGCAGCTGGTGACCTTTTATAGGAAGGAGGGGGGGGGGGGGAGTCACCACCTGCTGACTAATTAAACATGTAGTAACACTAGCGGCCACCAAGGGCAAAAACCCAGCAGCCGACCAACTACAGTTGTAGTAACATCAGCGGCCACCGGGGTCAAAACTCCATATTAATCCCCGAGGCCAGAAGGAAAAAGGTTCATATAAGAGAGTCCAGACTCAGCCACAGATCCGAAAATGGATTGTGACAATTACCATATGCAAATATGCATGCTGTATATTTTGTTTGAGGTTAAATAAACGAATTTAAAAAGAAACAAAACAAAGAACTTATTGTCAGGCACGGCAAGAGACTGGGCCTCCCAAATCTCCCGCTCTAATGCTGAGGAAACCCCAGTCACAACCACCCCACACTGAAGTATGGAGGAAGGAGGTTCAGGAGGTGATATTGGATCCAAACTGCGGGATAAGGCATCAGCCTTCATATTCTTGGATCCAGGCCTAAAAGTGATGGAAAACTGAAATCAAGAAAAGTGACCACCTAGCCTGCCTCAGGGTTAAACGATTGGCAGACTCAATATAAGACAGGTTCTTGTGGGCCATGATAATTTTGATTTGATGGACAGCCCTTACCAAAAAATGCCTCCATTCATCAAAAGCCAGTTTAATTGGCTATTAACCCCTGGTTACCCCATCATAATTCCTTTCAGCAGAAGAAAACTTTAGAAAAGAAGTCACAGGGTCTTAAATGGTTAATATGGTGACCCCTGCGACAACACCGCCCCCACTCTCACCTCCGAGGCAGCCACCTCAACAATAAATGGCTCAGACAGATCAGGTTTAATTAGTACAGGGGCCAGACATAAAACATTCTTTTAAAGAAGAAAATGCGCTAAAGCTGGAGCTGACCAGTTTTTGAGATCAGCCCCATTGCGAGTTAAATCAATGAGGGGTTTAACCACCTGCGAAAACCCCTTGATGAATTTTCTATAACTGGCAAAATCCAATCCTCAATAGCCTGTACCTTTCTAGGGTCCATGCGTAACCCCTCAGCAGACAAAATAAACCCCAGAAAGGACAATTCTTGTACAAAAAATGAACAATTCTCCAGTTTAGCAAAGAGAGAATTCTCCCTGAGCCTCTGGATGACTGCACGGAGATGACCCATATGTTTCAGTTTATCAGCAGAATTTATAAGGATATCATCCAGATACACCACCATGAAGCACCCAATAAAATCAGAAAAAACATGATTAATAAAATTCTGAAATACCGCTGGCACGTTAGTCAGACAAAAAGGCATAACCAGGTTCTCAAACAAACCTTTGGAAGTGAGGAAAGCCATTTTCCACTTATCCCCCTTCTGCACGCGGATGAGATTATATCCTCCCCTGAGGTCCAACTTAGAGAACCACCTGGCCCCAGACAATTGATTGTACAAGTCAGGAATTAAAGGGAGGGGTTAAGTATTCCTTACGGTGATTTTGCTTAATTCTCGAAAATTGAGACATGGGCGCAAACCACCATCTTTTTTCTTAACCCCGCTGCCACAGGAGAAACAGAGGGGTGAATGTGCCCTTTACGAAGGCTTTCGGAGATATACTCCTTCATAGCAGACTGTTCCGGGCCGGAGAGATTGTACAAATGAGCCTTGGGCAATTTAGCACCAGGAACGAGATTAACAGCACAATTGAATGGGCAGTGTGGTGGTAGAACCTCAGCCTCCTTCTCGGAGAATACATCCTCAAAATCTTTCAGGTACTCCGGAATACCCTCCAAACTGATGGATGACAGACATATCAATAAGGCAACCTTTGAGACAATTTGGACCCCAATCAACAATGCCCCAAGACTCCCAGTCAATGATTGGGTTATGTAATTGTAACCAGGGAAACCCCAACACCAGTCCCGCAGAAAGATTGTCCAAAACAAAACATGTAATACGTTCTTGATGACAGGACCCCATCTTATGGATAAACTCTTCAGGCATAAACTTAACAACATTCTTAGCAAGGGGTGTTTTATCAATGGCCACGATATTAATGGGAGTTCACTACCTGACTGTCCCTAACTTACATTTGGCCACCAAATCAGAGTCAATCAAGTTCAAAGATGACCCACAGTCCACAAAAGCCGAAGTGGGAGTACAACCATTCTTGAGACTAAGTTCCACTTCCAATTGTAATTTAAGAGATGAGGAAATAAGGTACCTGAGGGTCTGAGCAACCTCCTCGACAGTTACCCAGACTTAGGCATTTCCCGGCACCTTGGGAGTTGGAGGACAGGAGGGACCATCCTTTTTTCAATGTCCCATATTACCACAGTAGAAGCAGAGTTTCCTTTCTCGTCGTTATTTCCCTTTCATTGACGGTGGTGACCCCCACCTCCATTGGCGTAGCATCAGGATTACTCGGCAGTAAAGTCCCGCTGCATAAAATCCCTCTCCATTAATCTTCGATCCATCTGGATGGCCTGAGTCATAGCCTCCTCCAGAGAACTAGGTGGTGGATGGAGAGCCAGAGTGTCCTTCAAATGATCAGACAGTCCCCTCCGAAACTGGCACCTAAGCGCAGAGTCGGTCCACAACACTTCTGGAGACAATCGTCTGAACTCCAAGCAATACCACTCAGCTGAGAGCTTTCCCTGAGCAAGACCCATGATAGTATCCTCTGCCACCCTGACACGGTCCGGTTCGTCAAAAATGAGTCCTAAGGCCTCAAAAAGCCTATCCACCAACATCCGTTCAGGGGCAGTAGGGGACAAGAAGAAACACCAAGATTGGGGACCCTCCCTGAATAAAGAAATAATTATTAATTATCCGAGGTCTAAGGGAAAATAAGAATTTGCAACTCTCCCTGAATGTACAAAATGTATCCTTCTCATCAGAAAAGGTGTCAGGGAGCTTGACCGAGGGTTCGGGAGAGTACAAGATGACATCTACAGGATCACCAGACCTGCTGACAACATGGAGGGTGGCACCCTGCACAATTTTAACCATCTTCGTCAACTCTTTCTGCAACTGAGTATGAGACGTGGCCAGGGCCCTATGTTCCATCGACAATTCACACATCATCTGCGTCAAACTGGACATCTGATCGGTCAAGTTGCGCAGCGGATCCATAACCAGGTAAAAAAAAAAAAATATGAATAAATCTCTCCAAATATATGGTCAAATTGTTAAAAAATTATTCCTTATTGAATATAATAAAAAATAGGAAAATTAAAAAGACAGGGCAATAGACCTCCAAAAAAAGAGAGGGATAAGCTGCGGCAAAGAAAGTAAACAAAGACATGAAAGAAACAATAACCCTATAGGTATGTATAAATACAAAAAGGTTCTTACATGCAAATCAGTCACTACAAAAATCAATATGCCTTAGTAGATGACAATAATCACCATTGTTTGTTACTACTAAGTTTTGCAAAAAGCAATACTGCATGTGAATACACAGAGGTTCTAACATGCAAATTAGTCACTACAAGGTTCAGAATGCCTCAGTAGACAGAAATCTGCCATTGTTTTGTTACTATTGAGTATCTGCAAAAAGAGCAGTATTGCACATTGCCCACCACTCGTGAATGATGAGATGCTGCCAGCGCAGCCTCAGTGAATAGCACTGACGTCACTGAGTCGGCCCTCACACACAGCCATCTTTTATTCATTAAATACATGTCCAGAATTTTGCACACACACTATTGTATTTGTCACTAAAATCTATATATCTACCTATTCTATATGGATTTACTGTATGTAATCCATCTCTCCTATCCTGTCGGCTCCTGCAGTGATTTTACAGAAGCTGACAAATGAATTCCCGGCTATTCTTCTATCTCTCTATGAAATATAAAGATAAATATGTGTGTCACTGACATATATAACTCTGGCAAAAATTAAGACACCACTGCACAGTTTTATAAAAATCAGCTTCTCTACATGTCTGACAGCCATTCCATTCCAATTTCAGCTTAATTCCAACCAGAGGACGCCTCATTTTACTTTATGTGCTTCTGATTAGGTGATCACCTGAACCAAATCTTATTCAAAGAAGGAAAGTATAAAAAAAACCATGCTGTGGTGTTCACAATCCTCTTGCAATAGGACAAGCTGGATGGCAACACAAGTGCTAGTAATATCCCAAAAGTAATAAGAATGAAAAAATAACTTTTAACCATGCCAAAGGAGTTGAAAAGAAAAGTCTTGAGTGAGGAAAAGAAGGGCTCAATTCTGCCGTTACTAGCAGAGGGATACAGTGAGCCTCATGTTGCCTCGCTCCTTAAAATTTCTAAGATGGCAGTCCATTACAACATGGTCAAGCAGCAGACATTGGGCACAATTAAGCTATAGACCGGCAGAGGGCGAAAACGACTCTCCACTGACCGGGATGACCGTCATCTTATTCGAATGTCACTCAGTAACCACAGGATGACATCAAGTGACCTACAAAAGGAATGACAAATGGCAGCTGGGGTGAAGTGCACAGCAATTAATTCAATAGGTATCAGCTGTTGTAGATTAAATGCCACCACAACAATTTTAGAAGAGTGACCAATACAAAAAATTTGCCAGGATTACTCTTAAATAATAGCAATAATGACTTGTTTGCATTTCCCTGAACTTGTCTGTCTCTGTCTGCTTTTGATCATACACCATCTGTTATGATCTGGTCTGGATTGGTGTCTTAATTATTGCATCCACTAGAGGGAGCAGAGGCAGGTATCAACGTCAAAGAAAGCCAGAAGTCGGAACACAGGAGCAGCAGTGTGGTATTGGAGGATTAGCAGGTTGCATATTTAGTAGGGAAGTTAGAGGTTGATACACAGGAGCAGCAGTGTGGTATTGGAGGACTAGCAGGTTTGCGTAATTAGTAGGGAAGCCAGAGATGTAGTATTGGAGGACTAAAAGGTGAGACAGCTAGACTAGAGGCTTGGAGCTCAATAATCTCGCAATGCAAGAAGTACAAGGTGTTAAGGGCTGGCAGAACTCACCAAATAAAGGTGGTATGATGTGCGTTCGCAGTCCAGGGTCCACTGTGCAGAGATGGAAACCTGCTGCTCAGTAATGGCTGTGACTATACGGCCAATAATAAAGAAACACACGCGGGTTAGCATCACCCGGTGTGTACGGGACTGAGTTCTGTTGATTCACAGAACCGCGGAGCCACACAATGTAAGTGCCGAAGCCTGTTAAACTCACAGAGCTCGGCCGGATGAGCGCTAGTATACAGACACAGGACTCCGCCCAAAGGATATGGGGTTAGAGAGTCCCTCTAGTCCACTAGCGCTCGGCGCCGCTGCAGTGGAGCCAGCAAGAGACCAAACGAGAGATAGCGCACCAGTGTGCACTGCACCGCTCTGGCAGACGCCACTAACCACCCAGAGTGGGGAGGAAAGCGCTAGAGTTACGCACAGTGCCGCACTGTCGGCTACTCCTACCTGAGCAGGGAGGCACAGTCGGACGCTAGCAAGTGCAGAGGTGTACTGTGGCATATAGCCTAGCCACTGACAGGCGCTGACTCTAACCACTAGACCCTAACAACATACACAACCAAGGGTAGGGGTTTCATAATGAGTCATTCGCGGTAACAAGCATCCGTCATCATACACACCATAAGCCAAAGAGTCTATACTAGTGCAGAGCCAGAAAGAGCAACCAGATGCCTAGCATCAGCCTGGGCAAGATGCCTGGAGCGACATCTCTGCTGAGCAGGAATCTCTGTGGCTGCAGTGGAATGGGAGACCGCAGAGAACATGGCTTGAGATTCCCCTTGTGCAGTGGGGGAAACTCAACGCCTAACATTACCCCCCTCCCCCCTGAGCCTCGCTATGCTCAAAGGCCGCGAGGAGCGTGGATGTTTTCCACAGGTTCCCAGGTCCGATCCTCTGGGCCATGACCCTTCCAGTCCACCAGATTATACTTTTGTCATGGTTAATGCCCTGTTCTCACAGGGTTAACTTTTGCCGGCCTCTCTTTGGATCTGGGAGGGGTATTTATACTCACTCCAGACTAGGATTCCCTGTCAGCTATACTGTTATTCTGGCTGTGTGTCTGACCCCCCTGGTGTGCGTGTATACTGCATTGCTTGTTTGATTCCCGTGTATGACCCGGTCTGTCCTGTTATGATTGAGTCACCGAGGAGGAAAAAACAAAACATAAGCTCAGTCCAGAAAATCAGAGAGGTTGGAAACTAGCGGATTGCAGATCCCTAATCCTATCACACAACTAGTAGTAGCCGTGGAGTGTTCCTATGGTGATCCTAGACAGCTCGTCACAGCCGGAGATCTAAATAAGCCTAAAGAGAGAAAAGGGAAAAACTGACTGCCCCAGAGCAGACCCCAAAGCAATAGGCAGCCCCCAACATATAATGACGGTGAAATAAGATGAAAACACTAAAACAGATAGAAAGGTAGGTTGAGCAAAAGATGGGGCCCAAGCTAACTAAAAAGGACAGGACAGAAAAGCTGCTGTCTGCAATCCGAGAAAACCCTGCTAAAAATATTACCAACACAACTGATAAGCAAAAAGGACCCTGAAGTCACTAGACTTCAAACCCTATATCAGCACTCAGAATATTCTGAAAGCAGAGCAAAAGAGAACACTGATCAAGGAATAAGAATCCAGCACACCCCCGGCCGGGGATGGCTGAACTAAAAAAACAAGGTAAACAAAACCAAAACTAATAAGTTCAATAGCAGAGCAAAAACTTATCTTTGGGAAGCAGGAATCAGACTGGTCTCCAAGAATCCAGCAGAGAAATCACCAGCCACTCAGAAGGGCGTCGGCTGCCTTATATCCAGTCTGAAGTTCCCGTTACCCAGTCACAATCCACCTGATCAGGTGTTTGGTTTCTTTCATCCAAATCAGCCTCACTACCTTCCTTCACCAGAAGAGGGAGATCCTCGGACACAAAAGGTGAATGAACAGATGAGCTCACAACACTGTCCCCTCACTCTGTACTCCATCTCTCGTTTTGGTACTATTGTCTTCTCCGGTTCTGACCTCCTGGCTTGGCTATTGTTACTCCTTTACAGTTTGTCCTTATTGTACTGTCCATTGCCCGTTCTGGTTTTCTGATCTATTGCTATGTCCTGACTATCCGCTCTGTCTAACCCTTTGGTACTGTCCTGCTATCTCGTGCTTTGACCCAGCTTGATCTGGTTTACGTCCCTGTCTATGCCCCTTGGTAACTTGTCCCGTAGTTACCTTTCTAGGAGTTTCCCTGCAGCTCCTAGCTCTGTGGAGCTTAGGTCACGCCCCCAGCAGTCACGTGCTTCAGGTCCTGATAGTCTGAAGCACGCATGGTCACCGCTGCGGCCCCGCTCCACAGGTATCTTTGAGCACTGTTTTTGTACTCAGGACACGCGCACTGGCTCAGTGAGCAAGTGCAGTGCGATGTTCCTGACAACTTTTTGCCACGTACCACCCTGCAGCCCATAATAGCCTCTACCTCCTACTCATCCGAGGACAAGCCCGATGTCCCGGCAGATGACTCGGAGAACTGAGACATGTGGACGGGCTTAAGGAGGGAAACGTGGAAGGTGTCAGTGATACCCAGGCGTGGAGGAAGGGCCAGCCGTTAGACCACAGGATAACCTGTTCGAGGACCTTGAAGAGACCTATGTAGCGAGGCGCGAACTTAGTGGACTCGACCCGAAGCCTGATGTTACGGGCGGAGAGCCACACTAAGTCGCCAGGGGCGAAGGTTGGAGGAGGGCGCCGGTGTGCATCCGTGGAGACCCTCATTCTCTCCTTGGAGGCCCGGATGGCATCCTGTTGTGAGTTCATTTTCCCCTTCACCATTGAGGTCTGATGAACTCCCTCTTCTGGTGAAGGAAGGTAGTGAGGCTGATTACCAAGCACCTGTGCAGGATGATGATGACTGGGTGACTGGAATTGCTGACTGGATATAAGGCAGCCGACGCCCTTCTGCCTTGCTGGTGATCTCTCTGAGGGATTCTAGGAGACCAGTCTGATTCCTGCTCCTCAAAAGCTAAGTTTTCTGTTCTGCTTTTTGCATTTGTGTTTTGGTTTTGTTTTGCCTTGTTTTTCTGGATTTCTGCCATTCCCTGCTGGGGTGAGCTGAATTCCTTTTTGCTCTATCTTCAGAAAATTCCTGAGTACTGATATAGTCTTTTTGAAGCCTAGCATATTCAGGGCTTTTTTCCCTATCAGTCTGTTGGCTCTTGTTTTGAGAGGGTTTTGGCAGATTGCAGACAGCAGCTTTTCTATCCTTTCCTATTTAGTTAGCTTGGGCCCCATCATTTGCTCAGCCTATCTTTCTATCTGTGTGAGTGTTTTTTAATCTTCCTTCATCGTCATTATATGTTGGGGGCTGCCTATTGCTTTGGGGTCTGCTCTGGGGCAGTTTAGATTTCCCTTTCTGTCTTTAGGCTATTTAGTTCTCCGGCTGTGATCGAGGGGTCTAGGGCACCGTAGGAACCCCCCACGGCTACTGCTAGTTGTTGTTGATAGGTTCAGGGGTCTGCAATCCGATAGCTGCCAACTTCTCTGGTTTTCTGGACTTGGCTAGTATTTCTGTTTTTGCCTCCTACGGTGACTCATTCATAACAGCATCCTGAGTGCGGTCCCAAATACCATGTGCCTCCACCGCCCAGTCTGCCACCCTAGAGTTGGTGGACGACACGGGCATGGGCACAGGGACACGCGGATACTGACCGTAATTAAGGAGGAATGGGGTCTGGCCGGTGGAATCGACCAGAGTTGTTAAAGGCGAATTCCGCCCATGGTAGCAAGGATGCCCAGTCATCCTGCCTGGCCAAGACAATGTCATTTTATGCAGGGGGCATTTATGTACATGTAATCTAAGTACATGTATCAAAGTACTGGCAGTTATAACATGGATGAATGTGACACACATCTCTATTCTCTTCATACAGGTAACCAGCTCTTTCAATCTCTGCTCTGAATCACCCTGTGTTTCTCCACTCCATTCAATGTCAGCAAGCAGTTAATCCTGAATGCTATTTATGTGTTTTCAACTATGCAAGCTTATATCTGGTAACCAGCTCTTTCAATCTCTGCTCTGAATCACCCTGTGTTTCTCCACTCCATTCAATGTCAGCAAGCAGTTAATCCTGAATGCTATTTGTGTTTTCAACTATGCAAGCATATATCTGGTATATAGTTTTTTCAACTTACTCTGCTTGTCCCCTTATGTTGTAAGGTCAAGAAACTTTTCAAAGTGCTTTATGATCCATGTAGTGCTGGACATCTGTCTATCTGACCACAACATTTTATTGGGTCCTGCTGTCTCAATTTAGTTTGATTGATTAACGAGAAGAGAGAGAGCACAAAAAAAATCTAAGCCTTAGTCTCCTATATATTCAGACATAGCTTTGGGAAGGCATTTATGCAGAGGGCATTTATGCACATGTAATTGAAGTACATGTATCAAAGTATTGGCAGTTATAACATGGCTTTAAGACAGGGCAGGAGACAGGTAAGACATTTATATACATCTACTCCCTGTACAATAGGAGTACAACAAATATATACCATATGTGTTTGTGTAATTTATATCCTGGCTGCTGCATTCACACACATCCACTGCCCTGGCATTAACTCTCTACACTCCATCCATATCGGCCCCTCGCTCCTTTCCTCTCCTATGTATAGCACTCCCGCTCTTTTCACATTGTTAAATTGCACAGATCCAGTCAGTCCCACCATTTAACATAAGAGACGCTCTCACAAATCACTTAACCATCTGCTCACTCTTGGGATCCTCCTTCTCCTAGTCGCAGGAGACATTGCTCCCAACCCTGGTCCCCCATATTATAGAAAGTCAAACCCCCCCAACTGCTAAACTCAGAAACCCCTCTAATATTATTAATATTCCCTGCATGCCGTCTGTCTCTCTTAATTGTGCACTTTGGAATTCTCGCTCAGTGTGTAACAAACTCTCCTTCACTCATGACTTTTTCCCCTTTCTAATTCTCTTAACCTCCTGGCTCTTACTGAAACCTGGATCCAGCAGTCAGACACTACTGCTGCTGCTGCTCTTTCATATGGGGGACTACACTTCTCTCATACCCCAAGATCAGACAATAGAGCAGGTGGAGGCGTTGGTCTGCTCCTATCACCAAAATGTACCTTTCAGGTTATCCCTCAACTACCCTCACTAGTCTTCCCATCTTTTGAGGTCCATGCCGTCAGACTTTACACCCCCTTCTCCATGTGAGTGGCAGTGGTGTATCGTCCTCCTGGCCCCTCCCATCAGTTCCTGGATCATTTTGCCACTTGGCTTCCACATTTTCTCTCCTGTGACATCCCTACCCTCATCATGGGAGATTTCAACATCCCCATTGCTCTTCCCCTCTCCCCATTTGCTACTCACCTTTTATCTGTAACTTCGTTTGGCCTTTCGCAGCTTACTAATTCTCCAATGCATGAAGACGGAAACTCCCTCGACTTGGTCTTCTCTCGGCTTTGTACAGTGGATGATTTTGCAAACTCCCCTCTCCCGCTCTCTGACCACAATCTTCTTTCATTCTCTATCAAGAATTGCCAGGCTGCTCAGGTCACCCCCACTGTCCATATTTATAGAAACATACAGGCCATTAACACCCAGAAACTTATGAAGAACTTGCAGTCTTATTGGCCCCTATCTCGTCCCTCTCATGTTCTGATTCTGCATTGAAGCATTACAATGAAACACTTCAAAGTGCCCTGGATGAATTTGCACCCCCTATAAATAGAATACCACAACACAGACGGCGACAACCCTGTAAACACGTTTCCTGCAGTGGTGCTCCAGGTGCGCCGAACGTCTGTGGAGAAAATCCAATCTACACGAAGATTTCATCCATTATAAGTTTATGCTTAGAACATACAACACTGCCCTTCACCTCTCCAAACAAACCTATTTCAACACCCTCATCACCTCACTGTCCAATAACCCGAAACGTCTCTTTGACACTTTTCATTCTCTACTCAACCCAACAGTACAGGCCCCAACCACGGAGCTCCGAGCTGACGATCTGGTGAATTACTTCAAAGAAAAAATTGACCAGATTCGACAGGAAATTATATCCCAATCACCTCATACCATGCACCGTCCTCCCTCCCCCACTGCATCTAGCTCACTCTCTGATTTTGAACCAGTCACAGAAGAAGAAGTAAGCAGGCTCCTTGCATCTCCTCGCCCAACCACTTGCACCAGTGACCCATTTCCGTCACATCTCCTCCAGTCCCTTTCCCCTGCTGTCACCCCTCACCTAACTAAAATATTTAACCTCTCTCTCTTCTGGTATCTTTCCCTCCTCATTTAAGCATGCCATCATACATCCACTACTTAAAAAACCATCTCTCGACCAAAACTGTGCCGCTAACTATAGACCTGTCTCTAATCTTCCCTTCATCTCTAAACTCATGGAACGCCTGGTCCACTCCCGTCTTATCCGCTATCTCTTTGATAACTCTCTTCTCGACCCTCTCCAATCCGGTTTCCGCTCTTTACACTCTACTGAAACTGCCCTCACTAAAGTCTCTAATGATGTACTAACAGCTAAATCAAAAGGTCATTACTCCATGCTAATTCTCTTGGATCTCTCTGCAGCATTCGACACTGTGGATCATCAGCTCCTCCTCACTATGCTCTGTTCTATTGGCCTCAAGGACACCGTTCTCTCCTGGTTCTCCTCCTATCTCTCTGACCGCTCCTTTACTGTATCTTTTGCCGGTTCCTCCTCCTCTCACCTTCCCCTTACTGTTGGGGTTCCTCAAGGATTGGTTCTAGGCCCCCTCCTTTTCTCCTTGTATACTGCCCCTATTGGTCAAACAATCAGTAGATCTGGTTTCCAGTACCATCTCTATGCTGATGACACCCAATTATACGCTTCTTCTCCTGACATCACGCCAGCCTTTCTAGAAAACACGGGCGATTGTCTAAACGCTGTGTCTAACATCATGTCCTCACTATATCTGAAACTGAACCTGTCAAAGACTGAACTCCTTGTGTTTCCTCCCTCTACTAATGTACCTATACCTGACATTGCCATTTCTGTGTGTGGTTCCACTATTAATCCCCAGCAACATGCCTGCTGTCTTGGGGTCATACTTGACTCCGAGCTTTCATTTGCCCCCCACATCCGATCACTGGCTCGCTCTTGTCATCTGCACCTCAAAAACATTTCTAGATTTCGACCTTTTCTTACTTTTGACTCTGCAAAAACTCTTACTGTTTCTCTTATTCATTCTCGTCTCGACTATTGTAACTCTCTTCTAATCAGTCTCCCTCTTACCAAACTCTCCCCTCTCCAATCTGTCTTGATTGCTGCAGCCAGGATCATATTCCTCACCAATCGTTACACCGATGCCTCTACCTTGTGCCAGTCATTACACTGGCTACCCATCCACTCCAGAATTCAGTATAAACTTATTACCCTCACCCACAAAGCCCTCCATGGCTCAGCACCACCCTACATCTCCTCCCTTGTTTCAGTATACCACCCTACCCGCGCCCACCGTTCTGCTGATGACCTGAGGTTAGCATCCTCAATAATCAGAACCTCCCACTCCCGTCTCCAAGACTTTACACGTGCTGCACCAATTCTTTGGAATGCACTTCCCAGGTCAATACGATTAGTCCCCAATCCCCACAATTTTAAGCGTGCCCTGAAAACGCATTTTTTCAGACTGGCCTATCGCCTCAACACATTAACCTAATCTATTCCTGTGTGGCACAGCCAAAAGTTTTACCATAGCCAGGTTCCCGGCATCATGTTCCCACATGCTTTATGCATCCATTAGCCCTCTGTGTCTGTACTGTTACACACTTAACATTATGGCTGGTCCATACAATCAGGGCAACTGTTACCACCCACCTTTCGTGTCTACCTCTTTCCTCATAGACTGTAAGCTTGTGAGCAGGGCCCTTATTCCTCTTGGTATTTGTTATAATCTATGTGATTATTGTTATGCTGTAATGTCTATTGTCTGTACAAATCCCCTCTGAAATGTAAAGTGCTGCGGAATATGTCGGCGCTATAGAAATAAAATTTATTATTATTATATGTGACCAGGGTCTGGTTGGCCCTCTCTACCAACCCGTTCGTCTCGGGCTGATAAGCCGAGGAGAGATTTAGCTCAATGCTGGGCAAGCGACAGAGCTCTTTCCAGAACTGAGACGGAAACTGGGGCCCCCGGTTACTGTCAGTCTTGTCCGGCATGCTGTGTAGGCGAAAGACATATTTGACAAACAACACTGCCAGGCTCCGTGCGGAAGGTAGCCGAGAAAGGGGTACCAGGTGCACCATTTTAGAGAAATGGTCGGTGACAACCCAAATCACAGTGCTGCCACAGGACTTGGGCAGGCCCACCACGAAGTCCATGACAACCAGTCCCTCTAGTCCACTAGCGCTCGGCACTGCTGCAGCGGAGCCAGCAAGAGACCAAACGAGAGATAACGCACCAGTGTGCACTGCACCGCTCTCGCGGATGCCACTAACCACCCAGAGTGGGGAGGAAAGCGCTAGAGTTTCCAGTAGTGGACCAATCCGAGCAGGAACGAGGCCTGCGCATGTGACTTCCGACCTCAAATGAGAGGTCATCAACGGGCATGCTCAGTACCCAAAAGACAGGACTTAGTCTGAGAAGCGTCTACTTGCTGCTGACTCAAGCATGGAGTTATAGCAGAGCCAGAAGGAGCAACCAGACGCCTAGCATCAGCCTGGGCAAGATGCCTGGAGCGACGTCTCTGCTGAGCACGAATCTCTGCGGCTGCAGAGGAATGGAAGACTGCAGAGAACATGGCTTGAGATTCCCCCTGTGCAGTGAGGGAAACTGGATGCCTAACACAAGGCTAGGTTTAAATAGCATGTCCAAACAGGAATCCCAAGTTGAGAAAATCAGGCAAACACAGAGTCTAGCTGAACAGAATGATAGGTACTGGTAGCTGATTTAGCAAAGAGCTGTCTAGTGAGTTAAAAGCTCACATGGAAGAGCTGCTGCTGTCTAGTGCACAGGAGTTACCAGGTTTGAGTCCTGAAGCTACTGTATCTTAAATTTTAGGTTTATCTGTGCTTTCTCTTCTTTTCCCTGATATCAGTCCTATGCCTCAGTATATCACATCTGGAAATTGAATCAGTATAATCTCTGCCTGCTGGTAGGACAGTGATATTAACAGAGAGGCTGTACTATCATCTTCATTAGAACTGTCAGGGCCCTGTCTTATGACCATCAATACCTGTATTAGAAGAGTTGCTATCTGCCGACGTTAAAAGGAATCTGTCACCACATTTGACCTATCTAAACTAATTAATATGGGCATACAGGCTATAGACTGCTGAAAAAGGTCCTATCTGTATGCCTCATATCAGATGCCTTGTTGTTGATAAATCATCTTTTAACATTTTATATGAATTAGCTTTTCTAGGTTTTGGGGAGAATGGTGCCTGGGAGATAATTCTGCCTCCAAAGCTTGTTTTACATGAAGGGGAGTTACCAGTGTGAGCCATGTAACTAACACAGAACAGGAGAACCAGAACTTGTCTTCTTGTAAACACATTTTTTGCTTCTCTCTCAGCTTTGCTGTATTGTAGAAATATTACTGCTCTGTCTGTGAGATGGAAGCTGAAGCTGAGAGGAACCTGCAGATGTGTCAGTTATAATCACACACAGGCTTGAGGCTGGAAGCTAAGTTTGGGTTAATCCCAGGCCCGGATTGGCAATATAACCAACCGGGCATTTTCCCGCTGGGCCGCTGTCACGTGGGCCGCGGGCGGCAGCGCCCAATCATCTGGCCGCTTGCCAGCTGCTGCGGCCACTGTTTCTCCTGCCGCCGGCCCTCTGCGGGCACGGCGGTGATAGTTTCCAAGTTCCTCCCGCACTGCAGGGAGACAAGCCACCACGCCCCCTCCCCCATCCTCGCCCTAGCATTAGACCCCCTCCCCCCCAGCCACTCACAGCGTCGCACTCGCTTGCCTGCTGGCTCTGTTCGCAGGACCTGTGATGAGGTCACAGGAGGGGAGGAGTCAGGGGGTCACATGATCAGGAGCCTTTGTCCAGACCCCCGAACATGTCACCCCTGACTCCGCCCCTCCTGTGACCTCATCACAGGTCCTGTGCGCTCAGCCTTGCCTCTACCGTCTGCAAGACTCTGCTTTGCTGTTGTCATGGTGCTGGTTGAGGTAAGTATGTGTGGGGTCAGGATTTACAGTGTGGATGTAGCAGAGCTGTGTGTGTATGAGGTGTACGGAGCGGAGCCGTGGGTGTACGAGGTGTACGGAGCGGAGCCGCGTGTGTATGAGGTGTACGGAGCGGAGCCGCGTGTGTGCGAGGTGTACGGAGCAGAGCCTAGTGTGTGCGAGGTGTACGGAGCAGAGCCTAGTGTGTACGAGGTGTACGGAGCAGAGCCGTGTGTGTACGAGGTGTACGGAGCAGAGCCATGTGTGTACGAGGTGTACGGAGCAGAGCCGTGTGTGTACGAGGTGTACGGAGCAGAGCCGTGTGTGTACGAGGTGTACGGAGCAGAGCCGTAGAGCCGTGTGTGTACGAGGTGTACGGAGCGGAGCCGTGTGTACGAGGTGTACGGAGAGGAGCCGCGCGTGTACGAGGTGTACGGAGAGGAGCCGCGCGTGTGCGAGGTGTACGGAGAGGAGCCGCGCGTGTGCGAGGTGTACGGAGAGGAGCCGCGCGTGTGCGAGGTGTACGGAGAGGAGCCGTGCGTGTGCGCGGTGTACGGAGTGGAGCCGTGTGTGTATGGAGTGGAGCCATATGTGTACGGGATGTACGGAGCGGAGCCAAGTGTGTACAAAGCATACAAAGCGTGCTTTTCCCACGGACACAGGAGTACACGGCGGAGCCCCGAGGAGCATTTTAAAAGACACACATGACGTTCCACCTGAAGTGATGTGCTGGAAGCTGACCGGAAATGAGATAATTTCTTGAGGAGATTGTGACGGAACTAGGAATGCTTCAGATCCATCACCGTGTCCTCCTCCGACAGCGCAGACAGCAGGATCGCCTTGGAATCGGGGATGCCGGCCATGTGAGCGGATCATGATAGGTCCTGCACCGGGAGGCTCAGGTGGGCACTACAATGGGAGCCGGGCTGCTATAGTATCTTTGTAGAATCTTTCTTTATTTCTTTCTCTCTTTTTCTTTCTCTCTCTGTTCTTTCTTTCTCTCTGTTCTTTCTTCCCCTCTTTCTTTCCTTTTCTTTCCTCTCTTTCTCTCTGTTCTTTCTTTCTTTTCTTTACTTCTTTCTTTCTCTCTCTGTTCTTTCTCTGTCTCTCTCTGTTCTTTCTTTCTTTCCCCTCTTTCTTTCTCTCTCTGTTCTTTCTCTGTCTCTCTCTGTTCTTTCTTTGTCTCTCACTGTTCTTTCTTTCTTTCCCCTTTCTTTCTCGCTCTCTCTGTTTTCTTTTTTCTCTCTCTCTGTTTTCTCTCTTCCTTAGTGCCAGTCAGTGTGCCCATAATGCCAGCCACTGTGCCCTCAGTACCAGTCAGTGTGATCAGCAGTGCTAAATGGGTGCGATTAGGTGTGCACATGGGTGTGACTAGTTGTGAAATGGGTGTGGCTGGGCGTGGCCAAAATTTGCAGCAGCGCGCCGCAATCTTTGTCCGTCTTTCCCTTCTTCAAAAGTTGGGAGGTATGATAGGGGCGGCTATGACCAGGGGGTCTGGTTGCCCAATAGAGAGCAGTTCTGCCAGGAATTCTGTAATGATGCATACAAAAGGCGACAGAGATTTGGGAGGAGTACTGTACCTAAAAGCAATAAATAGGACTGAGCTGAAATACTGGGCACAGCTATGACTACATGTTATATAGTCGTGTTAATCTCCTCTCATTTCTTGTAAACTACAAGTGTACAAAGATATTATATAGTCACCATGTGACTAGTGGGCCTGTGTAACTTCAAATGCCAGGGCTGAATTTTAGTCCCAGTCCGGCCCTGGTTAATCCCCAGCTGTTTCTATAATTTTTTTTTTTTTTTGGCAATAGGTATCATCCATTGCCTTCTATGGGAACCAATATGGATATAATTCTGATGTTCCTTTATTGAACCACGCTATTTTTTACCTCTTGTCTGTGCTTGTCTGATTTTACTGCAGAGAGTTTTTTTTTGGCTTTATTTGATAATGCATATGGAATCTATGTTTTCTGTAGTCTATTAATACCCAAAAAGACAAGACTGCCACTATCTACTGGTAGGTTATGGAATCTATATTTTCTGTGGTCTATTAATACCCAAAAATACAAGACTTGCTGCTATCTATTGGTTATACAAGAGGTTTCTCTGTTTACATGTAATAGCCTGTCTTTTATATATTGTACATTAATAGCCTGTGTATTATATTAAGCCAGGGGTGGATTAAGGGTAGCCAGGGCCCGGGGCAGTTCAGACTCTGTGGGCCCCCCTCGTCACGTGACGGGGGTCACGAATCGTAGAGCCACACTCTACATAGAGAATAATGGGGCCTCCAGCACCGACCTCCACCCGCAGAGCCGCACTCCACATAGAGAATAATGGAGCCTCCAGCACCGACCTCCACCCGCAGAGCCGCACTCCACATAGAGAATAATGGAGCCTCCAGCACTGACCTCCACCCGCAGAGCCGCACTCCACATAGAGAATAATGGAGCCTCCAGCACTGACCTCCACCCGCACTCCACATAGAGAATAATGGAGCCTCCAGCACCGACCTCCACCCGCAGAGCCACACTCCACATAGAGAATAATGGAGCCTCCAGCACCGACCTCCACCCGCAGAGCCGCACTCCTCATAGAGAATAATGGGGCCTCCAGCACCGACCTCCACCCACAGAGCCGCACTCCACATAGAGAATAATGGAGCCTCCAGCACCGACCTCCACCCGCAGAGCCGCACTCCACATAGAGAATAATGGAGCCTCCAGCACCGACCTCCACCCGCAGAGCCGCACTCCACATACATGGCTGCTCTCAGTGCTCTGTGCTGTGCGCACAGGACCTGTGATGAGGTCACAGGAGGGGAGGAGACAGGGGTCACATGATCGGGGGCCCTGACACCTTACCTCCTGTGATCTCATCACAAGCCTTTGCACGCTACCAGCAGCATCAGCGTTCACGCTACTTGTAGATGCTGCTGGTAGCAGAGCACATAATGCCGCCCCCACGGTCACTCACTTTTAGGTGGGGAGAAGATGGAGTGCCATTGCAGTAGCCAGCAGGAATGTGGTGGGGGCCCCCTTAGAAGCTCTTGTGGTGGGGGCCCCGGGGCTGAAGCCCCGCCTGCCCTGCCTATAATCCGGCCCTGCGCGGTGGCGGATTATAATGGGGCAATTTACTGGCCTGGGCTGTGGGCCCCTTAACCCCACTGGGCCCGGGGCAACTGCCCAAATTGACCTCATTATAATCCCCCACTGTATTAAGCACTATCTTTCATCTCTTATTTGCTTATTGTTTTCCCACCTGTAGTTTATAAGGGTCATTTAGGGCGAGTCTGGGACAGCCGCCGCGGAGTGGGGGCGCCAAATCGTATCTTTTTGGGTGCCAACCTCCACTGTCAGGAAGGTATAGCAGGCTAGTGTAGGGCTATCGTAGGTTATTATTGTATAGAGTTTGTTAATTGTGTTATTGCACTAGGGGGGTGTTTTTTACCTCAATTTATTAAAGTTTCATATTTTTAAAGGGATTATATGATTGCACATACACAATAATCACACACAGCTCTGCAAGTGAGATCAGGAGAGAAGAGAGCTGCCATCACATAGCACAATGTTAACTCCCCTTCATGTGAAATAATCTCTCGAGGCAGAGTTATCTTCCATGCACTGTCCTCCCCGTAACCTGGAAAGGGTCATTTATATAAAGTGATAAAAGATGATTTCTCAGCAACAACATCATTCTTCCTCAGCTGGTGTAAAGAGACCAGTAAAAAAGTGCTGAATGACTAGAATATTGCCAATTGCACTCGTTGAATGGCCTGAATTAATCTCACGTAAATGTACCATAAATGTTTGATAGTGTAATATGTTAGTATTTAAGGGACCGACTTTAAACTTTTGCCAAGAGTCCCACTTTATCTAAACCTGAACCTGCCTGGGATCTGCACATAGAAGTGGTTTATGCAAAGTCTACTGAGCCCTATTAAGACTTGCCAGTCTTCCACATACTATGTTCAGTTTATCGCATGGTTAGGACTACTAGATAGGTCCAAGAGGTGTCAATGAACACCTCGTGGACCTTTCTAGTAGTCCTTACATACTACAGAGACATTCAGGTGTTTTTTATGGATTCTGGGGGACCATACTAAGCCTGCTTGCATAATCTCTTAGTTCCCAGCAGCTTCTTCCCTAGAGTGCTGCTTGCCTTGCAGATTAAGGGTCCCGTCACACTAAACGATGCACCAGCGATCCTGACAACGATACGACCTTGCCAGGATCGCTGGTGCCTTGCTACATGATCGCTGGTGAGCTGTCAAACAGGCAACTCACACCAGTGATCAGGACCAGCGAGGACGCTTGTATCCAAAGTAAATATCGGTTAACTAAGCGAGCACGTCGCTTAGTTACACGCTGTGTACCTTGGATACCAGCGTTCTTGCGCTGGGAGCTGGTATCCAAGGTAAATATTGGGTAACTAAGCGCGCGCGTCACTTAGTTACCCGCTGTGTACCTTGGATACCAGCTCCCAGCGCCAGCACGCAGGTATCCAAGGTACACAGCGGGTAGCTAAGCGACGCGCGCGCTTAGTTACCTAATATTTACCTTAGATACCAGCTCCCAGTGTCTGCTTACAGCGCTGGGAGCTCGCTGATCGCTGGTCTCCTGCTGCCACACGCAGTGATGCGCGCTGGCCAGCGGGAGACTAACGATCAAAAAATGGCCCAAGACATTAGAGCACGATCAGCGATACCCGGGCGGGGGGGCCGGTCGCTGATGCGTGCCACACACAGCGATTTTGCTGGCGAGATCGCTGTTGCGTCACAAAATCAGCGATCTTGCTAGCGATTTTGCTGTGTGTGATGGGGCCTTTATACACGAATAAACTGGGAAGAGATAAAGTGCAATAGGGTCTTATCTAAAGACAATGAAGTGTCATAGAAAGTGAGATACACTCACCTTGCTAATAATAACACATGAACAATATGTGACAACTGCTGCACAGATACTGGTCATGAGGACGATCACTGGTACAAGAGGTGTATCTAGGCTTTCTGGCACTTGGGGCAAGAATTCGGTTCGGCGCCCCCCCAAAGCACACATGCGATTTGCACACTTACTCATGTACTGATGAGCTGCTCTTCTTAGGCTATGTGCCCACGTTGCGTGTTAAAACGCACACTGAAAACCGGACTCCTTCCCAGAAATCGCTCGTTTTTTTCCGCGCGATTTCTCCGTGATTTTACCGTGATTCTGTTCGCGATTTTGCCGCGATTTTCTCAAGCACTTTACAAGCGATTTGAAGCATCGCTTGGAAAGTGATTGACAGGTTGGTCACACTCGTCAAACATAGTGTTTGACAAGTGTGAGCAGCTTTTTACTATTGAGGCCGCCTATGCGGCCTCAATAGTAAAAGATAAAATGTTAAAAATGATAAAAAAATAAAAAATCGGGGTATATTTAGCTTCCGAAAGTCCCGCGCTGCCATCCCGGACCACAGCGTTCCCGGTAATGCCTTGCGAGACCTGTGATAACGTTGGTCTCGCGTTACTATAGCGATTTCGCGAGACCGCTAGAGTCACGCGAGACTACGTCATCACAGGACCTTGCCGCAAGGCATTACTGGGAACGCTTAGGCCGGGAATGCAGCGCGGGACGTCAGAAGGTAAATATATTTTATTTTTTATTCTTTTTTTACAGGGGTATGGTACCCAGGGCCTGGAGGACAGTCTCCTCTCCTCCACACCGTGGGTACCAACCGCACATGAGACGCTTAACTTCCCGCATGGTGGGCATAGCCACATGCGGGAAGTAAGCGATTCTCATGCATTCCTATGGGTGCGGAATCGCGGCAATTCTTTGCGATTCCGCACAAAAGAATGATCATGCTGCGATTTTTTCCGCGATGCGTTTCCGCCGCGGAAAAAAGCGCAGCATTAGCACAGCATGTGTGGAATGCCATAGGAATGCATGGGGGGCGTTCTGTACACGATTTTTAAACGTTTTCGCAGCGTTTTCGTGCCAAAAATTGAGGCAAAAACGCTTAAAAATCGCATCGTGGGCACACAGCCTTAATTGCTATCAATGTTCAGTGAGAAACTGAGAGAAGCAGGGAGAGAAGCTCATTGTCACAGGACCATAAGCATGAAAATCGCATATGAGTGAAGTGTCTGTGTGATGACTCACAAAGAATGCACTGCACACTTTTAGGATTCTCCCGTATCGGTGGCAAGAGTACACGGTCATGTCAGCACAAGCATGTGATTTACAGTTGTGGCCAAAAGTATTGACACCCCTGCAATTTTGTCAGATAATACTCAGTTTCTTCCTGAAAATGATTGAAAACACAAATTCTTTGGTATTATTATCTTAATTTAATTTGTCTTAAATGAAAAAACACAAAAGAGAATGAAGCAAAAAGCAAAACATTGATCATTTCACACAAAACTCCAAAAATGGGCCAGACAAAAGTATTGGCACCCTCAGCCTAATACTTGCTTGCACAACCTTTAGCTAAAATAACTGCGACCAACCGCTTCCGGTAACCATCAATGAGTTTCTTACAATGCTCTGCTGTAATTTTAGACCATTCTTCTTTGGCAAACTGCTCCAGGTCCCTGATATTTAAAGGGTGCCTTCTCCAAACTGCCATTTTTAGATATCTCCACAGGTGTTCTATGGGATTCAGATCTGGACTCATTGCTGGCCACCTTAGAAGTCTCCAGTGCTTTCTCTCAAACCATTTTCTAGTGCTTTTTGAAGTGTGTTTTGGGTCATTGTCCTGCTGGAAGACCCATGACCTCTGAGGGAGACCCAGCTTTCTCACACTAGGCCAGAGGCAGCAAAGCAACCCCAAAACATCAGGGAACCTCCGCCATGTTTGACTGTAGGGACCGTGTTTTTTTCTTTGAATGCCTCTTTTTTTCTCCTGTAAACTCTATGTTGATGCCTTTGCCCAAAAAGCTCTACTTTTGTCTCATCTGACCAGAGAACATTCTTCCAAAACATTTTAGGCTTTTTCAGGTAAGTTTGGGCAAACTCCAGCCTGGCTTTTTTATGTCTCGGGGCAAGAAGTGGGGTCTTCCTGGGTCTCCTACCATACAGTCCCTTTTCATTCAGACGCCGACGGATAGTACGGGTTAACACTGTTGTACCCTCGGACTGCAGGGCAGCTTGAACTTGTTTGGATGTTAGTCGAGGTTCTTTATCCAACATCCGCACAATCTTGCGTTGAAATCTCTTGTCAATTTTTCTTTTCCTTCCACATCTAGGGAGGTTAGCCACAGTGCCATGGGCTTTAAACTTGATGACACTGCGCACGGTAGACACAGCAACATTCAGGTCTTTGGAGATGGACTTGTAGCCTTGAGATTGCTCATGCTTCCTCACAATTTGGTTTCTCAAGTCCTCAGACAGTTCTTTGGTCTTCTTTCTTTTCTCCATGCTCAATGTGGTACACACAAGGACACAGGACAGAGGTTGAGTCAACTTTAATCCATGTCAACTGGCTGCAAGTGTGATTTAGTTATTGCCAACACCTGTTAGGTGCCACAGGTAAGTTACAGGTGCTGTTAATTACACAAATTAGAGAAGCATCACATGATTTTTCTAACAGTGCCAATACTTTTGTCCACCCTCTTTTTTATGTTTGGTGTGGAATTATATCCAATTTGGCTTTAGGACAATTCTTTTTGTGTTTTTTCATTTAAGACAAAATAAATGAAGATAATAATACCAAAGAATTTGTGTTTGCAATCATTTTCAGGAAGAAACTGAGTATTATCTGTCAAAATTGCAGGGGTGTCAATACTCTTGGCACACAACTGTATATACTTCTGGCAACAGTCTGACTAGACGTGTCTGACCTCACTCTGTTCATTTTCATTGAGTGAGGCCACACATGTCTAGTCAGCATGTGACCGCATGTATGCAAATTACCGGGACGAGAGAATCCTAACAGCGTTCAGTGAGCACTGTGAGAATTCAAAAGTCTCCAGTCACAAGGAATGACTGCAGACTCAACACAAACCTGGACAACCCCTTTATTGCTCCTAACAAATAAAAATATGAGAATTAGTCAGTATCACAAATAATATTTACATCCAGGTACCTTATAGATGACGTCGTCTCTGGAGTCGTTCTTCTTTTCTTCTTCTTGTCCAGACCCCACGATGAGTTTTCACATCCACAGCCGTCTCTGTAGACTTCCATCTTCTCAAGTCTTCTGCAGCAAGTCTCCACATGATCCCCTTAAAGATAGAAGTGTCATTATAATGCTCCTAAATAAAAAATATCTGCAATATACTGTCGCCTCACACTATTCCATTCCCCTCCCTCCTCATACTGTCTCCTCTAACATCCCCCTGTTAACCATACTGTTTCCTCATATATTTACCCCTCACTCTCTATACTGTCTGCTCACACATACCCCTGACTCCCCATACTGTGTTTGCACACATCTCATCACCCTCACTCCCCATACTATGTCCACATACATTCACTAGTTCGCTCCCCATACTGTCAGCACCCATCCCCCCTACTCACCATACTGTGTCTGCACCCATCCCTCATACTGTTTCCTCATACATACTCTTCATTTTGTGTCCTCAGATCTCCCCACACACATTAAATCCTCCCATCCCCACTCCAAATCCCCCCACACACATTAAATCCCCCCATCCCCACTCCAAATCCCCCCACACACATTAAATCCCCCATCCCCATGTCAAATCCCCCACACATTATCCACCATCCCCGCTCCAAATCTCCCCACACATTAAGTACCCCCCATCCCCACTCTAAATCACCCCACACATTAAATAACCCCCCATCCCCACTCAAAATCCACCTACACATAAAGTGCCCCCCATCCCCACTCAAAATCCCCCCCACACTTTATGTATCCCCCTTAATCTTCAGTGGTTTCTTCAGTTCCAGAGTGGAGCACACTTACCACCAGTGCTCTGAGTGCTGGCGAGTGACATCAGCAGCGTGATCACATGACCTGATCACGCTGCTGACGTCGCTCTGACCTGGCGGTCAGAGCTTCAATTGTACTGGTGTCTGTAAAGACGACAGTACGATTGATCCCTAGGAGCCGGCGTGCTGTAGCTTCTCTGCGCCGGCTGTCAGCTTGACAGTCGACACAGAAAACGGCCGACTCCCAGGCCGGGGGGCGGCAGAGTGCAGCCACCAGGGGAGACACTGTGGACCGCCGTATTACACGGCCTGCCCCCCGGATACGCCTCTGACTGGTACAATGATGAATGGGCCCTGCGTGACCCTGAAATGCGTTGACTTGTAAGCTGTTCCAATAAATGATTTGACTTTAAGGATTTTTCATCTCAACAGCGCATAAGTGATACTGTCCTTCGCTTGCCTATTGGGACATATATTCTAGTAGGCAAATGTAAGTCAAAGTGTATACTTTTGTATGGAATATTTTGGAATCCAGCAATCCCAAATATATGAGAAAGTGCAGTTTATGGTGCTTTTCAATATAATGTCAATCTGTGAATGCAACTTTATAGGCTCCTGCTGAAAGTAAGCAACAAATATGGTGTGAAATGAACCTAAGGTTTGCTTAATTTTTAGGTGCCTGTTTAATTTAATGAGCAAGTAGTTGGTGCTCATAAAGTTCTATGGAGAGACAAGAAAAGGACAAATGAGCTAGAGGCAGACAGACATTCTGCTGCACATTTTCCTGAAATGACATTTAGACTTTAACCCTTTAGTGACTGAGACAATTTTGACTTTAATGACCAAGCCAATTTTTACAATTCTGACCACTGTCAATTTATGAGGTTATAGCTCTGGAATGCTTCAACGTATCCCACTGATTCTGAGACAGTTTTTCCGTGACATATTTTACTCCATGTTAGTGGTAAAATTTCTTCGATAAGACTTGTGTTTATTTATGAAAATAACACAGCCCTAAACCCAACCTTAACCACAAACCTAACCCCTGTGGGAGGAAGGACCGGAACAATAGAGGTAACGATGTTTCTGGGCCGTAACCATTGGGACTGCCACTAGTGTTGCAAGGGGACAGAGAACCTGACCGGGACAGACCTGTGACCCCTGCTGCCAAGGGTGGGTCTGTTATAAAAGGGTCTGGGCGTGGGAACCCGGGGCTTTTGGCGGGAAGACAGGAGCTGCGGCAGTTGAAAGTTTGCTCCCTCCCGGCGGGCATTCCAATGGACGGCAGACTATGCTTGAGTGTGTACTACCCTGCTTCAAGCAACAGCTTCAGTGACCACTTACTGCTGCTGGACGACGACCCTACGCGACCGCGGGCAGAAAACGCTGACCGTATTGCACAGTGCTTGACTGTTGACAGCTTAGGGTGCACATCCCCATCAGAGACATCAACTTTACTGCCGCAGCCTTGAGACCGGAACCCTCCTCCTCATACACTGAAACAACAGCCACTGGTACCCGGACATACAACGGCCCACCAAAAGTACCCAGACTCTTCACTGCCGCCAATAGACAGTGCCTCCGGTACATCCAGGACCACTTTCTCAGTGTGATGCGTCATCTGTGTATACCGTTGTTGACAGCGGAAGTCAGGCTGTCACCACATTATACTTGCACTTTCATATATCTGCCCTATGCAATACTGCTGTGCAT
Organism: Dendrobates tinctorius; assembly: GCF_039654945.1. Taxonomy (NCBI): domain Eukaryota; kingdom Metazoa; phylum Chordata; class Amphibia; order Anura; family Dendrobatidae; genus Dendrobates; species Dendrobates tinctorius. The sequence continues at coordinate 875,782 of NW_027361793.1, forward strand.
CTTGTACATATCAACTCCCTGCATGGAGAAAGCTTTGTCATCTTTTTTCCTCTTGTTAAATAAAAACATCCGTTAACACTTGATTTGCATCCTGCTCATCACTTCATCCTACGCTGGTAACCTACACCCCAACACAACCCTAACCCCAACACAACCCTAAACACAATCCTAACCCCAACACAACCCTAACACAACCCCAACCCCAGTTCTAACCCCAAGCCTTTTCTAACTGCAAAGAATGGGAAAAAAATATATTTTTTTAATTTTATCTAACTAAGGAGTTGACAAAGGGGGGCTTGATTTGCAATTCTTTTTTATTTTGATCAATGTGATCAAAATGAACCAATAGGAAAAATCTTCTATTGTTGCCGGCTCACTGCGCATGCGCCCACCAATTCCTTCCAAGAAGATGACGTGGAGGGCAGGCGGATAGAGCAAGAGCATCCGGGGTTGGTGGAGGTACTGGGAAGGCTTGGGGGACCCCATTTCCCTTTCCTCTGGTATGCTAGATCATATCAGAGGAAAGAGAAATGAATGGAAAATCTGACTTTATTTTTTTCATCAGGCGTTTCATCAGAATCTTTTCTGGGGGTGTATGCTTTCACCCCGACTTACCAGATGCTAGCCAATCACCAATCTCAGACAAAAACACTTAAGAAACACCTAGTTGAACTACAAGCAGAAATTTTGGAAAGCGTGCTGCAAAAGCAATTAGGCTAGGTTCCCACAATGAGTATTTTCTGAGTTTTTGATGTTGCGGATTTTCTGCACCCATTAAATAAAATAGGTTACTTAATTTTTTTTTAAATACGCACCTTCAAAAACGCACCCAAAACTCATCATGGGAACGTAGCCTTTCTGTGAATATTTTTGCAATGGAGCAACACAAAACAGAGAAAAAAACCTGGCAGCTCAGGGATGTTTACAAAATACATAGCTCAATTTTTTTGAGCAAGTAACAGGTCCTCTTTAACTGCCCAAAAACCATGCAGACAGAAAAAAGATGAGAGTGTCTTCTGGCTGCATTGTAGTGTTACTTTGCAGAATGCAGCTGCTATGTGTGAACTTGTCCGAAAAAAGCTAACCCTTCAGTAAAACTGATGACAGTTCATGTAATAATTTGTATGAAATTAGTGTGTAAATACTGATATAATAAACACATATTCATTAAAACAGGATTTGATCAAAATGCTACAGACTGCAAAAGGAAATAATGCCATTTCATTTGTAAGCATAAGCTACCGTATCAAAATAGCTACAACAGTAGTAGTGCCATATCAGCCGATTAATAGGATCAAATCAAAATAATCACATTTACATAATATAACAATTCAGCTAGTAAATTGTATTTATATGGTTTTATATTGTTTCGGTCAGCATGCAGCAAAGAAAAAACAGAATGTTTTACTTTGGATCAGTATGTTCTTTTTTAAAGCTGTATTCAGATTGTGTAAACTGCAAATAGAGAGAAAAAAGACATTCTGCGCACGAACAATAAGGAAGCAAAGTCTGTGGATGAAATCTCCAAAAGTCGATGTTAAAGTGAACCTTTTATTGGATTTTTAAATTTAAAGGGAACATGTGACATGAAAACACGCTATTGACATGCAGATATGGGGTTAATCTTCATGTTAATGGCCTTCTTGAACCTGCCCGGCGCTTAGATCCCCGTTCCCAGAATGAAAGCCGGAACAGTCGGTGCCAGGGCAGTACATTGACTGATTGCACCAACAAGCTAATCCTCTAAAATTGAAGCTGTAGCTTCATAAAACACAATCATGTGTATATCATACAACAAAAATGTGAGCACATATTCTATTAAATAGATATAACTATATAGAAATGAGATCGCCATAAAAGATTTTTTAATTCAATACAAAATTTATTTAGTAAAATACTGACAGTCTATGATAACAAGTCATAACAGAAAAATATTTTTATGTGAGAATTGATACACAGCGTGAAACCTCATCACAGAACCCATGAGGGACTCACTGAACGATGAACACCTAGAAATGGCTGAAGGTTCAAATAAATCAGCAACTGACTATATATTATAGAAGGTGCTTTAACAATATAAGTATCTAAATATGTGGTATATTTAGATACTATTCCAGGTACAAAGAACCTTAGGCACCAGTATTAGTCATAAGTAGATATACATATGTCTGGACTGCATAGTCCTTGTAAAATAATAATAGAATAATAGTATAAATAACACTACCACTGAAAGGCTAATGATCAGTCCAGACACATGTCTAACAAACAGCCCAAAGAAATTATCTAAGCATACCCACTAATGAGGGTGAAGTATTATACCTGAAGCCATGGTGCCGACAGCAAAAGGTAGGTGCCCCTGCAGGAGTCCCACCCCACAACCTCAACGTACGTTTCGCCCTAAACAGCTTCGTCAGGAGACATGGCTAAATGTTAGATAGGGTACCTTATATAGCTAGTCAAAATTGGACAATAGAGAGCAGCTGAACAAAAAAATCGCTCAATAGCTGACAACCACATGATGTAATCAAGGGCCGCATTTGGCATATGGTCAGCTGCAGCTGCATTAATATGTAATTAATTACCTTAAATCGGGAGCTTTCTATAGCATACATGTGCTGGCTGCATCAATCGACGCGTGTAGTTGTGATGCCGCGCCCCCCAGCGTCGACATAGGCTACCAGCACACCACGTGATCAGGAGGAGGATATGACATCATCTGCTCTGAATGGGTCACCGAGGAGAAAAGAGCAAAACAAGCTAAGTCACAGAATACCAGAGAGGTTGGTCACTATGCAGATTGCAGATCCCTGATCTTACCGCACAACTAGCAGTAGCCGTGGAGCGTGCCTACAATGAACCTAGATGCCTCGTCATGGCCGGAGGACTAAATAAGCCTAAAGCAAGAAAAGGGAAAACTAACTGCCCCAGAGCAGACCCCAAAGGAATAGATAGCCCCCACACATGTATTGACGGTGAAACAAGATGAAGGCACAAACACAGGCAGGAAAATAGGCTGAGCAAATGATGGGGCCCAAACTAACTAGACAGGAAAGGAAAGAAAAGACACTGTCTGCAACCTGCAAAAAACCCTACAAAAATAATGTCCAACACTTCTGATAGCAAAATTAACCCTGAAGTCACTAGACTTCTCCCACTATATCAGCACTCCAAAACATTCTGAGACAGAGCAAAAAGAGACCGAACTAGTAAGGGACAAAAAGCCAATTGGCAAATACTGATAAATAAGAGTGGAAATTCAGCACAGTCCCCAGCCGGGGCTGGCTGACCACACAAATAACTGAATAGACCAACAAAATCAAGTGTGAACACCAGCAGAAAAGCACAGCTTTAGATGACTGGAACAGAGCTGAAAACCTAGAGCTGACAAGCCAGGAGGAATCACCAGCATCTGAATATGGCGTTGGCTGTCTTAAATCCAATCTGAGAATCCTGAGGTCCAAACGTCATCCTCATTTTCAGGTGGCAGATCTCCACCGATCAAATCAGCCTCACTACCTCTCGTCACCACCAGAGGGAGTCTGGAAGGGGAACTCACAACTGGTGAACCAGAGAATGAACTCACAACAATCATCCCCCAGATCACTGAGGCAACCAGGACGCCCAGTCAACACCGCAGGTCGCGGCAGCACACAAACATGATGCGTCTGTATGGACACGCTGATAGCGAGCAGCACTTCCACTGGTGGGACACAAAATGCATGGGTTCAAGAACCATTAAAGTTGGATTTCAAAGAAGCACAATATATCACCATGAAAGATTGCAACAATAAATACTAGATGTTTTTCATAATTAGTACATGCAATCCATTATATCATAAAAAAACCAACACATTGTAAAACATTTTTTTTCACAATGATATCATTGCCCATCTTTTTAGCAATCCAGACATCAGTAGGCAGCTTACAAGCATGACATATCTAAATAGACACCTTGGTAGCGAGGTGCCCTTCCACCGATGGGAAGCAATATACACAGGTTCAAGAACCATTATCAGACACAAAGGATTACAACATGTCTCTATCTGAGATTACAACAAAAATTATTAGATATCATTTATAATTGACACATGTAATCCTTACTATCACAGAAAATATATCAAAACGCCGACACACTGTAGAGTTTATCAATGTAATCCAATATTTCATGGATATTTCCAGTAGCAATATTTTTCTCGTAATTAAATTTCTCCCATCTCTTTTGGCAATCCAAACATAAATAGGCAGCATCATCACGTCCATCTTACAGATCATAAAGGTTTATGTAGTATCATAGCAAGAACTGAAAAGACATATATCACAATCATCGTTAGTATAAGACACACATGTAAAAACTAAACGGAACCCTAGAAATATTTAAAAAGTGCAAAATGTGACCGCATAATAATATGTCACATAAGGATGAGTTACAAAAAAGACTTGAAGCTAATAGATTCATTGAGCCCATGTGGGCTAACAGTGTTCAATGTGACCATCCACTTTGTTTCCATCTGCAACAGTTTCCGCTTGAGATCTCCTCTTCTTATTCCCATGTAAACGTGGTGTATGCCACATACTTTTAAGCCCTTGGGGGTGCAGCCATGAAAGTCAAAAAAATGTCTGGGAACATTTTTCAATTTATCAGAGTCCTTTTCTCTCTTTGCATTAATTATATCCCTCACGTGTTCCTAGATTCTGACCTTAAGAGCTCTAGTAGTCATACCTATACATATCAAACCACAGGGGCACGTGAGGTGATATATAACAGATTTTGTATTGCAAGTGATATGGTGGACAATATTATATGTCCTATCCCCCCTGTCATTTAGAAATTGTGTGCATTTAGGGATATATTTGCATACAGAGCAAGAACCGCAAGGAAAAGATCCCCATGGTGGACCTTTACTGCCAAAGTGAAAAAGACTCACTTTAGGTGGAACATAATGACTTTTTGTTAGCATATCACTAAGATTGCGTGATCTCCTCCAAGTAATAGATGGAATCGGGGGTAAATGATATTTTAAATCTCTATCTGTCAAAAGGATGGACCAGTTTTTTGAAAGGATGTTTTGAATTTGTCTCCAGTTAGAATTAAAAGTAGATATAAAACGTAGTTTTGTATCATTGACATGAGATCTATTAGGGATAGTTTTAGATTTATACGACAGGAGTCACTGTCTGTCCATTTTGGTCGCCCTATTATAACCTTTGTTAATGTCCCTAAGGCCTCTTTCACACTTCCGTTTTTGACAATCAGTCAAGATCCGCCAATTTTGAAAAAAAACGGATCCGCCATTTTTCTTCGCGGATCCGTTTTTTCCCCATTGACTTTCATTACTGGCGGATCCTGACTGATTGCCGTCTGTTGCCGTCTGTTGCATCCGTTTTTGTGAGGATCCGCCACAATGTTAGTGTCCGTCAACATCCTCAAAGATTTCCAAACGGAGCTTGCAACGTTTTTTTGGCCGGCGGATCCTCCAGACACTGAATTAACCCCAAATTCTGTCTGGGTGCCGGACAAAAAAAACATACATCTCTCTCTCTCTCTCTCTCTCTCCTTCCCGTCCAGCGGTTCCTTTAAATTTCCTCATTTTCAGGATCCGTCTAAGAATGGATCCTGTGCCATCCGTTCACATCAGTTGAGAACGGATCCGCTTGTCTGCCTTTTTGGCGGATTTTAACTGATGCAAATAACTGAAGTGTGAAAGAGGCCTAAGCTTATAATCTCTTTCCAGAAATCTATTAGAGAGATTTTTTGCCTGTTGATGATAAGTTTGTTAGAGCAGATGCAGCGTGTCCTCAGGAATTGCCCTATCAGTATAGAGCGGATTAATTGAGGCGGGTGAGATGACTTTGCAAGCAGCAACGCATTGGTTGCTGTACTTTTACGATAGATGTCGGTGGCCACCTGACCATCTTGTCCCTTGGAGATCAGAATATCTAAAAATTCGATATTATTACCACTATATTTCCAAGTCAACTTAATATTTTGATCATTAACATTAAGGTCACCGAGAAAGGTGTCAAGAAGTGACGTGGAGCCCTGCCAGATAAAAAATATATCATCAATATAACGAGACCACTAGATGAGGCTGCCATATCCGGGTGTATCTAGGACTGTCTCCCTTTCCCACAGCCCAAGGAAAAGGTTAGCATACGAGGGCGCACAAGTTGCCCCCATTGATATTCCCTGGAGCTGCAGGAAGGGGCGGTCCTTAAACACAAAATAATTGTGTGTAAGGGCAAAATACAGAAGAGTAATGATGAACTCAGTAAGTACATAATGAAGATTCATCATCTCAAGAAAAAACCTGGCAGCTCTCATCCCGTGGCTATGGTCTATTGAAGTATACAGGGACTCCACATCACAAGTGACCATTATCATGTAATCTTCTAGATGTATCCCATCTAACTTCCTAAGCATATCAGTCGTATCCCTAATAAATGAGGGTAAAGTCTCTACACATTTCTGGAGATAAAAATCAACATACCTACATATAGGTTCACAAAGACCCCCAATTCCCGAGACAATGGGTCTACCCGCTGGGTGAAGGGGGTCCTTGTGAACCTTGGGGAGTAGATAAAAAGTAGGTGTGATAGGATGTTCTTGAAGTAAAGAATCTCTTAATTTAGTGTTGATAATACCCTTTTCAAATCCCTCATTGAGAATGGCCCATAATTCATCTTTGCATTTATTCGTCGGATTACATTCCAAACGTTTATAGCAAGTAGGTGAATTTAGTTGTCTAAAGGCCTCTAATTCATAGAGGTCAGTTGGCCAGAGGACAATATTGCCACCCTTGTCTGCCCGTTTGATGACTAGATTTTTTAATGATTTTAATTCTTTAATGGCATTTCTTTGAGCGAAGGTAAGATTATCTTACAGTATTTTGTCATCAAGGTGTCGTAAATCTTCTTATACAGATTTAACGAATATTTCAACTTGTGGGCAGGCAGACAAGGGTGGAAAAACTGTGATGAGGTGTCACGCTGTGTATCAATTCTCACATAAAAATATTTTTCTGTTATGGCTTGTTATCATAGACATTGTCAGTATTTTACTAAATAAATTTTGTATTGAATTGAAAAATCTTTTATGGTGATCTCATTTCCATATAGTTATATCTATTTAATAGAATATGTGCTCACATTTTGGTTGTATGTTATACACATGATTGTGTTTATGAAGCTACAGCTTCAATTTTAGAGGATTAGCTTGTTGGTGCAATATGTTAATTTAATCTATTTTACAGATTCCCCTGTTGGTTATATGGATTACAAAAAGCGAGACAAAATGTGGGTTACAGAACTCAGTTCTGTAATTGGTGAGAAATTGGTTCCAGATTCTGAGACTCATGACACAAAAGACTTGAAGCTAAAGATCAAAGAGCTCTTGAGCAAAAGAGCAAAGGTATGGTGGAACAAGGCCGCACTAGAAAATTATTTGCAAAAGGAAATTATACCTAGGGGCCTTAGAATTCAATTGTTCCCCACTACAGCTCTGGATGACTCTTCCTTTTCATCTAAATGGGAGGATACACTTAATAGGTGTTCCCGTACGCTTTTGGAACTGCTGATTGGTCAGGATAAAAAAACATTAGAAAATCTTGAAAAAGACATTGACCAAATTCGTGAGAAATTGCAACAGAAATTATCTGCTGATGATCTAAAAAAATTTGATACCCAGTTGGATGAAGAATTGAGTAAATTTGAAATTGAGATCCAACAAAATAAGACAAAAAAGTTCCAAAGAGATCTAAACGACTACCAATCTAATAAAGTTTATTGCTGGAATATCAGGCCTAATAGATCGAGGAATCGATCGGTATCTGTATCTAGTTTGTCTATTAATTCTGAAGGAGAATGTGGAAGTCTTTCTTTAGGGAAACGCCTAAGATCTGGGGATGAAGATCTCCCAGTAAATACCTACGCAGACCTACATCCTATGACCCCTATGGTAAAAAGAAACAGTCTACAATTTCAGAGACAAGAAGTCACAGTAGAAAAAGAGACATTGAAGGTAATTAATCTTTCGGATCATCTTCTAAGTAAACCACAATTTGAAGTTTTATCTAGGGGTCTGTCGTTCTCTCCTACTGGTAAATATGATTATTTCACAGTTGTTAAAGATCTGGAACTTTTTGCACGAAAAATAATTTTCAAAAAACATTTCAGCTTGGATACATCGCATTGTACTTCCGAGGCGGAGATTCAGGCTCTTTATGATCTTGAGTCACTTGCCAGAGAGCATAATGAGGAGATTCCTTCGGCCTGTCCATCTTTGCCTACATATCTATCTATATCAGCCATCTAGAGTTTTTCCACCCTTGTCTGCCTGCCCACATGTTGAAATATTCGTTAAATCTGTAAAAGAAGATTTACAACACCTTGATGACAAAATACTGTATGATAATCTTACCTTCGCTCAAAGAAATGCCATTAAAGAATTAAAATCATTAAAAAATCTAGTCATCAAACGGGCAGACAAGGGTGGCAATGTTGTCCTCTGGCCACATGACCTCTATGAATTAGAGGCCTTTAGACAACTAAATTCATCTACTTGCTATAAACATTTGGAATGTAATCCGACGAATAAATACAAAGATGAATTATGGGCCATTCTCAATGAGGGATTTGAAAAGGGTATTATCAACACTAATTAAGAGATTCTTTACTTTAAGAATATCCTATCATACCTACTTTTTATCTACTCCCCAAGGTTCACAAGGACCCCCTTCACCCACCGGGTAGACCCATCGTCTCGGGAATTGGGGGTCTTTGTGAACCTATATGTAGGTATGTTGATTTTTATCTCCAGAAATGTGTAGAGACTTCACCCTCATTTATTAGGGATATGACTGATATGCTTAGGAAATTAGATGGGATACATCTAGAAGATGACATGATAATGGTCACTTGTGACGTGGAGTCCCTGTATACTTCAATAGACCATAGCCACGGGATGCGAGCTGCCAGGTTTTTTCTTGAGATGATAAATTTTGATTATGAACTTACTGAGTTCATCATTACTCTACTGTATTTTGCCCTTACACACAATTATTTTGTGTTTAAGGACCGCCCCTTCCTGCAGCTCCAGGGAACAGCGATGGGGGCAACTTGTGCACCCTCTTATGCTAACCTTTTCCTGGGGCTGTGGGAAAGGGAGATGGTCCTAGATACACCCGGATATGGCAGCCTCATCTCATGGTCTCGTTATATTGATTATATATTTTTTATCTGGCAGGACTCCACGTCACTTCTTGACACTTTTCTCGGTGACCGTAATGTTAATGATCAAAATATTAAGTTGACTTGGAAATATAGTGGTAATAATATCGAATTTTTAGATATTCTGATCTCCAAGGGACAAGATGGTCAGGTGGCCACCGACATCTATCATAAAAGTACAGCAACCAATGCGTTGCAGCATGCAAAGTAATCTCACCCACCTCAATTAATCCGCTCTATACCGATAGGCCAATTCCTGAGGACACGCTGCATCTGCTCTAACGAACAAACTTATCACCAACAGGCAAAAAATCTCTCTAATAGATTTCTGGAAAGAGGTTATAAGCTTAGGGACATTAACAAAGGTTATAATAGGGGGACCAAAATGGACAGACAGTGACTCCTGTTGTATAAATCTAAAACTATCCCTAATAGATCTCATGTCAATGATACAAAACTACGTTTTATATCTACTTTTAATTCTAACTGGAGACAAATTCAAAACATCCTTTCAAAAAACTGGTCCATCCTTTTGACAGATAGAGATTTAAAATATCATTTACCCCCGATTCCATGTATTACTTGGAGGACATCACGCAATCTTAGTGATATGCTAACAAAAAGTCATTATGTTCCACCTAAAGTGAGTCCTTTTGTCTTTGTCAGTAAAGGTCCACCATGGGGATCTTTCCTTGCGGTTCTTGCTCTGTATGCAAATATATCCCTAAATGCACACAATTTCTAAATGACAGGAGGGATAGGACATATAATATTGTCCACCATATCACTTGCAATACAGAATCTGTTATATATCACCTCACGTGCCCCTGTGGTTTGATATATATAGGTATGACCACTAGCGATCTAAAGGTTAGATTCCAGGAACACGTGAGGGATATAATTAATGCAAAGAAAAAAAAGGACTCTGATAAATTGAAAAATGTTCCCAGACTTTTTTTGACTTTCATGGCTGCACCCCCAAGGGGTTAAAAGTATGTGGCATAGACCACGTTTACATGGGAATAAGAGGAGGAGATCGCAAGCGAAAACTGTTGCAGTTGGAAACAAAGTGGATGGTCACATTGAACACTGTTAGCCCACATGGGCTCAATGAATCTATTAGCTTCAAGTCTTTTTTGTAACTCAGCCTTATGTGACATATTATTAGGCGGTCACATTTTGCGCTTTTTAAATATTTCTAGGGTTCCGTTTAGTTTTTACATGTGTGTCTTATACTAACGATGATTGTGATATATGTCTTTTCAGTTCTTGCTATGATACTATATAAACATTTATGATCTATAAGATGGACATGATGATGCTGCCTAATTATGTTTGGATTGCCAAAAGAGACGGGAGAAATTTCATTACGAGAAAAATATTGCTACTGGAAATATCGGACTACATTGATAAATTCTACAGTGTGTCAGTGTTTTGATATATTTTCTGTGATAGTATGGATTACATGTGTCAATTGTAAATGATATCTAATAATTTTTGCTGTAATCTCAGATAGAGACATGTTGTAATCCTTTGTGGCTGATATGGTTCTTGAACCTGTGTATATTGTTTCCCATCGGTGGAAGGGCAGCTCGCTACCAAGGTGTCTATTTAGATACGTCATGCTTGTGAGCTGCCTACTGATGTCTGGATTGCTAAAAAGATGGGCATTGATATCATTGTGAAAAATTTTTTTTTTTACAACGTGTTGGTTTTTTGATATTTTTTGTGATATAATGGATTGCATGTACAAATTATGAAAAACATCTAGTATATATTGTTGCAATCTTTTATGGGGTTATATTGTGCTTCTTTGAAGTCCAACTTTAATGGTTTTTGAACCCATGCATTTTGCATCCCACCAGTGGAAGTGCTGCTCGCTATCAGCGTGTCCACCCAGACACAACGTGTTTGTGTGCTGTCGCGGCCTGTGGTGTTGACTGGGTGTCCTGGTTGCCTCAGTGATCTAGGGGATGATGTCATATCCTCCTCCTGATCACGTGGTGTGCTGGTAGCCTATGTCGACGCTGGGGGCGCGGCATCACAACTACACGCGTCGATTGATGCAGCCAGCACATGTATGCTATAGAAAGCTCCCGATTTAAGGCAATTAATTACATATTAATGCAGCTGCAGCTGACCATATGCCAAATGCGGCCCTTGATTACATCATGTGGTTGTCAGCTATTGAGCGATTTTTTGTTCAGCTGCTCTCTATCGTCCAAATTTGACTAGCTATATAAGGTACCCTATCTAACATTTAGCCATGCCTCCTGACGAAGCTGTTTAGGGCGAAACGTACGTCGAGGTTGTGGGGTGGGACTCCTGCAGGGGCACCTACCTTTTGCTGGCGGCACTATGACTTCAGGTATAATACTTCACCCTCATTAGTGGGTATGCTTAGATAATTTCTTTGGGCTGTTTGTTAGACATGTGTCTGGACTGATCATTAGCCTTTCAGTGGTAGTGTTATTTATACTATAATTCTATTATTATTTTACAAGGACTATGCAGTCCAGACATAAGTACTAATACTGGTGCCTAAGGTTCTTTGTAACTGGAATAGAGGTGGTATATTTAGATACTTATATTGTTAAAGCACCTTCTATAATATATAGTCAGTTGATGATTTATTTGAACCTTCAGCCATTTCTAGGTGTTCATCGTTCAGTGAGTCCCTCATGGGTTCTGTGATGAGGTTTTACGCTAGGTATCAATTCTCACATAAAAATATTTTTCTGTTATGACTTGTTATCATAGACATTGTCAGTATTTTACTAAATAAATTTTGGATTGAATTAAAAAATCTTTTATGGTGATCTCATTTCTATATAGTTATATCTATTTAATAGAATATGTGCTCACATTTTGGTTGTACAGTACATTGACTGAACCTGTGCCAGCACCACCCTCATGACTGTAACCTAAACACTGCTAGGGGGGAATAAAGTTCATTTTCTCCCAGCAGCGGGGGTCTGAGTGATGGCATCGGGCAGGTTCGGAATGCTATTAACCTGCAGTTTAACTCCATATCTGCAGATTAATAGAGGTTTTTCACCCGACAGGTTCCTTTTAATGTGAGTATACCCTCCAATGAAGTGTTACTTCACTGATTCTGCATCAGTTTTTCTTTTTCTTCTGTGTCCCTTAGTTCCAAAGTTATTCCCCCATATAATAAATCTACAAACTTTCCCTTCACGCAAACTGGGCATGTACCACAGATCTTCTGACGGCTTTTGCTTTTTCTTCTTTGATGTTGGCCAATCTAAAAAATGGCCGCGGCCACAGAGAAGTTCTGTGGTATACGCCTGGTTGGTTGAAGGTAAACTTTGTACATTTATTATACAGGGGAATAACTTTGGAACTGAGGGGCACAGGAAAACAATAAAAACTTTCAAAATTAGAGAAACAGTGCTAATTAGAGAAGTTAATCAGTTTAAATAAAAAAACAATACAGTAAAAGGTCCTTTTAAAGTGAAAAGTGCAGGAAAGCCTGGTACCAGTAGCATGCTAACGCCACATCAGTCTCAAGCAAATGTCATCATTAGTTAAACAGCCTTGTGGTACAAAGTTGTAGTCAGTCTATGTGACTGCAGACTTGTGAGTCCTTACAACACTTGCACAGTGCACGCTGTGAGGATTATGCGGTGCCAGCACCTGGAGCGAGTGGTCATGTGACAACAAATATGCAAATTGCATACTTAAGGCCGCATTCCTACTAGACGTATCTGAGCAAGTGTACTGAGCGAGGCCGAACTTGTCTAGTCGGCACCTGATTGCATGTTTGCAAATCGCATACTTGTGGTCACATGCCCGCTGCTTCCTTGGAGCTGGCACCTGAGAATCCTAATGGCCCGTCCACATAGAATGATTAACTACAGACATGTACCCTAAGGCTGAACAACCCCTTTAACAGTCTTGGTTCTGCTCCACCCTTATTCATATTTACGTTATTTGACGTATAGTAATATTTTACTAATTGAGGTTGGGACCGTCCTGAATAGGATCACCGTGACATGGTGGGCTGACTTTTACATGTTTTTTAATCACAAATATGTTAACTAAATAAGCTATATTATTTTTATGCACTATTTCTATTTATTTACTTCAGGGTATTTGCTCACTTTCTTTTTATCTTAGGCTTTGTCTGTTTAGTGGCCAGGGTGAACATGTGCCTATACATTGAATGCATACCAGTTTATATTTCAGTTCTTCTCTTTAGGTTTTATTCTACTATATGTTGTTTATTTTTAGACTATCCAGCTACAGCATTAATGTGAAACAATACTTTGTGTTGCATGAAACCCTGTTGACTTCTATAGCCTGCAGTTTGTCTTTTGGGGTATACCCTCAAAAAAACTCACATTATCTAATTAGTGCTGACAGTTGTTATATGTGCAGGGATGCTGAAAAGGAGGAGGGTAATTTATAGTTGTCAACCTATTCAGTGAATTAATTTTGAAGGTACAATTCTCCTCTTGGTGTAGGTCATCTCACAGGCAATGTTATCCATGATTAATACTCTTTTGAGTTGAAACGCGTTTGATTATTTACCATCCACTGGGGTATCCACTACCTGTAACATGTTCTTTTAACGAAAAGAAATAAAGGAATATTCTTTATAACTACCTTCCTGCCTCAGATCGCTGGAGATTACTGTGTGTTTGAATTAATTTTGAAGGTACAATTCTCCTCTTGGTGTAGGTCCTCTCACAGGCAAAGTTATCAGGGACACAGCGTGTCCCTTAGGCAACGATCCCACGGTCAGTATTTTAAATCAGTATTTGTAGCCAAAATCAGGAGAGGAACAATCAGAGGAAAAGTATAATATAAACACGTCACCACTTCTGTATTTATTACCCACTCCTGGTTTGGCTTACAAATAGTGATGTGAAATACTGGACGTGTGAACGTGGCCTATAGGTAGACTATAGGCACCCTGTAAGTCAATGTCTGAGTAGTGTTGAGCAATACCACCCGATTTCGTGAAATATCAGACCGATACCCAAAAAGCATCGGATATTGCCGACTCCGATACCGGAAACCAATGCAAGTCAATGGGACAGAAATATCGGAATTAAAATAAACCCTTTCTTTCCTGTAGGTTAATTCTACATGAAGAAAAACAACTAATAATAATGTAGAATGTATTGGGGGAGGTGGAGGAGACATTAAAGGCATAGAGGTTTAGCCCAATCAAATGGAACAGCAGGAATTAATTTTTTTTTTTAAAGACGTTCGGAGTTACAAACATATTGACTATGTTAACCTTTTTTATATTTTGTCAGATATGTATGTTTCACTACTTCCATGCTCTTCACCTTCTTTTTTACTTCTTCCACACTTTCTCCTTCATGATCGTCAGCAGCAGCATCTTTTTCATCAACTTCTTCTTCACCTTATTCATCTTCTTCTTCACCTTCTTCCTATTATTCATTACATTCTTCATATTCAACTATTATTATTCTTCATATTCTACTTCTTCATCTTCTTCCTATTCTTCTTCTTCTTCATCATATTCTTATTTGTGACAGGCATTCCTGTAGTTATCTATAAAAGTTTGAAGATTACACAAGCCGTTCTGCCTGTCACAAAAGATTTACAACAGGATTTGTCCGCGTTCAGTTTGGCCTGCAGCAGCAGGCATTTTCCAGGGGCACCATGAGGAGGAATGGACTCACCCCCATACACTGCTTAGTCTTCTTCTGCTTATAATTTAGATAATCTTTTGCTATGCTTTTTGTTCTGCTGCTTTTTGTTCTTCTCTCTCTTGCTGTTCTGTATCTTGGTGGTTGTATTCATGTTCTTTGTCCTCTTGGTCATCTTCAGGGTCATCTTTTTGGTCTTCTTCAGGGTGGTCTTCAGGGTCGTCGTCAGGGAGATCCAGAGTGATTACCAAAAACCATTTAAAAAAGTTTTAACTTGGAAATGTAGCAGAAGGTACAAGACGGCTGAGGAACTGCCGAGAACCAGCTGATGGTACTGGAACTCGGATGGGTAGCAGAAGGAACAAGAGCCAATGGAACTACCGAGGACCAGCAGATGGTACTGGAACCCGGTTACTAAGCAGGAGGTACCTGTGCTAGAAAGCACTACCAAGGACCAGCAGACGTCGCTGGAAATCAGATACCGAGAAGGAGGCACCTAAGCCAAAGGCACTGCCGAGAACCAGCTGATGGTGCTGGAACCCGGATGGATAGCAGAAGGTACCCATGAAAAACAAAGTTGCGAGGCCGCGAGCCGGCTGCAGTTACCGAAACCCACAGTCCTACAGGGGGTGCTTGTCCTATTGGCACTACGGAACCAGCCTTTATTGCCAGAACCCGCAGCCCACATAGGAAGCACCTAAACTGCAGGCACCATAGAGTCGGCTAACCCGACCGCAACACGACAGGACAACGTATTGGTGACAAAGTGACGTTGACACTTCCCGGAAACAGCTGGCATGCTGGAACCAGGCTGGCCAGGAAGGACTACCTGTGCCAAAGACACTTATGAGCAGCAACTGGCGGTGTTGGAGCCCAGGGATTACAGTTCAAACAGTGGAGGAAGAGTCCTAATTGCAGCAAGTTTAAAATCTTTAGTTGTGCGAGTGTGGACAGAGCAGGAGACATTGCCGTACACACAGCTGGGGATCAGCTGACATTACTGAACCCCAATAATACTGGAGCATATGTTGACTGTGCAGACGGCACTTCTGAGCAGCAACTGGCGGTGTTGGAGCCCAGGATCAATCATGGTGTAGGCTGAGGCCTACATGGAGCAAGTTTAAAATCTGATGTAGTTTGAATGTGGAGGGAGCAGGAGATATTGCCGGACACACAGCAGGGGAGCATCTGGCGTTACTGAACCCCACTAACACAGGAGCTAGAGTTTTTTTTTCTGTGCAGATGGCACTTCTGAGCAGCAGCTGATCGTGTTGGAGCCCAGGGATTACAGTTCAGGTGGTAGAAGCATGAACACAACAGGAGACCTGGATACTGTTGCCAACCAATTATTTAATCTGGAAGAGGTCTGGCAAATTCAGGCGAGATCCAGGCCTTGTTCATCTTCAGAAAAGTAAGCCGGTCAACGTTATCGGAGGATAGTCGCATGCGACGGTCTGTTAGTACACCACCTGCGGCACTAAAGACGCGTTCCGATAATACACTAGCAGCAGGGCAAGCCAGCACCTCCAATGCATACTGGCTAAGCTCTGGCCAGGTATCCAGCTTAGAGACCCAAAACTTGAAGGAGGAAGAGCCATCTGGGAGTACACTGAGAGGGCAAGACATGTAGTCTGTCACCATCTGGCGGAAACATTGCCTCCTGTTGACTGGAGCCGTCTGTGATGGTGTAGACATTTGTAGCGGGCACACAAAACTTTTGGCCATACTGGTCTTGCCTTGTGCTGTGGCGCTACTTCTGCTCCCTCTTTGTGCAGAGCTTCCTCCACTGCCTCGACGCACAAAGCTGCTTTGTCAAGCACTAGCAGCACTGCTCTCGGGTGGAATGGAGAACAAGATGGATTGCACCAGTGTGTCTTAGTACTCCCGCATTTTAAGCTCCCACTTCAACGGTGTTATGAGGCTTTGTAAGTTGTCCCGGTAGCGAGGATCTAGGAGGGTGTACACCCAATAATCAGCCGTGTTGAGAATGTGGGCGATGCGGCAGTCGTTTCTCAGGCACTGCAGCATGAAATCAACCATGTGCTGTAGATTCCCAACTGGCCAAGAAACGCTGTCCCCTGCTTGAGGTGTCATCTCTGCCTGCTCTGCATCACCCCACCCTCGCTCTACATACTGACTACTAGAGCATTGTGAACCTCCCTCTGGAGAGATGTCTTCATCCTCCATTAACTCCTCCTCATCCTCCTCACAAAGTGTCCCCTGCCTAGGCCTTTGTGAGGAACCACGTTGCGCAGACTGTCCAGAAGCAGATGGCATTTGTGACTCCTCATCCTCCACCTCTTCCAAAACCTCCTCCCTTAGTGCTTGCAGTGTTTTTTGAAGCAGGCAGATAAGGGGGACAGTCATGCTGACTAGTGCATCATCTGCACTCGCCATCCGCATGGAATCATCGAAGGCATGCAAAACGTGGCAGATGTCCTTCATAGAGGCCCACTCAGTGGTGGTGAAGTGTGACCGGCGCGCAGTGCGACTTGTTTGCGCCTGATGCAGCTGGTACTCCATTACTGCTGCCTGCTGCTCACACAACCGCTCCAACATATGTAACGTTGAATTCCACCTGGTGGGTAGGTCACATATGTTGCGATGTTCCGGAAGGTGGAATCGGCACTGCAATGCGCGATCTTGCCATGCTGGAACGCCGCAAGTGAGCGCACTCTATGCGGACCTTGTGCAACAGTGCATCAAGATCCGGATAGTCCCTCAGAAAGCTCTGCACGACCAAGTTGAGCACATGTGTCAGACATGGGATGTGAGCGAGGTTGCCTAGGTCCAGAGCTGCCACCAGATTTTGGCCATTGTCACACACTACCAAGCCTGGCTGGAGATTCGCTGGCACAAATTGCATGTCGCTCTCCTGCTTGATGGCATTCCAGAGCTCCTGCGCTGTGTGGCTTCGATTCCCCAAAGAAATTAATTTCAGTATGGCCTGTTGACGTTTGGCCACGGCTGTGCACATATCGGTCGTAACAGGTAAGCGTTCACGGGTCCATGTGGAGGTAGACCGTGACGGCTCCTGCAGCGCTGATTCAGAGGAACTGGAGTATGAGGAGGAGTCAATGTGTACAGACTGGATTCCTGCAATCCTTGGAGTTGGCAGAACACGTACAGCGCCACTCTCCAGATCTGTACCCGGCTCCACAACATTGACCCAATAGGCAGTGAGGGAAAGGTATCGTCCCTGTCCATGGTTACTGGTCCACGCATCGGTGGTTAGGTGGACCTTGCTACTGATGGCGTTTAGTAGCGCATGTTTAATTTTTCCCTCCACATGCTTTTGCAGGGCAGGGACGGCTTGCCTGCTGAAATAAAAGCGGCTGGGCACGGTGTATTGTGGGACTGCCAATGCCATGAAGTTACGGAAGGTGTCAGTCTGCACCAGCCTGAATGAGAGCATTTCAAGGGCCAGTAGTTTTGCAATGCCAGCATTCAGAGCCTGTGCTCGGGGATG
Organism: Dendrobates tinctorius; assembly: GCF_039654945.1. Classification (NCBI taxonomy): domain Eukaryota; kingdom Metazoa; phylum Chordata; class Amphibia; order Anura; family Dendrobatidae; genus Dendrobates; species Dendrobates tinctorius. Next base: position 894,124 of record NW_027361793.1, read on the forward strand.
GTTTGCCATGTATGGCCTCCTTTTCTCCCATGCCTGTGCTACCGATGGCTGTAGAGTGGCCTGGGAGTGTGAGAATGACAGGGAATGTGGTGCTGTGGGTGGAATGTCACTGAGTCTCTGGACAACAGTGCCAGAGGTTTTTCCATGGCGATCCTGTGAGGAAGCCGAACCAACTGTGTGTGAGCTGGAGGAAGAGGCTACAACACGAGCTGAAGAGGTGGTAGGTGGTGCTGTAGGTTAGCCTATGTCTTCAGTGTGTCTTTGTAACTCCACCACGTGCTTGGTCCGCACATGCTTCCACATATTTGTGGTATTGAGGTTGCTGACACTTTTCCCACTTTTGACTTTATGATTACACAGCTTGCATTTGACAAAGCAAATGTCATCTGCAACTGTGTCAAAAAAGGACCACGCACTGCGAGTCCTGGGAGTGCCCGTTTTGGAAGAGGAATGCTCCTAATGGGTGCCGAAGTGGAGGCTACAGGCAACCAAGTCTGCTCCCTCCCTCTCCCTCCTGTTTTGGCCGTTCGGGGAATCTCTTCCTCAGAGCTGCTCCCACCACCTTCCTGTTCCTCATGCCATGATGGGTCAAGGACCTCATCATCTACACTCCCCTCTTCAAACACCTGCTTCTCCTGGGTAGTCTCGCCAGCATAGTACGCACCAGAAAGTGGCACCTGAGTCTCGTCATCTGATGCGTACTGAGGTGTGCTGACCATAGGCACTGGCCCACCTGCCTCTTCAGATTCAGAGGGACAAAGCAGTTGCGCATCACTGCATACTCCCTCTTCTTCACATTCTAGAATGCTGCTTGGCTGGCCCCCTGTTTCCAAGCCAAGAGATTCAGAGAACAGAAGTAGAGATGGCTCTCTGACTGCCTGGGCAATTTGGCAGGTGGTGAAGAGACAGATGGTTGCTCTTCATTGCTCTGGCCCTGAGAGGATGTGGAAGTAATTGAAGTCGATGCATTAGCTGCCATCCATCCGACAACGGCTTCAATTTGTTTGTCCCGCAGCAGTGGGGTACGGCGAGGTCCTACAAAGCTGCGCATAAAGGACTGTTCCCTGGTAAAACTGGAGGATGCTGAGTCACTGGTGCCCGCAGGAGGCACAGAATCCCCACGTCCTCTTCATCTTGGTAGACTGATAGAGATAGGCAGAAAAGTACTAAGGGGGGCTTAGTGTGCTTATTCCTGAACAGCTGCTAACAGGTATAAGAAACACTAATTTTATAAAGTGTGTGGACTACACTTTAATATGAGCTAATGTGACCTACACAACTGTCAAGTGGAGTGTTTGGTGAACTTTATTTACGTGTTTTTTTTCTAAAAAACCAAAAACGATGTGACCAAAGATGTGAAAGTGATAGTATCACAAACTTTTTGGAGCTATTACAATGCAGGAAGGTAACCTACAATGCAATAGATGAGGCTCCAAAAAATAGGCTAATACTAATCTGGCTGGGGCTGCAGGGCACAAGCTAGAAAAAAGGCTTCTCTATCTACTCCTATATAGTGTTTGCAAACAATCTTGCTGGATACAGATGGAAGCACACTAATAGGAGAAATTCAGGAAAAATAAGCAGCACTACAGCAAAAAAGGACAATGTATGAGGCAGTGATGCACGCTGAGCGGACTATAAGGCCTCTTTCACACTTCAGTTTTTTGCATCAGTTCAAATCCGCCAAAAAGTCAGACAAGCGGATCCGTTCTCAACTGATGTGAACGGAGGAAATTTAAAGGAAACGCTGAGAGAGAGAGAGAGAGAGAGAGAGATAGATATGTCTGGAGGATCCGCCAGAGAAAAAAACGTTACAAGCTCCGTTTTGAAATCTTTGAGGATGGTGACGGACAGCAACTTTTGGCGGATCCTCAAAAAAAACGGATGCAACGGACAGCAATCCGTCACAATCCGCCATTAATGCAGGTCAATGGGGAAAAAAACGGATCCTCAAAAAAAAATGAGGATCCGTTTTTTTTCAAAACCTGGCGGATTGTGACTGATTGTAAAAAACTGAAGTGTGAAAGAAGCCTAACCAGAGGTGTCTGCAGAACACACTACAGCATGAGCTGCACTCACACACAGAGACCTCACAGACAGCCATGAACAGTGCAGAGAACTGTGCACTAGCACTGAAAGGCTGCAGAGGCTCCGCTGTCTACTCCTATATAGTGTTTGCAACCAATGTAGATGGATACGGATGGATGCACACTAATAGGAGAATTAATGAAAAATGAGCAGCAATAAAACAAAAATAAATATGTATGAGGCAGTGACGCATGCTGAGCAGCCTACAACCAGGGGTGGCTGCAGGACACACTACAGCGTGAGCTGCACTCACACAGACCTTGCAGACAGCTGTGAACAGCGCTGCAAGGCAAAAGAAAGCTTCTCACAGGGGTTGCTAAACTAGCCTGGGTAAAGCACAATCTAGCAAATCGATATTTCTAACTGTCCCTCAGAGTCACAAGAGCAGCGTCCTGTCCCTAACTGAATTCACAGCAGAGTGAACCCAAAATGGCGGCGGCGGCTTTTATAGTGCATCATGACATCATTTCAGCAGCCAATCACAGCCATGCCATTAGTTAACATGCCTACATGCCTAACATGATGTGCCCACACTTCTTAGGATTCCTCATAGGCTGAATCAAATCAAACTGGCTCATAGCATTATGGGAACTTCTGATTCCGGTATTCGATATGCAAAAAGTATCGGAACTCAGTATCGGAATTCCGCTACCCGATATTTGCGGTATCGGAATGCTCAACACTATGTCTGAGTCATTAAAGAGATTTGAAGCATGAAGTTCTGTATAACAACCAAACCAGAGACACCTACTGTAGACAGCACTGAATTTTGTTAATAGGGTTGACATTTGATAATGACTTGAAGGATAGCTATATATAGATGCACAATGCAGTTATTAAATTAGTTGTTTGATGGTAGTTATTCCTTGTAGAATGGAAGTATTTACTTAAACTTTGTAGCTTTATTAGTCTTTATCCATAGTCTGCCAAACACCAATCATGTAATATAGCATCACAAAAAAAATCCGGAAAATGCTACATACAGAGTAATAAAGCAGCCTGCAATTCATATCCTAGGCTATGTTCAGACGTTGCTTTTTTCTGCAGCAAAAACCTGATCTCTTTTCAGTAAAAAGAGCTGCAGACAAAAAAGCAGGTTGTGCTGCTTTTCTTGCTGCATTTTTAGGATCCCAAAGTTATCATACAAGCATGAGCAATACAAGGTGTTAGGCCACCAAAGCAAATCGTATGTAATACCATAAAACATTTTGGGGAAAAAAGGGCAATTTGAGCAAATTATTTAGCAAAAAAAGATTTTTACGTCTAAAAACATAGTAACAATTCTAAGCAAGAAAGTTCATGATAAAATACACAATTTGAAATGTAAAAACAGCAGTGGAAGTTGAATTGGTCGGGAATAGTGATGAGCAAGTATACTCGTTGCTCGTGTTTTCCCGCACATGCTCGGGTGATCTCCGAGTATTTCGGCGTGCTCGGACATTTAGTGTTTGTCGACGCAGTGTTAGGGCTAGCGGAGCGCACCAAATAATAAAGATGGTATAAGATGCGATTGCAGCCCGGGGTCCACCGTGCAGAGATGTTACCTGCTGCTCGGTAATGGCGGACATTAATTTGTGGTAAGAAACACACGCGTGTTACCCTCACCCAGTGTAAAGGAGGCGAACCCTGTTACTTCACAGGGCCGCAATACCGCAGGGTGAACGCTAGTGTATTGGTCACAGAACTCTGCCCCAAGGACACGAGGTCAGAGTCCTTCTAGACCCACTAGCACTCGGCACCGCAACTGCAGTGCCAGGCAAAGACTTTACTTAATAGGATAAATGCTCACAGAGAGTACAGTGCCGCACTGGCAAACGCCACTAACCACCATAAGCTTAGGGTCAGGAAAGCGCACAATTTGTGCACGGCGCCGCTCTGACTGGGAGAAGAAGAGGGACCATCTGGCCTGGCGAGAGCTGAGCTGCTGGGCTGTCTTCAAATTCACCAAGTTTTTATGATCGGTAAACACTTGGAAGGGAAACCGAGCCCCCTCCAAGAGGTGCCTCCACTCCGAGAAGGCCAACTTCATTGCTAGCAACTCCCTGTCCCCGATGGAATAGTTCCTCTCCGTCGGTGAAAAGGTCTTTGAAAAGAATAAGCAAGGCTGCTTCCGACCTTGAGCGTCCTTCTGGAAGAGGACCGCTCCGGCACCGACGGAAGAGGCATCCACCTCCAAGATGAAGGGTTTTTCCACATCGGGATGATGTAGGATGGGAGCACTAGCAAAATGAGATTTGATGGAGGAGAAGGCCTCGGAGACCTGTTCCGACCACAACTTGGGATTTGCTCCCTTCTTAGTGAGGGCGACCAAGGGAACTATCAAGGAGAAGTGGGGAATGAACTGGTGATAGTAATTTACAAACCCCAGTGCTGCACCACTTTTGAGAGAGTGGGGTTCCTGCCAGTCCATTACCGCCTGCAGTTTGGCAGGATCCATAGCCAAACCCTGGGCAGAAATGATATAGCCCAGGAAAGGCAAGGACTCCTGCTCGAACAGGCACTTCTCCAGCTTGGCATAGAGGGAGTTTTCCCATAAGTGGTCAAAGACTCTGCAAACCTCTCTCTGGTGGGAGTCCAAATCTGGAGAGAAGATGAGAATATCATCCAGATAGACAACCACTGAGGTGGATAGCATATCCCGAAAGATATCATTTACAAAGTCCTGGAAGACGGCAGGAGCATTACAGAGGCCAAAGGACATGACCAGATACTCATAATGACCATCCCTGGTGTTGAATGCTGTCTTCCATTCGTCCCCCTCACGGATGCGAATCAGGTTATAGGACCCCGCAGATCTAGTTTGGATAAAACCCTCGCTCCCCGTAGCCTATCAAACAGTTCCGATGTCAGGGGCAAAGGGTACTTATTCTTAACGGTGATGGCGTTAAGACCCCTGTAATCGATGCAGGGACGTAGTTCTCTTTTCTTCTTTTGGACAAAGAAGACTCCTGCCCCCCCCGTGACACCGACTTCCTAAAGAATCCTCTTGCCAGATTCTCCCTGAAGTATAGAGACATGGCCTCTGTCTCCGGGAGAGCTAGGGGATAAACTCAACCCTGTGGAGGCTCGGCACCAGGCAAGAGGTCAATAGGACAGTCATAGGGGCGGTGCGGCGGAAGAGTCTCCACTGCCTTCTTGGAGAACACGTCTGCATACTGTTGACAGTGTCTGGGGAGAGAGGAGAGATCTGCAGGAACCTCAGTGGAGGCAACCTGTACGCACTCCCTCTGACATCTACCCTCACAGGATTTACTCCAACCGAAAATTTTCCCCGAAGACCACTCAATATGGGGGGAGTGGTAACGCAACCAGGGGACCCCTAAGAAGACCTGATCGATACCCTCGGGCATGATAAGGAGAGATAACATCTCCTGATGGGAATGAGGCAGCGAGCGTATCAGTGGGGCGGTCTGGTGGGTAATCTGTGAGGGTAGTGTCGCACAGTTCACCACTCTGATGGTGACTGGCTGAGGTAGTAAAGCCAGGGGGATTGCATGCTGTTGGGCGAAGGCAGACAACATAAAATTGCCCTCCATCCCGGAGTCCACGCAAACCTCCACCACCAGAGTGGAAGAGCCGAACTCAAGCGTCCCCCCTAAAGGACAGCTTGGAGGAAAACAATGCAGTGTCTAGTAGGCCTCCTCCAACAGCCACTAGACATGAGCGCTTCCCCGGCCGCTGTAGGCACCTGTTGGCAAGGTGACCAGACTGCCGGCAAACATGACAGATCATGGGAGCTCGAGTGGACCGGGACCTAGATCCCACGGAAGAGACCCCCATGGCCTCTTGAGGCTCGGATGCCCGATCGAGAGATTCCAGAGGTTTAGCAAAACTAGGTGCCAACCTAAACCTCTGCCTACACTGGAACAGCTCCAACTTTCGCTCCGAAAAACAAAGGTCGATACGGGTGGAAATGGTGATAAGCTCCTCCAGTGTGGCGGGAACCTCCCTGGTGGCCAGGGCGTCATTCACATGGTCAGCCAGACCTCACCAGAACGAAGGTCTTGTCTGACCACTCTAGCTCTGAAGCCAGAGTTTGGAACTGGATGGCATAATGGCTGACCAAGGACGAGCCTTGTGACAATGCCAGCAGCTGGAGCGCGGTATCATGAGTAACTCACGGTCCCAGGAAGACCTACTTCAGAGAGACCAAGAACTGCAAGGCACTCTGCACCACATGATCACCACGCTCCCACAGCAGTGTGGACCACTCCAAAGCTCTGCCCGACAAGGGGGAGATGACGAATCCCACCTTAGCCCGCTCGGAGGGGAATAGTGCAGCTAGCAGCTTTAGCTGTATAGCACGCTGGCTCGCGAAACCCCTACAAGAATCACTATCGGCAGTGGGAGGTGGGACAAAGTCAGGACAGGGATGGCTGTTGTGAGCTCATTTTTGGGTTTGCCTCTGGCTTCTGGTGAGGGTTATGGAGCTGGCTGTGCTGACAGAGGAGTAGTGAGTTCTCTATCTGGACTTCCTCTGTTGGTGAAGGGAGGTAATGAAGCTGATCTAAATGGCAGAGACCGGCCACCTGAGGAAGAGGACTGCGATTGGACATCAGGAGTTTCTGATTGGATTTAAGGCAGCCGACTCCCTAGTTTCTTGCTGGTGATTTTTCCTGACTGTGGCTCCTGGTTTCCAGTTTGGTTCCTGCCTTCCTAAAGCTAAGTTTTCTCTGCTATTGTTCATATGAGTTTTTGTCTAGTTTACTTAGTTTTTGTGTTCAGCCAGCCCTGGCTGGGACTGGGCTGAATCCCCATTTTGTCTCTGATCCATTGATCTCTTTTGCTCTGTCTTCAGAATATACCTGAGTGCTGATATAGTGATTTGAAGTCTAGTGACTTCAGGGCCTTTTTCTATCAGACGTGTTGGACATTTTTTTTTTTTTGCAGGGTTTTTTGGGTGATTGCAGACAGCAGCTTTTCTTTCCTGTCCTTTCTAGTTAGTGAGGGCCCCATCGTTTGCTCAGCCTATCTTTCTATTTGTGTCTGTGTTTTCATCTTGTTTCACCGACAATACATGTTGGGGGCTGTCTATTGCTTTGGGGTCTGCTCTGGGACAGTTTAGATTTTCCCTTTCTTTCTTTAGGCTTATTTAGTTCTCCGGCCATTATGAGGCGTCTAGGACCACCGTAGGCACGCTCCACGGTTACTGCTAGTTGTTGTGATAGGATCAGGGGTCTGCAATCCGCTAGTTACCAACCTCTCCGGTTTTCTGGGCTTAGCTTGCTTTTTGTTTTTTCCTCCTCGGTGACTCATTCATAACAGATGGCAGTGGACACACGGGAGGCAGCCTCCATGGTTGCCTGAACAGCAATGGTGGTAACATCCACAGCTGAGGCTGAGAGCTCGAGAGCTGCCAACCTGCCCTCCAGCTGCTGGATGCACCTCTGGAGTCGCTGCTCGTCCGCCATTACTAGCCACACCCTGGCGCTAATATAATGTTAGGGCTAGCTGAACGCACCAAATGATAAAGATGGTATAAGATGTGTTCGCAGCCCGGAGTCCACTGTGCAGAGATGTTACCTGCTGCTCGGTAATGAGACACTATTTAGCGGTAACAAACACACGCGGAGTAACCTCACCCAGTGTAAAGGAGGCGAACCCTGTTACTTCGCAGGGCCGCAATACCGCAGGGCGAATGCTAGTGTATTGGTCACAGAACTGTGTCCCAAAGACACGAGGACAGAGTCCCTCTAGACCCACTAGCGCTTGGCACCACAACTGCTGTGCCAGGCAAAGACTTTACATAATAGGATAAATGCTCAGAGAGCGTACAGCGCCACACTGGCGGACGCCAATAACCACCCTAAGCTTAGGGTCAGGAAAGCGCACAATTTGCACATGGTGCCGCTCTGACTGGCGCTGCATTAGGTGCTGTAATATCGTGCCTGGTGCTGGATGGCACAGTCTGGCGCTAGTTACTCAATCACCCAACACATGCAACAACGCTAGGGAGGGGATCTTAATGAGTCATTCACCAAAATCAAGCATACATCCACGATTAACATTTTATGTTAGCGCATGGCCGGGTGGCCATGCGAACCTTTTATAGTTGCAGGCCTCTGGGACCTTCCCTGTGGTCCAATTGGAGCAGCAACAGGACCTGAGCATGTGACCTCCGACCTCCAATGAGAGGTCGTCCCACGGGCATGCTCAGTGGACCGAAAGAGGGACTTAGTCCCAGGTATTGAGATTGTCAGGCTTTATTTACTTTAACGGATATCACTAATTTAACTAAACTGTGCTAATAACTGCCATGCTAATTTATTTAAACCGTGCTAATAACTGCCATGCTAATGTGAGGAGACCAAGACACCTTGGATTAAATTTGGGAAAAATCACAGAAAAGGGGTTTCCTGCTTTCTTCCACTAAAAGTGCTGTAAAAACTGATGGCAACATTTTTTTTGCTGCATTTTTTTACTTACTCATTGATTTCTATGGGTGAATAAATGCTGCAAAAACGCTGAAAGAATTGAGATGTTGCAGTTTTCCAATTCAGTCAGGAAAAAACAACAACAACCGTGTATATGAGGTATCTGAAATTGCATAGCTTTTGCTGGTACTGTAAAACGCAGCTTTTAATTTGCATAAAAAAGCAGCAAAAAAAAGCAAAAACGCAACGTGTGAACATAGCGTTGTAAGTGCAGAAAATCTATAAGATCAGAAACTCACCAAAAGCTCATTGTGGGAATGTAGCAATAGACAGCACAAAAGATTGGAGGTCTGTTTATACTGGAAGATTTAATCTTGCAGTGTAAATGGACCTTTAGACACAATCATAGTCATACTTTTAAAATGAATCATGACTAAAGTTATCCAAACTCAGGTCACTTTGCCCCTGAAAAGAAAATACAGTAGTTGATTTTTTCTTTACTAAATGTTTCAAGGTAAGTGCACTTAATACCTAGTCAGGGTTTTTGATGGCTCTGTTCGCTGGTAGAGGATATGCACCACATTTGTGATGTGCTTTTTCTACTAGAAAAAAACAAACTTGCCTGTAAACATCAGTTTATTGATGGGAATATTGTGAGATTTTTTTTCCTAAATAGTGATTTGCAGACACAACATGTTTAGTTTTAGGAAGAGCTCAACAGAATAAAGTACTTGCCCCAAATCCACATCTAAAGTGTTTCCTACTTTATTGTGAGTAGCAACAAGTGTCATTTTAAAAATGTTTGATGGTAAACATTGATATAAGGTGATAACTGTAGTTCTGTAGTTTTTGATGGAGAAAAAAAAAGTGTGCACTTTTAATGTACTAGCTTCTTTTACTTGTGTGTAGTACTTAGTTGTCCATAAAACTCTGTTCACATATGCATGACAAAACATTGCAAAGATGCGATCCACTGTGTAAAGTCACACAAGAATGAGCATGCTGCCGAGTGAAAATCCACAGCATGCTCTGATTTCGTGCAGCACAGCTAAGTTTAGCCGTGTCACATTACAACCCCTTCTATCAGGTCTCCTTCACCCACAGCGCTTTTAGCTTTGCTGTACTTTTCCTTCTCACAACACTGCCTGTATTTGCAGTAAAAGCAGAACAGACTGGCATTACATATCACACAGGAGTGGTCCAGAACAGGCAGGTTGTTTCTCTGTGAGATGAAATAACCTGATCTGGTTACAGAACGTTTACAAGTTGATTGGGCATAGCAAACAAAAGTGTTATTACCAACACACTCAGTAATATGGGGAGCTGATAAAATGGTTTGTTATGTGACAAAGAAACTCAGATACACTACAACTCCCCCCCTCCACACTGACTCATTTAGAAGGTTAGACAAGGAGATCAAATGTATCATTACTAGTGTTGAGCATTCCGATACCGCAAGTATCGGGTATCGGCCGATATTAGCTGTATCGGAATTCCGATACTTAGTTCCGATACTTTTTTCATATCGAATACCGGAATCGGAAGTTCCCATAATGCTAGGAGCCCGCTCGATTTGATTCAGCCAATGGGGATCCTCAGAAGTGTGGACACATCCTGTTAGGCATGTAGGCATGTTAACTACTGGCATGGCTGCGATTGACTGCTGAAATTTTGTCATGATGCACTATAAAAACCGCAGCAGCCGCCATTTCGGGTTCAATCTGCGGTGAATTCAGTTAGGGACAGGCTGCTGTTGAAGACTGTGAGGGACAGTTAGAAATAGCGATCATCAAACATATCTATTGCTCTACCCAGGCTACATAATCCACCACTGTAGCATTTTTGTAGCCCAGCAGCGCTGTTTTAATAGCTGTCTGCAAGGGCTGTGTGAGTGCAGACCCATGCTGTGTAGTGTGTCCTGCAGGCACGTCTGCTTGTAGGCCGCCCAGCGTGTGTCTCTGCCTCATACACATTTTTCTTTTATTGCTGCTTTTTTTTTTTTCTCCTGTATAGTGTGCTTCCATACGTATCCATATACGTTGGTTGCAAACACTAAAGGAGTGGACAGCGGAGCCTTTCAGCAGCCTTTCAGTGCTATAGCCCATTTCTCTGCACTGTTTTTGGCTGTCTGATAGGTCTCTCTGTGTATGAGTGCAGCTCACGTTGCAGTGTGTTCTACAGCCACCGCTGGTTGTAGTCCGCTCAGCGTGCGTCACTGCCTCATACATAGTCCTTTTTTTGCAGCTAATTTAGCCAGATTTTTGCTCCTATATTAGTGTGCTTCCATTCGCATCCATTGTCATTGGTTGGTTGCAAACACTATATAGGATTAGATAGAGGAGCCTTTTTGCTGGCTTGTGCCCTTCAGGGCCAGCCAGACTAGTATCACCCTATTTTTTGGAGCCTCATCAATTGCATTGTAGGTTAGCTTCCTGCATTGTAATTGCTCCAAAAAGTTTGTGATACTATAGCTTTCAAACTTTGGTCACATCCTTTTCTTTTTTCCCAAAAAAAAAAAGGAAATAAAGTTAACCAAACACTCCACTTTACATTTGTTAAAGGAAGATTGAGGCGCAAATGGTATACATGTGGCCAAACAGATGGTCAAATAGATGACGAAATGTCACTCCAGGCCACATATACCTGCAGGACCAAATCGCGGACAACTGTACAGTATACAGGATATACAAGAAGGAAGGCACAACAGTCATAAATGTCCATTAAAAGAAAGTACTTTATTAATATAAATATATAAGACATAGACCAGGAAATGGTCAGGGGGGAGGAAAAACCAACAATTTATGGCATACAAATGGCAATAGCGGCCAGTTACGTCACCAAGATACTCCAGGGAATAAGAATAATTAAATATATAAGGAGGGAAAATATCCCATAAGTACATTCATTAAGCGATGTCCCCTAACAAAGATGTAGCAAAAATCTATTTAGAGCATACTATCAGGCTATATAGCCATGCACATGGAATGCCATAACTACGGAAGGTAGCGCTTTAATAGCATAGATCATCCCTTATGGGGACTAGGGCACAACATGTACATATGGATATGCAGTAATGGGTGAAATATGCGAACAGTGTCAAGAACCATCTGCATAACTAAGGGGAATCATCTGCTTTCATGAAGAGATATTAGCAAAATCGCCATACACATGATGGCATAGATTACCTGGAGGAAGCAGGGAGACGTGAAGTGACCGGACCCCGACGCGCGTTTCGGAGCGCTCGGCTCCTTCCTCAGGGGGCGTGGCTAGCTACGTTGACGTGTGAGGTATAAATACAGCGCCAGCCACTAAGTGATAGGTGCGCGCACGCGTCCATCATGCCCTGCATCGTCCCGCCCCCGGTACTTGCCAGGAAACACGCGGGCCCCACGTGGTCCGGCAGGCCGGGGGGCGGAGGCGATCACCAAGCAGGCGGAACAACGCGCAAGCGTAATAAGGGAGGAGAACCCTATCTGCCATTGCAGTTGTGGGCATATAGAAAGATAAGGCGATAAAAGGCCAAGTGATATCAATAAACTAATATGTGGCACCTACAAAAAAGGGTTATATAAAGCGGACAAACCAAAACTGGAATAAGTAAATAAAATAAAAGAAATAAAAAAAGTGAAAAAAGTGAAAAAAATAGAAAAATATAGGGACATGTGTATAACCAAACAAATAATACAAATAATATAAGGGACAGATCCATAGATAAACCATCACATAAATATCATTATCAGCCAAAAGATATATACAGTGAAGATCTACATACACAAAAATGTGTATATAAGTGTATGTGCACATCCATGTACATACGTATGATTGATATTATAAATTGAACATACTGTATATATAGCACATACCCAGGAGAAAGGCCTGTTAATAGAGAATACAAGAATAGAAAAAACGAAATATATATAAATATGGACAACATATCAATATGAGAAGAAATGTCCAACAAAATATATGTATAGATATATATACATCTGTAAACCAGAGATGGAATGACATCTTCCTAGGAGTCAGACAAATAGATGGCCGTCCATGGATTATGTCTTCATCAGGTGTCATAAGGAGGAATACATAGTAGAACCGTCAGAATAGGGTTTCCACTGGTATAGACATCATGAAAAAACTAAAATAAAATTAAAAAAGGAGAATGTAAACAAGTGAAGACTAAAGTAAGATAAAAACAAATGCCAAACGAAGGCCATAAACCAGCAGATAGGGTTAAAGAAACGGGGCATAAGATAAATGTTCATTCAGACCTCTAGGATGTACAGTACCTAGTCGCCAAATCCACCTGGTCTCCAATTGTGCCAGGCGGGTAGAGAGTTTTCCACCTCTGATAGTAATATTAAGGGCATCTATCCCACAGACCCTCAGGGCTGTAGAGTTGCATTGGTGGAATTCCTTAAAATGGCGAGGTAACGTTTTCAAAAGTGAAATATCATTACATGTGGCTGCAGCTTGTATTCCCAAAACATGTTCTCTCACACGGACTTTGAGTTGTCTGGTAGTCATACCTACATACACCAGACCACATGGACACGTAGCATGATAGATCACATAACGTGTGATACATGAAATCCTGTGTCTAATTTGGAAAGTTTTAGTGCCATCATGGTTGCAAAAGGTAGAACAGCGATCAAGATTAGGGCAGGCAACACATCTGCCACATGGTGAGCAACCATGTCTAGAGGTAATATTATCTAAAAAGGTAGGTACTGAATAGTTGGCATAATGGCTATGTACAAGACTATCTCGTAAATTTCTTGCCCGTCTGAATGTGATGGCAGGCTGGTCCGGGAGAAGTACATTTAAAGTTGGATCAGATTTCAAGATGGGCCATGCTTTTTTGATTGCCAGCCGCATCATATCATGCCGAGGGTGGAAAGAGGTAATAAATCTCATAGTGTTGTCAGTTCTAGGCTTAACAGATGTAGAGTTTCCATACAGTAACTCATTACGTACTGCGTATTTGGCACGCTGAAATGCTTTTTTAACACACCGCTTACTATTTCCGCGTGCCAAAAAACGGATCTGTAACTCTTTTGCTCGGATGTAGAAATCGGTATCAGAGGAACAGATACGTCGCAGTCGCAGGAACTGACCCACAGGGATAGCTTTGATAAGATGTTGAGGATGGCAAGAAGAAGCTGGAGAAGCGTATTGGTAGCAGTGTCTTTCCGATAGATATCAGTCTGAATACATCCCTTGGCATCCTTTTTAATGGCAACGTCGAGAAAACTAATTTTATGTAAATCCCATACCAGAGTAAGCTTAATATTCAGATCGTTGGAATTAAGGATAGACACAAATTGCAGAAGATCGACGGAAGTACCCTGCCAGACAAAAAAGATGTCGTCGATGTAGCGTGCCCATATGTGGACACGCTCAATCGACCCCTGTTTGTCGGACAGGAAGAGATCCCTCTCCCACCGCCCCAGGAAGAGGTTGGCATAGGCTGGCGCGAAGGCGGCACCCATGGCAGTCCCCTGGAGCTGCAGGTAGAAGGATCCCTTGAACACAAAAAAGTTGTGTGTGAGGGTAAACTCAAGTAGCTCCAGGATGAGGTCCCTGAATAACCTAGAAAGTGTGGATGTTTCAAGAAAGAACCGGACAGCTATGAGTCCGTCTTGATGTCTAATACTGGTGTACAGGGACTCAACATCAACTGAAGCCAGAAGAGTGTCATCCTCCAAGCATAGTCCGTCGATCTTCCGCAATAGATCTCCTGTGTCTTTAAGGAACGAGGGGAGGCATGTCACAAGCGGCTGGAGGTGATGGTCAATCCATCTATTCACGTTTTCAAGAAAATTCCCCCTTCCCGAGATGATTGGTCTACCGGGGGGGCAATTTAGGTCCTTATGTATTTTAGGTAGAAGGTACAATGTGGAGATGGAGGGCTCTTTTACGGTAAGTGCAGAAGACAGTTGTTTGGAGATAATACCATTCGCCACGGCTTTCTCAAGAATGTGGTCCAGTTTGGCCACAAATGACGAGAGAGGATTATAGGTAAGTTTCCTATAGCATGATGGATTTTGAAGCTGGCGAAATGCCTCTCTCTCATACATCTGTGTAGGCCAAACCACCACATTCCCACCTTTGTCTGTTGGTTTAATAACCACGTTAGACAGATTCTGCAGATACCGCAATCTTTCCCTCTCACATCCAGTTAAGTTGTCACGTCTACCATACTTGGGGATTTTATTAAAATCTTCAGTGACAACCCGCACGAATAAATCAATGTTGGGACATGATACTAGAGGGGGGAATTTCATCGAACGTGGACGTATGGATGGTGGTATCGTACCTTCATCATCACGTCCAGCCGCCAGGTCCTCAAGAGTTCTTATCGCCTCCTGTTCCTCCTCTGTGGGAAAAAGGTGATGGAGATCTTTGTTAAAAAAATGCCGTTTAAACAACAACGATCTGCCAAACAAATTGAGATCTTTGATAGCAGTGAATTTATCAAATTGGGACGAAGGTGAAAAGGTTAGACCTCTCCTTAGGAGAGATAGGTCAACCTCAGTTAAAGTATAATTACTAAGGTTGATCACCTTGTTGTCTCTCCGATCACCATCAGGCTGATTCAATACTCTTCTCTTATACGGATGAAAGGAGTGATCCCTTAAGGAATGAGGTCCACCAATTTCATATGAAGAGACGGTGGAGGTCAAAGATGTATCAGATTGGCCACTCATGGAGCCAATAGAAGTTTCAGAAGTAGTGCGATGTACTCTGAAGTTGTTAGATATCTTCCATAGATATACCCTTTTGTTTTGATAGTCTCTCAAATCTCTATTGAATTTAGATAGTTGATTGGTTTTAATATTTTTAACCAAGGAATCCATGGCTTTATCGAGGTCAGATTCGAAACTCAATATTCTGTCTGCTGGACAATTTTTCCGTATCTCATCAAGTGCTGTATCGATGGTCTTATCAAGCACATCTATATTAGTAGTGTACAAGCCAGTCAACAACTGCAGAAATGTCTGAGAGCATAAATTACAAGATTCTTCCCATTTTATAATAAATTGGTCATCCTCAATAGGGAAGGTAGGAATGACCTTAACCCTAAGTCCCCTAGGGACCATGTTGTGAGATATGTACTTCTCTAGGAACAGCCGATTCCACCACACTCTAGACCTTTTGAGTAGTAGTGTTTTCACATGCTGGAATTTATTATCCCAATTAGAGTCCCCCGTCTGCTGTGGGTAATTCCCCCCGGCCCCAAAGACCTGGTCCACTTGGTCGAGCCAGACTTTGTCTCTTGCTCGAAAGTCCATGATTTCCACAATCGAGCCACCTGTGCATAACACAGCAGAAATATGGTAAAGGAAGATTGAGGCGCAAATGGTATACATGTGGCCAAACAGATGGTCAAATAGATGACGAAATGTCACTCCAGGCCACATATACCTGCAGGACCAAATCGCGGACAACTGTACAGTATACAGGATATACAAGAAGGAAGGCACAACAGTCATAAATGTCCATTAAAAGAAAGTACTTTATTAATATAAATATATAAGACATAGACCAGGAAATGGTCAGGGGGGGAGGAAAAACCAACAATTTATGGCATACAAATGGCAATAGCGGCCAGTTACGTCACCAAGATACTCCAGGGAATAAGAATAATTAAATATATAAGGAGGGAAAATATCCCATAAGTACTTTCATTAAGCGATGTCCCCTAACAAAGATGTAGCAAAAATCTATTTAGAGCATACTATCAGGCTATATAGCCATGCACATGGAATGCCATAACTACGGAAGGTAGCGCTTTAATAGCATAGATCATCCCTTATGGGGACTAGGGCACAACATGTACATATGGATATGCAGTAATGGGTGAAATATGCGAACAGTGTCAAGAACCATCTGCATAACTAAGGGGAATCATCTGCTTTCATGAAGAGATATTAGCAAAATCGCCATACACATGATGGCATAGATTACCTGGAGGAAGCAGGGAGACGTGAAGTGACCGGACCCCGACGCGCGTTTATTTTAGTTTTTTTCATGATGTCTATACCAGTGGAAACCCTATTCTGACGGTTCTACTATGTATTCCTCCTTATGACACCTGATGAAGACATAATCCATGGACGGCCATCTATTTGTCTGACTCCTAGGAAGATGTCATTCCATCTCTGGTTTACAGATGTATATATATCTATACATATATTTTGTTAGACATTTCTTCTCATATTGATATGTTGTCCATATTTATATTTATGTATATTTCGTTTTTTCTATTCTTGTATTCTCTATTAACAGGCCTTTCTCCTGGGTATGTGCTATATATACAGTATGTTCAATTTATAATATCAATCATACGTATGTACATGGATGTGCACATACACTTATATACACATTTTTGTGTATGTAGATCTTCACTGTATATATCTTTTGGCTGATAATGATATTTATGTGATGGTTTATCTATGGATCTGTCCCTTATATTATTTGTATTATTTGTTTGGTTATACACATGTCCCTATATTTTTCTATTTTTTTCACTTTTTTCACTTTTTTTATTTCTTTTATTTTATTTACTTATTCCAGTTTTGGTTTGTCCGCTTTATATAACCCTTTTTTGTAGGTGCCACATATTAGTTTATTGATATCACTTGGCCTTTTATCGCCTTATCTTTCTATATGCCCACAACTGCAATGGCAGATAGGGTTCTCCTCCCTTATTGCGCTTGCGCGTTGTTCCGCCTGCTTGGTGATCGCCTCCGCCCCCTGGCCTGCCGGACCACGTGGGGCCCGCGTGTTTCCTGGCAAGTACCGGGGGCGGGATGATGCAGGGCATGATGGACGCGTGCGCGCACCTATCACTTAGTGGCTGGCGCTGTATTTATACCTCACACGTCAACGTAGCTAGCCACGCCCCCTGAGGAAGGAGCCGAGCGCTCCGAAACGCGCGTCGGGGTCCGGTCACTTCACGTCTCCCTGCTTCCTCCAGGTAATCTATGCCATCATGTGTATGGCGATTTTGCTAATATCTCTTCATGAAAGCAGATGATTCCCCTTAGTTATGCAGATGGTTCTTGACACTGTTCGCATATTTCACCCATTACTGCATATCCATATGCACATGTTGTGCCCTAGTCCCCATAAGGGATGATCTATGCTATTAAAGCGCTACCTTCCGTAGTTATGGCATTCCATGTGCATGGCTATATAGCCTGATAGTATGCTCTAAATAGATTTTTGCTACATCTTTGTTAGGGGACATCGCTTAATGAATGTACTTATGGGATATTTTCGCTCCTTATATATTTAATTATTCTTATTCCCTGGAGTATCTTGGTGACGTAACTGGCCGCTATTGCCATTTGTATGCCATAAATTGTTGGTTTTTCCTCCCTCCCTGACCATTTCCTGGTCTATGTCTTATATATTTATATTAATAAAGTACTTTCTTTTAATGGACATTTATGACTGTTGTGCCTTCCTTCTTGTATATACTTTACATTTGTGTAGGCCACATTAGATCATATTAAAGTGTAGTACACACACTTAGCCAAACTAGTGTTTCTTATACTGGTTAGCAGGTGTTCAGGAATAAGAACACTAAGCCACCCCTTTTTTACTTTTCTGCCTATCTTTATCAGTCTACCAAGATGAAGAAGGCAGGGAGTAAGGCACATGGTCGTGGAGTTTCAGCAGGGAGAGGACGGGGGGATTCAGCAGGGAGAGGACGTGGGGATTCGGTGTCTGCTGCGGCCACCAGTGACCCGGCATCCCCCACTTTTACCAGGCAACAGTCCTTCATGCGCAGCTTTGTAGGACCTCGCCGTACCCCACTGCTGCGTGACGAACAAATTGAAGCCGTTGTCGGATGGATGGCAGCTAATGCATCTACTTCAATGACTTCCGCATCCTCCCAGGGCCAGAGCACTGGAGAGCAACCATCTGTCTCTTCACCACCTGCCAAATTGCCCAGGCAGTCTGAGAGCCCTGGACAGGAGCCATCTCAATCTTTACTTCTGTTCTCAGAATCTGTTGGCTTGGAAAGAGGTGGCCAGCCAAGCAGCATTCTAGAGCGTGAAGAAGAGGGAGTATGCAGTGATGCGCAACTGCTTTCTCCCTCTGAATCTGAAGAGGCGGGTGGGCCTGTGCCTATTGTCAGCACACCTCAGTGCTCATCTGATGATGATGAGACTCAGTTGCCAATTTCTGGTGCGTACGGTGCTGGCGAGACAACCCAGGACCAGCCGGTGCTTGAAGAGGGGAGTGGAGATAATGAGGTCCTTGACCCATCATGGCGTCAGCCACATGAAGGTGGTGGGAGCAGCTCTGAGGAAGAGATTCCCCGAATGGCCAAAATAGGAGGGAGAGGGTGGTGTCATGGTATGCCTAGGTTACTTTAGGCTAAAACCCCGGGATCCCTGCGGTGTCCCTCAGACTAGGGAAAACCCTGTCTGTCCCTCAACCCAGGGTTTACACTGAAGGTGTGCCTGCCTGGGCCTCCACCCTGTCCCTGTCTCCTGTCCAGCCCTAAGCTGAACCCACCACCCTCCACCCAGTGAGGGGACCAGACACCAGACCCCACAAATACGTATGGACAGGGGTAAAAGAAACACCACACCGTTAATACACAAGGGAATACAATAATGTGCAAGGGCAACCAAATATATATATATATAACAGATAGGAGAAAGAACAACTGAGAGATATACTGCACCAAATATCAGACGCTCCAAAACCACCACTGCTGACCGGTATTGCTAGCACTAGGCAAAAGCTATAGTCGGCGACGCCCATAGTCAGGATGGACTATTTAAAGACCAAGGGCGTGGCCCAGCCCTCAGCCAGCATGACAACCTGGTTAACCCTATCCCGACTGGAACAGAATACCCAACAAAGTCCCTTAGCATACTGTAGTGGAATAGGGTATTACCGCTGTCTGCCAGACACCCTGGTGTGAACAGTGTCCGACCTGACAATACTGTAGTGGAACAGGGTACTACCGCTGTCTGCCGGACACCCTGGTGTGAACAGTGTCCGACATGACAGTACCCCGCCTTCTACGAGGGCCTCCGGAACCTCACCATGTCGAGGACCTAGCTTGTCCGGATGGCGACGATGGAACATAGTAACCAGTCAATCAGCATGAATGTCTGAGGCCGGCACCCATGTCCTCTCCTCAGGACCATAGCCACGCCAGTGGACCAGGTACTGTAGAGTGCGACGCACAACCCTAGAGTCCACAACTTTGGACACCTCAAATTCCAACGCGCCATCCACCAAGACGGGAGGTGGTGGCCCGGGAGAATCATTCGCCAAACCCACGACCTTTTTTAGCAATGCTTTGTGAAACACATTATGAATCTTATACACAGCCGGCAACTCCAAACGAAATGCCACGGGGTTGATCACTGCGGAGATCCTAAATGGGCCAATGAACCTGGGACCCAACTTAAGTGACGGTATTTTGAGCTTGATGTTCCTTGTAGATAACCACACCCAATCACCCACACACAGGTCCGGACCTGGCACACGTCTGCAGTCAGCCACCCGTTTGTACCTGGAACCCACCTTCAACAAGCGCTGCTTAACTCTCCTCCAAACAGACGACAATTGAGCTCCCAACTGGTCCTCCTCAGGGACGCCAACCGAGCACCCCTGACGCAAGGTACAAAATTGAGGATGTTGACCATACACACAAAAAAAAGGAGATTCCCCAGACGATTCCTGGCAATGGTTGTTTATTGCGAATTCTGCCAGAGGAAGAAACGCTGACCACTCTTCCTGATTGTCGGAAACAAAGCAGCGCAAGTATTGCTCCAGGTTTTGGTTCATCCGCTCAGTCTGCCCATTCGACTGAGGGTGGAAAGCCGATGAATGAGATAATTTGATCCCAAGGCGAGAACAAAAAGCTCTCCAAAACTTTGCCACAAACTGCGTACCTCGATCAGACACAATGTCAGATGGGACACCATGAAGTCTGACCACCTCGCGAATAAATATCTGAGCAAGAGTCTTAGCATTGGGCAAAGATGGTAAAGCAACGAAATGTGACATTTTGGAGAACCTATCAACAATTACCAAAATGACCGAGTTCCCCGCCGAGGCGGGCAAGTCTGTAATAAAATCCATGGAAATCTCAGTCCATGGCTTACTGGGCACCCCGAGAGGCTGCAACCTACCAGCGGGAAGGGAACGAGGAGTCTTGGCCCGTGCGCACGTGGTACAGGCAGACACATATGAGGCCACATCCTGCCGGATTTTAGGCCACCAAAAACGACGCGATACCAGTTCCAGAGTGCTCTTAACCCCTGGATGACCTGCCAGTACCGTGTCGTGATGTTCGCCTAACACTCTAGAGCCTAGATGTAGTGGCACAAAAGATTTATTAGCAGGCAACCCCGGCGGTACCTCCTCCTGAGCCTCCGCAATCTCTGCCTCAATTTCTGTCGTGATGGCAGATACCACCACACCCTTTTGGAGAATAGGCACCGGCTCTTCACATAACTCTCCACCAGGAAAACACCTGGATAAAGCGTCTGCCTTAATATTCTTCGAACCAGGTCGATAGGCAACAATGAAGTTGAACCGGGTGAAGAATAATGCCCAGCGAGCCTGTCTGGAGGACAGGCGCTTAGCAGATTCTAAATAAAGCAAATTCTTATGGTCGGTTATCACAGTAATCTGATGAACAGCCCCCTCCAAGAAGTGTCGCCACTCCTCAAATGCCAATTTGATGGCCAACAATTCCCTGTTGCCAATATCATAATTACGCTCCGCAGGCGACAGATTCTTGGAGAAGTAGGCACACGGATGCAACTTGGCCCAAGATGGGCCCTGAGACAGTACAGCCCCCACTCCAACCTCCGACGCATCCACCTCCACAACAAACGGTAAGGAGACATCGGGCTGCACCAGAATGGGCGCTGAGGCAAAACTATTCTTGAGGAATTCAAATGCCTGTACCGCAGGCTCAGACCAGTCAGAAAAGTCGGTACCCTTTTTAGTCATGTCAGTAAGTGGTTTGGCAATCATAGAGAAATTCTTAATAAATTTCCTATAGTAATTGGAGAAGCCAAGAAATCGCTGAAGCGCCTTAAGATTATCAGGCCGATCCCAATGTAGTACCGCCTGCACCTTTGCGGTGTCCATCTTAAACCCTGAGGCGGAGATTATATAACCCAAGAACGGTAGCTCCTGTACGACAAACACACATTTTTCAAGCTTGACATAGAGCCTGTTCTCTCTGAGCAACTGCAGGACCTGTCTAACATGCTCTATATGTGTATCATGGTCGCGAGAGAAAATGAGGATGTCATCTAGATAAATTATAACAAATCTCCCCAACAAATGAGAGAAGACATCATTTATGAAATGTTGAAAGACCGCCGGTGCCATAGTCAACCCAAACGGCATTACCAAACTCTCAAAGTGACCCTCAGGGGTATTGAATGCCGTCTTCCACTCATCCCCCTGACGGACTCTTATAAGATTGTACGCCCCCTGAGGTCCAGTTTGGAGAACCACTTGGCACCAACCACTTGGTTGAACAAATGGGGTATAAGTGGCATAGGGTAAGGATCACGAACCATAATCTGGTTGAGTTCTCTGAAATCCAGACACGGGGGTAAACCGCCATCCTTCTTTTTAACAAAGAAGAAGCCAGCAGCCAGAAGAGAAGAGGAAGGTCTAATATGACCCTTGCTCAGACTATCCGCAATGTACTCCTTGAGAGCTAGCCTCTCGGGACCTGAGATATTAAACATTCTAGCTTTAGGTAACTTGGCCCCTGGTTTCAACCTAATAGCACAGTCATAGGGGCGATGCGGTGGTAGTTCTGAACAACCCTTCTCAGAAAATACATCCGCATAGTCCAGCAACGGCTCTGGGATACTGGGAGTCAAAACGGAAATACATGTAGCCAGGCACCTCTCCTGACACTCCTTGCTCCACTGAATTATGTCCTGGGTCTTCCAATCAATAACAGGATTATGCATTGACAACCATGGAAAGCCCAGAACCATCTGAGCCGGTAAGTTACTAAGCACCTTACAAGTTACCCGCTCTGAGTGTAATACTCCAATGTGGAGTTGTATATCCAACACACACTCTGTGATCTCCCCTTGAGACAACGGGGAAGCATTGATGGTAACCACCCGAATGGGGTTCGGCAATTTCTCCACCAGAAATCCCGCTGTATGCGCGAACTTCTCATCAATGAGATTGGCAGCTGAGCCACTATCAACAAACACTGTAATAGAGAGCATTTGCCCCCCAAGTGCTACCCTAGCAGGGAGCATACACTGGGAAACCATGACGGAGGATACACAAAGGCTCAGACTAGACTCCTCCAAACCCTCTGAGCCTATCAGTTTTCCGCCGGCGCGCCCTTCTTAGGTACCAGGGGGCAAGCGTTAATAAAATGTCCTCCTTTGCCACAAAAAAAACAAACCCCCTGCCTTCTGTGCCAAGGATGTTTAGGCTTGTTACTCGGTGACTGTGCTATACCAGCGATCTGCATGGGTTCCACGGATTCACCCGAGGCAACCTCACCTACAACTCCCCCACCTCCCGGAGGCAACGAAACCAGCGCCCCCTGACGGAGACAGCGGTCTATGCGTACTACAAGTGCCATCGCAGCCTCCAGAGAGGCGGGAGTCTCGTACATTAGGAGAGTCTGTTTAATTAACCCTTCCAGAAACCCCATGCATAAAATTGACTTCTAAGCGCAGGGTCATTCCACTGCGTGTCCACCGCCCAGCGCCGGAATTCCGTGCAGTAATCCTCAGCTGGTCACTCACCCTGTAGTAGTGAGCGTATCTTAGATTCTGCTAAGTTTAATCTATCCGGATCGTCATAGATCAAACCCAGAGCAGAGAAAAAAAAATCTACAGACTCAAATGCCGGTGAGTCAGACGGGAGTGAAAAGGCCCAAGCCTGTGGATCACCACTCAGCAAAGAAATCACCAAGCCCACGCGTTGAGCCTCATTACCTGAGGAATGTGGACGCATACGGAAATACAATTTGCATGATTCACGAAAAACCGTGAACTTACCACGATCACCAGCAAATCGTTCAGGAAGGGGAAACTTGGGTTCCGCTGCCCTGGCTGCAGCCTCAGCAGGTACTGCAGGAGCTGACAGGCCTTGTTGCTGAACCACCCCCCTAAGTTCAGTGACCTGTATGGATAGAGCCTCCAGCTGCTTGGTTAGGGAAAGTATAGGATCCATAGTAAGTAACCCCTATATTCCCTATCTTATACTTTTTTTTTTTACTTTATTTGGGCCGACTATAATGTCATGGTATGCCTAGGTTACTTTAGGCTAAAACCCCGGGAGCCCTGCGGTGTCCCTCAGACTAGGGAAAACCCTGTCTGTCCCTCAACCCAGGGTTTACACTGAAGGTGTGCCTGCCTGGGCCTCCACCCTGTCCCTGTCTCCTGTCCAGCCCTAAGCTGAACCCACCACCCTCCACCCAGTGAGGGGACCAGACACCAGACCCCACAAATACGTATGGACAGGGGTAAAAGAAACACCACACCGTTAATACACAAGGGAATACAATAATGTGCAAGGGCAACCAAATATATATATATAACAGATAGGAGAAAGAACAACTGAGAGATATACTGCACCAAATATCAGACGCTCCAAAACCACCACTGCTGACCGGTATTGCTAGCACTAGGCAAAAGCTATAGTCGGCGACGCCCATAGTCAGGACGGACTATTTAAAGACCAAGGGCGTGGCCCAGCCCTCAGCCAGCATGACAACCTGGTTAACCCTATCCCGACTGGAACAGAATACCCAACAAAGTCCCTTAGCATACTGTAGTGGAATAGGGTATTACCGCTGTCTGCCGGACACCCTGGTGTGAACAGTGTCCGACCTGACAATACTGTAGTGGAACAGGGTACTACCGCTGTCTGCCGGACACCCTGGTGTGAACAGTGTCCGACATGACAGGCGGGGGCAGACTTGGTTGCCTGTAGCCTCCACTTTGGCACCCGTGAGGAGCAATCCTCTTCCAAAACAGAAAACGGGCGCTCCCAGGACTTGCAGTGTGTGGTCTTTTTTGACACAGTTGCCGATGACATTTGCTTTGTCAAATGCAAGCTGTGTCATCAGAAAGTTAAACGAGGGAAAAATGTGAGCAACCTCAATACCACAAATATGTGGAAACATGTGCGTACCAAGCACGAGGTGGAGTTACACAGACACACTGAAGATGTATGAACATAAGGATGAGTGACCTCATGGAGATCAACATCCAACACTGCGGAGACACCATCACATGTTTCTCAACGCAGTGATCTAGAGCATTGCCCCCATCCCTTATGGGAAATATGCAAAAGCATGTAAATCAACAGCCGCGGAGACACCATCACATGTTTCTCAACGCAAGCAATGACTAGCCAGGTCTTTCCCCGGGAAGGAACAACCACGGGAAGGGCAGTCTCCAATAAAGGAAACCACCTATGCCAAAACATGGTATCCATCCACAGACAGCTGTTTCGGGGTATTGCCCCTCATCAGTGTGGAGTAGGAAACTGGCTAGTAGGAGCAATGCCTAGTGAAAGGCTATGAACATAAGGATGAGTGACCTCATGGAGATCAACATCCAACACTGCGGAGACACCATCACATGTTTCTCAACGCAGTGATCTAGAGCATTGCCCCCATCCCTTATGGGAAATATGCAAAAGCATGTAAATCAACAGCCGCGGAGACACCATCACATGTTTCTCAACGCAAGCAATGACTAGCCAGGTCTTTCCCCGGGAAGGAACAACCACGGGAAGGGCAGTCTCCAATAAAGGAAACCACCTATGCCAAAACATGGTATCCATCCACAGACAGCTGTTTCGGGGTATTGCCCCTCATCAGTGTGGAGTAGGAAACTGGCTAGTAGGAGCAATGCCTAGTGAAAGGCTATGAACATAAGGATGAGTGACCTCATGGAGATCAACATCCAACACTGCGGAGACACCATCACATGTTTCTCAACGCAGTGATCTAGAGCATTGCCCCCATCCCTTATGGGAAATATGCAAAAGCATGTAAATCAACAGCCGCGGAGACACCATCACATGTTTCTCAACGCAAGCAATGACTAGCCAGGTCTTTCCCCGGGAAGGAACAACCACGGGAAGGGCAGTCTCCAATAAAGGAAACCACCTATGCCAAAACATGGTATCCATCCACAGACAGCTGTTTCGGGGTATTGCCCCTCATCAGTGTGGAGTAGGAAACTGGCTAGTAGGAGCAATGCCTAGTGAAAGGCTATGAACATAAGGATGAGTGACCTCATGGAGATCAACATCCAACACTGCGGAGACACCATCACATGTTTCTCAACGCAGTGATCTAGAGCATTGCCCCCATCCCTTATGGGAAATATGCAAAAGCATGTAAATCAACAGCCGCGGAGACACCATCACATGTTTCTCAACGCAAGCAATGACTAGCCAGGTCTTTCCCCGGGAAGGAACAACCACGGGAAGGGCAGTCTCCAATAAAGGAAACCACCTATGCCAAAACATGGTATCCATCCACAGACAGCTGTTTCGGGGTATTGCCCCTCATCAGTGTGGAGTAGGAAACTGGCTAGTAGGAGCAATGCCTAGTGAAAGGCTATGAACATAAGGATGAGTGACCTCATGGAGATCAACATCCAACACTGCGGAGACACCATCACATGTTTCTCAACGCAGTGATCTAGAGCATTGCCCCCATCCCTTATGGGAAATATGCAAAAGCATGTAAATCAACAGCCGCGGAGACACCATCACATGTTTCTCAACGCAAGCAATGACTAGCCAGGTCTTTCCCCGGGAAGGAACAACCACGGG
This sequence comes from Dendrobates tinctorius, assembly GCF_039654945.1. Classification (NCBI taxonomy): domain Eukaryota; kingdom Metazoa; phylum Chordata; class Amphibia; order Anura; family Dendrobatidae; genus Dendrobates; species Dendrobates tinctorius. Next base: position 920,427 of record NW_027361793.1, read on the forward strand.
AAGGGCAGTCTCCAATAAAGGAAACCACCTATGCCAAAACATGGTATCCATCCACAGACAGCTGTTTCGGGGTATTGCCCCTCATCAGTGTGGAGTAGGAAACTGGCTAGTAGGAGCAATGCCTAGTGAAAGGCTATGAACATAAGGATGAGTGACCTCATGGAGATCAACATCCAACACTGCGGAGACACCATCACATGACCTGGCTAGTCATTGCTTGCGTTGAGAAACATGTGATGGTGTCTCCGCGGCTGTTGATTTACACACTGAAGATGTAGGCCAACCTTCAGCAGCACCTACCACCTCTTCAGCTCGTGTTGGGGCCTCTTCCTCCAGCTCACACACAGCTGGTTCGGCTTCCTCACTGGAACGCCATGGAAGAACCACTGCCACTGTTGTCCAGAGACCCAGTGAAATTCCACCCACTGAACCACGTTCTCAGTCATCAGGCCACTCACCAGCAATCGATAGCACAGGCATAGGAGAAAAAGCGGCCATACTCGGCAAACCATCCCCGAGCACTGGCTCTGAATGCCGGCATTGCCAAACTACTGGCCCTTGAGATGCTGTCATTCAGGCTGGTGGAGACTGACACCTTCCGGAACTTGATGTCATTGGCAGTTCCACAATACAATGTGCCCAGCCGCTTTTATTTCAGCAGGCAAGCCGTCCCTGCCCTGCAAAAGCATGTGGAGGTAAAAATTAAAAATGCGCTACTAAACGCCGTCAGTAGCAAGGTCCACCTGACCACTGTTGCGTGGACCAGTAGCCATGGACAGGGACGATACCTTTCCCTCACTGCCCATTGGGTCAATGTTGTGGAGCCGGGTACAGATCTGGAGAGTGGCTCTGTACGTATTCTGCCAACTCCAAGGATTGCGTGAATGCAGTCTGTACATATTGAGTCCTCCTCCTACTCTAGTTCCTCGGAATCAGCACTGCATGAGCCTGTTAGGCCAGATAAGAGCACAGGTGTGGCCAAACGTCAACCGGCCGTCCTTAAATTAATTTCTTTGGGGAATCGGAGCCACACAGCACAGGAGCTCTGGAATGCCATCAAGCAGGAGAGCGATGTGTGGTTTGTGCCAGCGAATCTCCAGCCAGGTTTGGTAGTGAGTGACAATGGCCGAAATCTAGTGGTAGCTCTGGGCCTAGGCAACCTCACTCACATACCATGTCTGGCACACGTGCTCAATTTGGTCGTGCAGAGCTTTCTGAGGGACTATCCGGATCTTGATGCACTGCTGCACAAGGTTCGCCTAGAGTGTGCTCACTTGCGGCGTTCCAGCATGGCAAGATCGCGCATTGCATCTCTGCAACGCTGATTCCGCCTGCCAGAACATCGCATCATATGTGACCTCCCCACCAGGTGGAATTCAATGTTACATATGTTGGAGCGGTTATGTGAGCAGCAGGCAGCAGTAATGGAGTACCAGCTGCATCAGGCGCAAACAAGTCGCACTGTGCGCCGGACACACTTCACCACCACTGAGTGGGCCACTGTGAGGGACATCTGCCAAGTTTTGCGTGCCTTCGATGACTCCACGCAGATGGCCAGTGCAGATGATGCACTAGTCAGCATGACTGTCCCCCTTATCTGTCTGCTTCAAAAAACCTTACAAGCACTAAGTGAGGAGGTTTTTGAAGAGGTCGAGGATGAGGAGTCAGAAATGCCATCTGCTTCTGGCAAGTCTGCGCAATGTGCTTCCACACAAAGGCCCAGGCAGGGGACACTTAGTGAGGAGGATGACGAAGAGTCAATGGAGGAGGAGGAACACATCTCTCCAGAGGAGGGAGGTACACAAGGCTCTAGTAGTCAGTGTGTACAGCGAGGGTGGGGTGATGCTGAGCAGGCTGAGATGCTGCCTCAAGCTGGGGACAGCGTTTCCGGTCCAGTTGGCAGTCTGCAGCACATGGTTGATTTCATGCTGCAGTGCTTGTTAAATGACCGCCGCATCGCCAACATTCTCCACACGGCTGATTATTGGGTGTACAACCTCCTAGATCCTCGCTACCGGGACAACTTACAAAGCCTCATACCACAGTTGAACCGGGAGCGTAAAATGCGGGAGTACCAAGAAACACTTGTGCAGGCCATCATGTTCTCCATTCCCCCCGCAAGTGTTGCTGGTAGTGCTTTTCAAAGCAGTCATGTGGGTAGAGGCAGTGGAGGAAGCTCTGCACAAAGAGGTAGCAGAGGCAGTGCCGCAGGACAAGGCAGGGCCAGTATGGCCCAAATGTGTAAAAGTTTTGTGGGACCGCCACAAACGGCTACACCATCACAGACGGCACCAGTCAGCAGGAGGCAACGTTTCTGTCAGATGGTGACAGACTACTTGTCTTGCCCTGTTAGTGTACTCCCAGACGGCTCTTCCCCGTTCAAGTATTGGGTCTCTAAGCTGGATACATGGCCAGAGCTTAGCCAGTATGCATTGGAGGTGCTGGCTTGCCCTGCTGCCAGTGTATTATCGGAACGTGTCTTTAGTGCTGCAGGTGGTGTGGTAACAGACCGTCGCACGCGACTATCCGCCGATAATGTTGACCGGCTTACTTTTCTGAAAATGAACAAGGCCTGGATCTCACCTGAATTTGCCAGTCCTCTTCCAGAATAAATAATTGGCTGGCAACAGGACCCAGGTCTCCTGTTGTGTTCATGTTTCTATGACCTGAACTTTATTTCCTGGGCTACAGCAACGCCCGTTGTTGCTCAGAAGTGCTGTCCACACAGACAAAACACTCGCTCATGTGTAAGTGGGGTTCGGTAACGTCAGCTGATCCCCTGCTGTGTGTATGGCAAAGTGTCCTGCTCCCTCCACAGTCAAACAACCTCAGATTTACACCAGGCTCCAAGTAGGCCTCGGCCTACTACCTGATTTTCCCTGGGCTCCGACACCGCCAGTTGGTGCTCAGAAGTGCTGTCCGCACAGACAAAACACTCGCTCATGTGTAAGTGGGGTTCGGTAACGTCAGCTGATCCTCTGCTGTGTGTACGGCAAACTCTCCTGCTGCCTACAACTTCTGACTACCTCTGATTTAATATGTTCTCTGATTTGCCCTCTGTCTCCACTCTGTTTTGAGTATTTCCTCCGGCCTACAACACCGCCTGTTTCTACTCTCAAGTGCCGTCTGCACAATCCACACTTGTTCCTGTGTAACCTGGGTCCTGTATCATCTGCTCATCTCCAGAGGTGAGTCCGGCAATGTCTCCTGCTTTGTCTACATTCCCACTACTTGTAGTGGAAAAGTGGACAGAGCAGGAGACATTGCCTGACTCCCCTCTAGGGGGAAGCTGCTGTTACAGAACCCCAGTAACACAGGAACAAGTGTGGGTTGTGCAGATGGCATTTCAGAGCAGCAACTGGCGTGGTTGGAAGCCAGAGGAAATACTCGAAACAGAGTGAAGACAGAGGCCTAATTGGAGTACGTTGACAGTTAGTAGTAGTCTAGAAACAATCGAAAACTGCCACCAAGTAGGCCTCGGCCTACTACTTGATTTTCCCTGGGCTCCAACACCGCCAGTTGGTGCTCAGAAGTGCTGTCCGCACTTATTCATGTGTAAGTGGGGTTCGGTAACGTCAGCTGATCCCCTGCTGTGTGTACGGCAAACTCTACTGCTGCCTCCAAATTCAAACAACGTCTTGTCTTGTCCGTTGTCCTGTCGTCTTGCGGCCGGGTAAGCCGACTCTACGGTGCCTGCAGTTTAGGTGACTCCTATGTGGGCTGAGGGAACTGGCACTGAAGGCTGGATCCGTAGTGCCAATGGGACATGGACCCCCTGTAGGACTGTGGGTTTCGGTAACTGCGGCCGGCTTGCGGCCTGGCTACTTTGCTTTGGATGGGTACCTTCTGCTACCCACCCGGGTTCCAGCACTGTCAGCTGGTTCTCGCCAGAGCCTTTGGCCTAGGTGCCTCCATCTTGGTATCCGAAGGTCCAGCACCGTCAGCTGGTCCTTGGTAGTGCTTTTTAGCACAGGTACCTTCTGCTTAGTAACCGTGGTCCAGCACCGTCAGTTGGTCCTCGGTAGTGCCATTGGCTCTTGTTCCTTCTGCTACCCATCCGGGTGCCAGCACTGTCAGCTGGTTCTCGCCAGAGCCTTTGGCCTAGGTGCCTCCATCTCGGTATCTGAAGTCCAGCACCGTCAGCTGGTCCTTGGTAGTGCATTTTAGCACAGGTACCTCCTGCATAGTAAGCGGGGTCCAGCACCGTCAGCTGTTCCTCAGTAGTGCCATTGGCTATTGTTCCTTCTGCTGCCACTACGGGTTCCAGTACTGTCAGCTGGTTCTCGCCAGTTTCTCAGCCTTCTTGTACCTTCTGCAACATTTCCAAGATCAAGCTTTTTGAAATTGTCTTTGGTAATCCTTATTGATCTCCATGACGACGACCCTGAAGACCACACCAAAGAAGACCAGAAATATGACCCTAAATAATAAGACCAAGAGGACAAAGAACATGAAGACAACCACCAAGATACAGAACAAAAGACAGAAGAACAAGAGGCAGAAGAAGCAAAAGCAGAAGAACAGAAAGCAGAAGAACATTAAGCATAAGACTAAAAATCAGCATAGAAGAAATCAAAATTATAAGCAGAAGAAGACTAAGCAGTAAATGGGGGTGAGTCCGTTCCTCCTCGTGGTGCCCCTGGAAAATGCCTGCTGCTGCAGGCCAAACTGAACGCAGACAAATCCTGTTGTAAATCTTTTGTGACAGACAAAACGTAAGGTGTAATCTTATAACTTTTATAGATAAGTACTACAGGAATGCCTGTCACCATAAGAAAATGAAGAAAAAGAAGAATAGGAAGAAGATGAAGAAATAGCATATGAAAATTAATAATAGCTGAATAAGAAGAATATGAGGAATGGAAAAAAAAAATTAATGGGAAGAAGGTGAAGAAGATGAATAAGGTGAAGAAGATGAATAAGGTGAAGAAAAAGTTGATGAAAAAATGCTACTGCTGCGGATCATGAAGGAGAAAGTGTGGGAGAAGTACAAAAGAAGGTGAAGAGCATGGAAGTTGTGAAACATACATATCTGACAAAATATAAAAAAGTTAACATAGTCAATATCTTTTTAACTCCGAACGTCTTGAAAAAAAAAATTGGAATTAATGCTATGCCATGTGATTTGAATAAACCACTATGTCTCCTCCACCTCCCACAATACATTCTACATGATTCTTATTTGTTTTCAATTACGTAGAATTAGCCAACAAGGAAATAAAGGGCTTTTTTAAATTCCGATACCGGAAGTCCCATTGACTTGAATGGGACTTCCGGCATCGGAATCGGCGATACCCGATACGATATTTTTGGGTATCGAACGGTATCGCTCAACACTAATCATTACATCTACCACACTTAGCAACCCGCTCTAAGCTATGGTGGGGGCATTTTCTTCTTTCCTTTGAATGCTGCTGCCTACTTATGATCAGCATTATAGAGAAGTACATGCTCTTAGTGAAAGCTATCTAATAAAACCCACTTCAATGTAAAAAGTTAACTCATTATGTGTCAAATACGTTGATAGATAATAACGCCACGATGAAGAGGCAAAAGTTTTTTTATTTCATTTCGCCTCCATTAATGCATCCTGTGTACAGTTCATCATGAAAAAAATGGTGAAATGTCCTCTTTAAGGAATTCTACTGATGCTTTCACATATGCCATTTTATTTTTATTATCAAAGTCAGAACAAGGAGAAATTTAAAAAAAGAGAGCAGAAAATTTTTTCCTATCACATCTCCATCACTTTATAATTCACTATGGACAACGTTTTTAAAAATTGCATGTTTTTTTTTTGTAAACCTGCCTGGATAAGGCGCCTGTGTGCTCTGAAAGCTTGCTAATATAATTTTTCTGGTTAGCCTATAAAGTTATCACTCCTAGAATAGTTTTGTCATTTTTGGGCATAAAATTATTTACATAGATTATTCTGGCTAACACAGTACCACAATATAATTTTTATTGTTCACAAAAAATTTCATAAAAATGAGGCAACTTCAGCATATTCTAAAAAAGTAAATGGATGAGAATATTTTCTAATTTAAGCAGCAAGCAAACTGAAAACAGCATGGTGCCGACCTGGATGCTCCAATGAGGTTTACATGCTCCAAATATTGATTTTTGTACTTCCCATGGTGTAATATTCCATGTCAGCGTTAGATTTGTTTCTTTTCCGTGGTTACGGAGGATCTGCACTAGGCGGCACTGCAGTGGGTGAGGTCACTGTCTATGTAGGAGTACACACCCTGCCTTCTTGCACAAGGTTCTTCTTTATAAGCAGGCCATACTGTTCCATGCAAACACAGAGCTGCCTTCTTTACAAGATGTGTTAAGTAATTCTGTTTTGTTAAGCAATGCTTAGAAGGCACAATTAACCATGGTTTGAAGCGGAAAAAATCATTACCTACGTAATTTAAAGGAAATTTCTAAATATTGGTGTAACTGAACTGGTACTGTACATACATTTTAGTAAATGTGCATAATTAGTTATTTATAACTTTATCTACATGTAAAAATATGTTTTAGACCCTTTTCAATTAGCAATACTTCTGCATGAATGTTTGCTAAAATGATGCCTAGTTTAGGCGTTAGGTTGGCTTTATGCACTGTTTTCTTAAGGCATGTCCAATGGTGTTTTCAACAACATTTTTTGGAATGGTTCCTTTCAGATAGATGTTCCTTTTTCGTTTATGACCCCAATTTCTCAATGTATTTACACCTATTTTTTGTACACTCTCTCAAAAATCATGTGTAATCTGTTCTGTAATACCTTAACTAAGGAAAGGCTGAACCTTTCGACCTCTTCTACAACCCCCCAATAACTCTTCCCCTTTTTTGACCCACCTGTTCTCCCTTTACCAATAACAGCAGACAACTGTGGATTTGGGTAAATGGCCCTAGCGTCCTTTATTTAAAACCTTAGTCATATTAACAAATAATTAACATATTATAAACAACTTGACCTAATATATGGAAAGTGGTCTTTGGAAGCCCAACCAATAAAAATTTTTCACCATCAACTGCTTCTCTTTGTCCTCAACCTCCTGCTGAATGGTGTCCCATACAATTTTCCCTCTGAGACCTTGGCCCAATAGGGAACCCTGGGTGTTTTTTCACATTTAACAAAAAGGAGGGGAGGTGACCATCCTAAACGGGTCCCCCCCATTCACCATACCATCATTGACTTTCCAAAGACCCGATCCCGCCAGCTGCCATGACATATTGCCTAACTGAGCAGCTACACTGTTAGGCGTCGAGTTCCAGTCGCTGCACAGCAGGAATCCCGAACCTTGCATTTGGCAGTCTCCCATTCCTCTCTGGCCGCACAGGAGGCTGCTCAGCAGATTTGTCAATCCAGGCGCTCTGCTCAGACCAGCACTGTAGGTTTAGTTGCTGCTGCCACCTCTGGTCCAGCTATAGCAACGCAGGCTGGTCAGCAGTGAGCTACTCCAGAGACTAAGTCCTCCTTTCGGTCCACTGAGCATGCCCGTGGGACGATCCCTCATTGGAGATCGGAGGTCACATGCTCAGGTCCTTCTCCAGCTCGGATTGGACCATCAGGAAGGTCAGGAAGGTCCTGGAAGGACGCTGCTATAAAAGAGTCGCATGGCCTCACGGCCATGCGCTAGTATAGACCAAGATTAGACCATGTGGAGTGAGTGTTGTATGCATGTATGAATGTCTCTGGTGAATGACTCATTGGAAACCCCTACCCTTGGTATGCATGTGTTGTGCAGCCTAGCCTGTCAAGCACACAGGTCTAGGTGTAGGTAGAGGCTGAGTCACAGACTAGAATCAGTGTCCACCGCTGGCTCTACACGCCACGGTGCACGTGCTCGACACTTCTCCAAGGTCAGCGTCCATAGTGGTGTCTGCAGGTGCAATGCCACGCGCTCAGAAGGTCTAGAGGGACTCTGACCCCATGTCCTTGGGGCAGAGTTCCGTGACCACATTCTGAGCGCTCTCTTTGAGGAGCTCTGTGAGTGCTAACAGACTCCGGCATTTAAGTTTTGCGGTACTGCGGCTCTGTGACGTAACAGAGACCGCTCATGTTCACACCGGGTGACGTTAACCCACGTATGACCTTTGTATACCGCTATACATCCGCCATTACTAAGCAGCAGTTTACCACCTCTGCACGGTGGACCCCGGGCTGCGAACGCACATACTATCATTATATTATTTGGTGTGTTCAGCCAGCCTGTAACATACACTGTACCCCCTTATAGGCCAAACCATCAAACAACTTAATATTAAGGGGCGGGAGGGTATCAAGTATGGCCATGTTTTAGCCACATCCCCTCAATTTTTGCTTCCTCCCCCGCCAATATCTCTGCCCCCTTTCCTTAACAAACATCATCTTAGGTCCCTTCATGCCATTTTCCCCCATAGAATTGACTATCTATATATAAAATTGCCTTAAATTGTCTGTCATCCACTTCCGTCTGGATGTCCCCCAAAACCCACAATCTACCGCGCCGCACTGAAAGTATGCCGCCCACCATATTGGAATACCCAAGTGATGGATATTCCAATATGGCACCCGCTGGTGGTACCAGGCCCTTCCATAGTACCACCAGCGGGACACTGCCACCGGACCCCCCCGCCGCCGCCGGATTCCCCCCACTGCTAGACCCGCCGCCACCGCTGCTGGACCCGCCACCGTTGCTGGACGAGCTGCCGCCGGACCCGCCACTGCTGCCGGCCCACCCACCTCTGTGCAGTCACAGCCGGCAGGAAAGACCGTGGCTTGCGGCCTGTGCTGGAGATGGGGTGCGGGTGCCCTCTGGTGGCGCCGCACCCCATCTCCAGCACAGACCGCAAGCCACGGTCTTTCCTGCCGGCTGCCCGCCGCCGCTGGACCCCCCGCCAGACCCACCGCTGCCAACGAGGGGGGTATAACGGGGGGGTATAATGAGGGGTGTATCACACACACATGTAAACACACACGTACTCGCGCACACACACGTACTCAAATACACACACGTACTTGCATATATACACACACACACACACATGTACTAACATCTTCAGCCCAAGGCCGCAAACCACCCTCTTTCCTGCCGGCTGTGACTGCACGGAGGTGGGTGGGCAGGCACCTGCGGGACACTCACACACACACACACACACACACACACACACACACACACACACACACACACACACACACACGTACTCACACACATGTATTCACACACATGTACACACACATGTACACACACATGCACTCACACACACACACACACACACACACACTTCCCTCCTGATGCGATAGCATCGGGCACACCTCTAATAGATAATATTCACCCATGGCTTGGGCCTGCCTTCTAGTCATGGGGCCCTACCTTCTAGCCCCTTTGAGTCACAGTCTGAGCATTTCTTGATAAACCATTTATATGAGATTGTAGAACCATTTAAACCATGCACTTCAGTTTGTAAAACTGATGTGAAAAGTGGGTGTTCCACTTATGTTGAAATATAAAATGTATTGCACACAGTGACCCACTTTTACTAATCCTGTCACACAGTACAACAGCATAAACCTAGTGCAAGGAATCGTGTCTCATGTTGTGTGATTGACTTTAGCACATTGTGCTTGAAGTCAGGTATTTTCTCTGACAAACCAACTTTTAGGGCTCATACAGACATCAGTGATTTTTCTCTTATGCCAAAATCAATCTGAATTTTATTTCTGATTTTGTCATCAGAGTTTGGTCAGTATCAGTTTTTACCATCAGAGTTTGGTCAGATTCATCAGTTTTTGTCTAATGAAAGCTTCTCCTATCAAACAGTTCGTGAAAAATGGACAGCTCATGGATGGCATCCGAGTGCAGTCCAGTTTTTTCATGGACTTGTAGACTTTACTTGTTGAGTTTGATCCGACAATCGAATCAAAATTGGGCATATCTCCATTCCTCAAAAGCTCTCTTAACTGACAAGAGTTCCCTATCGTTTATATCATAATTCAACTCTGCTTCTGAGAATTTCTGTGAGAAGAAAACACATGAAAGTAACAGTTTACACCCATCCCTAAAGAAAAGGCGTCTACCTCAACCACAAAAGGCAAATCAACATTGGGTTGACTGAGGACCGGAGCTTTTGAAAATGCTAACTTGAGAGCAGGAAAACCATCAACAGCCTCAGAAGACCAAGAGGTAAAGTCAGCACCTCTTGGTCAAATCGTTCACATGTAGCGGAACTCCCGCGGAAGTTACCGCGAGAATTCCGGAATTCCATTCCGCGGGAAAATCGCATTTTAAATTCCCGCGATTTTCCCGTGGAAAAACTAGCGATTTGCAAGCGTAATTAGCTTGCAGAATGCTAGCGTTTTCCAAGCGATCTCTAGCATCGCTTGGAGAATTGATTGACAGGTTGATCACGCTCGTCAAACAGTGTTTGACGAGTGTGACCAACTTTTTACTGATGAGGCTGCCTATGCAGCATCAGTAGTAAAAAGATCTAATGTTAAAAATATAAAAAAATAAATCGGGTTATATTCACCTTCCTATGTCCCGCGCAGCATCCCCATGCCTCCGCGATGCTCCAGCAGGTCCCGTTCCCAGTGATGCATTGCGGCAATGACCTTTGACGTCGCAGTCTCGCGAGACCGCTTCAGTATTGCGAGACAGCAATGTCAGCAAAGGTCATTATCGCAATGCATCACTGGGAACAGGACCTGCCGCATGTATCGCTGAAGCCTGTGGACTCTGCGCGGGACGTCAGAAGGTGAATATAACCCGATTATTTTATTTTAATTCTATTTTTTACAGGGATATTTTACCCAGAGCCCGAGGACAGTCTCCTCTCCTCCGGACCGTGGGTACCATCCGCAAATGTTCTGCTTACTTTTTGCATGGTGGGAACAGCCACATGCGGAAAGTAAGCAGAACAATGCATGTGGGCGGAATCACCGCAATTCCGCAAAATAATGAGCATGTTGCGTATTTTTCCGCGATGCGATTCCGCTGCGGGAAAATCTGCGGCATTAGCACAGCATTGCGGAATCCCATAGGATTGCATGGCATGCTGTTTTGCGTTTTCGCGGCAAAATTGCGCGTTAAAAAGCGACGTGTGAACACAACTTAAGAGGTGTGACTATTAGGTTATGTGCACTCGTATGCAGAAAATTTCTGCATGAAAACCAGACTCCTTCCCAGAAAATGCGCGTTTTTTTTCTGCAAAAAACGCGTGTTTTTTATGCGTTTTTTCCGGAGCGGTCCCAGTCTAATAGAAAATAGCTAGAAATGTGGAATTTTTCGCTAAATTAATGAGCATGCTGCATTTTTTCCGCGATGTGTTTTTCCGTGGAAAAAACGCATCAGTATGCACAAAAAGTGCGGAATTCATTAAAATGAATGGGATGCTTCTTTTAAGCATTTTTTAAGTGTTTAATTTGATAAAACCGCAAAAAAACGCTTAAAAAAAGCTTACGTGTGCACATACCTAACTGATAAGTTTTAATGAACTTACGATAATGAATCGTTTCCACCTGAGGAAGACGGCTGTGACCGTAGAGACGTGTTGTTTTGTACCCTTTTTCTGGTTTCTGTCTCTCCTTTAGAACTCCTATAGACCGCTCTTTTTGTTGCTTCCCTATATGATTTGTAACATAGTCACTGGGGCCGTATGTGAGCGGAGATATGTACCACAAAGCTCATTATCCTGCATGATGTGAAATCCATAAATTTTCCTCCAGCATGATAGGTGCTGAGAGTAAATTAGTTGTTTTAAGGGACTGGCTTTCATGGTGAGTAGGACAGAGATGGGCAGGATGCCTACTCACCATATCTCCACATCAAGGGTGTGGTTGGAGGGAGTAAAATGTCCAACCAGATCAAGGTGTTCACAATGTACTCCAGCCACAATTGCACTGTGTTAGCGCTGCTGCCAGCTCCATGGCGGGTTCCTTGCTCACAGCCTCTGGTCTGGGGGTCCGCCGCTGCCTGTTCCCTGGTCTCCGCCTCCGGCTCGGGCTCCGATGCTGCACCCGCTCTGCCATGCGCCTCCTATCTCTCCGTGCCCCGGAGTGCAGCATCCTGGCGCATTCCCTCACTTCCCTCTGCCGCGTGCACTGTGCCTGCACGCATGCGCCTTAGGGCCAGGCCGCGCACTCCATCACTGATCTTATCTCCCTGTGTGACCTGACCCAGCAGTTCCTGCGGACCAATGGAAGACAGCCACCAGATATTTCAGGCCACCCTCCCTTAGTGGAGGTGCCTGACTATTGAGTTCCTAACTTTATACTTAGGCCCTGCTTGCCTCCACTAGTCTCAGTCTGCCTCTGCTTGCTTTTGCTTGTCGCTGTTAGCCACCGCCTGCTACCATTATCCATTTTGACTCCTAACCCCGTGTGTCTCCCTCTGTTTCTTCCAGAAGCCTGCTCCAGTCCTGCGCCCTCCTGGTATCCTGCTCCATCCCTTCCTCCGCACTCCTCCATACCCGCTCCTCTTGGTCACCTGTCTCCTCCGGAGTTACTCCCAGTCCTCTCGTCCCACCTCAGTTCCTGTACGTCTACCTGAGCCAACCCCTGGTCCTGGCAGTCGTGGTGCTTGAGGTCCCTGAGCCTGTCCCTAACAGTCCCTGTATAGGGGTTGGTTCCACCTGGCGTGCTCGCTCGGGGAAAGTTCAGTACCACGGCCCAGAGGGTCCACTCTTGAAGCCCGTCACCTTCGGTGTAACAGAATAGTCAGGCCATGGACCCCACTGGGGCCTCCGCTCAGAAGGAGCTGGTGTTCCTGCGGAAAAACTAGATGCGCATAATGTATTTTATGAAGACGATAGACTCCCGTTTGTCAGCCCTACAGTGTCACGCGGACCAGTCCTGTGTGACGCGACCAGCAGGCCGGTAACTGAAACAACAAGACACGGCACGTGAAACTGTCCTGTGTGACAGGGCCCGCAGGCCGGTAACTAAAACAACAAGACACGGGGAAAGGGGAAACAGTTACAACGGTGGGGCCTGCGATAGGGAGCGGGGACGTGGAGACCTCCTGCACTCCCCTGAGTCAGTGTCCCTCACACTCCTAACGTTCCCTAGGCCGGTTCTGCATCTGGCGCCGATCAGGATACCTGTCACCCTAGCACACCCTACACCTATCCCTTGCTAGGGAGCTGGGTGATGCAGGCATTGGCCCCACCGCTGTACTAATACACAACAGGGAAAAATACAGACAGGGAAACACCACTTAGCTTTGCTCTGTTGCTCTTGCTCCCAGCAACAGAGTCCACCACTAGAATGCAGCTTTCCTCCTGAATAGCTGCCACCAAGCTCTGTCAGAGCTGCAAGGAAATCCCTTCTGACTCCTTCCACACCAGGGCTCTGACTGAGCTGCCAGGACCTCTCTCTAGATCCTTACTCCACCAAGGATGGTTGAAATGAACACTATCACCAACAATGATTGCAACACCTGACACTCTTTTATAGGTAAGAGCCAGCAATCACACCTGCTTAATCACATGCACTAAACTAAAGAAACCAGAGTGCAATGACTCTCACCACCACCGGGGGCAAACTAGAACAAAAAACACCACTGTGCAATAATCCTAATGGCCACCGAGGGCAAAACCAAACTTAAGCACACAGCTTAAGGAAGAAAAAAAAAAAAGGTTAAATGTGCTTTTATCTGTCATGATCCAGCATGGATCATGACAGTACCCTCCCCTTAATGAGGGGCCTCTGGACCCTCAAGACCGCTCCTCATCAGGGAACCACCTACAGCGGGAACGCCCAGAACCAGAGTTCACCCCTGCAACTACCTGCACGTCAGGTTGGTTACAAACAAGCACCGCTGGTATTGGCAATGTATGTTCTGGAGGCACCACACATCTCCGAAGCGCCGACCTGGGGAACGAGTTGTGTATGTGTATGGGCAAGTATGTGGGTAACTCCAGCTGGTAAGTCTCTGGGCCCTGGACAGCCGACACCAGATACGGCCTGATCACCTGAGAATTCCAGACCCCCACAACACCCTTCCACTGGATGTTTTTGGTGGCCACCCATACATGCTCGTTCACACACAGGTCCGGACCTGAACGTTTATTGCCACACATTCGTTTGTCAAAATAGGGTGAACTCTTTCTGGCACTAACAACAGAGGCGTCCCCCTGTGTCACCACACTCACACCCCCCCAATTCACCAAGGGAAACGCCACCCTCCAACCCCATCCACCACGAGGTCTCCGCCTCCCAGTGTTGGCTAATGGCGAGGGTTGAGACTTGCCCCTACTCTCCTGCAGCACCTCCGCTGCTCCCATTGGAGAGGAAGGGGACGCTTGTAGAGAGATGGCAGAGACAGTAGCCCTTAGGCAGCAGCCCTCACACGACTGCTCCCAGCTGACTACTTTCCTAATCCGCCAATCTAAAACCGGGTTGTGTTTTTTAGACCAAGGGGGGCCCACAATGATAGGTGCTGGATTTCCCTCCAAGACGTAGTATGGCTGGGACACATCCTGATGTCCGCTATGCAGCTCAATGTCTTCTATGACTTGGTTTAACCCCCCTGGCTCAGTGGGACAGAGTTAATGGCCTGGACGCTTATGTGTCTGTCCAGCGTCCTACACCTCAGACTATGAGTCTGGACAACTTGAGCATCCACCAGACTGACTTCTGCTCCACTGTCCACAAGCACCGGTATGCCCTCAGGTACCTCGTCAACCATCACCTCTGTTGTCATAGTCCCTTCTGAGGACGAGGAGGAAATATACACTCCCAGGTCGTCTTCCTCCACACGACCAGGGGAACATGGCTTCTCTGATAGTACAGAAGTTTCGGCGTCAGTGCCAAGGACTAAATCATTAGTCTGCTCACTACAGGGACGTACCCCTTCCCCTTGGGGAACACCAGGCAGCACCATGGGGACACCGACTCCACCCACCTGCCTGGGCACGTCCACCTGTATAAGCAAGTCCTGCTCCCCAGCAGGGACTCCACGGCACATCCTCGCCAAAGCCGTATATGGCCCCTCTAGTTGAGGCAGAGGATAAGCCTCAGACCCATAATTCCGCTGCAGGTGCTGCTGAAACACATCATTCAGCTCCTCACTAAACTCAGTGAGGGCCAGCAGCAACTGCTCACTGGTGTGCACTTGGCCCATGGCGCAACAGAGAATTTATCTGATATGCCTGTCTCTCAGAGAATGACTGTTATTTGGGTGATTTGTGATAGATTCTCTAAGATGGTCCATCTTGTACCACTCCCTAAGTTGCCATCTTCCTCTGAGTTGGTACCCTTGTTTTTGCAACAGGTGGTTCGCTTGCACGGGATTCCTGAGAACATTGTATCTGACAGAGGAGTTCAGTTTGTGTCTAGATTTTGGAGGACTTTCTGTTCCAAGCTGGGAATTCAGTTGTCCTTCTCTGCGTTTCACCCTCAGACCAATGGGCAGACGGAGAGAACAAACCAGACTTTGGAGTCGTATTTGAGATGTTTTATTTCTGCCGATCAGGATGATTGGGTTTCATTTTTGCCCTTGGCCGAATTTGCTTTAAATAATAGAGCTAGTTCTGCCACTTTGATGTCACCTTTTTTTTGTAACTTTGGTTTTCACCCTCGATTTTCTTCAGAGCAGGTGGAGCCTTCTGCCTGCCCAGGTGTTGACACTGTGGTGGAGAGAATGCACCAGATCTGGGACCAAGTAGTGGATAAGTTGTCTCTCTCCCAGGAAAAGGCCCAGCGGTTTTCCAACCAGCGTAGGACCGTTGGTCCCCAGTTTAAGGTGGGTGATCTGGTTTGGTTGTCATCAAAAAATATCTTTATGAAGGTGGCTTCTCCTAAGTTTAAGCCTAGATTTATTGGACCTTACAAGATTTTGGAGATTATTAATCCGGTCTCTTTTCGGTTGGCTCTTCCTGTCACATTTAAAATTCATAATGTGTTTCATAAGTCCTTGTTGAAGAGGTTTGTTGAACCAGTAGTTCCTGTGGTGGCACCTCCTGACCCTATATTGGTTGAAGGTAACATGGAATATGAGGTAGAGAAGATACTGGATTCCCGTCTGGCTAGACGGAGACTCCAGTATTTGGTTAAGTGGAAGGGTTATGGTCAGGAGGATAATTCCTGGGTCTCTGCCTCTGATATTCATGCCGAAAGATTGGTGCATGCCTTTCATCGGGCTCACCCGGATCGCCCTGGTGGCATGGATGAGGGTTCGGTGACCCCTCCTCAAGGGGGAGGTACTGTTGTGAGTTCACTTTTCCCTTCACTATTGAGGTCTGATGAATTCCCTCCTTTGGTGAAGGAAGGTAGTGAGGCTGATTATCAGACACCTGGGCAGCTAGATGATGACTGGGTGGCTGGAATTGAGGACTGGATATAAGGCTGCCGACGCCCTTCATCCTGGCTAGTGATTTTCCTGCTGGATTCTTGGAGACCAGTCTGATTCCTGTATCTCAAAGCTAAGTTTTTCTGCTCTGCTTTGTACTCTTCAGTTTTGTTTTTGTTTTTCCTTGTTTTTTGGGAGTTCTGCCTTCCCCGGCCGGGGGTGTGCTGTATTCCATTTTTGTCTCTGATCTTTTGATCTTTTGCTCTGTCTTCAGAATATACCTGAGTGCTGATATAGTCTTTTGAAGCCTAGCGACTTCAGGGCCTGTTTTTCCTATCAGTCGGTTGGCTCATTTTTACAGGGTTTTTGCGGATGGCAGACAGCAGCTTTCCTATCCTGTCCTATGTAGTTAGCTTGGGCCCCATCATTTGCTCAACCTATCTTTCTATCTGTGTTAGTGTTTTCATCTTGCTTCAACGTCATTATATGTTGGGGGCTGCCTATTGCTTTGGGGTCTGCTCTGGGGCAGTTTAGTTTTTCCCCTTTCTGTCTTTAGGCTATATAGTTCTCCGGCTGTGATCGAGGGGTCTAGGGCACCGTAGGAACCCCCCACGGCTACTGCTAGTTGTTGTGGATAGGTTCAGGGGTCTGCAATCCGATAGCTGCCAACCTCTCTGTTTTTTCTGGACTTAGCTGGTATTTTGTTTTTTCCTCCTTCGGTGACTCATCATAACAGACAATACATGTTGGGGGCTGTCTATTGCTTTAGGGTCTGCTCTGGGGCAGTTTAGATTTCCCCTTTCTTTCTTTAGGCTTATTTAGCTCTGCGGCTGTGACGAGGGGTCTAGGGCACCGTAGGAACCCCCCACGGCTACTGTTAGTTGTGGTGAATAGAATCAGGGGTCTGCAATCCGCTAGCTACCAACCTCTCCGGTTTTCTGGACTTAGCTTGTGTTTTTGTTTTTTCCTCCTCCGGTGACTCATTCATAACAGGCGACCCTAAGTTGTGCAGGGGTTTTTTAAACCGGTGTAGACTACACTTTGAGCTGCTACCCCAATAGTACCCTACTGATCGGGCTAAGGTAGCATTTATAGAGTCCCACTTGGAGGGAGAGGCCCACTCCTGGGTGAACCCCCTTTGGGAGCGTGCTCAAATTGTTTCCAGTATCCTGACCTTCATGGACACCTTTCGGAGAGTTTTTAATGAATCTGAGCGGTTAGCCTCCACCACAGAATCCCTCTTTAACCTCACTCAAGGCACTCTCATGGTCGGACAATATGCGATATGCTTCCTCACCTTGTCTTCTGAGCTGGGGTGGAACAATGAGGCTTTGGTTGGGGCCTGGCGTGGACTCTCTGGCAAAATTAAGGATGAGCTCACTGGGCAGGATACTCCTATCACCTTGGAGGATCTAATTTCCTTAGCCACATGCATTGATTTGCATTTTCAGGCACGCACCCGAAAGGCCGCCAGAGAGAGGAGACTGTTCAGACCATCTTCTTCTCTTCACAGGCCACCCAGCCCACGTCCTCTTGTGTCCTCCGGTGGTTCTGTGCCGGAAACTATGCAGGTAGACCGGGTCAAATTGGCAGAGCAACGCCGGAAGGAGAGGCTTGCACAAGGCTTGTGCCTATATTGTGACGGCGCGTCCCATTTTCTGCGCTCGTGTCCCAAGAGGCCGGGAAACTCCTACACCTAGGCCAGGTAAGAGAGGCCTCCCTAGGTGTGTCCGACTTCTCTCATCCCCTTACTCTTTCTGTTCAGCTGATTCTGGGCCAGAGACGTGGCCTATGTGGACTCGGGCGTGGCAGGGAACTTTATAAGGCTTAAAGAAGTAAATAAGTATCAGATTCCTGTTGTCACCCTGAAGACTCCACGTATGATTGCTTCTGTAGATGGAAAACCTCTACAAGAGTCCGTCTCCTTGGTTACTGAGGAGGTGCTTCAGCAAATCGGGGCCCTGCACCAAGAGAGGATCGCCTTCTATGTTCTATCCAACCTGTTGCATGCTCTGCTCCTCGGCCTTCCCAGGCTTAGGACACATGAGCCAGTTCTTGACTGGCGTTCTCGTGAGGTTCTTCGCTGGGGGCATCCATGCCAAGAGAGGTGCCTTGGGTCTGTCCGGCCTGCTAGTTCCGCTCTACCATTTTCGGGCCCTGTTGACTTACCCGCCATGTACTGGTCCTTTGCTGACGTGTTTGATAAAAAGAGGCAGAGAGTCTTCTGCCGCATCGACATTACGACTGCCCAATTGAGCTGCGACCCGAAACCACCTGGCCTAGGGGTCGAATCTACCCATTGTCTCAGGCCGAGACCGCTGCCATGTCAGAGTACGCCCGTGAGAACCTGGCTAAGGGGTTCATATGAAAATCTTCTTCTCCCGCGGGAGCCGGTTTCTTCTTCGTGAAAAAGAAGGATGGCTCGCTCCGGCCGTTCATCGACTTCCGAGGATTGAATGACATTACAATCAAGAATAAGTATCCCCTGCCACTCATTCCTGAGCTCTTGACTGCTTGTGTGGGGCTCGGGTCTTCTCTAAACTAGACCTGCGAGGAGCCTACAATGTCGTTCGCATTCGTCCCGGCGAAGAGTGGAAGACTGCCTTCAATACCCAGGATGGGCATTACGAATGTGTTTCAAGAGATTGTCAACGACATCTTCCGAGACCTGCTATACTCCTGCGAGGTGGTGTACCTTGACGACATCCTCATTTTTTGTCTCCGGATCTATCTTCCTATAGGAGGAGTGTTCGTCTAGTGCTGCAGCGTGTGCGGGAGAACCGCCTCTACGCCAAGATTGAGAAGTGCGTCTTTGAGCAGTCTTCCTTGCCCTTTTGGGCTACATTGTTTCGGATTCCGGACTAAATATGGATCCTGAGAAACTGTCTGCAATCCTCCAATGGCCACTTCCGGTAGGCAATCCAGCATTCCTCGGTTTCGCCAATTATTACCGCCAGTTTGTTCCACATTTCTCGTCAGTGATCAAGTCTCACTCGGAAGGGAGTCAATTCCACGGTCTGGTCACCGGAGGCTGAAGACACCTTTTTAAGCTTGAAACAAGCCTTTGCGGCCGCGCCTATGTTACACCGTCCCGAGGCTAACAAGCCATTCATCCTCGAGGTTGATGCATCTTGCACAGAGATCCTCTTCTGGTCGCCTGGTCACTTGCAGAGTCTTCTCAAAGGCCTTTTCTCCTGCAGAGTGTAACTACTCCATCGGGGATCGTGAGTTGCTGGCCATAAAGTTAGCCTTGGAGGAGTGGCACTATCTACTAGAAGGGGCTGTTCATCCATTTTTACCGACCATAAGAACCTGGCATACCTCCACTCTGCTCAGAGACTCAACCCCCGGCAAGGCAGATGGTCTCTCTTCTGTGGCCGCTTTGACTTTGAGCTGCATTTCCATCCAGGCATAAGAATATCAAAGCGGATGCGTTATCCCGGTCCCTTCAGTCTCCAGATTTGGTGGAGGAGCCGGCGCACATCATTGATCCGGCCAAGATCATCACAGTGGCTCCTGTGAGACTGATTGCTCCGCCCCCGGGCAAGACCTTAGTTCCTGAGGCTGATAGGAAGGAGGTTCTATGTTGGGGACATTCCTCTAAGATCTCTGGACATGTCGGAGTCAAAAAGACAATAGATCTCATCGCTCGATTTTACTGGTGGCCCTCCCTTCATCAAGATGTGGCTAACTTCACAGCCTCATGTCCTTCCTGTGCCAAAGTCCAAGTCTCCAGATGATTACTTTCTGGGCTTCTGCTTCTTCTACCGATTCCTTCGACTCCATGGCAACATATAGCCTTGGATTTTTATCACGGATCTGCCTTGCTCATCTGGTTGCACAACTGGTGCGGTGGACCGATTCTCCAAGATGGCTTACTTTGTTCCTCTACTGGTGCTGCCCTCCGCTCCTGAATTGGCGAAAATTTTCATCCAGCACATCTTCCGTCTTCACGGGTTCCCATAACATATTGTCTCGGATCGTGGAGTACAGTTTAAGTCTCGGTTTTGGAGGGCCTTATGTAAACTTCTGGATGTGAAGTTGGATTTTTCCTCAGCATACCACCCTCAATCCAATGGCCAAGTGGAGCGAGTTAATCAAGTGTTGGCATCATATCTGCGTCTCTTCTCCAACTCTCATCAAGATGTTTGGGTCTACTTTCTTCCCTGGGCCGTTTGCCTACAATAATCATCCCAATGAGTTCTCAGCCAAGTCTCCGTTTTTTGTGGTGTTTGGGATGCATCCTGGTATTCCTCTGCCAGTATCTGCTACTTCCGGGGTAGCTGCAGCTGACTCCGTGACCTTGGAGTTCTCCAAAACGTGGCAAGAGACTAAGGAAGTTCTCAAAAAGTCAGGGAGCGTATGAAGAGACACGCTGACAAGAAGTGTCTGGACTCTCCAACTTATCTTCCGGGAGAGAGAGTTTGGCTTTCTGCTAAGTAAATTAGGTTGAAGATGCCTTACTAGAAGCTGGGACCTCTCTGCATCGGCCCTTTTAAAATTCTCAAGCGCATCAACAACGTGGCCTACAAGCTGGAGTTACCTGCATCGCTCCGTGTCCCCAATACCTTCCACGTCTCTCTCCTTAAGCCAGTTGTATTGAATCAGTTTCATCCTACCCTGGGCTCTTCTCTTCTACCGGTTAGTTCTGATGATGTTTTTGAGGTGAGGGATATTCTGACCACTAAAACGGTCAGGGGTAAAACTTTCTTTTTGATCGATTGGAAGGGTTTTGGTCCCGAGGAGAGATCCTGGGAACCTCTGGAGACCATCAATGCTCCGCGCATTCTTTAGAGGTTTTTATCGGAGAGGGGGAATGTAAGAAAGGGGTACTGTTGGGGGGGCGGGGCCTAGCTCTTGATGTGAGAAGTCGGGTGGCTGTGCTTCTCTGCCACCATTAGCCTCAATTATCCTGCACAGAGCCCGAACCAGCTAATTCCTTTACCAGGATCAGATGTCTGAAGGTCCCAGGAGTCAGGGGCGAGCTTCTGCTAGACTCAGAGAGACAGACATGGGCCGCAAAAGGCAGAAAGATGCCGGAGCCTGCAGAAGTGCCTCAGTCCAAGATGGTGCTGAGAGAGAGGAGGAGGCGGGAAGAAGAAACACAGCCTATGCACAGAGGCTGGAAGTCTCAGCCCGGCTGAACAGGTATGTGAGGGGCATAGAGACAGATGAAGAAGAAAATGGAGGGAGTGAGAAGCACAGAGATGAGGAGGAAGACGATGAGGAGATGCCTGTGCTGAATGCAGAGCTGGAGCAGGAGGAAGAGGGGGATGGTGACACTGTGCAGTTAGCTGAAAGTGCAGATGTAGCAGAGCCCACCCTGCGGGATGTATTCCAAGCTGTCTTATACTGCAAGACTGCCTTAACTGCTCTAACAAAGCAGGTGAATTGCCTGAAAGAAGAAATGGGAGGCATAAAAACATCTATGCAGAAAGTTACAGCCAGATTAACTGAGGTGGAGGACAGAGTTGGTGTAACAGAAGATCACTTAACCTCAGTGCAAAAGACACAACAACAGCACACTCAGAGGATCACGGTAGTAGCCAATAAAAATGATGACCTGGAAAACCGGTCACGTAGGAACAATTTGCGCATTGTGGGCATCCCTGAGAGAGCTGAGGGTGCTGACCCCACAGCCTTTATTGAAACCTGGCTGCTGGACAAGTTTGGTGCTGATAACTTGTCAAGAGTGTTTGCGGTGGAGCGTGCCCATCGCGTACCCATGAGACCCCCAGTGCTGGGAGATGGACCTCGCACGATGCTAGCCAGAATCCTGAATTGCAGAGACAGGGACACTATCTTACGAAAGGCTGGAAAGTTGACAGATCTTAACCTGGAGGGCAAACGAATCGAAATATACCCGGATTACTCAGCCGAGGTGCAAAAGTTGCGACTGCGGTATGGCGAAGTGAAGAAACAGCTCCGCTCTTTGCATTTGAAATACTCTACAATTTATCCTGCTAAATTAAGAGTAGAAGCTTTTGGAAAGGTCATTTTTTTTCCCGTCACCGGTTGAGGCTGCTTCGTGGTTGGAGCGCAACCGGAGCAAATTGAGAGAAGATAATGGCAATATGACCCTGCTAGACTGATCACTGGACAGGGTTGTGGCGCTGCTTTACTCTGCGAAATAGGAGCGCAGAGGAAGGGGAGAACTCCCCACTGGGATCTACGTATTATGGTTAATTGTTTGACTAATGGTTCGGGACTGTGCATACTGTTGACAATATGGCGGAGAGGCTGCCAATGATGGAGGAGGACACGACGCATGTTGAAGTGCGGAATACTGAGACGTTGCTCAGGTTCTTTGAGCTCCCACTCTCACATTGGGGAGAGAGTGACAACTGCAAAAGGGGAAGGGTGGCGGAGGAGAAGCGGAGAGGGATGGGGGGAGGTGGGTGGGGCGGATTTGTAGGGAGATGGGGGTTTTCATGCTGTTTGACCAGGTATGATTGGAACCACAATGTAATGATGTTACTTGATGATGATGATGGATTGTTCTTTCTAATGCACAATGAGTAACCGTACTGTTTGGATGTTAAGTTGGAATGTACGTGGTATATCTGATAAGGTTAAGAGGGCGGCTGTTCTGAATCTTATCAAATCCTGTGAACCTATGATCGCGTGCTTGCAGGAGACACATCTCACTAGAGACACTATGCACTGGTTGTCAAGAGCCTGGATGCTAAAGACATATCATTCTACTTATTCCTCGTACTCCAGGGGGGTGTCAGTCCTAATACACAAAAACACACATTATGAAGAGCTGGAAGTGCATGTAGACAGTGAAGGGCAGTATGTATGAATTGCTTGCAGATTGTTCGGACACAAAATGATTTTAGTGGCTTTATATATCCCTCCACCATACTCTAAAAAGAAACTACAAGCAGTACTGGAACTGACGGGCAGATGGGGGGAGACTCCGTTGTTGATTATGGGAGATGTTAACAACACTATGAATGATTATTGGGATAAAGTAAGACCGGCATGTACGGAAGCTGGACAGGACAGGATGACTGCCTTTGGCAAGTATGTAGGGGAACTTGGGCTGGTAGATCTGTGGAGAGTACGAAATGAGGGTAAGAAGACTTTTTCATGTCATTCGGCAACACATGGAACACTGTCGAGGATAGACCTGGCTTTGGGGGATACCGCTATGGACGGGATGGTGGGGGAGGTGGAATACCTACAGAGGACTCTCTCGGATCATGGTCCTATGGTGGTCACGCTTCTGGTGAGATCTGCTCAGGGTCAGAGGGGAGGTTGGCGTCTTCACCCGACGTGGCTTAAAGTGGTGGACATGGGTGGCATAACCAAAGAGCTAGAGCACTTCTTCCAAATGAACGAAGGGAGTACTGAGGCCACAACGGTATGGGATGCCATGAAGGCATTTACGAGGGGACTTTTTATAAGTGAGATTGCGAGGTGTAAGACCAAAACTAAATTCGCAGATCAACAAATAAAGGATGACCTGACAAGAGCGGAGGCAGACATGATTTTGGCGCCAACGAGTGAAGCTCACAATAGACTAAAATTGGCTCAGGAGGCAGTTGATAAACTGCACATGATGCAAGCTGAGAGGAAAAGGGCATTTCAGCAAGCCCAATTCTTTGAAGAAGGAGAGAGAGTAGGTCACTTGTTGGCGGTGATATCTGCGGCACAGAGGGAGTCTTCCAGGGTGTATAAACTGAGAGATCAAACAGGGGCGACTCTGACAGACACAAAGGACATACTGGAGGTCTTCAAGACATATTACATGGCACTGTACACTTCGAGGGCACGGGACACAGAGGGGGATGTGGAGAATTTTTTGGAAGGCATTTCACTACCTAAATTGTCTGAGGAAGATAGGTTGAGGTTGGAAGAACCTGTGAGTGTGGAGGAGGTGGAATGTGCAATGCTGTCTATGCCCAATAACAAATCACCGGGAGCTGATGGTCTACCTGGGGAGGTGTACAGGGAGTTAGTGGAACTGCTGGCTCCGAAATTGAAATCTGTGTTTGATGAGGCTTTAGTGACGGGGGCACAGCCAAGATCAATGGAGGAAGCAGTGATAGTAGTTCTGCCGAAGGAGGGAAAAGATCCCATGGATGCGGAGTCGTACAGGCCCATTTCGTTGTTGACAACGGATGTCAAAATACTCGCTAAGATCCTGGCCACCCGGCTCACCGGGGTTCCGCATACCATTATACACGAGGACCAGTCGGGCTTTATGCCTAACCGCTCCACGGCTGTTAACTTAAGAAGATTATTTCTTAATATGCAACTGCCTGCTGATAATGGTGGCAGGAGAACAGTGATGTCATTGGTCGCTAGGAAAGCATTTGATAGCGTGGAATGGCAATACTTATGGAAAATCATGGAACTGATGGGATTCGGCCCCGCGTTCATGGCCTGGGTGAAGTTATTGTACTCATCCCCAAAGGCGGTAGTTAAGGTGAATGGAGAACAGTCCGGGATGTTTGACTTGCATAGGGGCACAAGGCAGGGGTGTCCGCTGTCCCTGCTATTGTTCGCGGTGGCAGTGGAGCCCCTGGCGGCCAAGATCAGAGCTGAGAGGGGAGTGGTCGGATTTAAATTTGGGAAGCTGGAAGAAAAAATATCATTGTATGCCGACGACATCCTGTTGTTTTTGGAAAGTGCAGGAGAGGCACTGGGGTGCGCGATGGATGTAATTAAACAATTTGAGAGCATTTCGGGACTGGAGATAAATTGGCACAAGTCTTATGTCATGGCTGTGGATAGAGCAATATAAGCGGAGGAGATAGATGAGAGGGGGAAACAACTCCAGCTAGTTTCACAGTTTAAATACCTAGGGATATGGGTAGCTCTTCCACTGTCCCGATTCACGGGTCTGAATTTTGTTCCTCTGCTAGAGAAATTTAAAGGGAAAATAGGTGCATGGTGCAAATTGGCTTTAACTGTAATGGGTAGAACTAACCTGATTAAGATGGTCCTTATGCCACAACTAATGTACGTTTTGCACAATTCGCCGATATGGCTACCAAAAAAACGGTTTTGGGGCATTGATTCTATCTTCAGATCCTTGATATGGCGCAAGAAGCAGGCACGGATTAAATTTGGAACTCTGCAAAAAGGAAAGGAAGAGGGAGGACTGGCCGCACCAAATCCATGGGTCTATTTCTTGGCAGTACAGGGCCAGCATGTCAGGGGATGGAGAGAGCTCGATTGTGGAGGAGCAGCTCACCGGGTGCTGGTACATGTGACGGGGAGACGCCCACTTATCCAGGGTCTAGAGGATGGTACCTTTATGAAACTGGGAGCACCATATCCTACCATAGGCATGATTCAGAAGGTATGGGACACCATTAAAAGGATCAGAGGGGTGGATGAGCTGACTAGGTACTCACCGGTGTGGGACAATGAGCATCTGCCGGAACTTAATAAGCTGCGTCAAATGGGCAACTGGAAGGCGAAAGGAGTGAGATATGTGTGCCAGCTGCAGAGTGGAACGGACCTGAAGACCTTTGAGACATTGAGAGAGGAATTTGATTTGCCTTCGGTATGGGGGTTTCAATACTATATGCTTCGACATGCTTGGAGGGCACAGTGTAGATTGGGAGCCATGACGGTTCAGGGCGACATTGTACTAGACTTTGTGTGTATGAAGGGAGGGACGAGGGGAGTTATATCGAGCATATATCATGATCTACTACACTCCTATCTGGGGGACAATCACCTCACTGCAAAGAGTAAATGGGAAAGGGAGGTGGGTACCCTCACAACAGAACAATGGGAGGCTATTCTTGAATATGTCCCGAAGATCTCTCTAAGCGGGCAGGCACGGCTCTCCCAATTATATGTAATACATAGAACATACAAAACACCGCTGGTCCTATTCAAGGCGGGCTTGAGGGGAGACTCTAGCTGCCCTAGATGTGGCACAGACCAGGCCGGACTGTTACACATGCTATGGTCGTGTCCGCGGCTGGTGGCATACTGGCTGGTCGTTATCAACAAAATTGAGAGAGCTTATGCATGTACGCTCGACAGGAATCCAGTGCTGTGTGTTTTGGGGGAGGTGGATGGGATACCTGTCTCAGAACATTACAAAGTGGCAATAGCGAGGTTGCTGTATGTGGCACGCAAACTAATAGCACGAAAATGGAAGGATTCGGAACCCCCCACTAGGAGGGAATTTATTGCTCAGACACGTACGGTAATGCATTTAGAGGAAAGCATTTACAAGCGAAGGCATTGTGAAAGAACTTTCGAAAAAATATGGTCCGCCTGGATGGCGGTGATATGATTGCTAAGACTCTCAAGTATACCCGGCACAAGGAGTATTGGGGGAGGGGGGAGGGGGGATGGCTTTGATTGTATCATTACAAGATATGTGAATTGTTACATGTATATTGATATCCACTGTTTATTGTTTAAAATCTATTGAAACCTAAATAAAAATAACTGGTTTAAAAAAAAAAAAAAAGAAAGGGGTACTGTTAGCGCTGTTGCCAGCTCCACGGCTGGCTCCTTGCTCACCGTCTCTGGCCCGGGGTCTGCCGCTGCCTGCTCTCCGCCTCCGGCTCCGCCGCTGCACCCACTCTGCCACGTGCCTCCCGTCTCTCCGTGCCCCGGTGTGCAGCATCCCGGCACGTTCCCCCACTTCCCTCTGCCACATGCACTGTGCCTGCACGCATGTGCCTTAGGGCCAGGCCGTGCGCTCCCTCACTGATCTTATCTCACTGTGTGACCTGACCCGGAAGTTCCTGCAGTCCAATGGGAGACAGCCACCGGTAGTACCCGGGTATTTCAGGCCACCCTCCCTTAGTGGAGGCACCTGACTATTGAGTTCCTAACTTTATACTTAGGCCCTGCTTGCCTCCGCTGGTCTTAGTTTGCCTCTGTTTGCTTTTGCTTGCCGTTGCTAGCCACCGCCTGCTACTGTTAGCCATTTTGTCTCCTAACCCCGTGTGCCTCCCTCTGTTTCTTCCAGAAGCCTGCTCCAGTCCTGCGCTCTCCTGGTGTCCCACTCCGTCCCTTCATACCCGCTCCTCTTAGTTACCCGTTTCCTCCGGAATTCCTCCCAGTCCTCTCGTCCCACCTCAGTTCCTGTACGTCTACCTGAGCCGACCTCTGGTCCTGGCAGTCGTGGTGCTTGAGGTCCCTGAACCTGTCCCTAACAATCCCTGTATAGGGGTTGGTTCCATCTGGTGTGCTCGCTCGGGGAAAGTTCGGTACCACGGCTCAGAGGGCCCACTCTTGAAGCCCGTTACCTTCGGCGTAACACACTGCAAAAGTCAAAAAGCGTATCTTCCCTTCTAAGCCTCGCTGTGTTCCCAAATGTATATTTCCAACCGTATATGATGTATTGCCTTGTTCATGTGAAATTGTGTAACAAATTATTGGGTCCATTTTCCCCTATTATCCCTTGTGAAAATTAAAAATTTTGTAATAAAGCAACATTTTAATTGAAAATATATAATTTTTGTTATGAAATTATGTGATGCACATGTGGTTTCAAAATGCTCAGTACACTCCTAAGTGAATTCCTTACAGCGTATTGACAAAAAAATGGACCTTGTGGGCAATTTTTACTGGTTTGACCTTTCAAAGGATCTGAAAATGCAGCATGACATCCACAACCTATGAGAGTGGACATTACCAGTGTGACACATGTAATCTGCAACAGTCTACTCTCCTGATCTATACACTGGTATCACCCCCTTTCATTTAAAATATGCTCTGGTAGACTCTGAGGGAGATCTATGTCCAGCCCATAGAGCGTAACAGCTCATTTGCATATAAGAAAAATGTGTCTTTCTTTGAAATAAAACATCAGATCACAGATAAAGGTATCCTTTTATTCAGCTTTCTATGACATACCCATATAGACTGCTTAGGAGGGTTGATCCTACTGACAGATTCTCTTTAAGGGATCTGGGAATTTCACAAAAAATATAAAAATTCCTTAAAAGGAGGAAAGTATGTAGAATTTTATTTTTCATAATTGGAGGGGGTTTAAGAGCATTGTTTTTTAGGCTGTATAGAAGAAATCTCTCTTAGATGTTGTGGTTTTATGCAAAGTTCAAGGACTCAGAGTCAATCATTGTCATGTGAATTCTACAAATTCAAGAAAAATACACTAATAATAATAGCAACAATAATAATATAGTAGGAAGTTAAAAAAAAGGTTTGGAGTTAGGCAATTCAATTTTAAACCCATAAATGATTTAAGTATGACAAAAATATAAACTTCTTGTTTTAGTAAAGAGGATCACAAACAATAATTGGATCAGGAAGCTTACCATATGTTAAGAACCAGGATGCCAGCACCCTAAATGGCTTAGAGGAATGATCATTAATGGATGTGTTAATGTGTTTTAAAGCTTGGGCTGACACGGTAAACACTGACTGTGTGCTCCATGAGCAATGTAAAAGAAGCAAAGGGGAAAATTGGAGAATATTTTACATTCTCTCCATGTTGCGTGTTGGATAATGATGCAGGAACTTTTATCTTTAGCCAGATACTATACCTCAAATAAATTATTGTATGTTGTTATTCTGTTCATCTCACATTAAAGGCTAATATCGCAGAAAGGTGCAGGCTGAAATTTCACTACAACATTATGACCTTGATTTTGTCCCCATGTATAGGTATTATAAAACACAATTTAGCATAAAATATATTTTCTGTATAAAGTATTTTTTTCTCACACATTTTCATTTTACATATAATTTATAAAGTCTTCCACGGTGCTCGATATTTTGAGTGCTCCATTACTGTTACCCTCCTAATGACTGAATCCTTATCAGCAGCTAAAAGCCATAAAAGCTTATGGACTCATTCAGATACATGATTTTTCCTTCATGAGTAGGTAAAACAAAAGATATACAGTATCTCGGCTTAAAGGCACTTCTGCATGAGCTCCTCCTTGTACTGATTATCTGGAAACTAGCACTAAAATTCCTAAGAGAAATTCCAGATAAACATGACATATCATTTTTATAAACAGAAGATCACACAGTGTAAGGATTCTGGACTTTCCTTTGTGCCCGTTTGCCCTGATCCAAGATAGAGCCTTGTATCTCGCCCTGCCATGGAAATTCCTGTCTATCCTGATTAAAGGGAATCTGTCACCCCTTTTTTCGAATATGTCCTGCGCCTGCGCACTGCAGTATTCTGCTCTGCCCTCAACATGGCAGAGCAGTACGCCTGCGCCACGACAGGAAGGAAAGAAGAGGACGGCATCGTATGAAGATGGGAGGCGCCGGACCAGACTGCGACACCCATTGGACCAGACCGCCCCCCCGTGAGTATAATCTAACTCTTTTTTCTTATCCTTCAGATTACATCGGGGAGGGAGGGACTTATCTACAGCATTACAGAATGCTATAGAAAAGCCCCTGATGTCGGTGTCGGCAGCTCATATTCGGAAAAAGGGGTGACAGACTCCCTTTAAGTCCAGGTCGTGTGCTCCTCTTTGCCTGGCCTGAGAATTTTATTGCTGTTGGCTCCTGAGCTCCTGCTGTTCTGCTGGTAGACTCCCTGCTGCTGCTCAGTACTCTGTGCTTTGTCTCTCCTTGCTCTGCTGCCTACAGTCCTCTGGGCGTCTCCCTGATGCAGTCTGTGCTTAACTACTGTCTGGACTTCTAGCCCTCCGTCAGGCGCAATAGATCTGACAGGCACACAGTAATTAGTTTCACTTCTCTCTCCTTGCCCACTTATCAGAAAACCCCACCCCTCCTAGTTATCTCCTGACTCTACAGGCTCTGTGAAACCTGATATCACAGTGACTCAGCAGACCTTCTAGTGAGCAGATATCAACACTTTGGCTTCTCAGGCACATTGCGCCTGATTTCAACACAAATTGAAAGGTTAGTATTTTCTTTTTTTATTCATCACGATTGTGTATTTAGCTTGTTTTATGAAGGATTAATGCTAAGTTAGTGTACATAAGTACTGTTTTCTTAGACAAAAGGAGGGTGGCTTCTAAGGCACATTGCGCCCTAACACACACTCTTTCTCTCTTGCTTCAGATTTTCTGCTGCAATGGCCAGAAAACAGTATGATTCATCTAAACCCCTTCATTTAGAAGAAATGAAGATTTTTTTGTTAGAAGATGATGAGGAAGAACCAGCAGTAACTGAGGATTTAGAGGAATCTAGTGACATTTCATCTGAAGATGAGGTAGCAGAATGTAACACTGATTCTGGAACAGAGCAGGATGGTGATGACACTGATACAGAGGAAACAGACACAGATCTAGCTTATTATTTGGGCAAAGATAAAAATACAAAGGACGTCCCAAGGACGTTCCAGAACAAACACCGACTCTACCACCTTCTAAAAGACGCAGTTGTACTACCTGCTCATTTGTATCTGGTTTCAGAAGGCTTTCTAAATATGACTGCAAAATATGTAAAGAATCAATCTGCCTTTCCCATGCAACTTTCGTCTGCCAGCCTTGCTTTTCTAAGTGTACCTGTGCTGCTTCTGCTGCAATTGAAACCACTGAAGATGAGTAGAAAATAATTAAGTTACATCTAAGTGCAATATCCTTTAAGTTTTTTTCCATAATTTTATATTTAAGCAATAGTTAAGTAAAGATAACTGGAGCCTATTTGGCGGTACTACCGAAAAGTGGTACTTTTAGTTTTAATAAGTTTATGGTTAATAAATGGGTTTTTTTGCATCTGATTTGGTGTAATCTCT
Organism: Dendrobates tinctorius; assembly: GCF_039654945.1. NCBI lineage: Eukaryota > Metazoa > Chordata > Amphibia > Anura > Dendrobatidae > Dendrobates > Dendrobates tinctorius. The sequence goes on from NW_027361793.1 coordinate 951,366, forward strand.
TTTAATACATTCCTATGAAGGTCACTGACTACTTCTATAGTCCTGAAATTGAAATATGTAGCTACTATAGGTGGTTTTCTGACCTGTGCTTGTCAGGCACATTGCGCATGAACTGAGGAGAATCTATATTGCGCCTGACGGAGGGCTAGTTAGAGCTATTCACCCCTGGAACTACTGTGGCCTGTAAGGAATCCTGACATCATCTTCTCCTCTAGGTCTGTGTTTGTGTGGGCTGCTGTGCAGGACTTGTGCGGGACTTACAGCCCAAAAGGTATACATAGTGTCCTTCTCTTGTTGATGCCACTCCTGTATAAAGCTGGACTTCCACGTTTAAGTGCTGAGTGCATTCTCACTTTATGATAGCTGGACTTCTACACTTTAGTGCTGTGTGCTTGCTCATTCTTAATATCGCTGGACTGCCTCATTAAATGCGGTGTGCTTACTCACATACTTTCTGCTGGACTCCTCCGTTTAGTGCCTTGTATACACGGCAGAGGCGTAGCTAGGTTTTCGGTTCAGGGGGGGTGAAACTTCTGAGTGGGCCCCTAACTAGGTAACTTTGATTACAACTCGGTGACGCACCCTAATAGTGGATGTAGGAGATGACTGCGCTGTTACTGAAAATAATCCCTATATAAAGACCAACATGGATATTACCGCAGTATGGTCAGTGATAAATACCAGTCCTACAAAACATATGTGATTACAGCACAGGTATAGTTGGTGTCTTACCGCTGACGTTCTTTCTGATGGAATCTGTCACTTTTCACGTCTTTTCCATCTGGCCCAGACCGACATGACAACTCCTCCAGCCAGGACTCGGCTACAGAGAATACAACGACACGTTTCACTTCTCATATTCCAGCCCCATCACCATGTATCCCCAACCTGCACAAACCCATCATCCTGCTGATACCCCAATGCTGAGCCGCTGCTGCCGTATGTGTCCCTATTACAGCACCTGATACCCCAATGCTGAGCCACTGCTGCCGTATGTGTCCCTATTACTGCACCTGATACCCCAATGCTGAGCCACTGCTGCCGTATGTGTCCCTATTACTGCACCTGATACACCAATACTGAGCCTCTGCTGCCGTATGTGTCCTTATTACTGCACCTGATACCCCAATACTGAGCCTCTGCTGCCGTGTGTGTCCCTATGACTGCACTTGATACTCCAATGCTGAGCCGCTGCTGCCATATATGTCCCTATTACTGCACTTGATACCCCAATACTGAGCCGCTGCTGCCGAATGTGTCCCTATTACTGCACCTGATACCCCAATACTGAGCCTCTGCTGCCGTATGTGTCCTTATTACTGCATCTGATACCCCAATACTGAGTCGCTGCTGCCGTATGTGTCCCTATTACTGCACTTGATACTCCAATGCTGAGCCATTGCTGCCGTATATGTCCCTATTACTGCACTTGATACCCCAATACTGAGCCCCTGCTGCTGTATGTGTTCCTATTACTGCACTTGATACCCCAATACTGAGCCTCTGCTGCCGTATGTGTCCCTATTACTGCAGCTGATATCCCAATACTGAGCCTCTGCTGCCGTATGTGTCCCTATTACTGCAGCTGATACCCCAATACTTATCCGCTGCAGCTGTATGTGTCCCCATTACTGCACCTGATACCCCAATACTGAGCCACTGCTGCTGTATGTGTTCCTATTACTGCACTTGATACCCCAATACTGAGCCTCTGCTGCCACATGTGTCCCTGTTACTGCAGCTGATACCCCAATACTTAGCCGCTGCTGCCTTATGTCCCTATTACTGCACCTGATACCCCAATGCTGAGCCAATGCAGCCGTATGTGTCCCCATTACTGCACCTGATACCCCAATACTGAGCCGCTGCTGCCGTATGTGTCCCCATTACTGCACCTGATACCCCAATGCTGAGCCTCTGCTGCCGTATGTGTCCCTATTACTGCACCTGATACCCCAATGCTGAGCCACTGCTGCTGTATGTGTCCCTATTACTGCACCTGATACCCCAATACTGAGCCACTGCTGCCGTATGTGTCCCTATTACTGCACCTGATACCCCCTATACACACATGGCTCTGCTCCACACCCCCTATACACACACGGCTCTGCTCCGTACACCTTGTACACACCTGGCTCCGCTCTGTACACCTTGTACACACACGGCTCTGCTCCGCACACCCCGTACACACGCGGCTCCGCACCGTACACCTCGTACACATACGGCTCAAATCCGTACACCTTGCACACATGGCTCCACTCCGTACACGCCACACACACACAGCTCTGCTCTGTACACCCTGTACACACACGGCTTTGCTCTGTACACCCCGTACACACTTGGCTCTGCTCCGTACACAAACAGCTCTGCTCACCCCATACACACACGGCTGCGCTCCTCTGTACACTTCATACATGCATATCTCTGCTCCGTACACCTTCTACACACACGGCTCCGCTCTGTACACCTCATACACACACAGCTCTGCTACATCCACCCTGTAAACCAATCCTGACCTCATACAGAAACTTACTTCACCTTATCCAGCACCATGACAACCAGAGCCCTGTGCTGAAGCCCCTGATCATGTGACCCCCTGACTCCGCCCCTCCTGTGACCTCATCACAGGGCACAGGAAAGCTCAGGATGACATTGCTGGCTCTGAGGTGGGGGGCCCACTGCTGGCCCACCACCTTCTCAGGGGCTCATAGCGGCAGAGTAGGGAGATCTGCCGCAGAATGTAACTGTATGGGCGCGCTGTGCACGCCCATACAGTTACAGTAGCTCAGTGGGCCCCTCAGAGCTCGGGGCCCGGGGCGACTGCCCCCTCTGCCCCCCCGGTAGCTACGCTACTGATACACGGGCATTATGTTACTGTTGGACTGGTTATATTAACGGTAGCGCCCGCTCTTCAGTTACTCTGGACATTTCTATATTGAGCTGTGTTTTCGTTACAATTGCAGGAAGTGCTCTGTTAGTTTTGCTTTACTTTCATCATTCCATATTGTGCTGTGTTTTCGTTACTATTGAAGGAAATGCCCTGTTAGTTTTGTTACACTTGTTAAATATACTTATTTGCATCAACTTTGGTCTCAATGCCATATTATCCCATGCAATCAGATTCCGTAGTACCCATATAATTTTTACAGGATACTCAGACCGTTTAAGGAATCTGCTGGGATAATGTTGACTGAGACAAAGTTGGATCTGTTGTTCTCTATGATCCACCTTTACAGGGTGATCTAGAGGCTCTGAAAAACAAGGCTGCTAACTGGGAGGCCCATTTTGGACAGGCGCTTCAGGATTTAAGTAATCAGATAACAGCACGGGCCCCTTCACCCCTGGGGCAGCTACTGCCAACTAGTCCTCCTAAAAGGTGCTGTCACACTTAGCGATGCACCAGCGATCCCGACCAGCGATATGACGCGGTCAGGATCGCTGGTGCATCGCTAAGTGGTCGCTAGTGAGCTGCCACACAGGCAGATCTCACCAGCGACATAGCAGGGGTCGCTACTTACCTGTCAGACGAGGCGATCCTGACGTCCTCCCGCCCCTGTCCACGCGTCGCTCGTCGGCGCCACAGGAAGCCCAGCAGGAAGCTGACGACGAGAAACGGCCCAGGACGTTCTCGCGCGATCAGCGATAACCAGCGGGGAGCCGGTCGGAGGTAAGTATCAGACATAGCAATATCGCTAGCAATATCGCTGCTACGTCACAAAAACCAGTGACGTTACAGCGATATTGCTAGCGATATCGCTTAGTGTGACAGGCCCTTAAGTTACCACCATTTAGGTTCAGTGAAGACCGATACAAGTTTCGTGGGTTTGTGAATCAATGCCTTTTATATTTAATGTGCATGATGCCCACTTCCTTACTGATAAATCTATGGTTTTATGTATAATCATCTTACTTACTTCCTGAGCTCTCACATGGGCAAATCCGCTTATGGAGACTCGTGACCCTCATTTGAATAACCTTGACGATTTTCTTGCTGCAATGTCTATGATGTTTGATGACCATAATCATCGCACTACTGCTGAGACCGCCTTGTTATCTTTATGTCAGGGTAAGTGTTCTGTCATTGAATACGCTACTGAGTTTAGATGGCTCGCAGTGGATACTATTTGGGACTGTTACACTCAGTTACCAATTTTTAAGAAGGGATTGTCTAGTGCGATGAAAGATGAGTTAGCTCATGCAGATGCTTCGCTAGAGTTAGATGCTTTTATACAACATTGTGTACGCATTGATATATGAATTGCTGAGCGTAGACAGGAGAGATTTGCAGCCTCTAATCGTGTCTCTAACTCTTCCTTTTCTCCTAAAGAACTTACAGGCAAATCCTCTTGGGAGGCTGAACTACTTTAGGTCCCATGCAGGTGGATGCTTTGCAGCGGCGTGAGTAACAAGTGCAGAGAGAGAGCATCGTATTTGGGAAAGTCTGTGTTTTTACTGTGGTCAGTCAGATCACTTCCTTATCAACTGTCCCAAGCGGCCTTGCAAGGTACTGGCCATGGTAGGGGAATTTGAAAATTAGGATGCTGAATCTGTTACGTCAGAGTCTAGTTTTTCTGTGAATGCCATCTTTCATTCTCTGTCTGTTACTGCCTCTCCTAAAACACAGAGGGATAAAGAGACAGATTGTTCCCTTCAGGGACAATGGATTCCCTGTGCAGCTATGGTGGATTCAGGGGCCAAAGGTAATTTTATGGACTTAACCTTTGCCAAGGAACATGGCATTCAGACTCCGCAGAAAGCCACCCCAGTAACTTTGAAAATGGTGGATGATTCCCCTCCAGTTTCTGGACCAGTAGATCAGGAAACTGTACCTCTGGTAGTCTCCATTGAACCTGATCATCAGGAAATGCTATTCTTCATGTTGATCTCCTCATCACATTTCCCTTTAATTTTAGGAATTCCATGGCTGCAGTCGCAAAATCCTATCATCTACTGGGAGACCAAAGAGATCACTTTCCCATCAAGAGAAACACCAGTAACAAGCCAGGCAACTCCTCAGGACACGGAAAGTACCACTGAGGTATCTTTATTACCATCTATTTATAATGAATTTTCAGATATTTGTGAGAAGAAAATGGCAGACCAGCTTCCTCCTCACAGACCTTATGATTGTCTCATTGAACTGCTTCTTGGGGCAGCTATTCCATTCAAGAATGTCTACCCACTAGCAGCTCTGGAGCTGCAGGCTTTGAAGGAATACATTGATGAGAATTTGGCTAAGGGTTTCATTTTCCCCTCCTCATCACTGGCAGGAACACCCAATTTTTTTTGTTAAAAAGAATTATGGAACTCTTAGACCTTGTATTGATTATCGGGAGCTCAATAAGGAAACCATCTGGAATCACTACCCATTGCCATTGATTCTTGAACTGCTGGAAAGAGTATGACATGCTAAAGTCTCCTCTAAGTTGGATCTGCTCTGGAGATGAATGGAAGACTGCATTTTGATGTCGGTATGGGCATTTCAAATATCTAGTGATGCCTTTCGGTCTCTGCAATACTTCGGCAACTTTCCAACATCTGGCTAATGATATTTTTTGCAGTGATCTATCTGGACTATATTTAGATTTTTTCTGATTCATTGCAGGAACATCAGGAGCATGTTAAAACCGTCCTGAGACGTCTGAAAGAGAGTCATCTCTACATTAAGCCTGAGAAATTTGAATTCCATCGCATAGAGATTCAATTTCTGGGGTATGTCATCTCGCCACAGGGGCTTAACATGGAAGCAAGTAAGATCCAGGCTATTCTTGATTGGCCCGCACCTAAAAATGTCAAGGAGGTACAGGTTTCATTGGATTCGCACATTTTTAAAGACAATTTATTTGTAATTTCTCTGAGATTGTTCAACCCATTACACAGGAAAACACTTTCTTGTGGTCCTCACAGGTTCAGGAAGCCTTTGATTGTCTTAAGTCCCAGATTACTTCTGTACCTGTACTGATTCATCCTAACCCAGCACATCCTTTCATCTTGGAAGTGGACGCTTTGGATTATGCTCTGGGGGCCATCCTCTCACAAAGAACAGGAGACAAGGGTCTATTACATCCATGTGTTTTTTTTCTCTCAAACTTTCCGCTGCAGAGAAGAATTATGATGTGGGAGATAAAGAGCTTCTAGCCATTATCACTGCATTTAAGGAATTGAGGCACCATCTGCAGGGGGCAGCACAACATGTTATTGTGCTCACGGATCATCGCAATCTGGAATTTCTTAGATCTGCTAGATGTCTATCTCCATGGCAGGCTCGTTGGAGTCTATTTTTGAACAAATTTAATTTTGTCATGTCGTTCCGCCCAGAGTCACGTAATGGGAAAGCGGATGCTTTGTCCCAAATCCATGCCACAGATTCCTTACCTGGGGCCCCGTCCAAGACCATTTTGTCTGATGCCAACTTTGTTGGAGTCATTCAGAATAAGGACTTATGGAAGACCATTAAAGAGGCCTATGACGCAGAACCATTTGTCGCCAACCCGACTGCTGATGTGAACCTAGTTCTCAAAACAGTATGTGGGTCCGGGATAAATGTTTATACGTTCTGGAGTCCATAAACCTGCAGGTCCTCACGTTTGTCCATGACTCCAAGTTGGCTGGTCATCAGGGGGTACAGAAGACACAGGAGTTCCTCAGCCGCTTCTTTTGGTGGCCTACCTGTTTGAAAGACGTGAAGAGATATGTTCTTTCTTGTGAGGTATTTGAACGCTTTAAGACTCCTTGTGTATCACCTAATGGATTGCTACAACCACCACCCGTCCCCTCTCTCCCTTGGGGGTCTATTTCGATGGACTTTATAGTAGAATTGCCCACCTCTGGGGGAAAGAATTCTAGTCTGGTGGTTATAGATCGCCTTACAAAAGCTGCCCCTTCATCCATTGTACTGGTCTTCCCTCTGCCAAGGAGACAGCAGATCTGGTCATCTAGAATGTGTTCCGGCTGCATGGAGTTCCGGATAAAATCATCTCCGATTGGGGAGTGCAGTTTACGTACAGGTTCTGGAAGGGATTCTGTTCTGCGCTTGGTGTTAACGTTTTTCTGTCTTCTGCATATTATCCTCAGGCTAATGGGCGGACGGAACGGACTAATCAGACTCTGGAATAGTATCTTCGATGCTATATCAGCCATTCGAAGGATGACTGGTTGGAGTTGCTTCTGCTAGCAGAATTTTGTTACAACAACTCTCAGAGTTCATCTACTAAGGTAAAACCCTTCGTTGCCAACCTGGGTTATCATCCCAGTATTCTTCCCAGATCCCCAATCGATGCACCGGTGCCTGCAGTTCATGAGAGGTTGGTGGCAATGAGACAGAATCTGGAAACCTTGAAGGAATCACTATCTACTGCACAGGAGAGATATAAAATATCTGCCGGTAGGTTCCGGAGGCCTGCACCTATGTTCAAGGTAGGGGACTCTGTGTGGTTATCCACAAAAAAAAATTGAGATTGAACATTCTATCACAAAAACAGACAAAAATTCATCATCCCGTTCAAGATCTCTGGGATTGTGAGTTCCGTTGCCTGTCATCTGAAGTTACCAAGGACCTTGAAGGTACATCCTGTGTTTCATGTCTCCCTATTAAAAACCAGTGTCTCCAAATTCTTTTTAGGGTGATATTATACCTCCTCCTCAGCCTGTGTTGGCAGACAGACAAGAACAGTTTGTTGTGGAGAAGATTCTGGACTCTAGGATCCGCAGGAATCAACTGCAGTACCTCATCAAGTGGCAAGGATATCCATCTGAGGAAAACTCTTGGGAGGCGGTGAGCAATATCTGTGCTCCTCAAAAGATTACACTATTCCATCAGAAATATCCTGAAAAGCCCGGTCCTGGATCGTACTGAGACCGCTTCTGAGGTGGGAGTAATGTAAGGATTCCGGACTTTCCTTTGTGCCTGTTTGCCCTGATCCAAGATGGAGTCTTGTATCTCGCCCTGCCATGGAACTTCCAGTCTGTCCTGATTATTTATGTCCCGGTCATGTGCTCCTCTTTGCCTGAATATTTTGTTGCTGTTGGCTCCTGAGCTCCTGCTGTTCTGCTTTTGGACTCCCTGCTGCAGCTCTTTATCGGTGCTCTGCCAATGGGTCACCCTCCCAGGGCTGTTTTGTATTCGGTACCAGGCCGGTGTCAGCGGGATGTGTCACAGCGGCGGTGACCCGGTCCCTGGCCCTGGGCGCCCAAGTAATGGGGGAATTGAAATGGTGGAATGTAATTAATTGAATGAATAGTTCGTGATGCCACTTGTGGTGTTCGGCAAGTGAGATGTTAAGCCGACGCTGCATGCAGATCCTCTGGGACTGATGGTGTGTTGCAGCCAAGATGGTGAAGCTCCCCACAGGTGGAGCTGTAGTCCCAGGGCAGTGTAGATGTAGGGCTAGAGGAGAGGCGCAGGCAGTGTAGAAGCTGGCACCCAGATGTAGCGGTACCGGGCGTGTTGGCGCAAGAATAAATGGAGGACACCAGGGCTTGTAGTTCAAAAGCTTTACTCACAGTCTGTAGTACACACAGGTGCCTGCCTCCATGCTGTGTCCTCCAGGTCAGGGACTCAATCAACCTCCAGGTCAGATGGAATGCTCCCTTCCAACACTCCGCCAACATGTGCCTTTCTGAACGTCTCCTCTTATAGCGCCTTTGGTGTGAAGTACTCCTAGTACTGAGCTACACTGGAGTTCCTCCTGACAGATGTTCCCATGAACCTTTCTTGTACAGCAGACAGCTGTAGCCTGCTTCGGGGACTCCTTGCTTCTGAGTCCCAGCTCACTATCCAAGTTGCTGTTGTGCCCCCAAGTCTTAGATGGGAGCAGGGTGGATAAAAATCAATGTTTTTTTTAAAAAAATCAAAAAAATCGGATTTTTTTGATTTAAATCGGATTTTTTTATTTAAATCGGATTTTTTTCAATAAACTGCTTTTTGAGGAAAATATTTTACCATCCAAAGGTTCTTCCATCATGAGATAAAGCTGAGTTGTTTAACTCAGTAGAATAAAGGCTGTATATGTGTAACATTCACAATGCCATGCTCTTCCAGAGGTTTCTGTAGGATTAGTGGGCAGTTTCTCTCCTATATTATCACAGACGCTTGCTTTACTTACGCAGTTCTCAAAACTGAATTTGACTCCGCAGAGGTCCCAGCCTCTTCTTCACGGCAAAAATGTTACAACATGAACAGAGTTGAGAAAAAGACCTTAATCCTATTGTTCTACAAACCTATGAATACAGAATCAACCCCTTCTGTGCCAAGTCCAAGAAGTTAGACAATATGTTTCTGATTGTTTGGAGTGGAATAGATCTGCACAACACAAGAAGAATGTGAATCTAAGTGTGAGGAGGAGGAAGGGCAAGCAGACAAGAAAATGAAAGTGAAACTTTGAGCACAATACTGCAGCATAGCCACAGACAGACAAGTCTGGATCTGTTTGTGTGTACGATCTGAGGTTTATTACATTCTTTCCTTATAATGGCAGCAGGCCGTAAAAGAGACCCAGTTTGTGAATATTTTAATGAAGCTCCTTCGCCTATCAGTAAGGCAGGCATGTGTGCAAAATGCAAAAGATGCAACAAAGAGATGCAAGGCCTGGTGGCGCGAATGAGGCAACATCATGAGAAGTGCGGTGATGAAGATGACCAAAGAAACACTTCTGAACAGGCAGGATCTTCAGGTTGGTAAACATTTTTATTGAATCCTATTTCTAAAGACTGAACTGTCATGTGTGAGAAAAATTATGTTTCTTATTATTACTGCATGTTACTGTCATTTGGTACAGTTATGAAGAAAAATAAATATTCCTTTTGGGGCAGGGGCAGTGATGTGTTGTGTACAATAAGCAGAAATTGTATAAACAATAAAATAACAGCATTGACTTTTTTTGTTTAGGGGAATTCATGGATTCTGGAAACTATCCACCTCCAAGATCACCATCATCCTGTTCTACAGTTTCAGAGTTATCCATCCAGGATAGTGCTTCATTAGCAGCAGCAGCATCATCATCAGACACCCACAGCCACATATCACCATCACCCAAAAGGAAGAAAAAATCTTTACCTCCTGGAACCACCATAGATAGGTTTGTGATAAGAACTAGCAGATTAGAAAAAGAGTTGATTGATGAAAAAATTGCCCGGTTTATTTATGCAACGAACTCTTCTTTCCGTTTGACTGAGAACCCACATTTCATTAATATGGTTCAGTCACTGAGACCAGGATACAGTCCACCCAGCAGAGCTGATGTTGCAGGGAAACTGCTGGATCAAGTGTATGACAGAGAAATGGAGCAATGTGCAACAGCTCTGGAGGGTAAAATTGTTAACCTAAGTATTGATGGGTGGAGTAATGTCCACAATGATCCTATTGTATGTGCTTGTATAACAACAGAAGAAGGTAAAGTCTTCCTTGCACAAACAACTGATACGTCAGGAAATGCACACACAGCAGAATACTTACAAGAAGTGGCAGTAAAAGCTATAACGACATGTGAACAAAAATTCAAATGTCTAGTACGCAGTTTGGTCACTGACAATGCTGCAAACGTATCCAAGATGAGAAGAGATTTAGAAGAGCAGGGAGGGAATACAAAGCTGCTAATAACATATGGTTGCAGTGCTCATTTGCTGCACCTCTTAGCCAAAGACTTAAATGTTCCAGAAATAAAGGCTAATGTTGTTGAAATTGCTAAATACTTCCGTAATAATCATTTTGCTGCAGCAGCTCTGAAAAGGATGGGTGGAACCAAGCTAACGCTCCCACAAGATGTTAGATGGAACTCTGTGGTGGACTGTTTTGAGCAGTATATCAAAAACTGGCCTATTCTGATGACACTTTGTGAAGAAAATCGAGATAAAATAGATGGCACTGTCACGGCCCAAATCCTCAACATTGGGCTTAAGAGAAATGTTGAACATATGCTGAGCTTCCTGAAACCCATCTCTCAAGCTTTAAACAAAATACAGAAAAATAGCTGTTTTATTGCGGATGCTGTTGAAATTTGGAAGGAACTGAGTGAACACTTAAAAGCAGAACTACACATGGACAGAATTAAATTACAAGCAGTAAACAAACGAATGGGACAAGCACTGACTCCAGCTCATTTTTTGGCAAATATTGTCAATATCCAATATCAGGGTCAAAACCTAAGTGCTGAGGAAGAGGAGTTAGCTATGACATGGGTATCCAGCAATCATCCATCTTTAATGCCAACTATAATAAACTTCAGAGCTAAGGGGGAACCATTCAAGAAATATATGTTTGCTGAAGATATTTTAAGGAAGGTCACACCAGTAAACTGGTGGAAGTCACTTAAGCGCTTGGATTTAGAGACTGTTCAAGTAATGATTTCACTTTTAACAGCAGTAGCTTCTTCTGCAGGTGTTGAAAGAATATTCTCTTCCTTTGGACTCATTCATTCTAAATTGAGAAATCGGTTGGGACCCAATAAAGCAGGAAAGCTTGTTTTTCTTTTCCAGATTATGAATAGGAACAAAGAAGAAGATGATGATGAAGATGACGACAAGTGAGCTACAGAGGACAGCAGGGACAGTAGTATTTAAGTTTTTCATGTGTCAGCTAGGCTGACAGTCTAAGTTTCTTAAAATATATATATATTTTGTTTAGCCAAATTAGTTAACAAACATGGATGTTTGTTTAAGCAAATAACTTATGCTGTAATGTTGTTATTGTTTCAGTTGAATAAATCTATTTAAATTGTTATTAAGGTCAGGATTATTTTTCTCCTTCCTAAGTACAACAGAACAGTGGTGTCCAAATATGAATGATTAACCCATTAAACTGGGGAGAAAAAAGTAATATAAAAAGTGATTCTAAAAATCTTCATCTACTTGCATGTTAAAGTAGCAAGAACTAGTTTAGGTAGAAACTTTGATTTAAATCACTGATTTAAATCAAGCCTTACTGAATCGTGATTTAAATCAGTTAGATTTAAATCAAATCCACCCTGGATGGGAGTAGTGCATTTACAGCCCACTACTCCACCAGTGTCTGCTGTAGGATCCTTAGTATCCATACAACCTCGGGGACCGGGCCCCGGCCTTGCGCTTAGAACTTCTAGGCAGAGTTCTCTTCTAACCCACGTCCTCTGTTCTCTTTTACTCCTACGTTCCGTACTAGTCTTTCCTTCCCATGGAAGATCAGGTTTCTGTTCAATGTCTTTCTCTTTCTTTCCTTTCCCGTGCCAGCAGACCCAGGTCACTGAGATCTGCTGCAGCACCTCCTTCCTCCATCCCTCTCTCAGGGATCCTCACTCCTCACTCGCTGCGACTCCCTCCCCACTGACTGACCTGAAATCCTAAACCTTCCCCTCTTTTATGTATTGTAACTCCACCCACCTCCCAGCACGTTTCGTGTTCCAAGCAGGGAGCCACCAAAGGTGCTCTGCTACACTCCAAGCAGGGAGCCACAATGTGGCTTTGCTGAACTACTGTGTTGTGTGGGATGCAAGTGTTGGAGCGTGGTCAGGAGCCTCCAATCTACCTGGATGGTGGGGTACCACACCTCAGGAGGAGGTGCAGTACCTCTGTGGCAACTGAACCCTCAGGGGCGCTACACCACTCCTTGTTCTGCTGCCTAAAGTCCTCTGGGCGTCTCCCTGATGCAGTCTGTGCTTAACTACTGTCGGGACTTCTAGTTGGAGCTATTCGCCCCTGGAACTGCTGTGGCCTGTAAGGAATAAGGAATCCCGACATCACCTTCTCCTCTAGGTCTGTGTTTGTGTGGGCTGCTGTGCGGGACTTGTGCTGGACTTACAGCCCAAAAGGTATACATAGTGACCTTCTCTTGCTAATGCCACTCCTGTATAAAGGTGGACTTCCACGTTTAAGTGCTGAGTGCACTCCCACCTTTATGATAGCTGGGCTTCTACACTTTAGTGCTATGTGCTTGCTCATTCTTAATATTTCTGTACTGCCTCATTAAATGCAGTGTGCTTACTCACATACTTTCTGCTCGACTCCTACGTTTAGTGCCTTGTACACACCCGCGTTATATTAGTGTTGGACTGGTTATATTAGCGGTCACGCCCCGCTCTTCAGTTACACTGGAGAGTTCTATATTGAGCTGTGTTTTCGCTGCAATTGCAGGAAATGCTCTGTTAGTTTTGCTTTACTTGCATCATTCCATATTGTGCCGTGTTTTTGTTACTATTGAAGGTAGTGCCCTGTTAGTTTTGTTACACTTGTTAAATATACTTATTTGCATCAACTTTGGTCTCAATGCCATATTATCCCATGCAATCAGATTCCGTAGTACCCATATAATTTTTACAGGATACTCAGGCCGTTTAAGGAATCTGCTGGGATAATGTTGACTGAGACAAAGTTGGATCAGTTGTTCTCTATGATCCACCTTTACAGAGTGATCTAGAGGCTCTGCAAAACAAAGCTGCTAACTGTGAGGCCCATTTTGGACAGGCGCTTCAGGAAGTGCCCTGTTAGTTTTGTTACGCTTGTTAAATATACTTATTTGCATCAACTTTGGTATCAGTGTCATATCATCCAACACAATCAGATTCCGTAGTACCCATATAATTGTTACACACTGAAGGAGTCTCTGACACGAACAGATTCGTAGATAAAGTCGATGACATTGAGATCATCGCATGTGCAAAAACAACTTGGTTCCACTGTTCACAACAGTGTTAAACATGCACCCATCCTGTGTTGTACAGTAGAAGTGGATGTTTTTCGGTGGTGTGAACAGTATAAGTAGATGTTTTTGTATGGTGTGAACAGTAGAAGTGAATGTTTTTGGGTGCTGTGAGGATTACAGTGGGGACATCATTCTCAATCAAAGGAAGGTCTCTGGCCTAGCATGGATTCAACTGATTAATAGGGATAACAATGTGCTAATGGACACAGTGATTTATTAAAGGGGAATTCTGGTATCTTAAAATCTATGTTCCCTGGCGATAATTTCCCTAAAGGGAATCTGTCACCCTTTTTTTGGACTATGAGCTGCCGGCATCGACATAAGGGGCTTAGCTACAGCATTCTGTAATGCTGTAGGTAAGCCTCCGATGTAACCCGAAAGATAAGAAGTTAAAACGAGTTATATTATACTCAACGGGGGGGGGGCGGTCCGTTCTTGGTCCGATGGGTGTTGTGGTCCGGCGCTTCACATCTTCATACGATGCCGTCCTCTTCTTCCCTTCCTGTCGTGGCTCCGGCGCAGGCGCACTGCTCTGCCCTGTTTAGGGCAGAGCAGAATACTGCAGTGTGCAGGCGCAGGACCTCTCCCAGTGCCTGTGCACTGCAGGACTCTGCTCTGCCCCCAACAGGGCAGAGCAGTGCGCCTGCGCCGGAGTCACGACAGGAAGGGAAGAGGACGGCATCGTATGAAGATGGGAGGCGCTGGACCAGACAGCGACGCCCATCGGACAGGACCAGATGCCGGGGTGAGTATAATCTCACTCTTTTTTTCTTATCTTTCAGGTTACATCGGGGGCTTATCTACAGCATTCCATAATGCCGTCAGCTCATAGTCCAAAAAAATGGTGACATATTCCCTTTTAACAAACAAAAAAATAAGTCTGTCCCTCACCCAATCTCCTCGGGTCCAGTGCCGAGCCTCTGCTGATCTCATGGTGTTTGTTATGGTTTACAGCGCTGCTATTCACGTGAACAACGCGGCAGCCAATCAATAAACTCAGAAGCTCTGAGTGGCTATATGCTGTCAAGTTGGGCAGAGCCACTGAGCTTAGTTACTGGCTACAGGGGTATGACAGCTCTGCAGTATCGGAGACTCAGTGGTGGACCTGGGGAGGGCAAGTAAAAGGACTGCTTATTTATTTAAAACAAGCTGCAGTCGGGTGACTGTAGTTTTCACGAAACTGGAAAGCCCCTTTAAACTAAATGTTCCATAGTCCTATCTTTCATTATTTGCTTTTTATTTGTTGAGTGTTTTAGATGCTTTCTGTTCCTTGTCTGACATAGAGGGCTTTTTAAAAAAGAAGCATGTCATAAAAGGATAGCCTCATTATATTAAATTGGTAAAATTGCATAGTGCTTATAAAAAGAAGCAACATGCAATTTACTTGTTATTGAAGGGCCTCTATGTTCTCAACAATGGAGGGATCTTTGATAAAGATAAGAAAATCAATTTGATATAAATTGAACCTATGTAGAATTTTTAGGAATTCACTGAACCTGGTGAAATTGAAAAATTGCAGTTTACTTTGTGTGAATCACCTAGAATAGCTACTGTCATTTTACACATTGCATCTGCTAGAGAAGAATCACATGCCATTGGGCGGAGCCAAACGACTTTCCCATAATGCCTTGCAGCTTGTCACATCCCGTAGTGTAGCACAACTGATCAGGAGGGACTATCATAGCCTGTATAAAAGCAGAAGCAGGAAATGTAGGAGACATTTTTTAGTGAATCTGGATAGTGAACAAACGTCACAGCTTAGCCATAAAAATTTGGAGAGAAATTAATACAAACCTGAAGGAACTGTACAGATAGTGTGATAGCACAGCAGTGACAATCATTAGCATGTGAGCAAATGAGAATAGTTTAATGCCTTTTCAGAGGAACTGGATTAGGTGGATTACTTTGAATTGCAAATCAATTTGCTGCAAATCGAATTCCTTAGGAAAATTTGGCAAAGCGGGCAAAGTCAAATTTCAAAAGATTTGATTATCTCTAATTATTAAGGCTGGTTTCACATTAGCGTATCTGTGCGCAGTGTAAGATCTGCATGTGTCACGCATAGATATATTTAACATTGTGTACGCAGGGACATGCGTTTGCATCTGTTCACATGCGGATGCGTACGCATGCATCATTTCGCAGTGTGCGGTGGTGTCCGGCGAACGCAACATGTTGCATTTTTTGATGAGTCAATTATGCGCAGTCATGCGTATGTGGATGAGTGCGTCAAAACAACGCATTACTGTCTATGGGAACGCATTGGTACGCAAGGACATGCGTACTTCAGAATGAGCAGGTCCAGGAAGTGTTAAATTTAACATTGTTCTTATTTGTGTTAATAAAAATTGTTTTTTTCACACTCTGTCTCCCTGTGTTTTCTTTATCTCTTTATTTAAACATGTGTGTATTATTGAGTGAAGTATTAAAGGGTGTTACAGTCAAGGTGTTTAGTATTAAAGTTACAGTAAAGGTGTTAGTATTAAAGTCAGCAAACATTACAGGAACATTTTACTTATTAGTGGCTTAAACCATTTCGTCTTGCCATGCCACATGTCCAATATCCGAAACAAAGTAGGCAGCAAATTTATCCCTCATTTGGACAGCTTCCATTGTAGTCCTCAGAGGGTGATCTTGGTAATCCTGCAATGTGGTAGTAACAGGTTCCTCAAGTTCTAAGTAGTGTCACTCTTTCACCATGATGTAATTGTTGAGAACAACACATGGTTTCACAACCTCATCAATTGTCTCAATTTTTATATTGATGGCTGTTCCCAAAATGCGCCATTTAGATACCAGCAATCCAAAGGCACACTCCACACTTCTTCATGCCCTTGTCAGTTGGTAGTTGTAAATCCTTTTGGTGTGATTCAAGTCTCAAGTTGAGTATGGTTTTATGAGGTTGGCACACATTTGAAATGCCTCATCCCCAGCCACAATAAATGGCATTGGCGGTCCTTCAGTGTTCAGAAGAGGTCATGGCTGTGGAAAATTGAAATTATTTCCATACAAACGTTGGCCCATGTCAGAGTTTCTGAAAGTCGGTGAGTCATTTCCTCATCCAAATGAGCCAACGTCCACGGCGACAAATCCACAGTCAGCATCTGTAATCGCCATGAGAACAATCGAAAAGTATTTTTTGTAATTGAAATACTAGGATCTCTTCCAGCAGATTTCATAATCCGAATGTGTTTGCCGTCCACAGCCCCCAAACAGTTAGGAAAATTACAAATGTCCTGATATTTTGCAGCAACTTCCAGCCAGAGTTCACCTGTGGATTGGGGGAGGAATTCTTCATGCAGAACATCACATAAAGCACGGCAGGTGTCTCCAGTAATCCCAGAAAGCGTGGACACTCCAATCCGGAACTTAAAATGTAGAGATGATAAGGTCTCTCCGGTAGCCAGGAATCTGCCAAACAGAAAATGGGGAAAAAAAATCAGTACATGGCTTTTAGAGCAATCATATTAATGACAGGTGTTTCTTTTTCAAAATTACATACCTCAGGGTGACCAACAGATGTTCCTCAGCAGGAATTGCTCGACGTAGCTGTGTGACCTGCCTGGTGATGGATCCTCAGACACGTAGCAGCAAGTCATGGAAGCTTTGTTCTGACATTCTCGTGTACTCAAAAAAACTTCTCAGGGTTTTTCGCAGCTCTGTGTACGAGTGGTAGGCTCCACGGCTCTCTCGGACTTCAACGAGGGAGTGTTGCCAATAGCGACGACGTCTTCTCCATCTTTCTCTACTTTCTTTTCACAAGCCACAGCAAAGGCAACAGCCAATTTCAGTGAGAAATCAAGATTAATAAAGAAGCTCTCCACGCTAAGATAAATCTTGCAGCTGGATACAGCAGCAAAAGACGAGGATTTCATCAGTGCAATGTGTCTATATATAGAAATCCCATGAGACACGTCCATTGGGTGTCTGGTGTCAAGGAAACTCTACTGGAAAAGCATTGAAAATATGGAACGCATGGGCATAAACAACGCAAACGCATGCAAAAATGCATACAAAAGCATGCACACGCAGCAGTTTTTTTGCATCATGTGTAAGATGATGCGGGAAAAAACGCTGCGTAAACAAGCGTTTACATGCGTTTGCACATGCAGATGTTATGCTGTGCACAGAAACGCTGATGTGAACCTAGCCTAATATTGCCTAGGTTACTTGTCACCACTGCACCTGTGCACCTGTCCACAGTCGCGGGTCTCCCCTATAAGAAACATTATGTGACTTTTTATTGTCTGACAGCAACATAAGTTGTGGACTCATCACCCTAGTGTTTGATGAGTGGTGGCAGCGCATTAAGTAATCGAGGTGTGTGGACCATGTCGGGGTGTGATATATTCTCACTTTATATCCAAAAACAGAGGTTAAGAGCTGAATTCAGTGAGAGGAGATAAATTAACCCTTGTAGGCGCACCTCACGTGCTGAGAAGTGTGTACATTACAAAACGTGAACCAGTTTGTTAAATGTGGCACATTTTAAAATTAAGTTTGCATTATCTAAGAATTAGC
Source organism: Dendrobates tinctorius (assembly GCF_039654945.1). Classification (NCBI taxonomy): domain Eukaryota; kingdom Metazoa; phylum Chordata; class Amphibia; order Anura; family Dendrobatidae; genus Dendrobates; species Dendrobates tinctorius. The sequence continues at coordinate 969,556 of NW_027361793.1, forward strand.
ATTGTTATACTGTATATGTCCCATTATTGTTGTGGATAATGTGCAATGTGATGTTACCAGAAAGAAATAATGCAACAATGATGTCATGCTGGTGTAAATCACATTTTGAAGTTAAGGGCCTGTCACACTAAGCGATATCGCTAGCAATATCGCTATAACGTCACTGGTTTTTGTGACGTTATAGCGATATAGCTATGTGTGATACTTACCTCCGACCGCCCCCCCCGCTGATTATCACTGATCGCGCGAGAACGTCCTGGACCGTTTCTTGTCGTCAGCTTCCTGCTGGGCTTCCTGCGGCGCCGACGAGCGACGCATAGACACGGGCGGGAGGATATCAGGATCGCCTCGTCTGACAGGTAAGTAGCGACCCCCGACCCCTGCTATGTCGCTGGTGAGATCTGCCTGTGTGGCAGCTCACTAGCGACCACTTAGCGATGCACCAGCGATCCTGACCGCGTCATATCGCTGGTCGGGATCGCTGGTACATCGCTAAGTGTGACAGTACCTTTACTGTAAAGCTGTTTCATTACAGTACAGGTTTAGAAAAAGAGGGATTTCATGGCGTGATAAGTGAATACATGATGCTACTGAGATTGCATAATAAGCAATGATAATACAAACCAAATAAGGACACAGTGACATAACTATACTGGGATTCTAGTATAGACTAATAATACTAATTCTCCCAGTGATTTCACTATACTTTATGTGCAAACAGAAATAATGAATGCAGTGATGTCTTTGGCATCAAAAGAATGAAAGAAAAACACGTGTGTGGATAACAGGCACTCAGGCCTCGATTATTCGCGCCAATCTTAATGAGGGTGTGTGTTGGGGTAAGACACTCCTAATTCATTAAAAGGCTCACACTTCTTAATGAATCAGGTGCATCTTAAAAGTGGTGTGTGCCTCATGAATTAGGTGAGTGGGCATCACCATGCCCTCTGCCGTCCTAGCTCTGGCCATTTTGGCTTTACAAAACTGTCTGAAAACGTCAAAACTTGCAAAATGTTTCCTCAACCTTGTATTACTCAAAAAATCATTTTACTCTAGTTTTCTAGGGTAAAAACATTGATAAATGGTGTCAGCTCACTGATGATGTTAGGCCAGTCTTTTGGCATCATGATAACTTCAGTTCCATCTACCATAGGTGCTCCCATCTACTTTTATATTTGAATGCTCCAAGGTTACCCTAATTACCCAATTGTGGTGTCCTAGATGTACAGTTGAAGCTAGAAGTTTACATGCACTGTATAAAAAGACACAGCTGCATGCTTTTCTCAATATCTGACAAGAAATCAGAATGAACCTTTCCTGTTTTTGGTCAATTAGGAGTACCATAATTATTAATATTTGCCACATGTCAGAATAATGAGAGACAGAATGTTTTAAGGCATTTTTATTACTTACTGCAAAGTCAAAAGTTTACATACATTTCATTAGTGTTTGGTACCATTGCCCTTAAACTGAATGACTTGGGTCAAACATTTGGGATATCCTTCCACAAGCTTCTCACAGTAGTTGGTCTGAATTTGGGCTCATTCCTCCTGACAAAACTGGTGTAACTGATCCAGGTTTGTAGGGCGCCTTGCTCACACCGGCCTTTTCAGCTTTGCCAATAAATTTTCAATAGGATTGAGATCAGGACTTTTTGATGGTCTCTGCAAAACATTGACTGTTATCCTGAAGCCACTTTGTCACCATGTTGGCAGTATGTTTTGGATCATTGTCCATTTTGAAGACCCATTTCCGCCCAATCTTTAACTTCATGGTTGATGTCTTGAGATGTTGCTTCAGTATTGCCACATAATCTTCTTTTCTCATGATGCCATCTATTTTGCGTAGTGCACCAGACCCTCCTGCAGCAAAACAACCCCACAACATGACGCTGCCACCCTCGTGTTTTAAAGTTGGGATGGTGTTCTTATAGGGATGAGCGAGTAGTGAAGTATTCGTACTCGCTGTACTCGTTACGAGTACCTCCGAATACTCGGGTACTTGTAACGAGTAGCGAGTCCAATGTGAGTCTATGGGAAATGTGTGCTCCCTTTTTCTTCCAAACGTAACGATGGTCATAATGCCCAAAAAGTTCAATTTTAGATTCATCAGACCACAAGACATGTCTCCAAACTTTAAGGTCAATGTTCCTGAGTGCATTTGCAAACATTAATCTGGCTTTTTATGTTTCTTTTGTAGTAATGGCTTCTTTCTGGCAGAGTGGCCTTTCAGCCCATGTTGATACAGTATTCGTTTCACTGTGGATATTGACCCAGTCTTACCAGCTTCCGCCATCATCTTCGCAAGGTCTTTTGCTTTTGTTTTTGGGTTGATATCCACATGTCGGACCAAAGCCCATTCATCTCTGGGACACAGAACCCATCTCCTTTCTGACTGGTATGATGGCTGGACATTTCCATCTTGTTTGTACTTGCGTATAATTGTTTGTACAGACGAATGAGGTACTTTCAGGTATCTTGAAATTGTACCCAAGGATGAGACAGACTTGTGCAAGTCCACAATTCTCTTCCTGATATCTTAGCTGATTTCTTGAGACTTTCCCATGATGCTACACAAAAAAGCATTGTGTTTCAGGTGTGCATTAAAATACATCCATAGGTGTGTCTCTAATTAACTCAGATGTTGCCAAAAAGCCTATCAGAAGCTTCTAAACACATGACATCATCATATGGGCAGTCCAGAATTGTTTACACAATTGTTCACTTACAGTTGGGGACATCGGTACGTTATAGGGCCCATGAGTCAGGGGGAGCCCGGTGACAGTGCTGGCTCCGGCCATTCTCAAGTACTCACCTCTCCCTGTTAACCACAGCTTTGGTATCTTCAGTGTCTTCTGACTCTCTGTGACATCTCAGAGCAGAGGGCGCAATGACATCATTAAAACACGCCCTGTATGCGGAGCAGTCCAGAGTTCCAGAAGATGCTGAGGGTCCCATTATATTGTATGGAGCACTATGTGGGGCAATTACATACTGTTGGTGTACTTCATTTCTGAGTAGCAATTTTTTCACAACAGCTACTCTACACATTAATTTAATTTGTAAATCACTACAGTATGAGTTACACTTGTACACATTGATATATTGAGTTCTGTCAGCTAATGCAAAATCCATTCAGACATATGTGTTTCACATACAGTCATGGCAGAAAGTGTTGGCACCCTTGAAATTGTTCCAGAAAATGGAGTATTTCTCCCAGAAAATTATTGCAATTACTTGTGTTTTGGTATACACATGTTTACTTCCTTTCTGTTTATTGGAACAACACAGAAAACTAAGAAAAATGCAAATTGGATATCATTTCACACAAAACCCCCAAAATGGGCAGAATAAAATTGTTGTCACCTTTCCAAAATTGTGGGTAAACAACTTTGGTTAAAGCATGTGATGCTCATTCAAACTCGGTAACAAAAGATCCTGGTTTCTTTCCTTGTAAAATGTGCAAGGCTTGTAATGTCTTGGTCCCCCCAGAATTCTGTGTGGATGCTTTTGGAATATTGTTTAAAATACACCAACATCTCAATTACTCATCTACTGGTGAGGTCTTTTGTTTAGAATACACCTGTGGGCTTAAGTATGTGGGGATAACCATGAGGGACCTGAAAACGCGCATAAGGGAGCACATTAGGAGCATCATCAATTATGACAAAGATGAACATACCAGTAGGGAACAGAATAAAATATTTGTCCCATTGCCAAACATTTCAAAAGTGCATATGGATTGCGTTGAAAAGAACTGAAAGGATGGGCAATTTATCAGCATAAATTGAATATTAGAGGTGGAGACCTGGATAAAGCGCTCCTCAGAAGAGAGTGAGTGGATCTTTAAGATGAACTCTGTGAACCCACATGGTCTCAATGAGAATTTCAACTTTGGTTGTTTCTTGTGAGTTTAAGGTTCCTTTAATGTCCTTCCTCTGTTCCCCTTTTATTCCCCTTTTTTTCAACATGGAGACAAAACCAGTCTCCTATGTGAAAAATTCCAATATATAACTGGCCCTATGGAGTCTCCAATGATGATTAATTATCTTCATGAAATAGAGATTCATTATCACTGAAACATCAATAGATCAAGTTGATTTAGTTGTCCCTTAGAGATATATTAAATTCAAAAGATAAAAGATGCTCCTATTGGTTAATAGACCTATCAATCTTGACAGGATGTATAAATTGGTTCTGAATGCGGCCAATCCTGCCCTTAGAAAAAAACGGTTCCCCTGGCGAAATGCGAGTCAGGGACGATATCCTGAGCTGACATGACTTCAGAATAATATAGGCACAAATAACCAGTCACACCATGTTACTTTCATTCCCGAATGGTCTCCTAAGGAGACGCGGGTACGGACCTCAGAGGTAGTGCAGCCTGCTGATCAGATTCAGAGGACGTGATCAATCTCTCGACGGAATTAGAGTGCCTAATCCGCATGCTTTCTCCCACAGGAGTGTGTGTCAAGGGGGCGGCAGTGCTTAATCGCTCAGCTGCCGCAGCTCTGAGCGACACACTTTCCTGCAGAGCTTTGTGTCAACGCTCCCCGTAGTCAATATTGGCTAGGTCTGGACACGGAATCTGGCACTATTGACACTAAGGGTGCCGTCACACTAAACGATGCACCAGCGATTCCGACAATGATACAACCTTGTCAGGATCGCTGGTGCCTCGCTACATGATTGCTGGTGCCTGCCAGCGATGCATGCTGGCCAGCAGGAGATGGCGGGGGGGGCCAGTCGCTGATGTGTGTCACACACAGCGAGATCGCTGGCGAGATCACTGTTGCATCACAAAGTCAGCGATCTCGCTGTGTGTGATGGGGCCTTTACCTGACCGCTTCCCCAATAGGTGTAAAATAATATGTTCTAACTTAATTTACCATCTGACTAGCCTAAAACAATTATAACTAAGGTAGATGTGCAGTTACTCAGGGTCATCACATGCTCAAGAGCTGTTTGAATTATGCAGACCTCTAACAATTTATGGAGTTAATAAGGTGGTATGACTTTGACCTATAAGGTGTATCACACCAAATATTTATTCATTTAAATAACAAACAGAGTGCCCTAATGAGATTGGAATCCAGCCTTTAATTTTAGGGTCAGTGGCTGGGATTCCATCTCATTCATTTGAAACTGAGGTCTAATCGCTTGGGATTTAGTGGGTCACAGTGGTGAATATAGCACAATCACACACTGTGATCCTATATACATCTATAATGTATGAATAAGCATTTTACATCAGACACTATAATTTTATTTTAATTAAGGATTTATAATAAAGTTTAATTTTATTCACACTTCAACTTTTTCCCCTTCCCCCTTATCTTTTTATGCTCATTCAAACTCGCTTGTGGCAAGCAACAGGTGTGGGCAATATGAAAATCACACCCAAAACTAAGGGGAGAAGTTGACTTAAAAAGGGGAGAAGTTTACTCAATCTTTGCATTATATTTCAGGAGGTCCGTTTAAAAAAACGGAGGCATGTTTGATTTTGAACCGAAGATCAGATCAAATTCGAAATGCAAGTATCACAATCCATTTACATTTTTGGATTTGTGGCAGCTCTGGTTCCACTTTGTTTAAATGTAGCTTTTTTCCTTTCAGTCCATCCGGGCTTAATGTCAATTTTTCCCCGCTGGCAGTCTGGTGTAACTGCAGTGCTGCTGGGTCAGCTGATGTGGGGGGTGACCACTCCCACCATCCTTTAAAAGGTCACCTGATGCATCAGCTGACTGTTGGTGATAGAATTTCTCTATTGAGACCAGTCTAGCAGTGGCAGCTTTCTGGTACTTGCTGTTTCTGGAGTTTGGAGTCCGGCTTCTTTGTCATCTGGTTTGTGGAGCTTTGCAGCGGTGTCTGGAAGCTAAGTGTGGTGTTTTTTCCTGGTCCCCTTTTGTGTCTGTGTAGGGAAGGTGACCTGACGGACGGACGGACGTGTCAGAATAGAGAAAGGAAGGTTTGCACAGTTTTGACAGGTGTCAGTTACTACAGTGGGGAAACAGCTGAGAAAGTGTAGTGGATGCGCAGTACCTTGGGTTGACCATTAGAGGGCAGGGAGGAGTGTGAGCAAAGGACTTGACATCAGCTTAGGGCTTAGGAAACCGTTGGTCATGGGGGCGGAGTTACAGGGAAACGGGAATGATATAAATTTGACAGGAGGGTTCCAGAAAGTTCCAGTCTCCAGGGGGAGCTCCAGTGACAGGAGGACTACGACAGTTTGTGCACTGTGAGGAAAACCAAACAAGGGGGACTGAGGAGAGAGAACGTCAGGGGGGTGGTCCTGACAGGAAGAACCGCAGTATAGAAGAGGCACGGGGTGAAGGACACCGTATTTGGAACGACGAAACTGACCAGTAAAGTGCTGATGGTGTACGGGCCTAAGGCGGCCACAGTGACTGAGCTGACAGGATCGTCACAGAGTGAAAAAGGGGCGGTACGTATAAATACGTCCCTGGTGTAAAGTACGGTGTGTGAAGCGGCCCTGGACACGGAAGAGAAAGATATTGCAGTGTGCTGTGAGGGCCATCAGTCGGACGGTGGAAAATAAGCTTGGACCTGTTGCACCCGAAACTTGCCTCTATCTTGTGTCTGTACATCACTGCGCGGTATACAGAGGGACTACCCCCCAGCCCGGCCCACTGACCCTACATCTGTCACTAGCCCCTGTGTGTAATATCTGCAGCAGTGAAGCTAGTGCCCCTCGCGGCCAGTGCGCTAGCCAGGACAGTGTTAGGTGACAGCGAGGGATGAGGTATCCTGACGGTGGTGGGTGGAAGGACCCACAAAGGCCGTTAGGGGAGTGCAGGGACAGGTTCAGGTTTTCGCTCAGGTGGTGACCATCCCTCATTCCCTATCGGTAGGGCCATCCTCTCCCCAATACCATCCCGTTGTGAGAGTGTTGCGCTGTTCGCTGACTAACCACCCATTGGGTCATGTCACTTTGTGACAGCAAGTCTATGGGTTCGATTTTCACGGACTGTCAAAAAGAAGAAGGTACAGAAACTTTTTTTTTCCCTCCATGTACGAGACAAACTGATGACACTGGGACAACACTCTGGGCAATTTCTGATCAGAGTCTGATCAAAATAATGGATCTATTTTTCTTGTACGTGAGAAAGATGGACGTTTGGATGAGGCCTAAATGGAGTTTACTCATAAATAGGGAATATTGCAAAATGCTTATAAAAACAAGTACATTTGCAATTTACCACCTATTAAAAATCCTCACTCTTCTCAAGATTGGAGGGATTTTAATTCTATTGTGTACTGCTTGTTGCCTGGGTTACTGGCCACCACTGCAGTCTATTAGAGGTGCCCAGTTTCCTAGGCAAAAAGCAGGGCCCAGAAGCTGGCTGGACCATTCACCGGTCATCTATCCTGTGGAAAAGTAATTTATGCTTATTTTATTTTTTTGTGGCCTAGTCCCTTTATCTATTTGCAGAATACACAATGACTTAAAATGTCAGGCTAGTCCACATGTATCTCTGAACTTTAGAACCGCGTTGCAGAGTCAGCAGCTGCACAGAAATTGCGCAGCTCCAAGACTGGGGAGGGAGTTATCAGAGTTGGTCTGAAGAAGGCAGACCTTGTTTATTACCATCTCTGGCATCCCCAGAGCTTTAAGCCCCGTTCACACATTCAGTATTTGGTCAGTATTTTACCTCAGTATTTGTAAGAGAAAACCAGGAGTGGAAGAAAATTACAGAAGTGGTGACGTGTTTCTATTATACTTTTCCTCTGATTGTACTGATGCAAAATACTGACCAAATAATAAACGTGTGACTGTGGCCTAACACACAACACTGAATGAGTGCTGGAAAACAGAAAACAGAAACAGTACTTTGCCCTAAAAGAAAAAAAAATGTATATTAATTGAGCAGGGCTGGCCCGAGAGATTACGGCGCCCTAGGCGAAACTATTTTGTTGCGCCCCTACTATTCTTGGCAGTAGATGAAAACTTGGGATATAAATTTAGGAGCAAAATGAACCACAACAACAATGATTAATTAACTCTCTCCTAACTCTTTAATCTTCTGAGAAGTTGTATAGGACAAATATATACAAAGTAATCAATAACACAAAACAAAAACGACCATAGGCAATTAAAATTTTTGTTTCCTTGCCTTTTTTTTTTTTAAAAGGATGACACTAAGTCACCGAGATTAATTTGTTTAGCAACTTCAGATTCTATCGAAATTGTTGCCAACCCAACCAACTTCTCTTGCATCATAGTTGCCCTTAAATATGTACACTTTTCTTTCCATCCCTAAAACTTTTTGCCTTTTGAAAAGATTTTTTATAATTTTTTCTATTTTTTCTCTGGCGCCCCCTTTGGGTTGGCGCCCTAGGCGGCCGCCTAGTTCGCCTATACGTTTGGGCCGGCCCTGTAATTGAGTCTGTCAGAGATTACATGAAGAGACAGAATTATATACCCACAGAAGATCTGTGGTTAGTCTTCCAAGATGTTTGGAACAATCTTCATATCAAAAACAAGTGTACTCAGAAGAATTGATACAGTTTTGAAGGCAACAGGCGGTCAAACCAAATATTGCTTTGATTTAGATTTCTCTTTAGTTCACTTGCTTTTCATTTTGTTCTTTGATAAAAGATCAACTATTGACACTCCTATTTTTGAATGCATTCTTCCATACAATATAAACACACGTGGTCAGAATTGTTGATACCCCTCGTTTAATGACAGAAACACCCACAATGGTGACAGAAATAACTTGAATCTGACAAAAGTAATAATAAATAAAAAAATCTATGAAAATGAACAAATGAAAGTCAAACGTTACTTTTCAACCATGCCTCTACAGAATTTAAAAAAAAAATAAAACTCATGAAATAGGCCTGGACAGAAATAGTGGTACTCCTGAAAATAATGTGATAAAAGGGACATGTTAACTCAAGGTGTGTCCACTAATTAGCATCACAGGTGTCTACAATCTTGGAATCAGTGATTGGCCTGTATAGAGGGCTACAGATACTCCTTGTGCTGTTTGGTGACATTGTGCATATCACACTCATCATGGACCAAAGGAAGCAAAGGAAAGAGTTGTCTCAGGAGATTAGAAAGAAATTAAAGACAAACAAGTTAAAGGTAAAAGTTATAAGACCATCTCCAAGCAGCTTGATGTTCCTGTTACTACAGTTGCACATATTATTCAGAAATTTAAGCTCCATGGGACTGTAGCCAACCTCCCTGGACATGGCCGCAGGAGGAAAATTGATGACAAATCAAAGAGATGGATAATACGAATGGTAACAAAAGAGCCCAGAAAAACTTCTAAACATATTTAAGGTGAACTTCAAGCTCAAGGAACATCAGTGTCAGATCGCACCATCTGTGGTTGTATGAGCCAAAGTGGACTTTATGGGAGACGACCAAGGAGGACACCATTGTTGAAAAAAATCATAAAAAAGTCAGACTGGAATCAGGCAAACTACATGTTGACAAGCCACAAAGCTTCTGGGAGAATGTCCTATGGACAGATGAGACAAAAATTGAACTTTTTGGCAAGGCACATCAGCTCTATGTTCACAGATGGAAAAATAAAGCATATCAAGAAAAGAACACTGTCCCTATTGTGAAAAATGGAGAGGCTCTGTTATGTTCTGGAGGCACAGGGTGTCTAGAATCTGTGCAGGTTACCATGCAATCTCAAGACTATCAAGGGATTCTAGGGAGAAATGTGCTGCCCAGCGTCAGAAAGCTTGGTCTCAGTCGCAGGTCATGGGTCTTGCAACAGGATAATGACCCAAAACACACAGCTAAAAACACAAAAGAAAGGCTAAGAGGAAAACATTGGACTATTCTGAAGTGGCCTTCTATGAGCCCTGACCTAAATCCTATTGAGCATCTTTGGAAAGAGCTAAAACATGCTGTCTGGAAAAGGCAACCTTCAAATACGAGACAACTAGAGCAGCTTGCTTTTGAGGAGTGGGCCGAGTTATAGCCACATAAAGTGACCGTGGTCAGATTTAAAAATTAAGGCCTGGTCATTAACCTACAAAGTGGATTGGTCCTTAAGGGGTTAAACCCTAAGGCAAAGTAAACATCAGCACCCAGCCTGACATGTGACAGATCATTGAATTCTATGTTTTAATGCTTTCTTCATGCTGTCCTCAGATTATATAACACTAACATGCTGACAGATTTCCTTTAATAATAATTAGTGAAATATGTACTTTTCATTAATTGCTATTAATTAAGGGCTTATTGTAACTTCTATATACTCACTTGAAACATTCACTTGTTACTTGAGAAAGGTTTTGTTATGGGACAAAAATGCTGCTACGTAGGCTAATAAATAGTCCTGTATTACTTCAGATCTGATTACAGTGCTGCTTACATTTCTACATATACCGTCTAGTGCCCACATTTTAGTACTTTGGGGTGCTTCATTATATACGCACGTGGTCAAAATTGTTGGTACCCCTTGTTTAATGACAGAAACGCCCACAATGGTGACAGATCTAACTTAAATATGACACAAGTAATAATAAATACAAAATATATGAAAATGAACAAATAAAAATCATATATTGCTTTTCAACCATGCTTCCACTGAATTTTAAAAAAAATATAACTCATGAAATAGGCCTGGACAGAAATGATGGTACCCTTAACTAAATATTTTGTTGCACAAACTTTTGAGGCAATCACTGCAATCAAAAGATTCCTGTAACTGTCAATGAGACTTCAACTATCAACCTCGACAGGTTAATCGACCGATCACAGCAATCTTCCCGTGCCTTTCAGCGGTCAGACAGCTGTCAGCACTGAACTGTCACTGCGTGTTTACACGCAGTGACAACTTTAAATGCATGACAGGCATAGCCTGTCCTGGTGCGGGAACTGACTCTCGGCCATAATGGGCTATGCCCGTCATTGGATGTTTAGGGGTTAATCATCCGGTGGTTATTATTGTTAGGACTACAGATGCTACAGCAGAATCCCACTCCTGGTCCGACTCCGCCCCTTAAAGTGATATGTAGCTCCCTGTCTGTTACACCCGGTCCCCGTGCTGGCTCGGCACCCCGGTCAGCCACTGCACTCCGTTCAGGCCACTTACCTCGTGCCCTGCACAATGTCCTTGTACAGCAGCGTGCTCCTTGAGTGCTCCATGCTGCTCCTCGGCGTCCGGCCAGCAGGTCTCCAGGCAAAACTATTAGAGCATGCGCGTGCTTTCCCCTGGCTTCTTAAAGGGACAGCGTGCATTTTTCAAATCTGGTAATTATCCAATGGCAGCTATTTTTGGTCACTCCTCCATAGGGAGAGTGCCGGAGCAACGAGTATCTATCATTGCTACATCTGGTTCTGTTCCTGACCTGTCTGCACTGCATTTGCAGTCTCTGTGCATTCTCTCATGCTATCTGTCTCCACAGATTATCTGTATCCTGATAACCCTGGCAATCTCTGCAATCATCTGTGCAAAAGCCATTCCATTCCACCAATAGACATCCGAGTCCGTGGACTGTGACTAGTTTACTGGAGCTTGCTAACTACCAACTACCCGGAACCAGAACCCGCCTCACTACGGACTCTGTTGTGAGCTCATTTTCTCGTTCACCTCTGATGTCCAATGAACTCCCTCTGCTGGTGAAAGGAGGTGGTGAAACTGATTTGGATGGGAGAAACCTGTCATCTGAACAGGTGGATTGCGATTGGACATCCGGAATCTCTGAGTGGATATAAGGCTGCCGACGCCCTGTAAGGTTGCTGGTGATTTCTCTGCTCTGAGGTCTGGCCTCCAGTTCAGTTCCTGTCTTCTGATAGCTAAGTTTTGCTCTGTTATTGTTCCATGAGATTTTGTCTGATTTGCTTAGTTTTGTGTTCAGCCAGGCCCAGCTGGGGCTTTGCTGAATTTCCATTTTGTCCCTGATCAGTTAAATCTCTTTTGCTCTGTCTTCAGAATATATCAGAGTGCTGATATAGGGATTTTGAAGTCTAGTGACTTCAGGGCCGTTTTTCTTATCAGACGTGTTGGGACATTTTTGGTAGGGTTTTTGCGGATTGCAGCTAGCATCTTTTCTGTCCTTTCCTATCTAGTTAGTTGGTCCCCATCGTTTGCTCTGCCTGTCTTTCTGTCTGTGTTTGTGTTTTCATCTGTTTTCACCGACAATACATGTTGGGGGCTGTCTATTGCTTTGGGGTCTGCTCTGGGGCAATTTAGATTTCCCCTTTCTTTCCTTAGGCTTATTTAGCTCTCCGGCTGTGACGAGGTGTCTAGGATCACCGTAGGAACACTCCACGCTACTGTTAGTTGTGTGAATAGGATCAGGGGTCTGCAATCCGTTACCTACCAACCTCTCCGGACTTAGCTTGCATTTTTGTTTTTTCCTCCTCCGGTGACTCATTCATAACAGAATCACCAGCCATACCGCAGATTCTAGGGTACTCAATAGCAGGAAAGAATTGTAAAAAAAAAAAAAAAGTGTCGGAATTTTTTTTTTAATGTATATTTTTTCCTCTTTTTCTCTGGGGCCGTAGGAGGAATTTTTTCTTAATGGAGATTAAGCAATTGTCTGATCGTGTGGAGCAGCTTACTGCTGAAGTGCGGGGAATTTCCGCCTATCTTGCTCATTCACATGCTGCTGAACCAAAGATCCCTACTCCTGATGTGTTTTTTGGGGATCGGTCTAAATTTTTGAATTTTAAGAATAATTGTAAATTATTTCTTGCCTTGAAGCCAAGCTCATCGGGGAGCTCTGCGCAGCAGGTTAAAATTGTCATCTCTTTGCTGCGCGGCGATCCCCAGGATTGGGCGTTTTCTTTGACACCTGATGATCCTATTCTAACTAATGTGGATGCATTTTTTCAAGCCTTGTGGTTGTTGTAATGCTATTGATCAAGCTGAAAAAGCCCTGTTGGCTTTGAGCCAGGGTCAGGATTCTGCAGAGTTGTACTGTCAAAAATTCCAAAAGTGGGCGGTCCTTACTACCTGGAATGATGGTGCCTTGGCAGCTCTCTTTCGGAAGGGTTTGTCAGAAACTGTAAAAGATACTATGGTGGGATTTCCTGTTCCCTCTGGTCTTGGCGATTCTATGCCATTAGCCATTCAGGTTGATCGGCGTTTACGTGAACGTAAAATTACATGAGAAATGTTGCCACCTGTTGAACAAATGTCTGAACCTATGCAATGTGATAGAGTTTTTTCTAGGGCGCAACGTCAGGAGTTCAGAAGGCATAATAAGCTGTGTTTATTCTGTGGAGATGCCTCTCATATTATTTCTGTCTGCCCTAAATGAGAGAAACGTTTTGCACACACATTTGCTGTTGGTGGTGTACAACCTAAGTTTCTTCTGGCAATTACTCTGATCTGCTCCCTGTCCACATTTTCCGCTAAGGCTTTTGTGGATTCAGGAGCGGCTCTGAACCTGATGGACTTGGATTTTGCTAAACGTTGTGGGTTTCCTATGACACCTCTGCGGACGCCTATCCCTTTGAGGGGTATTGATGCTACTCCTTTGGCGAAGAATAAACCTCAGTTTTGGACCCAGGTGGTAATGCGGGTCGCCCCAGACCATCAAGAAAATTGCAGATTTTTGGTGTTGCATAATTTGCATGATACCATTGTTCTGGGGTTTCCCTGGTTGCAAATCCATAATCCAGTTTTGGATTGGAAATCTGTGTCTGTGGTGAGTTGGGGTTGTCGGTGTGCTCTTAGTGACTCTCCTGTTTTCTCCACCTCTCCCCAGTCGCATGATGTTCCTGACTATTTGGCTGATTTTTATGATGTATTTAGTGAGAATAAGTCTGCATCTTTGCCTCCTCATAGGCGTTATGACTGTGCAATTGAGCTGAGCCCTGGGTGTAAATTTCCCAAGGGTCGACTTTTCAATTTATCTGTACCCGAGCACGAGGCTATGCGATCTTATATTAAGGAGTCGTTGGAGAAGGGTCATATTAGACCATCCTCTTCACCCTTGGGTGCTGGCTTTTTTTTCATGGCCAAGAAAGATGGTTCATTAAGGCCTTGTATTGACTATCGTTCCCTCAACAAAATTACTGTTAAATATCAGTATCTGTTACCCCTGATTTCTGATCTATTCTCCAGAGTTAAAGGTGCTTGCTGGTTTACAAAGCTTGACCTCAGGGGGGCGTATAATCTTATTCGCATTAAGCATGGGGATGAATGGAAGACGGCGTTTAATACTCCGGAGGGACATTTTGAGTACCTGATGATGCCTTTTTGGGCTCACTAATGCCCCTTCTGTCTTCCAGTGCTTCATGAATGATATTTTCCGGGACTTTGTGGATACATTTTTGATCATCTATCTGGATGATATTTTGATCTTTTCCAGGGATTGGGACTCTCATGTGGAACATGTTCGGACTGTGTTCCGGAATTTGAGGGAGAATTCCCTGTAAGTTAAGGGATCGAAATGCCTTTTTGGTGTACAGAGGATTTCATTTTTGGGATTTATTTTGTCTCCGGCAACTATTGAAATGGACCCGGCCAAGGTACAGGTTATTTATGATTGGGTTCAGCCCACTTCTTTGAAGGCCCTCCAGAAGTTTTTGGGTTTTGCTAATTTGTATCGTAAATTTATAGCTAATTTTTCTGGTATTGCCAAACCATTGACTGATTTGACTAAGAAAGGTGCTGATGTGCTGAATTGGTCTCCAGAGGCTGTTTCTTCCTTTCAGGAGCTGAAGCGGAGGTTCACTTCTGCTCCAGTTTTGCGGCAACCTGATGTCTCACTCCCGTTTCAGGTAGAGGTGGACGCTTCTGAGTTGGGTGCAGGAGCTGTTTTGTCCCAAAAAGATCCAGTAACATTTAAAATGAATCCCTGTGCTTTCTTTTCCCGAAAGGTCTCCCCATCTGAACGCAACTATGATGTGGGGAATCGGGAACTGTTAGCCATGAAATGGGCATTTGAGGAGTGGAGACATTGGTTGGAGGGAGCTAGACATCAAGTTGTGTTCCTCACTGGCCACAAGAATTTGATTTACCTTGAGTCGGCCAAACGCTTGAATCCTAGACAGGCTAGGTGGGCCTTGTTTTTCACACGTTTTGATTTTGTAGTCTCTTTTCTTCCAGGCACTAAGAATGTCAAGGCAGACGCCCTCTCTAGGAGTTTCTTTGCTGATTCTCCTATTGTGACCAAGCCTGCTACCATCTTAGGTGAGGGGGTAGTTCTTTCTGCCATCTCGCCCGATTTGAGATGTGCTCTGGAAGAGTTTCAGGAGGACAAACCTGAGTGTTGTCCCATTGGAAAATTATATGTTCCTGACCAGTGGAGAAAGAGAGTAATGTCTGAAGTTCATTGCTCCGCATTGGCTGGTCATCCAGGTATTTTTGGTACTAGAGATTTTGTGAGTCGGTCTTTTTGGTGGCCCGCCTCATCTCGTGATGTCAGGAATTTTGTGCAGTCCTGTGGGACTTGCTCCCGGTCTAAACCTTGTTCTCGCTCTAGTGGGTTGTTGATGCCTTTGCCGGTCCCCAGGAGGCCATGGACCCATATTTCAATGGATTTTATTTCTGATCTGCCTGTCTCTCAGAGAATGACTGTTATCTGGGTGATTTGTGATAGATTCTCTAAGATGGTCCATCTTGTACCACTCCCTAAGTTGCCATCTTCCTCAGAGTTGGTGCCCTTGTTTTTGCAACAGGTGGTTCGCTTGCATGGGATTCCTGAGAACATTGTATCTGACAGAGGAGTTCAGTTTGTCTCTAGATTTTGGAGGACTTTTTGTTCCAAGCTGGGAATTCAGTTGTCCTCCTCTGCGTTTCACCCTCAGACCAATGGGCAGACGGAGAGAACAAACCAGACTTTGGAGTCTTATTTGAGATGTTTTATCTCTGCTGATCAGGATGATTGGGTCTCATTTTTGCCTTTGGCCGAATTTGCTTTAAATAATAGAGCTACTTCTGCCACTTTGATGTCACCTTTTTTTTTGTAACTTTGGGTTTCATCCTCGATTCTCTTCAGGGCAGGTGGAGTCTTCTGCCTGCCCAGGTGTTGACACTGTGGTGGAGAGAATGCACCAGATTTGGGACCAAGTGGTGGATAAGTTGTCTCTCTCCCAGGAAAAGGCCCAGCGGTTTTCCAACCGGCATAGGACCATTGGTCCCCGGTTTAAGGTGGGTGATATGGTTTGGTTGTCATCAAAGAATATCTCTATGAAGGTGGCTTCTCCAAAGTTTAAACCTAGATTTATTGGACCTTACAAGATTTTGGAGATTCTTAATCCGGTCTCTTTTCGATTGGCTCTTCCTCTTACATTTAAGATCCATAACGTGTTTCATAAGTCTCTGTTGAAGAGGTTTGTTGAGCCAGTAGTTCCTGTGGTGGCACCTCCTGACCCTGTTTTGGTTGAAGGTAATGTGGAATATGAGGTTGAGAAGATACTGGATTCTCGTCTGGCTAGACGGAGACTCCAGTATTTGGTTAAGTGGAAGGGTTATGGCCAGGAGGATAATTCTTGGGTCTCTGCATCTGATATTCATGCCGAAAGATTGGTTCATGCTTTTCATCGGGCCCATCCTGATCGGCCTGGTGGCGTGGATGAGGGTTCGGTGACCCCTCCTCAAGGGGGAGGTACTGTTGTGAGCTCATTTTCTCGTTCACCTTTGATGTCCGATGAACTCCCTCTGCTGGTGAAAGGAGGTGGTGAAACTGATTTGGATGGGAGAAACCTGTCATCTGAACAGGTGGATTGCGATTGGACATCTGGAATCTCTGAGTGGATATAAGGCCGCCGACGCCCTGTAAGGTTGCTGGTGATTTCTCTGCTCTGAGCTCTGGCCTACAGTTCAGTTCCTGTCTTCTGAAAGCTAAGTTTTGCTCTGTTATTGTTCCATGAGATTTTGTCTGATTTGCTTAGTTTTGTGTTCAGCCAGCCCCAGCTGGGGCTTTGCTGAATTTCCATTTTGTCCCTGATCGGTTAAATCTCTTTTGCTCTGTCTTCAGAATATATCGGAGTGCTGATATAGGGATTTTGAAGTCTAGTGACTTCAGGGCCGTTTTTCTTATCAGACGTGTTGGGACATTTTTGGTAGGGTTTTTGCGGATTGCAGCTAGCATCTTTTCTATCTAGTTAGTTGGGCCCCATCGTTTTCTCTGCCTGTCTTTCTGTCTGTGTTTGTGTTTTCATCTGTTTTCACCGACAATACATGTTGGGGGCTGTCTATTGCTTTGGGGTCTGCTCTGGGGAAGTTTAGATTTCCCCTTTCTTTCTTTAGGCTTATTTAGCTCTCCGGCTGTGACCAGGTGTCTAGGATCATCGTAGGAACACTCCACGGCTACTGTTAGTTGTGTGAATAGGATCAGGGGTCTGCAATCCGTTAGCTACCAACCTCTCCAGTTTTCTGGACTTAGCTTGCAATTTTGTTTTTTCCTCCTCTGGTGACTCATTCATAACAGGACTCTGCTACTATTTATGTTATCCCTTTTGGTCCCGCTGGGGCAGCTGCCACGTGTCCGGGGTCTAACTGGAGGCAGCACCTGTGTCCTCCGGGTATCCCATTTTGGTCCTGTCTGAGGGGCTTTACTACGGGTACCCGAGGCTCACTAGTTACGCCACCTTCGGAGCCCCCCCGGACCGTGGTCCCGAGGTTCCACTTTAAAAATAAAAAACGAATGTGAACTTCACCA
The DNA here is from genome assembly GCF_039654945.1 of Dendrobates tinctorius. Lineage (NCBI taxonomy): Eukaryota > Metazoa > Chordata > Amphibia > Anura > Dendrobatidae > Dendrobates > Dendrobates tinctorius. The sequence goes on from NW_027361793.1 coordinate 987,174, forward strand.
TCTCTGCCTCCGCTTCCATTCGTTACAGATTGCTCTGGCCATGGAATCCGCTGGACACCAGAGGCCTCCGACTATGGAACTGTGCCAAGAGGTGACCCATTAAAAAGATCAACAGGACAAGATCATGACTTATCTACGTAACCTGTCCACCCGCATGGATTCCCTGCTGACCTCGGGTGCTCCTGATTCATCTACCAGCACCCAGATACCTGCCGTCACAGCAAGCAAGGGCCCTCGCCTTGCGGCTCCTACCTGCTTCCTTAGTGATCCCACCCAGTATCAGGGTTTTCTCAGTCAGTGCACCCTACACTTCTAAATCTTGGGGCATAGGTTTGCTTCTGACAGAGCCAAAGTGGGCTTCATTATGTCACATCCAGCAGGAGAAGCTCACGCCTTGCCAAATCAGTTATGGGAGACAGGAAACCCGCTGGTTAATGATCTTCAATCTTTCCTAGAGACTTTTCGCAGAACCTTCGATGAGCCTGGCCGTGTCACGTTGACCGCTTCTGCTTTGCTTCGCATACGCTAAGGAACTCTCACGGTGGCTCAGTATGCTGTTAAGTTCCGCACTCTCTCGTCTGAGTTATCCTGGAACAATGAGGCCTTGGTGGCTACCTTCTGGGAGGGCCTATCTGGAGAAATCAAGGATGAGCTGGCGGGACGGGACAGGCCTACCACCTTGGATGATCTGATATCCTTGGCAACCCGGATTGACCTGCATTTTCAGAAGCGTTCCATGGAGATCAAGTGAGACAAGAGGTCCTACCACCCAGACTCTAGCTCTTCCAAAATGGCTACCTCTCCTCCTTCTCCTGATGCTATGGAGGTTGATCGAGTAAGTTTGAGAAGCCGCCGCCAGGAGGCGCGTCGCAAAGAAGGAAGTTGTCTCTATTGTGGTAGTTCCGAACACCTGATCCGCTCCTGTCTAAAGAAGTCGGGAAACTCCAGTGCCTAGGTTCGGTAGGAGAGGCCACCCTAGGTAGAGAATATTCCTCTCCTTCATTGCAGATTTCGGTCTCCGTGTCCTGCGGAGCAATAACATTTTCTGGACTCTGTCTGTTGGATTCCGGAGCCGCTGGGAATTTTATCCAGCAGACGCTGGTGGATTACTGCTTACCAGTCCAGTCTCTTCCCAATCCATTGCGGGTGACCGCTGTCGATGGCAAGCCACTGACCGAACCTGGCCAGTTACAGACTGAGCCAGTGGAACTCCGGGTAGGTCTAATGCGTTCCGAAAGAATCCTTTTTTATGTGTACCCTGCTTTGTCTCACCCCTTGCTTTTAGGTTTGCCATGGTTCCAGAAACACGAACCAGTCCTTAATTGGAGAACAGGTGAGATTCTGCGTTAGGGAGATTCCTGCACGGACCAATGCTTAACCCGGATTGAACCAGTTTCTCCCCCTGTCCATCCTGCTACCCTGCCTGAGTTACCATCCTCATACTGGTCCTTCTCGGATGCCTTTGGGAAAAAGGAGGCTGAGACTTCCCACCACAGGTCATATCTTCTTCCTGGAACATCTCCTCCCCATGGGAGAGTTTACCCTCTTTCCCAAGCAGAGACTCAAGCTATTTCGGGCTACATCCAGGAGAATTTGGCCAGAGGATTTATCCAAAAATCATCGTCACCGGCAGGAGCAGGATTCTTCTTCGTGAAGAAAAAGGATGCATCCTTGCGGCCCTGTATTGATTACCAGGGACCAGATCACGTTAAAAAGCAGGTACCCTTTGCCTCTCATTTCAGAACTGTTCGACTGTCTCCGAGGGGCCAAAATCTTCACCAAGTTGGATCGCAGAGGGGCCTACAATTTGATCTGAATCTGGGAAGGAGATGAATGGAAAACAGCCTTCAACACCTGTGATGGTCACTACGAGTACCTGGTAATGCCGTTTGGCCTAAGCAATGCACCCGCTGTTTTTCAGGAGTTTGTCAATGACATTTTCAGGGATCTGCTCTATACCTGTGTTGTTGTCTGCCTGGAAGACATTCTGATTTTTTCAACTAACTTGGCCTTGCATCGGAGACAAGTACGCTTAGTCTTACAGAGGCTCTGAGAAAACAGACTGTATGCCAAGTTTGAGAAATGCCTCTTTGAACAATCCTCTTTGCCTTTCCTCGGTTGCATTGATTCCTCCACAGGATTGAAAATGGATCCAGAGAAGTTGTCGGCCGTACTCAGGTGGCCTCGTCTTTCTGGGCTGAAGGACATACAGTGATTCCTGGGCTTCGCCAGCTACTACAGACAATTCATTCCTTCTTTTTCCACCCGAGTGGCGCCCATCTCAGCTCTCACCCGGAAAGGTACAAATCCCAAGGATTGGCCTCCTGAGGCAGAGGAGGCTTTTGTTTCTCTCAAAAAGGCCTTTGCTGTTGCACCTGTCCTCCATCGCCCTAACTCTAATGAACAATTTTTCCTTGAGGTAGACGCATCCTCCATAGGTGTGGGAACAGTACTTACCTAGAAATCATCTACTGGCCAAATGAACTCATGTGGTATTTTTTTCCAAGGTTTTTTATTCCTCAGAAAGGAATTATTCCGTTGGAGATCGGGAATTGCTGGCTATCAAATTGGCTCTGCAGGAGTGGAGGCATCTTCTTGAAGGAGCTCTTCATGAGGTAGTCATATTCACTGATCACAAAAACCTTGAATCCCCATCAAGCCCGCTGAGCTTTGTTTTTTGCCTGATTTAATTTTGTTCTTCATTTTCGTCCAACTGACAAAAATGTCAAGGCAGACACACTTTCCAGAGTCTTTTTGCCTCCTGATCAAGAGGAAGAACCTCAGCACATCATAGAACCCTCATGTTTAGTTGCTGTTGCTTCTGCTGATCTTAACCTGGCTTCCCCCTGGGAAAACTCTCATGTCTGCTCCTGAACGTAGTCGTGTCCTTCGGTGGGGTCACTCTTCCAAGTTGGCTGGTCACACCTGGTCAGAGGAAGACTCTGCAACTCATCACCTGTTACTACTGGTGGCCGGCTATGGCTAAGGATATCCAGGAGTACGTTGCAGCCTGTCCTTCCTGTGCCCGTAACAAGACTGTCAAACGCCTACCTGCAGGTAGGCTTGCGCCTCTTCCAATTTCGTCTGCTCCCTGGCAGCACATTGCGATGGACTTCATCACAGATCTTCCAATCTCATCTGGCTGTTCTGTGGTGTGGGTAGTGGTGGACCACTTCTCTAAAATGGCTCACTTCATTCCACTACCCGGTCTTCTGACTGCTCTAGAACTGGCGGATCTATTCATTCGGCACATCTTCCATCTCCATGGTTTCCCTCTCCACATCGTGTCCGACAGAGGAGTCCAGTTCACCTCAAAATTCTGGAGAGTAGTTTGTAAACTGGTAAAAATAGAACTGGATTTTTCCTCAGCATACCATCCTCAATCCAATGGACAAGTGGAGAGGACTAATCAAATCCTGGCTGGATTCCTGCGTCACTTTGTCAACGAGCATCATGACGACTGGGTAGACTTGCTGTCCTGGGCAGAATTTTCCTACAACAACCAAGTAAGTGAATCTTCTGGAAAGTCTCCCTTTCAGATTGTCTTTGGACTGCAACCCGGAATACCTCTTCCCATCTCCGGATCATCTGGCGTTCCGGCTGCCGATACCTTCTCTGAAGATTTTTCAAGGTTTGGAGGGACATCAAAACTGCTCTGGAGAAAGCCTCCCAGCGTATGAAAAGGCATGCGAACAAGAGACGTCTGGACGCGCCTACCTTTCGCCCCGGAGACAAGGTATGGCTCTCCTCCAAGTATATCTCTCTGAAGTTCCCATCCTACAAATTGGGCCCCCAGTTTATTGGACCATTTGAAGTCTTGGGACAAATCAATCCTGTCTCTTATAAGCTGAAGTTATCTACTTCTTTACATGTGCCTAACTCCTTTCATGTTTCTCTCCTCAAACCAGTAGTTTTGAGCTCCTACTTTAAGGACCCGGGTACCACTCCTGATCCTGTCTTGGAGGATGATGTTTTTGAGGTAAAACATCCTGGCCATCAAGAAAGTAAGGGGTAAGACCTTTTACCTCGTGGACTGGAAAGGCTTTGGTCCTGAGGAGAGATCTTGGGAGCCTAGAGAGAACATCCAGGCCCCTCTCCTTCTTAAAAGATTTCACGCAGGCTTGAAAAAGAGGGGGCATAAAGAGGGGGATACTGTTACACCCGGTCCGCGTGCTGGCTCTGCACCCCGTTCTGCTGCTGCACCCTGTTCAGGCCACTTACCTCGTGCCCTGCACGATGTCCCTGTACAGCAGCGTGCTCCTTGACTGCTCCATGCTGCTCCTCGGCATCCTGTTCCCTCCCCCTCCTCCAGCTCCTGGAGTCCGGCCAGCAAGTCTCTAGGCAAAACTATTAGAGCACGTGCGCGCGTTCCCCTGGCTTCTTAAAGTGACAGCATGCATTTTTCAAATCTGGTAATTACCCAATGGCAGTGCACTGGCTGCTATTTCTGGTCTCTCCTCCATAGGAAGAACGCCGGAGCAACGAGTATCTATCATTGCTACATCCGGTTCTCTTCCTGACCATGTCTGGCCACACCCTCAGGGGTTAAATTCAGTGCCTAGGGTCGATGACGTCCTCTTTCTGACCCTTGTAAGCTTTTGTAGGCTTTTGTTCTGAGGACCCCACGTAACCACCATGTCCAAACCCATGATCGAGGCCCTGCAGCAGAGAGCAGCACAGGAAGGTGAGCCATGGTTACAAGCCCTTATAGGCGGCCTCAGGCCTCATCTCCATGTGCCCTCTCATAATCCCCTATCAGCGCCACGGGCCTTCCCTAACTCTAGTCCCCCTGACCCCTCTCCAGGCCCCGGGACTTCCTCTCAGTCTGCCCCCCCCGACGGACCAACCTGTTTCATTATCCAGTTCGCCTTTGGTTCCCTCCGTTTCGGCTTCCCCCACCGGTGCTGCAGTGTGGGAGGGCAGGCACTCCATTCGATCCTTCCAGCCTCCACAGCGCCTTTGTCTGTCAGGGTCGGCTGTGCGCTCGACTCCATGCTCTTGCGCCATGTACCCCTCTTGTTGTCCCAGGCTGGTGGCGGGGGCCTCAGGGTGTGCGCTGCGGGTCCTGGCCGTGGTAGCGGCTCCAGCATTGCATGCCCGGTCGGCCTGGGTCCGGGCCCCTGCGACTTCCGCCAGGGTCATGCTGAGGCCCAGAAGGCCCCGCCCACTTCCGGTCGATGCGGAGCTGGGCCAGAGCACTCGCAGCAGCTCCAGAACTCCAGCGTCCAGGCCCCTGCGACTTCCGCTGATGTCACAGCCGGGCCCAGGATAGCCCCGACCACTTCCTGTCTGTGGGGAGCTCGGCCTGTGCTGCAGACTGGCCAGGCCCGAGCTCCACAAGCTTCGGGAGACCAGGACACCCGACTGGTTCCCAGGCCACGGGACCGGGTGTCCTGGATCGGGCCCCCCACACAGATGTCACACCTCCTGACGGGGCCCCCACAAATTCCCCTGTTATGAATGAGTCACTGTAGGAGGCAAAAACAGAAATACTAGCTAAGTCCAGAAAACCAGAGAAGTTGGCAGCTATCGGATTGCAGACCCCTGAACCTATCAACAACAACTAGCAGTAGCCGTGGGGGGTTCCTACGGTGCCCTCGACCCCTCGATCACAGCCGGAGAACTAAATAGCCTAAAGACAGAAAGGGAAATCTAAACTGCCCCAGAGCAGACCCCAAAGCAAGAGGCAGTCCCCAACATATAATGACGGTGAAGCAAGATGAAAAAACACTCACACAGATAGAAAGATAGGCTGAGCAAATGATGGGGCCCAAGCTAACTAAATAGGACAGGATAGAAAAGCTGCTGTCTGCAATCCGCCAAAACCCTATCAAAACAAGAGCCAACAGACTGATAGGGAAAAAAGCCCTGAAGACGCTAGGCTTCAAAAAGACTATATCAGTACTCAGGTATTTTCTGAAGACAGAGCAAAAAGGAATTCAGCTCACCCCAGCAGGGAATGGCAGAAATCCAGAAAAACAAGGCAAAACAAAACCAAAACACAAATGCAAAAAGCAGAGCAGAAAACTTAGCTTTAGAGGAGCAGGAATCAGACTGGTCTCCTAGAATCCCTCAGAGAAATCACCCGCAAGGCAGAAGGGCGTCGGCTGCCTTATATCCAGTCAGCAATTCCAGTCACCCAGTCATCATCATTCTGCTCAGGTGCTTGGTAATCAGCCTCACTACCTTCCTTCACCAGAAGAGGGAGTTCATCAGACCTCAATGGTGAAGGGGAAAATGAACTCACAACATTCCCCCCTTAACCCCACACCTGATCCGCAGTGTCTCTCCAGCAGGCGCAGCTACACTGCCTACTCGGGACGACTCGGGGTCAGGTGCCAGAATCCAAAATGCTGCTGCAGAGCGTGCTGCCCGGTCCAACCCGACCTTTCATCGCGCTCTGCAGCATATACAGTACATCTCAAAAACATGTAACACAAGCACTCCAACCACACATTACGCTCCGCCAACCCCCTCAATAACCCAAACATGTACTAGTGACGAACAATCCACATTAACCCCTCTTTCTTATTCTTATCCCACACTGCGTCTTTAGCAAATAGAACGCCATCCCCCTCGCCACGCATTACACCTCCAGTTTCGGGCCATAGCCAGTCTATTAACCCCCTCTCCCTTTTACCTGAATCTAACACCCCTAGTACACCCCATAACCACAGCGGTCATAGGCACACATGCCGCAGACCCTCCTCCTCTGAGGATTCCCACCACCATTCTCGCTGTCCCTCTGTCTGTTGCTGTTCCCGCTACAGACATAGACGCAGCTCAGACAAGAGCCGCCGCAGGTCATGGTCCTCCAGATGGCGTTCACCCTCCACATCCAGACGGTCCGACACATCCGAGGGTCACGGCAGGCATTCTTGGGTATCTGGCAGAAGACGTCACACAAGTTCTTCATCCTTGGCTGCCAGCCGGAGGGAAACTTCAACACCTCTCAGGGCCTCCAGCCAGATAGTCATCCATGAAGGAGCGGAGTTCTGCCATCATCAGCAGTCACTCTGCCTCAGGCACACGACAGTTGTCAACTGCCAAGTGCTCCATCTTTGGCTGCCAGCTGAGGACACCCATCCCTATCTCCCAGGGCCACCAGCCAACACCGACCCAGTCGGGGTAGCTCTATCACCAGGAGACACTCTGTCTGCTCCAGACAGCAGTGAGTTTTGTATTATCGATGAACAAAATAATGTACACAATACAGGAGAGAACGAATTAGCATCTGCCATCAGGGCGCTAGTTCACCACTTGAATCACCCTGGAGGGTCAACCGTCACCAGGACAACACCTCAATCAGCTAGCCTACACAAGGATGCCTTTTTTTGCAGAATTACAGTAGCCCGCTAGGTGCACACATAGACCTATAGACAAAGCAAAAAAATCTGGAATAATGATTATGTAGACACATGGTCACTTTTGTCAGCAGACCAACAGTCCGTGGATAAGGAAAGAAGGACTGGCGAATGGTCATATGATAGAAATAGAGGAAAAATAGCACATGCAATGAACAACTGGCTACAGGCCTTCGCAGTCCTCGGCTGCATTATGGGTCAAAAACATTCAGAACGCTGCTCCGAGTTATTTATTTATCAGGATTTAATATACAACTCATACAAGTCTCATGGCGGTTTTTCATGGAGGCGCAATGACGAGGAGTTCCGTAGGCGGCTAGCCCTGCAACCCGATCTAGGATGGGGTGTAAAAGCGACAGAAGTCTGGCTATGACTAATGCTTTCTCAAAAGCATCCCCCTTTTTCATCAACGGCCACTAGTTTCTCAACAGCCACAGGCCAGAACTCAGTAGTCATACGGAGACCAGGGGCCTGCCTGTTATATAACGATGGAAACTGCCGCTTCCAGGCGTCATCTAGATATAGACACGACTGCTCAGCCTGCGGTGGCGGACACCTTGCATCAAGGTGTACCCACCATGCAAACAAGCGGGTACGAGGCAAATCCCCGGTGAACGTTAACGCCATGGGCCCCTGGCTAAACCTTTATCGCAATAAACAAACCCGGTAAATATCGGCTAATACATCACCTTTCCTACCCTAAAGGCGATTCGGTTAATGATGCAATAGCCCCCAGAAGACACGTCTGTAACCTACACTTCGTTTGACAGAGCAATGGAACTCATGCGCGCAGCGGGGTCTGGTGCCCTGCTGGCAAAATCCGACATAGTCAGCTTTCCGCTTATTGCCTGTGCACCCTGAATGCTTCCATTTGTTGAGCTGTAAGGTGGACCAGCTGTTTTATTTTGACATGTGCCTACAAATGGGCTGCTCCATCTCATGCCACTATTTTGCACTTTTCAGTACCTTCCTAGACTGGGTAGTGCGACATGAAGCAGGCAGCAATTCAACGATTCACTATACCTAGGTGACTTTTTGTTTGTCGGACCCAGGGACTCTAAACTCTGTTCCTTCCTCCTCCAAAAGTTTAAGTTTATATTTCGGCAATTTGGCGTACCACTATTACCGGAAAAAACGATCGGATCGTGCAACGTACTCCCTTTCCTTGGCATCGAAATAGACACCAATGAAATGGTTTTTCATTTACCGGCGGATATATTACAAAAAGCACTGCAAACCGTAGAAAGTTTCCTCGAAGCTAAAAAAGTCACCCTTCTGCAGATGCAGTCTTTACTAGGTTTGCTCAACTTTGCTTGCCTTGTAATGCCAGTGAGCAGAGCTTTTTCGCGCCGATTATCGTTGGCAACAAAGGGCATTGCCCAGCCGGGCCTCAGAATTAGACTCAACCGCTCCCTGAAAGCGGATTTGTTGGTCTGGAAGACATTCTTAGAATCCTACAATGGGCATACATGTGTCATGGCACAGGAAATGCCAAGCAAGGACTTAGGTCTAGCAGAAGGTGGAGATTTCACAAATGGTTTTATCGCAATCTACAAGGACCAATGGTGCAAAAGCAGCTGGCCAGACTTATGGACCGTAGCCACCTGGGGCCGCAACCCAGCACGGTTAGAATTTTTTTCCATACTAGCATCAGTCGAGCTTTGGGGTACCCAATTAAAAAATGCGATCTGATTTTTAACCAAACACCAGGGAACTGCAAAAAATTTAAACAACATGTCCTCTTCTTCCCCGCCTGTTCTCGCGCTGCTGCACCGCCTAGCACTATTATGCCTTAGACACAACATCTGGTGTTGTGCCAGAGTTACGTTTATGGTAGATAACATGGTTAACTCTCTGTTTTCTTCCGATTGGCAGGCCTTCAATGTCTTCCTCCCCAACACACAACCATCGGGCCTACAGTGTCCTCCTTCTCTTTGGCAAAAAAACCCCTGTTTGGGAGAGAACAGACAAATCGCGGCGCCCTAAGTGCGTAAACACAATATTGTAGTCTTTAAAGGGTGCACAATTTTATGCACTCACCTGATAGAAGACTAATATAGCTTTAGATTGTGTATCCTCAAAAATCCTTCCTTTTGGGATACTTCTCAGTAGACAGGGCTTGCAGCTTGCCTCGGGTGGATCCAAGTGAAAGAGCCAGGTTCAGGCTCACACAGGATGAGTAAATCAAGAAAGGCACATCCAGCCCATAAACGGCAGCGCTTCCCAGGACTCACATCCAAAGATGATAGTCCATATTTTTTTATTTCATAGGTTAAAAAAGAGATACAACGCGTTTCAGATACAGTGTATATCCTTCATCAGGTATCATAAAAACACAGTACAAATCCTAATAGTATAAAATTCAGTTACATTTATATATAGTAGCAACCTTTTATCCCAGTCTCAGAAACTTGATTTAGGGTGTGGACCAAGTTCAGGAACACACCCACTGATTGATCCCACCTTGACAACATAGATGCAAGAAGGAAAGAAAAAAAAAACCCAGAGAGAAAAGAAAAAAGGCAACGTTCAAACTCTCTCTATGATATCATTCAATCCATTTGGATATAATGTTTCCAGACGATATATTCAAAACGTTTCTTTCCGGTTTAAAAGAGCATTCCTATTTGCAACACCAGAGGGTATCTGCTCCACCGGAGTTACTTTTAGGCCGGAGTCACACTAGAGAGGAATACGGACGAGTGAGAGGCGTTACAAGCATGCATTACACACGGACCAATGATTCTCTATGGGTTTGCTCCCAACAGCCGTATATTTGTCGTCCGTATTCTACGGTCCGTGTCAATCGCAGCATGCTGTGATTGTCAGCGTACTACGCCTGTAATACGCCAATCCAAGTCTATGGGTGCGCAAAAAATACGGATTACACACGGACCACACGTGTGACTTGCGAGAAATACGCAGGTCTTTTGGCTGGTGACAGGAAATGGGCCAATCCATCATCAGGAAGCCTAGACATGCAAATGAGCTCAAAAAGCGCTCCAGACATCCAGGAAGTACGCCTCCACGGAGTACAGCAGCATCATGGCGCCATATTTCCTAAATGTGGAGATGCTCATTGTACTGGTGGAGGAGCGGACAGAACTCTGGGACCAACGTGATGCCCATTATGCGAACCGGGCAAGAAAGGAGGCGTCATGGAGGCGCATATGTCGCCAGATGTTCCATGATTTTGGTGATCGGCCACGTGAGGAGCAGCAGAAACTGAGTAAGCACAAGCCAAAAAATGATTAAAATTACCTCACATCAAAAAATGCATACAGAATCAGCCCCCCCCTTCCTGTGCTTGTACTTTTTTCCTCATGAGACAGGTAGATTTTGATGTGACACATGGTTTTACATTGCCATAATTTGGCCCAGGCCACAAGCTCCTCATCCTCTTGGCCAACCAAGTTATTAAGTGTAGTTACTTGATACATGAACTATTCTGACCCTGTGTATCTGGCCTGGATGTCCCAATTAGATATGCCACCCTGGGTAGAAAGCACACCCCAGAAGGCCACATGCCTAGACTACTGGTAGCAAATTTGACCGATCAAATAAATTAAATTGAGAATATTTCCTGTCACATTGCAGTGGAAGATGTGATGAAACGCTGGCGCAGCATCCGCGATTAGTACAGGCGGGAACGTCAGCAGCGGTCCAGGAGTGGTGATGCAGGCTACGTCAAACGAAAATACATCTATTATGACCGCCTCTCCTTCCTCGCCCCTATTCTGGATCTGAGACCGTAAGTAGATACCTCACACCACATTACACCGATAATTTACAGGGCCACAAATATTAATGTATTTTTGGCTCTGTTCTATTTCATAACAGAACTTTGTCCAACCTTACGGATAGAGGAACGGGCTCAGATACAGAGCCCATCGTTGATCCTGTAGGGGATGAGGTGGCTGGCTCATCTTCTCCCCCTACAAGAAGCATGGGTGAAGAATCCTCTCAGGAGAACCCATTGCCTGCGCCACAAACCTCACCACCAGGACCGTCTGCTGCTGCACCATCACCCATACTGGAGGAGCAGGGCAACATGAGCAGCAGCCCAACTGCCCAGATCCGGGGCTCCCCACAGCCTGCTGTAACATCCCGGCGAGGGCGAAGAAGGCGCCAGATCCCTGCCCAAGATACCCGGACCAATGTGGACACAGGGGTCCTCAACTATCTGGCTAGAGTGAATACAGATGATGGGGAGGAGGCATACTCACGTAGCCTGGCCCTTTATCTATGTGCCCTTTCCCGTGAGGTGAGGTTCCGTATTCGAGGATGTTTTCAGATCCTGCTTGATGCAAGCACACCCCGCAATACCCCATATGAGCTGTTTGAATATCTGGAGAGGTGGCAGCTTTCCCCCCGAAACCTAATGCGCGTGAGACCACCCACACAGATGCTTGCTCAAGCAGGCTCTGAAGATCCTCAAATACGTGGGCCTACACCTCACCCCCTTCATCCCCCTACCCAACCTTTACAACAGCAGCAACATATGTCTGCCTCTAGCCAACCCCACCAATATGGCCACTTTTTCCCACCCAGTGTTGGAGGCTGGTCCCAACCTGGTTGGGGACGACATGGCTATATTGGTGGGTATGAGACACGGGCCTACCCGAGTCAACAAGATGCCCCTCATCATTATTACTCTGGCCAGTACCCCCAACAATCCCAGGAGGAAGGACACTACCCACATCATGGGCAACAGTATGCCCCCACACAGGGTGATGTTGGGCAAAGTAGCCAGCAGCAACCACAGGCTGCTCTTCCGCCTTCTCCTTCCCCAACTTTCCACAATTTATAAGAGCATAAAAACATGCACATTCTTTACGCATACCGTACATCAGTGTCCATAAGCGGTCTGATGCCAGGAGATGTCCAGTGTGGTTCAACTGGTGCTCTAAATCCCAATCCAAAAGAAAAAAGAGGTGGTCTCCATCATCAAAATTATATAAAGAGATAAAACACACATTTATTAGGAAGGTTTGCAAATCATATTAATAAGCCACCATGACAGGCAAGGCTACCTTACGTGTTTCTGACACATATTACATGTCTGTAAAAAAGACAATATTTCACCAAGCTATACTGGGAAAGTCAAAGGATCAAAATAGACTACTCACTTGATAATGCCTAGAAAAGGCGTGCTGCCCTTATTCAATTAGTCACTTTTTGGCAGCTAAATATATTCCCGAATCAAGGCGAACAGCCTCAAGAACATCACGCTCTCTATGTATTATCAAGTGAGTAGAGTTTTTAAATGCACCTCTAAAAAATGTTTTACCTGTGGGATCCTAGATCACGGGGCTAAAACGATCAAATGTAATAATACTGGTGGTGAGGTCTTTGAGATTTCACAAAGACTCAGCTGTAACAGTGATTTTGTTGTATATGTAATCACATGCAGTTGCGGTTTGCAATATGTAGGACGCACTGTGCAAACACTGCGGTCCCGCATTAATGGTCACAGAAATAGAGCAAAAACCGGCTTTTTAAAACATAGTCTCTCAAGGCATCTACTAATTAAACATAACAAAATTTTTAACATAAAAGTAACTCCGGTGGAGCGGATACCATCTGGTGTTGCAAATAGGAATGCTCTTTTAAACTGGAAAAAAACGTTTTGGATATATCGTCTGGGAACATTATATCCAAATAGATTGAATGATATCATAGAGAGAGTTTGAACGTTGCCTTTTTTTTTTTCTCTCTGGGTTTTTTTTTATTTCCTTCTTGCATCTATGTTGTCAAGGTTGGATCAATTAGTGGGTATGTTCCTGAACTTGGTCCACACCCTAAATCAAGTTTCTGAGACTGGGATAAAAGGTTGCTACTATATATAAATGTAACTGAATTTTATACTATTAGGATTTGTACTGTGTTTTTATGATACCTGATGAAGGATATACACTGTATCCGAAACGCGTTGTCTCTTTTTTAACCTATGAAATAAAAAAATATGGAATATCATCTTTGGATGTGAGTCCTGGGAAGCGCTGCAGTTTATGGGCTGGATGTGCCATTCTTGATTTTCTTCTTCTCTTTGGGACATGGTGGCCAATCACTGATGCCCTTAACCCCTTCACGACCTTTGACGCCACGTAGGCGTCATGAAAAGTCGTGCCAGAACGACCCATGACGCCTATGTGGCGTCATGACTTTAAAGCCCCCCTGCGGGTCGGGTGACCTAGGTCACTGAAAGGTCACCTGACCCGCAGATACAGTGGGCTTTGTTCTTCGCCACAGGGGGCGTGGCTTCGCCCCCACGTGGCTACGATCGCTCTGATTGGCTGTTAAAAGTGAAACAGCCAATCAGAGCGATAGTAATATTTCAGCAATGAAAATTGATGAAATATTACAATCCAGCCATGGCCGATGCTGCTGTAGCATCGGACATGGCTGGAGACACCGATTCCACCCCCCCCACCGGCGATCGCCCCCCCGCAACTGAATGACAGCGGCGATCTGCCGCCGCTGTCATCATCTGCCCCCCTCCCATTCCCTCTGCTCCCCGCCAGCTTCCGATAACCCCCTCACCCCCTCTCACCTCCCCCGGCACCTTCTAAGTCCCCCTGTCGCTCCCGGTGTCCGGCGGGTCCGGTTCATGGGCGCCGCCATCTTGGAAAATGGCGGGCGCATGCGCAGTGCGCCCGCCCAAATCTGCCGGCTCCAGATTCCATTCTTTCATTTTGATCACTCTCACAGTGATCAAAATGAAAGAAAAAGTAAATAAACCCCCCGATTATCACCCCCATAGGTAGGCACAACTAATAAAGTAAAGAAAATATTTTTATTTTTATTTTTCCATTAGGGTTAGGGTTAGGGTTGAAAAGAGGGTTAGGGTTGAAAAGAGGGTTAGGGTTAGGGTTGGAAAGAGGGTTAGGGTTGGGAAGAGGGTTAGGGTTAGGGTTGGGAAGAGGGTTAGGGTTAGGGTTGGAAAGAGGGTTAGGGTTAGGGTTGGAAAGAGGGTTAGGGTTGGAAAGAGGGTTAGTGTTGGAAAGAGGGTTAGGGTTGGAAAGAGGGTTAGGGTTGAATTAGGGTTAGGGTTGAATTAGGGTTAGGGTTGGAATTAGGGTTAGGGTTGGAATTAGGGTTAGGGTTGGAATTAGGGTTAGAATTAGTGTTAGGGTTGGAATTAGGGTTAGCGTTGGAATTAGGGTTAGGCTTGTGGTTAGGGATGTGTTAGGGTTAGGGCTGTGGTTAGGGGTGTGTTGGGGTTAGGGTTGGAGTTAGAATTGAGAGGTTTCCACTGTTTAGGCACATCAGGGGGTCTCCAAACGTGACATGGTGCAACCATTGATTACAGCCAATTTTGCGTTCAAAAAGTCAAACGGTGCACCCTCCCTTCCAAGCCCTGACATGTGCCCAAACAGTGGTTTACCCCAACATATGGGGTATCAGCGTACTCAGGAAAAATTGCACAACAACTTTTGGGGACTAATTTCTCATGTTACCCTTGGGAAAATAAAAAATTCGGGGCTAAAAAATTATTTTTGTGGAAAAAAATGATTTTTTCATTTTCACGTCTCTGCATTATAAACTTCTGTGAAGCACTTGGGGGTTCAAAGTGCTCACAACACATCTTACATACGTTCCTTGGAAGGTCTAGTTTCCAAAATGGGGTCACTTGTGGGGGGTTTCCACTGTTTAGGCACATCAGGGGCTCTGCAAACGTAAAGACGACCGCAGACAATTACATCAAAGTCTGCATTTCAAAACGTCACTACTTCCATTCCGAGCCCTGACGTGTGCCCAAACAATGGTCCCCCCCCACATATGGGGTACCAGCGTACTCAGGACAAACTGGACAACAACTTTTGGGGTTCAATTTCTCCTGTTACCCTTGTGAAAATAAAAAATTGCAAGCTAAAAAATCATTTTTTGAGGAAAAAAATTATTTTTTATTTTCATGGCTCTGCGTTATAATCTTCTGTGAAGCACTTGGGGGTTCAGTGTGCTCACTACACATCTAGGCAACTTCCTTATGGGGTCTAGTTTCCAAAATGGGGTCACTTGTGGGGGGATTCCACAGTTTACGTACATCAAGGGCTCTGCAAATGTAACATGATGCCCGCAGACCATGCCATCAAAGTCAGCATTTCAAAATGTCACTACTTCCCTTCCGAGCCCTGACGTGTGCCCAAACAGTGGTTCCCCCCCACATATGGGGTACCAGCGTACTCAGGACAAACTGTACAACAACTTTTGGGGTTCAATTCATCCTGTTACTCTTGTGAAAAAAAATTGCTGGCTAAAAATCTTTTTTTTTTGAGGAAAAAAAATGATTTTTTATTTTCACGGCTCTGCGTTATAAACTTCTGTGAAGCACTTGGGGGATCAAGGTGCTCACCACACATCTAGATAAGTTCCTTGGGGGGTCTAGTTTCCAAAATGAGGTCACATACGGGGAGTTTCTACTGTTTAGGCACACAGGGGCTCTGCAAATGTAACATGACACCCTCAGACCATGCCATCAAAGTCAGCATTTAAAAATGTCACTACCTCCCTGCTGAGCCCCGACGTGTGCCCAAACAGTGGTCCCCCCCCACATATGGGGTACCAGCGTACTCAGGACAAACTGGACAACAACTTTTGGGGTCCAATTTATCCTGATACCCCTGTGAAAATAAAAAATTGCGGACTAAAAATATTTTTTTTAAGAAAAAAAAATATTTTTTATTTTCATGGCTCTACGTTATAAACTTCTGTGAAGCACTTGGGGGATCAAAGTGCTCCCTACACATCTAGATAAGTTCCTTAAGGGGTCTAGTTTCCAAAATGGTGTCACTTGTGGGGGAGCTCCAATGTTTAGGTACACAGGGGCTCTCCAAACGCGACATGGTGTCCGATAACGATTGGAGCGAATTTTCCATTCAAAAAGTCAAATGGTGCTCCTTCCCTTCCGGGCCCTGCCGTGCGCCCAAACAGTGGTTTATGACCACATATGAGGTATTGCAGTACTCAGGAGAAATTGCCCAACAAATTTTAGGATCCATTTTATCCTGTTGCCCACGTGAAAATGAAAAAACTGAGGCTAAAAGATAATTTTTGTGAAAAAAAAGTACTTTTTTTTTTACGGATCAATTTGTGAAGCACCTGGGGGTTCAAAGTGATCACTATGCATCTAGATAAGTTTCTTGGGGGTCTAGTTTCCAAAATGGGGTCACTTGTGGGGAAGCTCCAGTGCTTAGGCGCACAGCGACTCTCCAAACGCGACATGGCAAGCGCTAAATATTCCAGCATATTTTCCATTCAAAAAGTAAAATGTGCTCCTTCCCTTCCGAGCCCTGCCGTGCGCCCAAACAGTGGTTTATGACCACATATGAGGTATCGGTGTACTCAGGAGAAATTGCCCAACAAATTTTAGGATCCATTTTATCCTGTGGCTCATGTGAAAATGAAAAAAATTAATGATAAAAGAAAATTTGTGGTGCAAAAAATAAAATGTCCATTTTTTCCTTCCACGTTGCTTTAGTTCCTGTGAAGCACCTGAAGGGTTAATAATCTCCTAGAATGTAGTTTTGAGTAGCTTGAGGGGTGCAGTTTTTAGAATGGTGTCACTTTTGGGTATTTTCTGCCATATAGACCCCTCAAAGTGACTTCAAATGTGAGGTGGTCCCTAAAAAAATGGTTTTGTAAATATTGTTGTAAAAATGAGAAATCGCTGGTCAACTTTTAACCCTTATAACTTCCTAACAAAAAAAAATTGTTTCCAAAATTGTGCTGATGTAAAGTAGACATGTGGGAAATGTTATTTAGTAACTATTTTGTGTCACATCACCCTCTGGTTTAACAGAATAAAAATTCAAAATTTGAAAATTGCGAAATTTTCAAAATTTTCGCCAAATTTCTGTTTTTTTCACAAATAAACGCAAAAATTATCAACCTAAGTTTACCACTAACATGAAGCCCAATATGTCACGAAAAAACAATCTCATAATCGCTAAGATGCGTTAAAGCGTTCCAGAGTTATTACCTCATAAAGGGACACTGGTCAGAATTGCAAAAAATGGCCAGGTCATTAAGGTCAAAATAGGCTGGGTCATGAAGGGGTTAATCTGTGCCTCAGTGACACCGGCTACCTGGCAGGTTTATGGTAAGGAATGGGAAGAATGGTGCTCGTTAATTAAAGGAAGACCAGTCGATACATGTGATCGGGCGAGATGCAATGTGTTAGTAGAACTTTTGAATTACCTCAAGTGTAGAGGCGCGTCAGGAACATTAGCGCAATGGCATTTATCGGGAATAGCCTTTTTCTTTCAGCTTTTGGGATGGGCGGACGTAACTAAATATTTTTTCATCAAGCAAGCCGTTAAAGGCTGGAAAAGGCTTCAACCTAGTCAGTAATGTCGTCGCCCCGTTTCTTTAAGTCTGTTGTGTGATATTATCTCAATCTCTATAACAGTGTGCAAGTCACAATACGAGTCAACCCTAATATCTACAGCGTTCATAATCGCATTCTTCCGAGAGCTTCGCATTAGCGAGCTGGTGCCACAATCAAAAAGAGCATCAGTAGGTGGGTTAATCAACGAAGACCTCGTCATATGTGGCGACGCTTTGCGCATTAGGGTGCGGAAATCTAAATGCGATCCCACCGGTAGAGGGACGTGAGTCTTGGTCAAGGCATTAGACGGCCCTATATGCCCAGTAAAAATAGTCAGAAGCTATACGGTTATAAGACACGAGAGTAGTTTCTTTCTCTCACACACCGATGGGTCCCCGGTTACTAAATATCAGTTTCACGCAATCTTTAAACAATGCTTAGAGGCGATCGGCGTTAACCCAAAGGAATACGGGACCCATTCCTTCAGAATAGGGGTGGCCACCGAAGCAGCTAGGGCCGGCGTATCGGAAGTTGAAGTACAGAGATTGGGCAGTTAGAAATCTGCATGTTTTGCAAGATATATAAGACCAGACCAGCTCTAACACATCTTGTCTCTTACAGGCAGCTGTAAGCCCACAGTTTGGGTAGTGGGACATTCTTTTGTTTATTGGGCTTACAAAAGGGCCAAACTACGCCCGAGTGGAACAAATTTCGGCTTCCCGGAACTGGAGGTCAACTGGAGTGGCATCAGAGGGCTCCGGTGGCAGCAGATCTTCCCAGAGATGGTCAATATTGCTAAGACAGCCAAAGAGCCGGTGGTACTGGTGTTACACGCAGGCGGTAATGATTTGGGCAAGAAAAAAGGTGCCGAGCTCTACACAGTGATGTCAACGGACATAGAGCCTTTTGCCTGTTTATTACCAGATATGGTGGTGGTGTGGTTGGAGATAATACCACAAGGGGTCTGGCATGGAGCTTAGGATGCAAAAGCTATTGACAAATCAAGGAAAAAGATTTACACAAAGATGGCAAAATTTGTCAGAGAAAACTACGGCATTGTTGTTTGCCACCACTAGCTAGAGGGAGGTAATTCTGATTTACTGAGTCCGGACGGCATTCAGCTTATGGATATCGGGCTCGATACATTTTCAACTAATTTGCAGGATAGTTTTGAACAGGCCCTAACGATGTTGTGTGGGGGTCGGAGTCCTGTGTAGGTCATACACATGATCCTCCGTGGCGGTAGTGTAGGGGGCAAAGGCTCGTAACCTCTCATCGGCTTGCTTGCCCAGCGGTCAGTGATGGGGCTTTCAGCGATGAGTCCGTTGCGAATTGTACTTGCCTATCTCTGCTTATAAATTTAATAAACTGTGACCAACTGTTACGGGGCTGGTGGAACGCACCAAATAATAAAGATGAAATAATATATAAGGTGCGTTCGCAGCCCAGGGCCCATCGTGCAGAGGTGACCAACTGCTGCAAAACAATGAGGGAAAGGCATGTAGGAGTAAAGCCTGACACCGGTACATAACCACTGAGCCGGTGCTAACAGACACGTGCGCCGTTAATTCACGTAATACGTGCCTGCCGGCGAACAACCGCAACCTGTTAACGTCACAGGTCACGGGGTGTGAACCACTGCTGCAACGTGTGCAGTATCCACCCTGTCGGACGCCACTAACCAGCCATATAACCGGGCTGGAAAGCGTTACTAAAGCGCAAGGCGTAACTAGCGGATGCTGCGATAGCAGTGGCCAAGGAGGCCTAAACTGGCCGACGCCCTAGGCGCTAGCGGTGGATGTGGAGCAACACTGCAGCGCTACGCAGTGTAGAGCTAACGTACTGACTCTAATCCCTCACCCTAACACATATGTAATATCCAAGGAGGGGGTAATTATAATGCGTCAGTCACCAGGCTCATTCATCCATCATCACACATACACTAAATGCATTCGCCTCAGAGTCTATCATAGCGCATGGCGGGGCGGACATGCGCGCCTTTTATAGCCGTGCCCTTCCGGAACCTTCCTGATCCTCCAGATGGACCAATCGAAACTGGAGATGGACCTGGGGATGTGACTCCCGATCCCCAATGGGAGATCGTCTCCTGAGCATGCTCAGTGGAGCGAAGGGAGAACTTAAACTCTGGAGTTTTTTGCTGCTGGACAGGCTGCATTGCCATAACTGGACCAGAGGTGGCAGCAGCAACCGAACCCACGATGCTGGTGTGGGCAGAACGCCGGGATCGTGGAGTCTGCTGAGCAGGCTCCGCTGCGGCTGGATGGGAATGGGAGACCGCAGATGGCACGGCTTGGGATTCCCGCTGTGCAGTGCCTGGAACCCGATGCCTAACATTACCCCCCCTAGGGCCCCCTCCCCTCTGATCCTCGCTGCGCTCAAACGCCACGATAAGGAGCGGGGCGTGGATATTCTCCACTGGCTCCCAGGTCTGAGCCTCTGGACCATGACTCTTCCAGTCCACCAAATAAAATTTTTTGCCACGCACCACCCTGCATCCCACGATAGCATTGACCTTGAACTCATCCGAAGACAAGTCGGATGTCCCGGCAGATGACTCGGAAAACCGGGACAAGTGGGCAGGTTTAAGGAGGGACACGTGAAAGGTGTCCGAAATGGCCAAGTGGGGAGGAAGAGCCAGGCGATAAACCACAGGGTTGACCTGCTCCAGGACCTTGAAGGGACCGATATATTGCGGAGCAAACTTGGTGGACTCGGCCCGCAGCCTGATATTTCTGGCAGAGAGCCACACCAAGTCACCAGGGGCAAAAGTTGGAGCTGGGCGCCGATGCATGTCGGCGGACGCCCTCATTCTCTCCTTAGAGGCCCGGATGGCATCCTGAGTGTGATCCCAGATGTCGCGTGCCTCCACTGCCCAGTCTGCCACCTTGGCATCAGTGGAAGATACAGGCATCGGGACAGGGACGCGTGGATGCTGGCCGTAATAAAGGAGGAACGGGGTCTGACTGGTGAAATCAGCTACTGCATTGTTCAGAGCAAATTCTGCCCACGGTAGTAATGATGCCCAGTCATCCTGCCTGGCTGAGACAAAGTGTCGCAGGTATGTGACCAGAGTTTGGTTAGCTCTCTCAACCAACCCATTCGTCTCGGGGTGATAGGCGGAGGACAAATTTAGCTCAATGCTGAGCAGACTGCAGAGCTCCCTCCAAAACCAAGATGCAAATTGGGGACGCCGGTCACTAACTATCTGTTAGGAACGGCGGAACTCACTAAATAAAAATATAAATAAAGTGCGTTCGCCGCTCGGGGTCCACCGTGCAGTAGGTGGTATAACCGCTGCTAGATGGTGGCAGAGCAATATGGCGGTATTGTGCACAGGGTTAACCGTCACCCAAGTGCACAGAGCAATCTCTGTTAAATCACAGAGATGCCTATGAACATAAACAAATACAATAGGGCTGAGCCTGTTAAAGTCACAGTGCTCAGAATAGTTACACACACGGTATAAGGTCACAGGAATAGCCAAAGATGGTGTTACTAAGTCCTTCTAGACCTACCGTGTGTGTAGCGTCGCAGCCGCGAACGCTTGAGTGGGCTGCTACTGCAGCGCGGCGTAGGACATTGCCGCTGTACGACAATGCTAAGCGCAAGCGCAATGTCGGACGCTAGCAGCTGTGGACTTTGAAGCAGAGGCGCGCTGGTGCTGGTACTGAACTCAATCCCTCACACAAGCGTAATATCAAAGGGTAGCGGTTTCAAATGAGTCATTCACCAGAATCATGCATTCCTCGTCATTCACACAGCAGCCGGGACCTTCCGGAAGCTTCCAGATCTCCGAGATGGACCAATGAGATCTGGAGCAGGACCTGAGCACATGACTCCTGATCTCCAATGGCAGATCGTCTCATGAGCATGCTCAGAAGGTGGATGGAAGGACTTAGCCTCAGGAGAGATTTGCTGCAAGGTGATATCCTCTGCAATCTCTTCTGCAGTGGATAAAGAGCAGGAGACTGCAGAATGTGAGGGTCTGGATTCCTGCATAGCGACCGCAGAAACCTGTCTCCTAACACTATCTTGTCCGGCATATGGTGCAAACGAAAAACGTGCTTAATGAACAACGTGGCGAGACTACAAGCAGAAGGCAGCCGCGCGAGTGGCACCAGATGCACCATTTTAGAAAAATGATCGGTGACCACCCAGATGACCGTGCTACCACTGGATTTGGGCAGGCCAACCACAAAATCCATGCTGACCATCTCCCAGGGTCTGTCTGCCACCGGCAAGGGATACAGTAACCCAGCCGGCCTCTGCCAAGAGGACCGGTTCCGAGCACAGGAGACGCATGCCTGAATGTATTCTCGTGTCCCGAGCCATGTGCAGCCACCAATAAGTCCTTGCCAGGAGTTCCATGGTCCGTCTAGTACCAAAATGACCACCCACCCCGGAGGCGTGTGCCCACGCGAGAACCTCTGGCCGCAGGCGGGGAGGGACAAAGGTCTTGCCTGGCGGCACTGACTCGAGAGCGACCGGGGCCACGGTCCTCAGACTCTCAGAGGGGATGATTAGCCGAGGCTCAGCCTCCTCCTCCTCCGCTGACACCAACAAGCGAGAGAGAGCATCAGCCCGGAAGTTCTTCTCACCGGACAGATAGTGCAGGGTGAAGCGGAAGCGGGAGAAGAAAAGTGACCACCTGGCTTGGCGAGAGTTTAACCGCTGGGCTGTTTGTAAGTACACCAGGTTTTTATGGTCGGTGTATACCTGGAAGGGAAACCGGGCTCCCTCCAGGAGATGTCTCCATTCGGAGAAGGCCAACTTCATTGCCAGCAACTCCCTGTCCCCGATGAAGTAGTTTCTCTCCGCCGGTGAGAAGGTCTTGGAGAAAAAGAAGCAGGGATGCTTCCAACCTTGGGCATCCTTCTGGAAAAGGACTGCCTCTGCACCGACGGAGGAGGCATCTACCTCTAAAATAAAGGGTTTAGTCACATCGGGACGATGGAGGATAGGAGCGCCAGCAAAATGGGTCTTAAGAGACGAGAAGGCCGCGGAGACCTGTTCCGACCAAACCTTTGGATTGGCTCCCTTTTTGGTGAGGGAGACCAAAGGAGTCACCAGTGTGGAGAAGTGGGGAATGAACTGGTGGTAATAATTAATGAAGCCCAAAAAACGTAGCACCGCTTTAAGAGAGTGGGGCTCCTGCCAGTCCATTACCGCCTGCAATTTGGCAGGATCCATTGCCAACCCCTGGGCCGAGATGATAAAGCCCAAGAACGGCAGGACTCCTGCTCAAATTGACACTTCTCCAACTTGGCGAAGAGAGAATTCACCCGCAAACAGTTGAAGACCTTACAGACGTCTCTCCGGTGAGAGGCCAAATCTGGAGAGAAGATGATGATGTTATCCAGATACACCACCACCGAGGTGGAGAGCCTATTGTGAAAAACATAATTCACAAAGTCCTGGAAGACAGCAGGTGCGTTACAGAGGCCGAAGGACATGACCAGATACTCATAGTGGCCATCCCTGGTATTAAAGGCTGTCTTCCACTCGTCCCCTTCCCGTATGCGGATCAAGTTGTAAGCGCCCCGTAGATCTAGCTTAGTGAAGATCCGGGCCCCCTGCAACCTGTCAAACAACTCAGAGATCAGGGGAAGAGGGTACTTGTTTTTCATGGTTATAGCATTGAGACCTCTGTAATCAATGCAAGGACGCAGCTCTCCACTCTTCTTCTGTACGAAGAAGAACCCTGCCCCTGCTGGTGACACCGACTTCCTAATAAATCCTCTTGCCAGGTTCTCCTGGATATATTGTGACATGTCCTCCATCTCCTGGAGGGATAGAGGGTACACGCGGCCTCGAGGAGGCTCCGCGCCTGGCAAAAGGTCAATCGGACAGTCGTAAGGGCGATGAGGCGGAAGCGTCTCAGCAGATTTTTTAGAAAAGACATCCACGTACTGCTGGTAGTGTCTGGGAAGCACGGAGAGATCCGCGGGCACTTCGGAAGGGGCTACTTGAACGCTCCCCCTCGTGCAACTTCCCTCACAGTCCTTGCTTCAGCCCAGTATTCTTCCCGAGGACCACTTAATATGAGGAGAGTGGCAACGGAGCCAGGGAACTCCTAGGAGAATCTGGTCGATGCCCTCGGGCATCATGAGCAAAGACAACGTCTCGTGGTGGGATAACGAGATTGAGCGCCCCAAGGGTGCTGTCTGGTGTGTAATCTGGGATGGTAGGGTTGAACCGTTGACCACCCTTGATGGACATGGGGTGAGGAAGTGGCACCAAAGGAACTGCGTGCTGCTGGGCGAAGGCCTTGTACATAAAGTTTCCCTCTGCCCCGGAGTCCACGCAGACCTCTACCTCCCAAGTGGAAGCACCACTCTCTAACGTCCCTCGGAAGGACAGCTTGGAGGAGAAAGTTCCTTTATCAAGTAGACCTCCTCCAAATACCACTGGACGCGATTGTTTTTCCGACCGCTGAGGACACCTGTTAGCCAGGTGAGCAGACTGTCGGCACTGGTAACAGCGTGCGGAGATTCGCACCGGGCGTGACTTGGGACCGTTGCGAGACATCTCCATAGGCTCTGGAGGCATGACTCCCATAGCGGGGGGTTCAAGAGGTTTGGAGAAGGTGGGAGCCAACCTAACCCTCTGTCTGGATTGTGCACGCTCCAACCCGCGCTCCATAAAACGGAGATCTATGCAGGTGGATTGGGTAATCAGCTCCTCCAGACTAACGGGAACCGCCCTGGTAGCTAGAGCATCTTTAACATGCTCCACCAAACCTCTCCAGAACACAGGGACGAGTGTCTTATCAGGCCATTCCAGCTTGGAAGCCAATGTTCGGAAGTGGATGGCATAATGGCTGTCTGAGAGGAATCTGTTATGAATGGGTCACCGAGGAGGAGAGCAGGTCCAGGCTAAGCCACAGAAAATCAGAGAGGTTGGTACCTAAGCAGATTGCAGGCCCCTAATCCTATCCACACAACTAGCAGTAGCCGTGGAGTATACCTACGATGATCCTAGATGCCTCGGCACAGCCAGAGAGCTAGCTAAGCCTAACGCAAGAAAGGGGAAATCTAAGCTGCCCCGGAGCAGACCCCAAAGAATAGATAGCCCCCAAACATATATTGTCGGTGAGACAAGATGAAAACACAAACACAGGCAGGAAAATAGACTGAGCAAATGATGGGGCCCACACTGACTAGACAGGACAGGAAAGGAAAGACACTGTCTGCAATCACGCAAAAAACCCTGCAAAAAGACCAACACGTCTGATGCAAAAAACACTGAAGTCACACGACTTTGCCCCCCACTATATCAGCACTCTGGTATATTCTGAAAGCAGAGCAAAAAGAGACCAATCTAATAGGGGATAAAACAAACTGGCACAAGCAGTAATATATGGGTGGTGATTCAGCACAGCCCCAGCCGGAGCTGGCTGACCAGCACCAAAAAGAGATATAGACAAAACCAGATGAAATGCAAACAGAATAGCAAATAAACCACTTAGCTGAACATGCAGGGACAGAGCTGGAGAAATCAGACCTCAGGAGGAACAGGAAGCAAATCACCAGCAGGGATAGAGGGAGTCGGCTGTCTTAAATCCCAATCTGAAACCCCAGATCTCCAATCGTCATCATCATTATCAGGTGGCAAGCCTCTGTTAATCAGATCAGCTCCAATACCTCCAGTAATCACCAGAGGGAGCCCAGAAAGAGAACTCGCAACCCCTCTGTCGATCTGACCAGCTCCACTACCTTCAGTAGTAACCAGAGGGAGGACACAAAGCGAATTCACAACAGGGATCCCTGTGTTAGTGCTAATAGCTGGAGAGAGGTGTCGTGAGTGACCCGTGGCCCCAAAAAGACCTGCTTTAGGGACATTAGAAACTGAGCAGTGCTCAGAACCACGGGGTCACCACGCTCCCACAGTGGAGTGGTCCATTCTAACGCCCTGCCTGACAGGAGGGAGATGATAAACCCCACCTTAGGCCGCTTGGAGGGGAATCGCGTGGCCACTAACTCAAGCTGGATAGAGCACTGACTCACGAATCCCCTACAGGTGGCGCTGTTGTGGCGCCCCCAGGAGTATGGTCGCCACAATGGCATTGCCTTCCTCCAGGGAGGGTGATGTCATGCTTGGAAGCAAGGAAGGGTCTCTCTAGCAGTTAACCATGTCATGCAACACAGTTCCCACTCCAGGCCAGCAGAGGGAGCTCTGAACCAGGATTGGGGAGGAGCGCTCTCCAAGGGCCAGGAGGGGAAATAGTCAGTCAGTGTGAGGAGGGCAAAGAGTGTAGACATGTGGAGAGAACCTGGAGGTTGAGCTGAGGATAGAGCGCTCCCTCTCAGTGATAGCGCATGATCTGGAGCCTGGTCTCCTTGGTTGTATGGATACTGAAGGTCCTGCAACAGAAACCAGAGGAATAGGAAGCTGTAAATGCTCTATTCCCAACTAAGACTCGGAGGCACAACAGCGACGGGTGAGCCAAAAGAGATAGAGGGCTACAACTGTCAGCCATACGAGGTAGTTCTAAGAGAAGATAAGAAGGAGGTACTTCAGTGTAAGGCCTCTTTCACACATCAGGTTTTCGCCATCAGGCGCGATCCGGCGCTTTTGACAAAAACCGGATCCGGCGAAATGCAATGCCGGATCCGGTTTCCCCCCCATTGACTTGCATTTGCGCCGGATCGCGCCGGATGGCCATGCGTTTCATCCGGTTTTCGCCGGATCCGGCAATGTGTCGCGATCCGGCATCTGGAAAAAACGGCTACTGTAACGTTTTTTGTCTCCGGCGAAAAAGCCGGACACGCCGGATCCGGCGTGTCCGGCTTTTTCAAACAATGAAAGCCTATGAGCGCCGCAATGCGCCGGATCCGGTTTTTTTGGTCTGAGCATGCTCAGTAGCTCTGCCCACAAGACACATATATAAAAGCATGACAGTGGGACCCTCAGCCACACCCAACATGCCACCCAGGACAGCAACCAGGCGCAGGAGAAGGCAGGAGACCACTGCAGCAGCACCATCAGCACCACCACCACCCCAAATGGAGCAGCATGCTGAACAACGGGAGGGGAGTCCAGCAGCAGATGAGAGACGGTAATTATCAAATCACCCATTCCTCCAAACTAGGGCCATGGAATATCAAGATATTCATTGCCCCTTTGTTTCTCTTTATTCAACAGCCGCCCAAGAGATGCAGCAGCAGCAACAGTGGCAGCACTGGAAACACTGGCAGCAGCAGTACCACCACCCAGAGGCATGGAGTCTGGCTAGCAGGAAGACAGTACATCTTCTTCTGGGAGCCCTCCCTCGCATCGTCAGCGTTTGACGGTAAGTTTTTATTTCCAAAATCCATCATCTCTGTAATATATGTCTATTCATTGCCTTTTATTTTAAAACAGGAATCACAAGATGAAGAGGAGCTCCCAGAAGAAGAAGGAAGGGGTGGACAGACACCTGGAGTGGGCTCACAATTGGTAAGTTTTTTGCATCAAACGCAGAAACACAACATCACACTACACACAACACATAGAAAACAATGTTCTGCAGACCACACACAGCAAACAAATGCCTACATCCAAAGACATAACATTTTTTGTTTTCTTCTCTAGTCTTCCCAATCTGGTGCTCGGCCAAGAGGTCCTCGCCGTGCCTCCCAGGGTCGACGGCGACAGCAACGCGGCGGTCACCAGCGTGTAAGTATAAATATTTTTTCTTTGTTTTTTTGCACTTTTTATTTCATTTCTTTTGTGGAGGCAAATTATGTTATTTTTGTCTTTTTCTTTAACAGCCTTCACAGCGTGCTCCCGACTCTGACGGTGAGGATGGAGGGATTGATGTGGACCACCTCATCGATCTCGTCAGAGAAAGGGAGCCGCTATGGAATATGGCTGACCGCCGCCATGCTGACCTGATCGTTACCCGACGACTCTGGGAGGAAATCTGTTCGCTCCTTGTGGACCGCTGGGAGGACCTCGATGCTCGGGCCCAGATTAAAGAGCGTAAGTATATACAGTACCGGTTGCTTGATGTAAACCAGTGTTTCCCGAACTCCAGTCCTCGTGGTCCCCACGGATCATGTGTTCAGGATTTCCATTTACTATGGAAATCCTGAAAACATGACCCCTGGGGACCATGAGGACTGGAGTTTGGGAAACACTGATGTTGTATACTAACTACTCCTTTCTTGTTTCAGGGGACAGAATTGTGAAGCGGTGGCGGTCTGTGAGGGATCGTTTCAAGAAGGAGTTCAATAAAGAGATGCGGGCCCCGAGTGGATCTGGAGGACGCAGGAGCAAGTACAAGTACGCACGAGCCCTGTCGTTCCTCCGGGAAACAATGGTCACCAGAACGTAAATATTACACACCACATGTGAAAAAGAAATGTTTAGATGTAACTTTTTTTTTTCAGCCAGGGCCATACCATGTCACTATTTTAATTGTTTTTTTTCTCTTTATTCCACAGCACGGTGAGCAGCACTCGGGAGCCTGCACGATTGGACCCTTCTGAGGCGATCCCTGAGGAGACCGGCACCGAGGGACACTTCGACCGCCCCGGTACATCTGCACCTTCCCAGCCTTCCCACACATCCGACCCATCTGTCCCATCCACCAGCACAGGAGCATCGTGGCCGCCTACATTACATGAAGCTGCTGGTGAGGAGATCGATTTCCCTTTACCCCACCCTTCTGCCCCTGCCACCTCTAGTAAGCCTGCGGGTACTGGGCGGCAGCAGCAGAGGGGTCAGGAAAAGACTTATGCGCCAGAGTTCTTGCATCTGAATGCATCTTTCCAGAACTGTCTAAAAGTCTTGTCAGAGCAAATCTCCGCAGGCTTTCAGCAGATCAACTCCAGCATTCTGGAGGTGAAGACACTTCTGCAAACCATGCATTCAGAAGCAAGATCTTCGCCAAACCACACCTTTTTCAGGTCTGTTGTGGAGCGCATGGAAACGCTCTCTCCTACCCAGCAGATGCATATAATGCATTCATGCCACGGTGCTCTCCAGCACGTTACCTCCCAACCTCCTCCTCCCACCACAGTAGTTCCTCCACCTGCACCCCCTCCAGCCACTTTCCATCCTCCCCCTCCTATTACATACCATCCACCTCCCCAGCAACAGCCACCTCCCCAGTACCAGCAACCTCCCCAGTACCAGCAATCTCCCCAGTACCAGCAACCTCCCCATTACCAGCAACCTCCCCAGTACCAGCAACCTCCCCAGTACCAGCAACCTCCCCAGTACCAGACATCTCCCCACTTCCAGCAACCTGCCCCGTACCAAACTCCTTCCCCGTACCAAACTCCTTCCCCATACAACTTGCCATCAACATCATCTGCTCCTACAGTCCCTGCCCAACCCTCCACTCCACCGCCCACCACCTCTTCTGCCTCCCACATGTCCACCCATTCTGTAGCTTTTTCCACACCTTCACCTCTAACTGTTCCTTCCCCACCACGATCCCAGTCCTCGCTCCACACTCCCAGTGTCGAAGTGTCCCGCAGCCCCTCCAGCACTATTTCCACCCCACACTACACCGAGTTATAATGTTTTTTGTTGTAATAAAAATGCCCATTTGGTTGATTTCAAACATTTATTAAAAAAGTTTTTTAAACTTTAAAAACATTTTACAAAAAAAAAAAATATTTTAAATAAAAGTTAAATTATCGTTTTACAATGGTTGTCTGTCATTTCTTTCTGCGGCGAACTAAGTTTAAAAAAAAGGTTAAATACAGGGTATTTCAAAGGTAAAAAGGTATTCAAAACCAGGTATATAACTGTGGGTAAATTTTAGCTTTTTGCCACAGTTGTGTTCCTGGTTGTGTTTGAAGCAAAGTATTTCACCTAAAAAGTTGTTTTTATTGTTGGTGATTTCCTAACAATGTACACAACTTTTGTTACAAGGTGAAATACTTTGCATAAAACACAACCAGGTACACACCTGTGGCCTAAAGGTAAAAATAGTAAGACCATGACAAGATAGCCAACTTTGGTTGGCAAAGGTATATACTGTTGGTCCAGAAGGTACACAAGTTTAGGGCAAAAATCTCTCACACTCTGTCATCCTGCCAGTGTACTCTGCCTTGAGGTGACATAAAGTATAGTGCAAAATTGTCCCTCATTACTGAAACCGTCACAGAACTTCTAGTGGTAATGTCATGGTAATCTTGCAAGGTGGTTTCTTCAGAGGTGTCCTCAATGGAAATGGGTTCCTTGCAGCTAACAAAATTGTGGAGTACCACGCAAGCTTTGATCACCTCGTCCACAGTTTCTGTCTTGAGGTTGATCGCAGTCAATAGGACCCGCCATTTGGCTGTCAGAATACCAAAGGTACATTCAACCATTCTTCTTGCTCTTGTGAGGCGGTAATTAAAAATGCGTTTTGTTCTTGTCAATCCTCTGCTAGAGTACGGTTTCAAAAGGTGTTCTGACAGCTGGAAGGCTTCATCCCCTACACAGACAAATGGCATAGGTGGACCAGATGTTTGCGGCAGCGGTCTAGGGGGTGGGAACTGGAAGGTGTTTCCATACAGTTTACGCCCCATGGCAGACAGTTTGAAAACTTGAGAGTCATTGGAGCGGCCATAGGCCCCAATATCAACAGCAATAAATTTGTATTCCGCATCAGCGATGGCCATGAGGACAATTGAAAAATATTTCTTGTAATTGAAATATTCCGATCCCGATCCGGCTGGCTTTACAATGCGGATATGTTTCCCGTCCACAGCAGTTCGGAAACTGACATATTCACTGATTCCTTCTTCAGGGATGGCTCCCTAGAGCAAGAGGAACCCTATATACTGGAGGCTATATAAGGGTTCCTCTTGCTCTAGGGGGCCATCCCTGAAGAAGGAATCAGTGAATTCCGCAAGGCGTAGGATTTGCCATTGC
Source organism: Dendrobates tinctorius (assembly GCF_039654945.1). NCBI lineage: Eukaryota > Metazoa > Chordata > Amphibia > Anura > Dendrobatidae > Dendrobates > Dendrobates tinctorius. The sequence continues at coordinate 1,017,744 of NW_027361793.1, forward strand.
TTTCTGGCCCCATCAGCGCCCCATAGGGCTTTCTTGCCTGTCACGTGATCTATCACGTGACTGTGACGTCACGCAAGGTCCTTCAGCTTTTTCGGACCTTGCAGGCCTGCTTTTGCAAGCGGCGGCTGGTACTCTTACAGCCTGCCGATATACACCTCCAGCTGCGCGCCAGTCACCGGCCGGGACGGCGGCATGCTAGGAGGTAGCACCCTTTGGCTCCAGTAACTTTTTATTTACCTGTGTCGGGGAGTATCATTGGGAAAGGACCTGGAAATCCACCCTGCATTCTGAAGACCTTTTTCCCTGCCTCGCCAGTTTTTAGCTTCAGTAAAGGTAATAGATTTCTTCATAAGATATCTTTATTTAACCAAGACACATTTAATTAGCGCAAATTAAAAAACAATCAATTAGTTTTAAATCACAGCATTACATACCAAAACTCAGCTATAACACTTAGAGATACAAACTACCACCAACAAGATTGCAGTGAAAGTGTGCTCTGATGCGAGCACATCCAATAAATGTGGCTTACCTTAAAGTCACCATCAGACGCTCTGCGGGTGAAACAGAGAAGCGGCAATAGGTGTCCGCTTTTCTTATGAGGTGTGCATTGCGCTCCACCAAGTAATCAAAATTCTCCATTTTCATCCGAACATATCCAAAAAATTTATCCGGGTTTCGTCTAAGGTCCATGCAGAGTGTAGAATAGACCCCACGCGTCATTCTCTTGGCTGTGATGGGGTGGATCCACAAACGTCGTCTACGATGCCTGATGCGCTGCTGTCTCGCTCTCTCCTTCTCCAGAACAATCACCCTCAAACGATTCGCCTCCGCTGTAAAATCCGCCAAAGTCTTCAAAATATTTCCAATCACAACATCCATCTTCGCCAGTAACTTGCTCTTCTCTCCAACCTGCACTTTCTCCTCTACAACCTGTCAAAGAAGGGCTGTAGGAACACGCTATATATAGTTTTTCAGTAGCCAATCCCGTTCGGAAGGCCACAAGGGTCAATTTTAAAAACCGGATCTGGCGTAATCCGTCAAAAAACGGAACAAAAACCGGATTAACCAGATGAGACGGATCCGGTTTTGTCTGTCATGAACAAGACGGATCCGGCAGAAAAACGGATCCGTCACATCTGGTTTTACGAAATATTTGCCGGATCCGGCGCTCCGGCACGACGCCGGATCGCGCCTGACGCCGAAAACCTGATGTGTGAAAGTAGCCTAACACAGTACTGGATGTACCTCAAGCCAGAGCTAGGAAGGAGACTACACAACCCATCTGATAGAGAGATCCCTGAGTTGCTTCCAGGCTAGCCTGCTCCTGTGCCATCTGTAACCAGGACCCTGGATTGTGTTTGCCAAGTAAAGGAAAAGAAACTGCACCCTGTTGTGTCCTTGCCTCCTTCCTGCAACATCCTCAGCACTGCTACATCTCTGTGCCAAACACTGCACCCTCTTCCTAAATATTCCGCTACACTGCCCTGGGACTAACAGCCCTACCTGTGGAGGGATACAACATCATTGCTGCACTACACCATCTGTCCCAGAGGATCTGCTTGCAGTGTCGGCTTAACACCTCCCTTGCTGAACACCACAGGTGGCGTCACGAATCACTTATAAACTTTATTCCCAACTCAACCCCTTTTACATGGGCGCCCAGGGCCACGGACCGGGTCACCGCTGCTGTGACAATCCCCTCTGAGAGACCGGCCCGGTACCGAGTACCCCACAGCCCTAGGAGAGCGATCCATTTTGGCGTCACGAACAGGATTACGGAGCCCGGTATCCCCGGGTCCTGTGTGCCAGAGACTGTTGTGTGCTATAGACTGTGAGCGAAATTGGCACCATTGCTGCCATTATCCCGCTGATTGGCGTGCGTGGGAAGAAAAAGGGGCAGGATTTCGTGGGCGGAGCATGCCGAAGAGCTCAAGGAAGTGAAGTGCCACGCGGGAAGAGAGGACAGCGCGCGAGAAGGGAGGAGCTGAGGCCTACAGTCGGTAAGCCAGCGCAACCCCGTGGCCTGGCCCACGTTAACTAGGGGGGAGGAAAATGTCTGAGGACAGCGCCAATGCAGCGGCAGACGCTCCCGCAAACCCCTCAGCGCCGCAGGAATCAGCACCCACCGCAGCGGTCCCCATAATGCCGCTGTCCATGCCCTACATACCGGGAGCAGCCTCGCTACCGCAGTACTTGGGTGAGTCACATAACCTGAGTGAATTTAAAGAGAGACTGTTCAGTTTGTTTGAGGTGTATCCTCTATCTGAAAGCCAGAAGGTGAACATCCTTATTGGGCAGCTAACAGGTGCAGCACAGAGAGAAGTAAAAGCCTGGCAGGACACTCATAAAGAGACTGTTAAAAAGATTTTGGCCAAGCTAAAAAGCACCTTTAACACCCGCACTGCAGCTGAAATCAAGATGAGTTTCTTTGGATGTAAACAGAAAGCGCAGGACAATATAAGGGATTATGCTCTTAACCTGCAGGAGGCGCTGCGAGCCGTCAAGCAAATTGATCCTGACAGCGTGAAAGAGGAAGCCAAACTGTTAAAGGAGCAGTTCATTGAAGGACTCATATCCAGTTATCCAGTACTCACAAAGCCCAGCTGCGCATCATAACCCTACAAAACCCTGACCTGGACTTTGCTGATTTCAAGGACAGGGCTATTCGGGTACCGCAGGAACCAACTGTCAACCGTCCAGCGCCCCCTAGGCGCCCAGCGATCACCTACCACCAGGAAGCAACATCTTTCCCTTCCATCCATGTGGAGGCTGATGCACAGACTCTGGATAAAGATCCAACGGAAGAACTGCGTCTTCAGGTCCAGGAGTTGACCAAAGGTATGGCTGCACTTACTAAGACCGTGCAGTCCCTGCAGGTGTCCTCCAAGGAGAAAATCCAGCTTGCTTCCAGTCCAGAGGATGTCCCGTCGCTCCGGAAAAGGAGAACCCCGCCACTCCGAGGGAGGAACAACGACCGCTATGACCAGGACGGACGACCCATCTGTCGTCGCTGCCACAAGGCAGGCCATCTTGCAAGATTCTGTTATTTAAACGAGCAACCCCTGGGGCAGAGGGACAACCCCCAGGAGTAGGACCACAAGGCCCAAGGAACTGGCGAGCCAAGTATGTTGGACGGAGACCAATCCTTCCTATGGTGATTGACGGCATCCCCATGAATGCTTTGCTGGACACTGGCTCCCAGGTGACCACTATGCCCTATATCCTCTACAAGCGGTATTGGGCTGACTCTGAACTCACCCGTGGCCCAAATGATGAACTAACAGTAGTTGCCATTAATGGTCAGTCTTTACCACAAGTGGGATGTAAATAAATTACTGTTAAAGTGGGGAGGGTGGAGTTAAAATCTCAAGGTCTGATAGTTGTGGATATTGATCAACGAGAATGTAATCCCATGATGACTCTTGGTACAAATGTAATTGAAAATTGTCTTTCCGAGGCTTTTGTCTTGTTGCAACAGGTGGCTGAGACTGCTGGTTCCAGTGAACAACGAGTCCTGCAGAAGGAGATCAAGGGCCTGATGCAAAGACAGCAGGTAGAACTCTCTGGCGGAGAAATTGGCAGCGTCAGAGTGAGTGATGCTTTCCCCATTGCAATACCCCCCAGATGTGAAATGTTGATTTGGTGTCGGGCAGCTATAGGTCTCAGAGGAAAAGATTACCAGGCATTGGTAGAGCCAGTATACTCTGATAGCAGGCCCACTGTCCTGACAGCCAGAGTGGTAGTTGATGTACGAAAACGGAGAGTACCTGTATGCCTTTTGAACTGTGGGGAGGAGGAGGCCACCATACCTCGGTATGCCACAGTTGTTAAGCTGCTCACTGTCAGCAACAACGCCATGCAGGCAGCAGAGCCCTTGGTCTCATCCGACCAGGTGGAGGACAATGGCTCTGTAAAGCAGCTGGAGGAGTGGTGCCAGCAACTGCAGGTGGGGACTGACTCTACACCTTCTTACCAGAAAAATGGGGTTTACAGGGTGACCCAGGAATATGAGCGGGTATTCAGTAAACACCCTCCAGATTTTGGGAAGGCAAAAGGGGTTCAACATCAAATCCCCACTGGAGATCATCCACCCATTAAAGAAAGGTACCGGGGTTATCCGAGACAGTTGTAGCCCCTGGGCAGCTCCAATAGCTTTTGTAAAGAAAAAGGATGGTACCATGAGAATGTGTGTTGATTACAGAAAAATTAACAGCATTACACATAAAGATGCCTACCCATTACCTAGAATTGAGGAATCATTAGCTGCAATTAAAACTGCTAACTATTTTTCCACCTTGGAGCTCACTAGTGGGTATTGGCAGGTTCCCGTGGCAGAGGCAGACAAGGAGAAAACAGCATTTACCACCCCAATGGGTCTCTGTGAGTTCAACTATATACCATTCGGGCTCTGCACCGCTACAGGAACATTTCAACGGCTGATGGAGTGCTGCCTGGGACACATGAACTTTGAGACAGTCCTGTTGTACCTTGATGATGTCATTGTTTTCTCCAAGACTTATGAAGACCATCTGGAACACCTGGCAGAGGTGTTTGAAGCCTTGTCCAACTTTGGCCTGAAGGTGAAACCTTCCAAATGCCACCTCCTGAAGCCCAAGGTACAGTACCTCGGTCATGTGGTGAGTGCAGAAGGCGTGGCACCAGACCCTGACAAAGTCACAGTCATCCGGGACTGGCTGAAGCCCAGCAACCTCCATGAAGTACGCCAATTCCTCGGACTGGTAGGTTACTACCGAAGGTTCATCAAAGGCTTTACTGAAATAGCCACCCCTATGCAAAATCTTCAGGTGGGACAGTCTAAGAAAGCCAAACAGAAAAGTTCCACCTTTGAATGGACCGAGGATTTAAAGAGATCCTTCACTCGACTGAAGATGGCTCTCACCGGGGATGAAGTTCTGGCCTATCCAGATTATGACAAACCATTTGTGTTGTATACTGATGCCAGCAATGTGGGACTAGGAGCAGTACTGTCACAGGTACAGAATGGCAATGAACGATTGATCTCCTACGCCAGCAGGAAGCTTCGTCCCACTGAAAGGAACTCTGACAACTACAGTTCCTTCAAGCTGGAGTTCTTGGCCATAGTCTGGGCTGTGACTGAAAGATTCAAGCATTGCCTAACTTCAGCCAAGTTTACCATCTTCACGGACAACAACTCGTTGACTCACTTGGAAACTGCAAAACTAGGTGCACTGGAGCAGCGATGGATGGCTCGGCTGTCTAACTATGAATTTACCATCAAGTACCGAGCAGGGCACAAGAATGCCAATGCTGATGCGCTGTCCAGAATGCCTAATCTGCCAGATGCAGGAGAAGACCCTGAGGCTCTTGAAGAAATAGAGTTACCTCCCTTCCACTGGCCAATTGCGGCCCAACGCGCTCAAGGAGTGAGAAACAGACGGTCTGGCTTGAAAGAGGTCACCCTAAATCCATTGCCCCATCATGAATGGGCAGAAACTCAGGATAATGACCCCGCAGTCCACCTGGTGAAGGAGCTACTGTCACAAGCTGACTCATGCCCAGAGTCGGATGCTCCTGAAGAAACCCAGCAGTTGTAGAAGGAAAGAAGTCAGCTGTTCATTTATGAAGGAAAGCTGTGTCGGAGGAGTATCAATGCCTGCACTCATGAGCTGGTCTGGCAGGTGATAGTCCCAAAGAGAGAGGCATCAATGGTCTTGGATGATACCACAATGGAGCTGGCCACTTCGGATGGAAAAAGTTGGAAGCATTGCTCCGGGAGAGATTCTACTGGGCTGGTATGAGGAAAGCCATTGAAAGGTGGTGCCGGGAGTGTAGACAATGTAATCTGCGCAGAAAGGATCGAAACAGCCAGAGAGCTCCTCTGCAGCCAATAGTAACCAAACAGCCACTCGAGTTGGTTGCCCTGGACCATGTGAAGCTGGTCCCAAGCCGGTAAGGTTACATCTATGCTGTTACCATCGTGGACCACTACTCAAGATTCCTGGTAGTTGTGCCTGTCAAGGATCAAACATTCAGGACATCAGCCAGAGCCTTCCAACAGCACTTTTGTAGACCACATGGGTATCCTGAGCGAGTGCTTACAGATCAAGGTCCAGCCTTTGGGGCAGAAGTGTCCCAGGAATTCTGTAACTTGTATGGTTGTAAGAAGATCCGGACAACACCGTACAATCCACAGACCAATGGCATGTGTGAAAAGATGAACCAGGTGGTGATTGACCTGCTGAAGACCTTGCCTTTGGAAGAGAGGAATCTGTGGCCAGAAAAGTTGCCAGATCTGGTAGACCTCTACAACCACATTCCTGTGAAATCCACCAACTGCACTCCAGCCTACCTAATGAGAGCGAGGCCTGGTAAGCTGCCTATTGATTTGGATATGGGAGTCCTTACACCTGAGGTGACGTCACCAGATGCTGACTGGGATACAGAAAGACAACAACAGTACTGTAGAGTACAAGAGTGTGTGGAAAAGAGTCTAGCTCAGGCAAGACAAAAACAAGAAAGGCACTACAATCAGCATGCACCTGCAGTTCCCTTGTCACCAGGAGAACAAGTCTTCAAGAGGAAAAGAAGACTGCATAAATTGGATGATCAATGGGATGCTGAACCCTACACCATTCTACCCTCAAACTTTGACAATACCAAGGTGTGCCTTATTCGTAAAGATGGAGGAGAAACCTCAGCAGCAGTATCGAGGGATCATTTGAAATTGTGCTCTGACCAGTTAAGAGAAAGAATGGAAGAACAAAATAACATCCAACCCATAGAAGAAGAAAAGATCAGCACTATACTTGGAGAATTCCCTGCAAATTGGACTAAAGTAAATGATGCCATAGTGGTGCCAGTGTTGACATTTCCCCAACTGGTAGTACAAGAAGAAGTGACTCATGAGAACTCTGAAAATCAGGAAGTTCAGGTAGCAGAAGCCCAACTAGCAGTGGAGCCGGAGAATCCTCGCCCTGCCAGTGGTGAATCTGTCCTACCCATGGTGAGACTAAGAGTTCATAGGAGGATACTACTCAGTTTACCCACACTAGAGTTACGCAGGTCTACCCGTACTACACAAGGTATACCGCCCATCAGATATCATGTATAGATAAGTTCATGTAAATGTTGAAATTGTGTGTATATATGTAACTGTTCAAGTTTGTGCCTACAGATATTCTGTAAGAAATTTCCTTTTTGAGTTTCCCGTTTGTTTTATGGACATTCTGGCCACAGGACTGTGTGTGGTCACTAACCTTGTACATAGTTCACCAATTGCCCAGGAATGGACCATGGACATTGATTATTGGACTTATCATCATAGGACTGTTTTTGGAGCTTTTGGTTTTTGTAAATTTTTCATTTTTCTTAAATCTTGTAACCTTCATATTGTTTATATGTTTATATGTTATTCATGTTTTCTTTTATCAGTCCAGGAGTGCTGATTTTCACTAGGGGAAAATGTGGCGCCCCCAGGAGTATGGTCGCCACAATGGCATTGCCTTCCTCCAGGGAGGGTGATGTCATGCTTGGAAGCAAGGAAGGGTCTCTCTAGCAGTTAACCATGTCATGCAACACAGTTCCCACTCCAGGCCAGCAGAGGGAGCTCTGTTATGAATGGGTCACCGAGGAGGAAAAAACAAAACAAGCTAAGCCCAGAAAAACCAGAGAGGTTGGTAACTATGCAGATTGCAGATCCCTGATCCTAACCACACAATTAGCAGTAGCCGTGGAGCGTTCCTACGATGAATCTAGACGCCTCGTCACAGCCGGAGGACTAAATAAGCCTAAAGCAAGAAAAGGGGAAAACTAACTGCCCCAGAGCAGACCCCAAAGGAATAGACAGCCCCCACACATGTATTGACGGTGAAACAAGATGAAAACACAAACACAGGCAGGAAAATAGGCTGAGCAAACGATGGGGCCCAAACTAATTAGAAAGGAGAGGAAAGGAAAGACACTGTCTGCAATCTGCCCAAAACCCTACAAAATAATGTCCAACACTTCTGATAACAAAATTAACCCTGAAGTCACTAGACTTCTGCTACTATATCAGCACTCTGAAATATTCTGAGACAGAGCAAAAAGAGTCCAATCTAATAAGGGACAAAAAGCAAATTGGCAAATACAGATAAATAAGAGTGGAAATTCAGCACAGCCCCAGCCGGGGCTGGCTGACCACACAAAAAACTGAATAAAACAACAAAAGCAAGTGTGAACATTAGCAGAAAAGCTTAGCTTGAGCTGACTGGAACAGAGCTGAGAACCAAGACCTGACAAGCAGAAGGAATCACCAGCACCAGAATAGGGCATCAGCTGTCTTAAATCCAATCTGAGATTCCTGAGGTCCAATCGTCATCCTCATTATCAGGTGGCAGATCTCTACTGATTAAATCAGCCTCACTACCTCCTGTTACCACCAGAGGGAGCCTGGAAGGAGAACTCACAACTGGTAGACCAGAAAATGAACTCACAACAGTACCCCCCCTTGAGGAGGGGTCACCGAACCCTCATCCACGCCACCAGGACGATCAGGATGGGCCCAGTGAAAAGCACGAACCAATCTATTGGCATGAATATCAGAGGCGGAGACCAAAGAATTATCCTCCTGGCCATAACCCTTCCATTTGACCAAATACTGGAGTCTCCGTCTAACCAAACGAGAATCCAATATTTTCTCTACCTCATATTCCACATTGCCTTCAACCAACACAGGGTCAGGAGGTGCTGCCATAGGAACCACTGGCTCAGCAAACCTCTTCAACAGAGATTTGTAAAATACGTTATGGATCTTGAACGTAACTGGAAGAGCCAATCGAAAAGAAACAGGATTAAGAATCTCAAAAATCTTATAAGGTCCAATAAATCTTGGCTTAAATTTTGGAGATGCAACCTTCATAGGAATATTCTTAGACGACAACCAAACCATATCACCCACTTTAAACCGGGAACCAATGGTCCTATGCCGGTTGGAAAATCGCTGGGCCTTTTCCTGAGAGAGTGACAACTTATCCACCACTTGGTCCCATATCTGCTGAATTCTCTCAACCACAGTGTCCACACCTGGGCGGGACAAAGATTCCACTTTCCCTGAAGAGAATCGAGGATGAAACCCAAAATTACAGAAAAAGGGTGACATCAAAGTGGCAGAACTAACTCTATTGTTCAGCGCAAATTCGGCCAAGGGCAAAAATGAGACCCAATCATCCTGATCAGCAGATATAAAACATCTTAAATAAGACTCCAAGGTCTGTTTTGTTCTCTCAGTCTGTCCATTGGTCTGGGGATGAAACGCAGAGGAGAAGGATAACTGAATTCCCAGACTGGAACAAAAGGCTTTCCAGAATCTGGAAACAAACTGAAATCCTCTGTCGGACACAATGTTCTCAGGAATCCCATGTAACCGAACCACCTGTTGTAAAAACAAGGGCACCAACTCAGCGGAAGATGGCAACTTTGGGAGTGGTACAAGATGGACCATCTTCGAAAATCTATCACAAATCACCCAGATAACAGTCATTCTCTGAGAGACAGGAAGATCAGAAATAAAATCCATTGAGATATGGGTCCATGGCCTCTTGGGCACCGGCAGGGGCATCAGCAACCCACTAGAACGAGAACAGGGTTTAGACTGAGAACAAGTCCCACAGGACTGTACAAAATTCCTGACATCACGAGATAAGGCAGGCCACCAAAAGGACTGACTCACCAATTCTCTGGTACCAAAAATACCTGGATGACCAGCCAATGCGGAGCAATGAATTTCAGACATCACTCTCTTTCTCCACTGGTCAGGAACATACAATTTTCCCATAGGGCAACGCTCAGGTTTGTCCTCCTGAAATTCCTCCAGGGCACGTCACAAATAGGGCGAAATGGCAGAAAGAACTACCCCCTCACCTAGGATGGTAGTAGGCTCGGTCACATTAAGAGAATCGGCAAAGAAACTCCTAGAAAGGGCGTCTGCCTTAACATTCTTAGTGCCCGGAAGAAAGGAGACCACAAAATTAAAACGAGTGAAAAACAAGGCCCATCTAGCCTGTCTATGATTCAAGCGTTTGGCCGACTCCAGATAAATCAAATTCTTGTGATCGGTGAGGACCACAACTTGATGTCTAGCTCCCTCCAACCAATGTCTCCACTCCTCAAATGCCCATTTCATGGCCAACAATTCCCGATACCCCACGTCATAGTTGCGTTCAGATGGGGAGAACTTTCGAGAAAAAAAGGCACAGGGATTCATCTTAGAAGTCACAGGGTCTTTTTGGGACAAAACCGCTCCTGCACCAATCTCAGAAGCATCTACCTCCACCTGAAATGGAAGTGAGACATCAGGTTGCCGTAAAACCGGAGCTGAAGTAAATCTCCGCTTAAGCTCCTGAAATGCTGAGACAGCCTCAGGAGACCAATTCAGCACATCAGCGCCCTTCTTGGTCAGATCAGTCAGTGGTTTGACAATACCAGAAAAATTACGTATAAATTTATGATAGAAATTAGCAAAGCCCAAAAACTTCTGGAGGGCCTTCAAAGAAGTAGGCTGAACCCAATCATAAATGGCCTGGACCTTGGCCGGGTCCATTTCAATAATTGATGGAGACAAGATAAATCCCAAAAATGAAATCCTCTGTACATCAAAGAGGCATTTCGATCCCTTAGCAAACAGGGAATTCTCCCTCAAAATCCGGAACACAGTCCGGACGTGTTCCACATGAGAATCTCAATCACTAGAAAAGATGAAAATATCATCCAGATAGATGATCAAAAACTTATCCACAAAGTCACGGAAAATATCATTCATAAAGGACTGGAAGACAGAAGGGGCATTAGTGAGCCCAAAAAGCATCACCAGGTACTCAAAATGTCCCTCCGGAGTATTAAACGCCATCTTCCATTCATCCCTGTGCTTGATGCGAATAAGATTATACGCCCCCCTGAGGTCAAGCTTAGTAAACCAGCAGGCACTCTTAACTCTGGAGAATAAATCAGACATCAGAGGTAACGGGTACTGATATTTAACAGTCATCTTGTTAAGGGAACGATAACCAATACACGGTCTTAATGAACCATCTTTCTTGGCCACAAAAAAAACAGCACCTAAAGGTGACGAGGATGGTCTAATATCACCCTTCTCCAACGACTCCTTAATATAGGATTGCATAGCATCACGTTCGGGTACTGATAAGTTGAAAAGCCGACACTTGGGAAATTTACACAAAGGCATCAACTCAATTGCACAGTCATAACTCCTATGAGGAGGCAAAGATGCAGACTTACTCTCACTAAATACATCAGAAAAATCGGCCAGATAATCAAGAATATCATGAGACTGAGGAGAGGTGGAGAAAACAGGAGCGTCCCTAAGAACACACTGACAACCCCAACTCACCACAGACCCAGATTTCCAATCCAAAACTGGATTATCAGTTTGCAATCAGGGAAAACCCAGAACAATAGTATCAAGCAAATTATGCAGCACCAAAAATGTACAATTTTCTTGGTGGTCTGGGGTAACTCGCATTATCACCTGGGTCCAAAACTGAGGTTTATTCTCCGCTAAAGGAGTAGCATCAATACCCCTCAAAGGAATAGACGTCCGCAGAGGCGTCATAGAAAAACCACAACGTTTAGCAAAGTCCAAATCCATCAGATTCAACGCTGCTCCTGAATCCACAAAAGCCTTAGTGAAAAACGTAGATAAGGAGCAGATCAGAGCAATTGCCAAAAGGAACTTAGGTTGTATACTGCCCACAGCAAATGTGTGTGCAAAACATTTCTCTCGTTTAGGGCAGACAGAAATAGTATGAGAGGCGTCTCCACAGAAAAAACACAGCTTATTACGCCTTCTAAACTCCTGACGTTGCGCCCTAGACAAAACCCCATCACATTGCATAGGTTCAGACGTTTGCTTAAAAGGTGGCAGAGCCTCTCGTGTAGTTTTACGTTCACGTAAACGCCGATCAACTTGAATGGATAATGACATAGAATCATCCAGACCAGGGGAACAGGAAATCCCACCATAACATCTTTTACGGTCTTTGATAAACCCTTCCGAAAGAGAGCTGCCAAGGCACCATCATTTCATGTAGTAAGAACCGCCCACTTTTGGAATTTTTGACAGTATAACTCTGCAGAATCCTGACCCTGGTTTAATGCCAACAGGGTTCTCTCAGCTTGATCAACAGCATTAGGTTCATCATACAACAACCCCAAGGCTTGAAAAAATGCATCCACAATAGTCAGAATAGGATTTTCAGGTGTCAGAGAAAAAGCCCAATCCTGGGGATCGCCGTGCAACAAGGAGATGACAATTTTGACCTGCTGCGCAGAGCTCCCCGATGAGTTAGGCTTCAAGGCAAGAAATAATTTACAATTATTCTTAAAATTCAGAGATTTAGACCGATCCCCAGAAAACACATCAGGAGTAGGGATCTTAGGTTCAGCAGCATGTGACTGAATGAGGTAGGTGGAAATTCCCTGCACTTCAGCAGCAAGTTGCTCCACACGATCAGACAATTGCTTAATCTCCATTAGGGAAAAAAAAATCCTCCTACGGCCCCAGAGAAAAAGAGGAAAAAATACATAGAAAAAAAAAAATCTGACACTTTTTTTTTTAACAACCCTTTCCTGCTTTTGAGTACCCTAGAATCTGTGGTATGGCTGGTGATAATGTTATGAATTGGTCACTGAAGAGGAAAAAACCAAAACAAGCTAAGCCCAGAAAAACCAGAGAGGTTGGTAACTATGCAGATTGCAGATCCCTGATCCTAACCACACAACTAGCAGTAGCCGTGGAGCATTCCTACGATGAATCTAGATGCCTCATCACAGCCGGAGGACTAAATAAGCCTAAAGCAAGAAAAGGGGAATACTAACTGCCCCAGAGCAGACCCCAAAGCAATAGACATGTATTGACGGTGAAACAAGATGAAAACACAAACACAGGCAGGAAAATAGGCTGAGCAAACGATGGGGCCAAAACTAACTAGAAAGGAGAGGAAAGGAAAGCCACTCTCTGCAATCTGCCCAAAACCCTACAAAATAATGTCCAACACTTCTGATAACAAAATTAACCTTGAAGTCACTAGACTTCTGCCACTATATCAGCACTCTGAAATATTCTGAGACAGAGCAAAAAGAGTCCAAGCTAATAAGGGACAAAAAGCAAATTGGCAAATACAGATAAATAAGAGTGGAAATTCAGCACAGCCCCAGCCAGGGCTGGCTGACCACACAAAAAACTGAATAGAACAGCAAAATCAAGTGTGAACATTAGCAGAAAAGCTTAGCTTGAGCTGACTGGAACAGACAAGCAGAAGGAATCACCAGCACCAGAATAGGGCGCCGGCTGTCTTAAATCCAATCTGAGATTCTGGAGGTCCAGTCGTCATCCTCATTATCAGTGTCAGGAACATCGCACTGTACTTGCTCACTGAGCCAGTGCGCGTGTCCTGAGTGTCAGGATCCTGTCAGCGCCGGCGTGCAGCCTCCACTGAGCAGGGACTCACCCGCACTGTAGGGGTACCGGGGTCAGGTACAGCCAGAAAGCACCGATGCACAGGACCTGTGGATGCTGAAGTTTAGCAAGCAGACACAGGACCTACAGTCATGTGACTGCAAGGGGGCGGGGCTTAGCATCCTGCTTAGTGAGATGGAAAGACACTATACAGAATTACTCAGAGTCAGGCAAAACGGGGTTCATACACAGAGATAGCCGTAATGTACCAAGGATGAGACAGAGAGGATAGTCAGTGCCAAGCAGCAGTCAAAACCAAACAGACATAGAAGGTACCAAGCAGAATCCAAAGCAATATCCAGAGAACAGACCGAGTCATACACAGATTATCAAGCAACCAGAACACAGCAAAAACACACTCAGGGGTCACCACACTATGCCAAGGGCAAGAGTATAACTGACAGGGATGGGAGCGTCCTGAGGCTATAAGAAGCCTCTCCCAGAACCAGGGAGAGGCCACAATCATAGCCCCAGGTGTGCAGGTAAGCCTGCACTGGGATCACGACCTTTAACCCCAGAAATGCCAGTCATCAGCACTGGTTCCAGACATTAACCCCACGTGTGCGAGTCAAACCCGCACTGAGATCATGACAGTACCGCCCTCTCAACGGGGGGCCTCTGGACCCCCAGGCTTGCCCGGGTACTTAGCATGGAAAGCCCGCACCAGGTGATCAGCATGCATCAACCGGGCCGGTACCCAGGACCTGTCCTCTGGTCCATACCCCTTCCAATGAACCAGGTACTGTACCAACCGCCGTACCAACCTGGAATCTACGATATGACCATCCTCGTACTCCACCTGCCCCTCGACCAAAACAGGAGAAGCAGCAGACTCGGAGTCTCCCCGGACTGCTTCAAAAGGTTTCAGTAGAGATTTGTGGAAGACGTTAGGGATATTGAAAGAGGGTGGAAGGCACAGCCTATATGCCACTGGATTGATTTTTTCCGCAATCTTGTATGGGCCAAGGAATTTGGGCCCCAACTTGTCTGAAGGAACCTTCAACTTAATGTTTCGAGTGGAGAGCCAAATCTTGTCTCCAACCTGAAATGTGGGCCCTAGTGTTCGTTTCCTGTCCGCGAAAAACTTATACCTGCCCTGAGACCTAGATATACTCCGCTGAACTTCTGCCCACGCATTCTGTAATCGCTGAACAGAGCCCTCAGCCCCAGGACACCCCGAGTCCAGACGAGAAAACTCACCAAAATGAGGACTGAACCCATAATTGACCAAAAAAGGAGTCATACCCTTGGATTGACTCACCCGACTATTGAAGGCAAATTCAGCCTACGGCAGTGCATCGCACCAGTCATTTTGTCTAGCAGAGGTTAGACACCTGAGGATCTGTTCCAGGGACTGGTTAGTGCGCTCCGTCTGACCATTGCTCTCAGGATGGTATGCAGACGAAAAGGACAGAGACATCCCTAATTTTTTGCAGAAAGCATGCCAAAACTTAGCCACAAACTGCACACCACGATCAGACACCACATTCAGGGGTACCCCATGCAACCGGATCACATGCTGCACAAACAACCTGGACAACGTCTCAGCTGACGGTAGTGCGGACAGGGGTACAAAATGAGCCTGCTTAGAAAACCTGTCCACCACTACCCATACCACTGTATTACCCTTAGATGGAGGGAGATTGGTAACAAAATCCATGGATAAGTGAGTCCATGGTCTTTCGGGCACTGCCAAGGGCATCAGCTCCCCTGCCTGCCGGCTATGAGAGCTTTTAGAACGAGCGCAGTCCTCACAACCAGCAATTAATTTTTTTATGTCCGAACCAAGGGTAGGCCACCAAAAGATCCTAGCCACCACCAGATGTGTGGCTGAAATACCAGGGTGAGCACTCAGCTTGGATTCATGGAACTCCTGCAAGAGTTTCAGGCGAAGTTGCTCTGGGACAAACAACTTCCCCTCCGGCTTGGCAGCCGGGGCCCGCGGCTGGGCCCCCTGAATCTCCCGTTCCAATTCAGATGAGACCTCTGCTATCACAACCCCAGGGTGAAGAATGGAGGACGGTGGCTCAGGGGGCGACACCGGCTGAAAACTGCGCGATAAGGAGTGAGCCTTGACATTCTTAGACCCTGGACGAAATGTAATCGTAAACTGAAAGCGGGAAAAAAAAAAGTGACCAACGGACCTGTCTGGGGGTTAGTCTATTAGCAGACTCAATATATGACAAATTTTTGTGATCCGTGATCACCGTAACCGGGTGACTGGCCCCCTCCAAAAAGTGCCTCCATTCTTCAAACGCCAATTTGACCGCAAGAAGCTCTCTATTGCCTACATCGTAATTTCTTTCCGCAGCAGAGAACTTCTTGGAAAAGAAAGCACACGGCCTGAGGTTGGTTAGAGTGTCAGGCCCTTGGGACAACGCCGCCCCCACCCCCACCTCAGAGGCGTCCACTTCTACGACGAATGGTTTGGACGGATCTGGCTGTATTAACACAGGAGCAGACATAAAGCTTCTTTTCAGGGTCGCAAAGGCCTCTTTTGCGAGAGAGGACCAGTTTCTCACATCCGCACCTTTACAAGTAAGATCTGTGAGTGGTTTGACCACCTGTGAAAACCCCCGAATAAATTTGCGGTAATAATTGGCGAACCCCAAGAAGCGCTGAAGACCCTTAAGGTCTCCGGGTTGCACTCAATCCGCAATGGCCTGCACCTTCTTGGGGTCCATGCGAAAACCCTCACAGGACACAATTAATCCCAAAAAAGACAATTCTTGAAAAAAACCCACACATTTCTCCAATTTGGCATACAGATGATTTTCCCTCAGTCTTTGGAGAACGGTTCGTACACGATTCAGATGAGATTGACTGTCGTGTGAGTATATCAGAATATCGTCTAAGTAAATGACAACAAAACGACCAATGAGATCCGAGAATACCACGTTGATGAAATTCTGAAATATGGCTGGGGCATTGGTAAGACCAAACGGCATGACTAAATTTTCAAACAGTCCCTCGGTCGTGAGGAACGCGGTTTTCCATTCATCCCCCTCCCGGACCCTTATCAAATTATATGTCCCCCGAAGATCCAGTTTGGAGAACCATTTTGCCCCTGAAAGTTGGTTACACAAGTCGGGAATCAACAGAAGGGGGTATGTATTTCGTACAGTAATCTTGTTCAGCTCACGAAAATCGAGGCAGGGACGTAAACCACCATCTTTTTTCTTAACAAAAAAAACCCCTGCCGCCACAGGTGAGACTGAGAGACGTATGTGTCCTTTGCGAAGACTCTCAGCAATGTAATCTTTCATGGCCAAGCGCTCAGGGCCAGATAAATTAAACAGACGGCCTTTAGGCAATTTAGCCCCCGGGACTAACTCGATAGCGCAGTCAAAGGGTCTATGTGGCGGCAACGTCTCGGCCTCGCTTTCAGAGAACACATCTTCGAATTCTTTCAGGTACTCCGGAATACCTTCCAGCTCGACAGATGACACAGATACAGATTTAACAGGTTCAACCAATAGTGCAGACTTATCACATAACATCGAATCATTAAACCCCTACTGAACAATCTCCCCCGTTTTCCAGTTAATGACTGGGTTATGGCGTTGTAACCAGGGCATGCCCAACACCAGTCCTGCTGGTAGATTGTCCAGAACCAAACAACTTAATTTTTCCACATGAGTAGCGCCCACTTTAAGTGAAAACAAGTCAGACAAAGAGAATTCCCTCTTTAGTGAGGGGGGAGGAGTCAATGGCCACCACTTTGATCGGAACCTTAAGTCTAACTGTCCCTATCTTACAGCGTGTGACCAATTGGGAGTCAATGAGATTGATGGATGATCCGCAGTCCACAAAAGCTGTAGAGGGAAAGTAACAATCGTCCACTAACAGTTCCACATGAAGCAACACCTTAGAAAATGAGGAAAAGGGTACCTGAGGGTCTGAGTAGTCTCCCCGCTGACTACCCAGACCTAGTCGTTTCCCGTCGACCGGGTTGAGGATGGACAATCAGGACACTCCCTTTTCCAATGTCCTGTTTTACCACAGTAGAAGCATAACTGCTTTTCTCTCCAGCGTTGTCTCTCTTCAGGGAGAGAGCCCCTACGTCCATGGGTACAGAAACAGTCTCTTTTCCACTAGGGAACAATGGAGTCTCCACCTGCATCACCCCCCTGACCCGCAGCCTGCGGTCCATCCGGACGGCCTGGGTCATGGCGTCCTCGAGAGAGTTAGGTGGGGGATGTAATGCCAAGGCATCCTGTAACCACTCGGACAAGCCTCTGCGAAAGAGTCCTCAGAGTGCGGCGGCGTCCCAAGAGACCTCTGCGGCCCAGCGGTGGAATTCTGTGCAAAACCACTCAGCCGAGTGTTTCCCCTGACTGACACTCATCACCTTGTCCTCTGCCAATCGCACTTGGTCCGGCTCATCATATATGTGCCCGAGGGCCTCAAAAAACGCATTCACAGACACTCTCTCAGGGGCAGTAGGAGGAAGGGAGAAAGCCCAAGCTTGTGGGGACCCTCTTAACAGAGACATAATGACCCCTACCTTCTGACTTTCATCCCCAGAGGAACGTGGCCTCAAACTAAAGAAGAGTTTGCACCCCTCCATGAAGACCCTGAACTCCTTTTTGTTCCGAGAAAAAAAATCAGGCAGTTTAACAGGTGGTTCTGGGGACACCAAAACAACATCACTCGCCCCAGCCCCCAGAGACCCAGCAGCTAAAACCCCCCGCACTGTCTCAGAAACCTGCTGCTGAGAACGAGCCAGAGCTTGCTGCTCCAGAGATAAACCCTGAAACATCTGACTCAGGTTTTTCATTTGCTCAGCAAGAGATTGTATGGGATCCGTATTTCTCAGAGAAAAGAAAAAAAAAAAACCATTAACTTAATGGTCAGTTATAATGTCAGGAACACCGCACTGTACTTGCTCACTGAGCCAGTGCGCGTGTCCTGAGTGTCAGGATCCTGTCAGCGCCGGCGTGCAGCCTCCGCTGAGCAGGGACTCACCCGCACTGTAGGGGTACCGGGGTCAGGTACAACCAGAAAGTACCGATGCACAGGACCTGTGGATGCTGAAGTTTAGCAAGCAGACATGGGACCTACGGTCATGTGACTGCAAGGGGCCGGGGCTTAGCGTCCTGCTTAGAGAGATGGAAAGACACTATACAGAATTACTCAGAGTCAGGCAAAACTGGGTTCATACACAGAGATAGCTGTAACGTACCAAGGATGAGACAGAGCGGATAGTCAGGGTCAAGCAGCAGTCCCCAGGTGTGCAGGTAAGCCTGCACTGGGATCACGACCTTTAACCCCAGAAATGCCAGTCATCAGCACTGGTTCCAGACATTAACCCCACGTGTGAGAGTCAAACCCGCACTGAGATCATGATAATCAGGTGGCAGATCTCTACTGATTAAATTAGCCTCACTACCTCCTGTTACCACCAGAGGGAGCCTGAAAGGAGAACTCACAACTGGTAGACCAGAACATGAACTCACAACAGAGCTCTGAACCAGGATTGGGGGAGGAGCGCACTCTGAGGGCCAGGAGGGGAAATAGTCAGTCAGTGTGAGGAGGGCAAAGAGTGTAGACGTGTGGAGAGAACCTGGGGGTTGAGCTGAGGATAGAGAGCTCCCTCTCAGTGATAGCGCATGATCGGGAGCCTGGTCTCCACGGTTGTATGGATACTAAAGGTCCTGCAACAGAAACCAGAGGAATAGGAAGCTGTAAATGCTCTATTCCCAACTAAGACTCGGAGGCACAAGAGCGACGGGTGAGCCAAAAGAGATAGAGGGCTACAGCTGTCTGCCATACGAGGTAGTTCTAAGAGAAGATAAGAAGGAGGAATGTTGTGAGTTCATTTTCCCCTTCACTACTGAGGCCCGAGGAACTCCCTCTTCTGGTGAAGAAAGGTAGTGAGCCTGATTGTCAAACACCTGGGGCTGATGATGATGACTGGCTGAGTGGAGTTAATGACTGGATATAAGGCTGCTGACGCCCTTCTGACCTGCGGGTGATTTCTCTGTGGACTTCTAGGAAACCAGTCTGATTCCTGCTCATCTAAAGCTAAGATTTCTGCTTTGCCTTTTTGCATTAGTGTTTTGTTTTCCTTGCTTTTCTGGATTCTGCCATTCCCTGCTGGGGTGAGCTGAATCTCCTTTTGCCTGTTGCTCTGTCTTCAGAATATTCCTGAGTACTGACATAGCTTTTTTGAAGCCTAGCGTCTTCAGGGCCTTTTTACTGTCAGTTTGTTGGCTCTTATTTTCATAGGGTTTTTCACGGATTGCAGACAGCAGCCTTCCTGTCCTTTCCTATCTAAGCTAGCGTGGGCCCCATCTTTGCTCAGTCTGTCTTTCTGTCTGTGTTTTGTTCTTTCTTCTTGCTTCACCGTCATTATATGTGGGGGGCTGCCTTTTGCTTTGGGGTCTGCTCTGGGGCAGTTTAGATTTCCCTTTCTGTCTTTAGGCTATGTAGTCCTCCGGCTGTGATCCAGGGGCCTAGGGCATCGTAGGAGCCCCCCACGGCTACTGCTAGTTGTGTTGATAGGTTCAGGGGTCTGCAATCCGATAGCTGCCAACTTCTCTGGTTTTCTGGACTTAGCTAGCATTTCTATTTTTGCCTCCTACGGTGACTCAATCATAACAGAATCACCCGCCATACCGCAGATTCTAGGGTACTCAATAGCAGGAAAGAATTGTAAAAAAAAAAAAAAGTGTGTATATTTTTTCCTCTATATCTCTGAGGCCGTAGGGGGAATTTTTTTTTTCTCTCAATGGAGATAAAGCAATTGTCTGATCGTGTGGAGCAGCTCGCTGCAGAAGTGCGGGGAATTTCCGCCTACCTTGCTCATTCACATGCTGCTGAACCAAAGATTCCTACACCTGATGTATTTTTTGGGGATCGGTCTAAATTTTTGAATTTCAAAAATAATTGTAAATTATTTTTTGCCTTGAAGCCTAACTCGTCAGGGAGCTCCGCGCAGCAGGTTAAAATTGTCATCTCTTTGCTGCCTGGCAATCCCCAGGATTGGGCATTTTCTTTGAAACCAGATGATCCTATTCTGACTAATGTGAACGCATATTTTCAGGCCTTGGGGTTGTTGTATGACGAACCTAATGCCATTGATCAGGCTGAAAAGACATTGCTGGCATTGAACCAGGGTCGTGATTCTGCAGAATTGTACTGTCAAAAATTCCGAAAATGGGCAGTACTTACTACCTGGAATGATAATGCCTTGGCTGCTCTCTTTCGGAAGGGGTTGTCAGAAGCCATAAAAGATACTATGGTGGGATTTTCTGTTCCCTCTGGTCTTGACGATTCTATGTCTTTAGCCATTCAGGTTGATCGGCGTTTACGCGAACGCAGAGCTGCATGAGAGGTGTTGCCACCTGTTGAACAGATGTCTGAACCTATGCAATGTGATAGAGTTTTTTCCAGAGAGCAGTGTCAGGAGTTCAGAAGGCGTAATAAGTTGTGTTTTTTCTGTGGAGATGCCTCGCATATTATTTCTGTCTGTCCTAAACGCGAGAAACGCTTTGCACACACGTTTTCTGTTGGTGGTGTTCAACCTAAGTTTCTTCTGGCTATTACTCTGATCTGCTCCCTGTCCACATTTTCCGCCAAGGCTTTTGTGGATTCGAGAGCAGCTCTAAACCTAATGGACTTGGATTTTGCTAAACGTTGTGGATTTCCGATGACACCTCTGCAGACGCCTATCCCTTTGAGGGGGATTGATGCTACTCCTTTGGCTAAAAATAAACCTCAGTTTTAGACCCAGGTGGTAATGCGGGTCGCCCCAGACCATCAAGAAAATTGCAGGTTTTTGGTGTTACATAATCTGCATGATACTATTGTTCTGGGGTTTCCCTGTTTACAAATTCATAATCCAGTTTTGGATTGGAAATCTGTGTCTGTGGTGAGTTGGGGTTGTCAGTGTGCATTTAGTGAGGCTCCGGTGTTTTCCACCTCTCCTCAGTCGCATGATGTTCCTGATTATTTGGCGGACTTTTATGATGTATTTAGTGAGAATGAGTCTGCGTCTCTGCCTCCTCATAGGAGTTATGACTGTGCTATTGAACTGAGCCCGGGGTGTAAATTTCCCAAGGGTCGGCTCTTCAATTTATCTGTACCCGAGCACGAGGCTATGCGATCCTATATTAAGGAGGCGTTGGAGAAGGGTCATATTAGACCATCCTCGTCACCCTTAGGTGCCGGTTTTTTTTTGTAGCCAAAAAGGATGGATCATTAAGACCTTGTATTGATTATCGTGCTCTCAACAAAATTACTGTTAAATATCAGTATCCGTTACCCCTGATTTCTGATCTATTCTCCAGAGTTAAAGGTGGTTGGTTTACCAAGCTTGACCTCAGGGGGGCGTATAATCTTATTCGCATTAAGCATGGGGATGAATGGAAGACGGCGTTTAATACTCCGGAGGGACATTTTGAGTACCTGGTGATGCCTTTTGGGCTCACTAATGCCCCTTCTGTCTTCCAGTGCTTCATGAACGATATTTTCCGAGATTTTGTCGATAAATTTTTGATTATCTATCTGGATGATATTTTGATCTTCTCCAAGGATTGGGATTCTCATGTGGAACATATTCGGACTGTGTTCCGGATCTTGAGGGAGAATTCCCTGTATGTCAAAGGATCTAAATGCCTTTTTGGAGTACAGAGGATTTCTTTTTTGGGATTTATTTTGTCCCCGTCAACTATTGAAATGGACCCGGCCAAGGTACAGGCCATTTACAATTGGGTTCAGCCCACTTCTTTGAAGGCCCTCCAGAAGTTTTTGGGTTTTGCTAATTTTTATCGGAAATTTATAGCAAAATTTTCTAGTATTGCCAAGCCATTGACTGATTTGACTAAGAAGGGGGCTGATGTGTTAAATTGGTCTCCGGAGGCTGTTTCTTCCTTTCAGGAGCTGAAGCGAAGATTCACCTCCGCCCTGGTTTTGCGGCAACCTGATGTCTCACTTCCGTTCCAGGTAGAGGTGGATGCTTCTGAGATTGGTGCAGGAGCTGTTTTGTCCCAAAAGGATCCTGTAACATCTAAAATGAATCCCTGTGCTTTCTTTTCCCGAAAGTTCTCTCCATCTGAACGTAACTATGATGTGGGGAATCGGGAACTGTTAGCCATGAAATGGGCATTTGAGGAGTGGAGACATTGGTTGGAGGGAGCTAAGCATCAAGTCGTGGTCCTCACTGACCACAAGAATTTGATTTACCTAGAGTCGGCGAAGCGCTTGAACCCTCGACAGGCTAGGTGGGCCTTGTTTTTTACACGTTTTGATTTTGTGGTTTCTTTTCTTCCTGGAACTAAGAATGTCAAGGCTGATGCCCTCTCTAGGAGCTTCTTTGCTGATTCTCCTATGGTGACCAAGCCGGCTACCATCTTAGGCGAAGGAGTAGTTCTTTCTGCCATCTCGCCCGATTTGAGACGTGCTCTGGAAGAGTTCCAGGAGGACAAACCTGAGCGTTGTCCCAGTGGAAAGTTGTATGTTCCTGACCAGTGGAAGAAGAGAGTGATGTCTGAAGTTCATTGCTCTGCTTTGGCTGGTCATCCAGGTATTTTTGGTACTAGAGATCTGGTGAGTCGGTCTTTTTGGTGGCCTTCCTTGTCTCGTGATGTCAGGAATTTTGTGCAGTCCTGTGGGACGTGCTCCCGGTCTAAATCGTGTTCTCGCTCTAGTGGGTTGTTGATGCCTTTGCCTGTCCCCAAGAGGCCATGGACCCATATTTCAATGGATTTCATCTCTGATATGCCTGTCTCTCAAAGGATGACTGTTATTTGGGTGATTTGTGATAGGTTCTCTAAGATGGTTCATCTTGTACCACTCCCTAAGTTGCCGTCTTCCTCTGAATTGGTGCCCCTGTTTTTACAACAGGTGGTTCGCTTGCACGGGATTCCTGAGAACATTGTATCTGACAGAGGAGTCCAGTTTGTGTCTAGATTTTGGAGAACTTTCTGTTCCAAGCTGGGAATTCAGTTGTCCTTCTCTGCTTTTCACCCTCAGACCAATGGGCAGACAGAGAGAACAAACCAGACCTTGGAGTCATATTTGAGATGTTTTATTTCTGCTGATCAGGATGATTGGGTTTCATTTTTGCCCTTGGCCGAATTTGCTTTAAATAATAGAGCTAGTTCTGCCACTTTGATGTCTCCTTTTTTTTGTAACTTTGGGTTTCATCCTCGATTTTCTTCAGGGCAGGTGGAGCCCTCTGCCTGCCCAGGGGTTGACACTGTGGTGGAGAGAATGCACCAGATCTGGGACCAAGTGGTGGATAAGTTATCTCTCTCCCAGGAAAAGGCCCAGCGGTTTTCCAACCGACATAGGACCATTGGTCCCCAATATAAGGTTGGTGATATGGTGTGGTTATCATCAAAAAATATTGCTATGAAGGTGGCTTCTCCTAAGTTTAAGCCTAGATTTATTGGACCTTACAAGATTTTGGAGATTATTAATCCGGTCTCCTTTTGTTTGGCTCTTCCTGTCACATTTAAAATCCATAATGTGTTCCATAAATCTTTGTTGAAGAGGTTTGTTGAACCTGTTGTTCTGGGGGTTGCACCTCCAGACCCTGTATTGGTTGAAGGTAACATGGAATATGAGGTAGAGAAAGTACTGGATTCCCGTCTGGCTAGACGGAGACTCCAGTATTTGGTTAAGTGGAAGGGTTATGGTCAGGAGGATAATTCCTGGGTCTCTGCCTCTGATATTCATGCCAAAAGATTGGTGCGTGCCTTTCATCGGGCTCACCCTGATCGCCCTGGTGGTGTGGTTGAGGGTTCGGTGACCCCTCCTCAAGGGGGAGGTACTGTTGTGAGTTCATTTTCCCCTTCACTACTGAGGCCCGAGGAACTCCCTCTTCTGGTGAAGAAAGGTAGTGAGCCTGATTGTCAAACACCTGGGGCTGATGATGATGACTGGCTGTGTGGAGTTAATGACTGGATATAAGGCTGCCGACGCCCTTCTGACCTGCGGGTGATTTCTCTGTGGACTTCCAGGAAACCAGTCTGATTCCTGCTCATCTAAAGCCAAGATTTCTGCTTTGCCTTTTTGCATTAGTGTTTTGTTTTCCTTGCTTTTCTGGATTCTGCCATTCCCTGCTGGGGTGAGCTGAATCTCCTTTTGCCTGTTGCTCTGTCTTCAGAATATTCCTGAGTACTGACATAGCTTTTTTGAAGCCTAGCGTCTTCAGGGCCTTTTTACTGTCAGTTTGTTGGCTCTTATTTTCATAGGGTTTTTCACGGATTGCAGACAGCAGCCTTCCTGTCCTTTCCTATCTAAGCTAGCGTGGGCCCATCTTTGCTCAGTCTGTCTTTCTGTCTGTGTTTTGTTCTTTCTTCTTGCTTCACCGTCATTATATGTGGGGGGCTGCCTTTTGCTTTGGGGTCTGCTCTGGGGCAGTTTAGATTTCCCTTTCTGTCTTTAGGCTATGTAGTCCTCCGGCTGTGATCGAGGGGCCTAGGGCATCGTAGGAGCCCCCCACGGCTACTGCTAGTTGTGTTGATAGGTTCAGGGGTCTGCAATCCGATAGCTACCAACTTCTCTGGTTTTCTGGACTTAGCTAGCATTTCTGTTCTTGCCTCCTACGGTGACTCAATCATAACAGAGGAACTTCAGTGTAACACAGTACTGGATGTACCTCAAGCCAGAGCTAGGAAGGAGACTACACAACCCATCTGATAGAGAGATCCCTGAGTTGCTTCCAGGCTAGCCTGCTCCTGTGCCATCTGTAACCAGGACCCTGGACTGCGTTTGCCAAGTAAAGGTAAAGAAACTGCACCCTGTTGTGTCCTTGCCTCCTTCCTGCAACATCCTCAGCACTGCTACATCTCTGTGCCAAACACTGCACCCTCTTCCTAAACATTCCGCTACACTGCCTGTGGAGGGCTACAACATCATTGCTGCACTACACCATCTGTCCCAGAGGATCTGCTTGCAGCGTCGGCTTAACACCTCTCTTGCTGAACACCATAGGTGGCGTCACGAATCACTTATAAACTTTATTCCCAACTCAACCCCTTTTACATGGGCACCCAGGGCCACGGACCGGGTCACCGCTGCTGTGACAATCCCCTCTGACAGACTGGCCCGGTACTGAGTACCCCACAGCCCTGGGAGGGCGACCACTGTCACCCAAGAACTTGTTGGGCAACGGGAGACGGGATAATGTCGGGGCAGGAATGGACGTAGAGGCGCGGGAGACCGCCTCTGCTGTCGCCTGGACAGCGACTGCAGTGACATCCGCAGCTGAGGCTGAGCGCTCGAGAGCGGACAACCTGCCCTCCAGCTGCTGGATATATCACTGCAGGCGCTGCTCGTCCGTCATTGTTAGCCAGGCCCTGGCGATATGATAATGTTACGGGGCTGGCGGAACGCACCAAATAATAAAGATGAAATAATATATAAGGTGCGTTCGCAGCCCAGGGCCCACCATGCAGAGGTGACCAACTGCTGCTAAACAATGAGGGAAAGGCATGTAGGAGAAAAGCCGGACACCGGTGCGTAACCACTGAGCCGGTGCTAACAGACACGTGCGCCATTACTTCACGTAACACGTGCCTGCTGGCGAACAACCGCAACCTGTTAACGTCAGAGGTCACGGGGTGTGAACCACTGCTGCAACATGTGCAGTATCCGCCCTCACGGATGCCACTAAACAGCCAAATAACCGGGCTGGAAAGCGCTACTAAAGCGCATGGCGTAACTAGCGGATGCTGCAATAGCAGTGGCCAAGGAGGCCTAAACTGGCCGACGCGCTAGGCGCTAGAGGTGGATGTGGAGCAACACTGCGGCGCTATGCAGTGTAGAGCTAACATACTGACTCTAATCACTCACCCTAACACATACGTAATATCCAAGGAGGGGGGAATTATAATGCGTCAGTCACCAGGCTCATTCATCCATCATCACACATACACTAAATGCATTCACCTCAGAGTCTATCATAGCGCATGGCGGGGCGGACATGCGCGCCTTTTATAGCCGTGCCCTTCCGGAACCTTCCTGATCCTCCAGATGGACCAATCAAAACTGGAGAAGGACCTGAGCATGTGACTCCCGATCCCCAATGGGAGATCGTCTCCTGAGCATGCTCAGTGGAGCGAAGGGAGAACTTAAGACGCTGGAGTCTTTTGCTGCTGGACAGGCTGCATTGCCATAACTGGACCAGAGGTGGCAGCAGCAACCGAACCCACGATGCTGGTGTGGGCAGAACGCCAGGATTGTGGAGTCTGCTGAGCAGGCTCCACTGCAGCCAGAGGGGAATGAGAGACCGCAGATGGCACAGCTTGGGATTCCCGCTGTGCAGCGCCCAGAACCCGACGCCTTATACCAACTTGTTCAACCCATCCAGGCTTGTTGGGATTTTCGTTATTACGGGATTCGTGGGAGGCGTCTCTGAAGTCTAGCTTTCTCAGCTTTGCTGCATTGCTAAATCTAAAAATTCTGATAGATTACTGAGTGCAGCAGTTCTGACACTAAGTGATACATTGTTGGATTCAGGTTCTCTTTGCCTTCATCTTACTGCTCTCAGATAAGGTAGCAAAAACCTGCTGACGTATTCCCTTTATGTCTTTGTTATCACTTCTATATATAAATCCTCAAATACAGAAAAAGCGAAAATATTCCTGGTCTTGGATATGGGTAAAGGGCACTGTCTTGAAACGATTGCAAGTGGATATAAGGTATTATAATTTATCCTTTGAAATCAATGGTCAGTTCATGCAATACACAAATGTGTGGGTCATTCTGAATGAATGATGCACGTTGTAGCTGCTCTCCACATTGATCAGATATACTGACGCTGTCAGGAAGCTAAGGCCGGCGTCACACTAGAGAGAAATACGGACGAGTGAGAGGCGTTAAAAACACGCATTGCACAAGGACCAATGATTCTCTATGGGGTAGCTCCCATCAGTCGTATATTTCTCACGTATATTTTACAGTCCGTGCCAATCGCAGCATGCTGCGATTGTCAGCGTACTATGCCTGTAGCACGCCAATGCAAGTCTATGGGTGCGCAAAAAAAATGCATTACACACGGACCACATGTGTGACTTGCGAGAAATAAGCACCCGGTGTTCTTTAGAAAAGCTGACAATTCAGTGCTCGATACAGTAAAATCACAGTGACATGTTTAATAAAGAAACGAAAGAATAGCTATATACATATAGAATACATACTGTATATGTCTCAATGACATGTGTATATATATATTTATATTTCATACAGTTCTACATAGCAGAATAGCCGCAAAATCAATTGCTGGCTTCGGTAAAATCATTCCCGAACCCGACATGAAATGACACATGGTTTACATACAGTAAACCATTTTATTTCATGTATTTTTTTATATGTCCCTGAATAATAATTAAAGTAGGGTTTGTGTGTAAAATTTAGGATGTCTAGGTGTTAAATTAAGGGGTTAATTATTTGGACAAAAATGTGTGGGCTCCCATGGCAAAATCGCAACCCGAGAGTTAAAGCAGGTGAGTGAGGGCAGATTTTAATAGCCTTGAGAAAGATCACTGTTTTTGACCCCCCCCTGGATACAAAAATCTGCCCCCAGACACCCCAGAAAAGGCACATCTATAAGATGCACCTTTTCTGGCACTTATCCTCTCTATTCCCCTTGCCCTGTAGCGGTGGCTAATGGGTTAATATTAATGGGTTAATGTCATCTTGTAATTGGAAGGTGACATTAAGCCAGTTAATAATGGAGAGGTGTCAATTAGACATTTATCCATTATTATCCCTAGACTATTAAAGGGTTAAAAAACAGACATTAATTAAAAATTATTTTAATGAAATAACGACACCTAGTTTTCGACAAGATTTATTGCTCTGGTAATCCATAAATAAACCATCGACCTGTAACAAAAAGAAAACAAAAAGCAACCATATCCTTACCTCTCCGCTGCTCAGTCAGGTCCCCCGCTGCAATCCATCAGAAGGGGTTAAGTGGTTTACACAGGGACCGATGATATTGCAACCAGCCCGATGTAAACCACTGCCAGAATGAATTTCATCTCTGCGCAGCCTCCCTGGTTGCCCAGAGATTAACTAATTACCGTGAGAAAGTGGACTTTTTCCCACGCTCATTAGTTCACCGCAGGTCAGGCAGCGGACTCCACGCAGCCTCAGTGACATCAGCGGGAGTCCCCGGCTGACCTGAGGTGAACTGATGAGCGTGGGAAAAAAGTCAGAAACTTTCCCACGCTAATTAGTTCAACACCAGGCAGCCAGTGAGGCTGCACAGAGCTGAACAAATTCATTCTGAAGTAGTTTACGGTGGGGCTGGTCACATTAGCACCGGTCCTCATTGAAAACTATTTAACCCCTTGTGAAGGATTACAGTGTGGGACATGACTGAACGGCAGAGATGTAAGGATATTGTTGCTTTTTTATGTTACTTTTTTTTGAAAGTCATGGTTTTATTTTGGAATAGCAGAGTAATAAAAATTGGTCAAAAACTTGGTGTCTTTATTTCATTAAAAGACTTTTTAATTAATGTCTGTGTGTTTTTAAACCCTTTCATAGTCTAGGGTTAATAATGGATTGGTGTCTTATTGACACCTCTCCATTATTAATCAGCTTAATGTCACCTTCCAATCGAATGGTGACATTAACCCTTTGTTATTAACCCATTAGCCACCGCTATAGGGCAATGGGAATAGAGAGGATAAGTGCCAGAATAGGCACATCCTATAGATGCGCCATTTCTGGGGTGTCTGGGGGCAGATTTTTGTAGCCGGGGGGGCAAAAACAATGGTCCCTCTCAAGGCTATTAAAATCTGCCCTCACTCACCTGCTTTACCTCTCTGATTGACAAATTACCACGGGAGCCCACACAATTTTTTACATTGAATTAACCCGTTAAATTAACACCTACACCTCCCAAATTTTACACACAAACCCTCATCTAATTACTACTGAAAGACATATAAAAAAAACATGAAATGGTTTACTGTATGTAAACCATGTGTCATTTCATGTCGGGCTTTGGAATGATTTTAATGAAGCCGGCAAATGTTTCAGTGGCTATTCGGCTATGAAGAACTGTATGAAATATATATATATATATATATATATGTGTGTGTCTCTATAACAAGTATATATATATTTACAGTATGTATTCTATGTGTCTATATCTATTCTTTTGTTTGTGTTTGAAAACCTGTCATTGGGCTCCATTATATGTCCATTTTGCAAGCCTGCGAGAAAAAAACGGTATACGGATCACATACGGATGCTTACATGGGCAAAATACGCGGCCACACCCTGACAACGGATGACATACGGATCACTATTTAGGGAGCATTTCTGCGTATTACGGCCGTAAAATACGGACCGTATTTTTATACGTTGTGTGTGACTCCAGCCTAAGAATTCCCTAGTAGGATATTTAAAATTCTAACAGAGAAGCTTTAATCAACTGGAAAATCAAACAACTGGAAAGCATTATGCTGGAATATAAGTGTGTGGGAATTTGCTGTTCCTTCTTCCCTGTTTTATGTTACTCTTGCATTATTTTATCCGGCTTCACTTTCTAACCCCTGGATTTTAAGCTTTAAATGTCAGAATAATCTATAACTTAACATCTTTTTTCATATACAATGATACAGAGTTGCGGTAAAGCATTTTTACTACCTATCACATAAAATGCCTGGTGTCTGTTCATGTAGTGAATAATGTATAAGACGGGTATCACAAGTGTATACACCGCAGGTCACCCGTGTATGCTCCAGGGGTCTATAAAACCATTCAAGATATTGCGGTTCTGGCTATTCTTACCTTTTTCTTAGCTGGATTTTGTATATTCACATTGGCTTTTACATGTGCACAGTGAAAGCGGCAATTTATGTATTTCATTCCTAGGATTCCACACCTGCTCTCATTCTGTCTTTTATGAATTGCGATGCAGTGGCCAGGCTTTGCTGCAGACAGCTTGACCTACTTTTCACATTCATTAAGCTGCTTATTCTATTAGCAGGGAAATCCTTCTCTTAGCCTCTTATATGTAGACATTTAGATAAATGCATGTGCTTGATTTCAGATGTATTCAAGTCAGAGTCAGGTTTGATAGTTGTGTCTTCAGCTACAACGCAGACTAATCTGACACAGAAATGTACATCTGCCTCCTTATTAAATATTCATTGTTTGTGGTCAGAAATCTGATAATAAATTATTGATAGAGATCCATGAATTACACTACATTAGTAATAACATGGGGCTATATATACAGTAGGTCTGGATAAATGGGCCAGTTAGTATATAGACCCTCCATCCTCGGCCCATCCTAGTATATATGTCCCTCATCCTACTATACATACACTGCTCAAAAAAAATAAAGGGAACACTAAACAGAATATAACTCCAAGTAAATCAAACTTCTGTGAAATCAAACTGTCCACTTAGGCTACTTTCACACATCAGTTTTTTGCCGTCAGGCAGGATCCGGCTATTTTTAGAAAAAACGGATCCGGCATAAATTTTGGAGAACTGTAGAAACGGATCCGTTTTTCTGCTGGATCCGTCTAGCAGGTTATATCTGTTTCCTGGGGGCTGGCCAATTGGATCTGAGCATGCGCAGACTTAAAAAAACGGATCCGGTGGCTGGATCCGTCTTTTTCTGGATCCGGCGCATTCCGGCGCCCATAGACTTTCATTGTAGCAAAAAGCCGGAAGCGTCGGATCCGGCGCTTCCGGCTTTTTCGCCGGAGACAAAAAACGTTACAGTAGCCGTTTTTTCCAGACGCCGGAATGAGACAAGTAGCCGGATCCGGCAAAGAACAGATGAAACGCAATGCCATCCGGCGCGATCCGGCGCTAATGCAAGTCAATGGGGAAAAACTGGATCCGGCATGGCATTTTGCCGGATCCGGTTTTACAAAAAAAAGCCGGATCGCGCCTGACGGCAAAAAACTGATGTGTGAAAGAGGCCTTAGGAAGCAACACTGTTTGGCAATCAATTTCACATGCTGTTATGCAAATGGAATAGACAACAGATGGAAATTATTAGCAATTATCAAGACACCCTCAATAAAGGAGTGGTTCTGCATGTGGGGACAACAGACCACATCTCAGTACCAATGCTTTTTGGCTGATGATTTGGTCACTTTTGAATGTTGGTTGTGCTTTCACACTCGTGGTAGCATAAGACAGACTCTACAACCCACACAAGTGGCTCAGGTAGTGCAGCTCATCCAGGATGGCACATGTATATGACCTCCATCCTGGGATATATGTCCTTCATCCTAGCCCCATCCTGGTATATATACCCCTCCCTCATCCTGGTATATATATATATATATATATATATATATATATACAGTATATATATACACAGTTGTGAGAAAAAGTGTTTGCTCCCTTCCTGATTTCCTATTCTTTTGCATATTTGGCACACCTAAATGTTTCAGATCACCAAACATTAGACAAAGATAACACAAGTATAATCACTATACAATCAAACAATTTTATGTGCCATCTATAATCATAATAAACCCGTCCGTTACACCATGATGAAAGGGTGAACTGAAAAAGCACAAATACCAAAAGAATAAAATAAAATAATTTTATTGAATACACAATAGAAAATAAAAATTAAAAAATAACAAATAGTGTAAATATAGCAACCTCTATAGTGGGACATGCAAGGCTAATCACCCCTTTCACCAAAATAATATGGAAAACGGTAGAGACAATAAAATTCTAACAACAGATCAAAATAATATTACTAGTGCTAGGCAAAGTTTCATCTCCTTGAATGCGCTCGGACAGAGCCACAATTATAAAAGCCCAGCATAAGCCATAGCCTATAATAGCGCTTAAGAGAGAACCAGACACACTAAATCTCGGCTATCAGCCACAAATAGAAATGTCTCATGCAAGAGACTATCTGCCATATATTGCGTGCAAAATGAAAGTAAATTGTCTCACCTATCCACTAACACGTGTGGAATGAAAGCCGAGTCCCTCACCCCGACGTGCGTTTCGTCCTCTTCTTCAGGGGGCGTAACGGGGAAGAGGTAGAGCGGGTATTTAAATCATCCTTCCACCAATGAGAGGAACATACTTAACAGCTTATTATATTCTAACCGCCTTTCTGAGTAGCGGCGCGCCATGTCATTCAGCCGCTATCTTTGAAATGTCTCGTCATCTCTGGTTAGAGAAGCTCACGAGCCCAGACTACCTAGGTAACAGGTGCGTGGGTGTCAAGTCAACTCCATATTACCGGAGAATTTCAAGACAAGGAGCAGTCAGAACTCTATAGCGCGCACATAAAAGGCGGAGAATAATTAAATGAAAAAATGCATACCAATTTAACAAGGAATCTACCAGGGCATAACATATGAGCACAATATATAATATTAAAGTGACAACGTGCTACGTAATTAGTCATTTTGTTTACAAACAAATATGAACAAAATTCCCATAGAAATAATTATAAACAAAAAAGAAAAAGAAAAATTATTTTGCATATAGTGACAATACACAATTATTCTATAATTATACAATTACACTAATTATCATAGTGACAGTGCAACATTATAGAAATATATCCATAAAAAAGTGACAGTGCTTATACATTCCAAATACATACAATAAATATTACAAATTACTTAAGTGCATATAATATATAAGGATCCACTTGAAATATTGATAGAGATGAAAGTCGTTTTGTGCATATTTATCATAGAGTTCTTCATGGTGTCCAGACTAAATACTCTTATTACAACAGATTTTCCACTTTCTCTAAAATACAATAAATAAAATAAAATGATTAAAAATACCCAAAAAACACTCCCAAACCCCTAAAAAGTGCAGAACCACACTATAAAAATGCGCTGAAGCCAAAGTTTTCATTTAACCCATGGGGAACCAAAGTTCCCAACCTATAAATCCGTTTACATTCAAGTTTTCCCAAATTTTTTCCCAAATCCCCTCCTCTTGATCCCATTTGAACCACATCAGTACCTTTAGCCACCAAGAGACTCGAATCACTGTTGTGATGATGGAAAAAATGTCTAGGTATAGTTTTGAGAAGGGACGGATCTTCAACAGTTCGTCCCTTCTCAATATCTCTGACATGTTCTCTGATGCGAATGCGCAATTCACGTGTGGTGAGCCCAACATATATTTTTCCACACGGACATTGCGCACTGTAGACAACACCTTTAGCTGAACATGTAATGAAATGTCTGATATTAAAATTGCGGGTACCACTTGCGTTAGAAAATTCTTTAGCTTTAATCATATTATCACATCCTTTACAATGTCCGCAGGGATAAAACCCATTCATTTCCAACAAGGTGTTGCTAACCACCGACGAGGTCTCATAATGACTATGTACGAGAAGATCTTTAAGATTTTTTGATCTTCTTGCCGTAATAAGAGGAGAAACTGGTAGACATTTACTCAATATAGGGTCAGATAACAAAATGGGCCAGTGTTTTTGGATGATATCCTTGAACTCAGACCACTGGCTATTATATGTGGAGATTAAACGAACTTGATTGTCCGTATTTTCTTTTAGAAGAATTTCTGTACAACAAATAATTTCTGGGGGTATATTTAGCCCGATGATATCCGCGGGAAATCATTTTTTTACTATACCCCCTATCATGAAACCTTCTTCTCAAGATTTTTGACTGCTGTTCAAAGGATTGCTCATCAGAACAAATACGTTTGACTCTTAAAAACTGACCCATAGGTATCCCTCTAATTGTGGATATAGGATGGGAAGATGTTGCATGCAGCAAGGTGTTAGTTGCTGTGGGTTTTTTAAATACATCCGTCATTAGCCCACCATCCAATGACGTCTTAATTTTAACATCCAAAAAATCCAACTCCCTACCAGCCTTGTAGGTTAACTTAATATTCAAGTCATTCTGATTTAGCCTAGCCATCAAGCAATCTAATTCCTGTTGAGGACCATAACATATGAATCACACGTCATCTATGAATCGCATCCAATGTTGTGTGTTCTCAATTCCGGGAACAGGGTTGCTAATGAAGATCTCCCTTTCCCACGCACCCAAAAACAGGTTAGCGTAAGAGGGTGTGCAGGAAGCCCCCATAGCAGTGCCCTGTTTTTGTAAAAAAATTTTTTATCAAAAATAAAACAATTGTGGGTCAAGATAAATTCCAACAGGACCAAAAGCAATTCAACCAAATGTGCATCCAAGTTACTGGTTTTCAGATACCAGGACGCTGATGCCAAACCATCCTTATGCCTAATAGACGTATACAGAGATTCCACGTCTGCCGTAACCATAATCAAGTCATCAGTAAGATGCACGTTATCCAATCTCTGTAAGGCAGACGTGGTATTCCTTATATACGATTCAAGCTAGTCACAAATGGCCTTAAATAAAAATCCAACACATCACAGATAATTTCACACAACCCATCTTGGCCCGCTACAATTGGTCTCCCGGGGGGATTAAGGGGGTCTTTATGGATTTTTGGAATGAGGTAGAAAGTTGGAAGTTTGGGATTCAATTTTTGTATGGCTTCCAACAATTTTTTAGGAATTGTACCTTCAGTAACCGCTTCTTCAAGAATGGAGACTAGTTCACCCTGATAGTTCAATAATGGATTAGATGGTAATTTACGGTAACAATTGTGGTCATTTAAAAGTTTATAAGCCTGATTTTCATAAAGCTCATTCGGCCAAATTACCAGGTTAACACCTTTATCTGCGGCATTGAAGACCACATCTTTCCAACTGTGCACCTCCTGTAATGCCTTTTGTTGAACAAATGAAAGATTAAATTTTTTATGTTTCATCATGGCTAATTTCTCAATGTTGCTGGAAACAATTTTTGTAAAAAAATCCACTGCAGGGCAAATACTCAAAGCCGGAAATTTTTTAGATCCACAGAGTAATTTGCTGGGAAAATTACTTACCATAACCGGATTATCATTTTCCTCAGCCAAGGACTCCAACACTCGCAAAGCCTCCTGTTCCTCTCTAGTGTCTAAATTTTCTGACATTTTGGAATGAAATTTTTTCAGGAGAATTTTGCTGGTGAATAAATGGACATCCTTTATTGTTACAAACGGATCTAGGGAACGGGATGGTGAAAAAGTTATCCCTTTCTCTAATACCTCCATTGGTGGAAGGATGATTTAAATACCCGCTCTTCCTCTTCCCCATTACGCCCCCTGAAGAAGAGGACGAAACGCGCGTCGGGGTGAGGGACGCGGCTTTCATTCCACACGTGTTAGTGGATAGGTGAGACAATTTTATAGCCTTTCATTTTGCATGCAATATATGGCAGATAGTCTCTTGCATGAGACATTTTTATTTGTGGCTGATAGCTGAGATTTAGTGTGTCTGGTTCTCTCTTAAGCGCTATTATAGGCTATGGCTTATGCTGGGCTTTTATAATTGCGGCTCTGTCCGAGTGCATTCAAGGAGATGAAACTTTGCCTAGCACTAGTAATATTATTTTGATCTGCTGTTAGAATTTTATTGTCTCTACCGTTTTCCATATTATTGTGGTTAAAGGGGTGATTAGCCTTGCATGTCCCACTATAGAGGTTTCTATATTTACACTATTTGTTATTTTTTAATTTTTATTTTCTATTGTGTATTCAATAAAATTATTTTATTTTATTCTTTTGGTATTTGTGCTTTTTCTGTTCACCCTTTCATCATGGTGTAACGGACGGGTTTATAAAGATAACACAAGTAAGCAACAAATGCAGTTTTTAAATGAAGGTCTTTATTAAGAAAAAAAATCCAAACCTACAGAACCCTGTGTGAAAAAATGATTTTCCCCCCTTAAAGCATAGATTAACTGTGGTTTATCACATCTTTGGGGAGCGGAGTTAAGTTACAATCCCCCCCACACAGAATAAATA
This sequence comes from Dendrobates tinctorius, assembly GCF_039654945.1. Taxonomy (NCBI): domain Eukaryota; kingdom Metazoa; phylum Chordata; class Amphibia; order Anura; family Dendrobatidae; genus Dendrobates; species Dendrobates tinctorius. The sequence goes on from NW_027361793.1 coordinate 1,054,087, forward strand.
TCCCCTTACACACAAATAATAAATCTCCTTCCTCGATACAGAATTACCCCCCAAAAACACACAGAATAAATCTCCCCCACCACGCTCAGAATAAATCTTTCCCCTCCACACAAAATAAATCCCCCCATTCACACAGAGTAAACCTCCACTATCAACACAGAATAAATCTTCCCCTTTGTAGTTCAGCGGTAGCACACTGTGCAGTGACGAGGCAGTGTCCCAGCAAAGTTTAAATGTTCAGCTCAGCAAAACACAGCCCACAAAATCCTCCAGATCGCAGCCGGGAAACATATCCTCTGGTTTACAGTCACTAAACACGCAGTCCTCCTTGGGGCACAGGACAGTCTACCTCCCATTCACCGCTAGGCACAAGGCAGTCCACCCCTGAGACTTATTACCGTGGGCGACTGCACCGCTGTGTACGCTGTGGGTGCAAGGCTCATGAGCTGCCATGGCTCCTTTGGCTCCGCTTGTCTGTGTTGCCTCACACTGATGGAGTCCTGTAGAGCCAACTGCTCTGCCCTCTAGCACACACCAGACTGACACTCAACCTGACACACTCAAACCCTATACTGCAGGGTCTTTAACTAGCAACCTGTGTCCTTGGGCCACATGGAAAACCTGGTCCAGGAATGAAACGGACTGCAACACTACCATCTGCAGTCTGTTTTAAAACACCAAAACCCAGAGAAGGTTTTTCCTAAATCTGCCTTAGAGAACCAACATGTCCAAGACTCTCTTTAATCTGCAATGCAACCACAGCTACGCCTGTGACTGCAGTGCACTCTCATGGCTTCAATACATCTCCGTGTGTATCCTGGGGGAACATACATCGATCCCTACATGTAACACCAGTCACTACCTCACACCATCCGCACAGAATATATCTCCCCCTACACAGAATCTTTGGTGTCTTCAGCTCCACTAATGTGGAGCATTTGAGTTTATCAACAATAGGAGACACCACTGCACAGGATCACCTTTTACATGCTAAAGAACCATAGAACTGAATAGGGAGAAAGAGGCATGTACACATCAGGGATCACCGAAAAATAGTATCAAATAATCCTTTATTATAACACCAGAACACACTATGAAAACATTAAAAACAAATTAAAACTGCAAAGATGCAATCATGTTAGTACCAAAACCCATAAGGGTTAAGCCCTGCAAAAAACCCCACATAGTAAATGCTTTGTACAAATAAGCAATACCAAAGTTAAAGTGGTATACAATATTCCACCATGTAAATGTACTTTAAATGCATAGCCAATTCACATAAGCCCAAAACTGCAGAGATTTTATGATAGATGTAGCAGGTACTACTCCGCTACTTGAATGAAATAAGAGATCACCCCAAAATAAGGGATAGCAGAGCGCCACATACAACCTGAGTCACAGAGGCAAATGCCTGCATAGATGAGAATAGACCGAGGATACTCATGCAGTGGGAGTTGAAAGGCATGGGGAGAAATCACAGAGAAGTTGCCCGACACGTTACGCCAGGAAAACTGGCTTCATCAGGAGCGGTGAGCAAAGTGTGAGCAGGTAGGGTATAAATACCTTATTCAAATTGCGGCAGACAAGGAGCAGGTGGGAGCCATCGGCACGTGTGGAAGCAAACACCACGACCGGCGCACGTCACCACCGGAAGTAGGAAGCAGTGTCTGTGCAATTGCAGAGAGACAAGGTGAAGTGCCAGGAACGGTGTACCAAGATGGCTGCAAAATGACATACTGCGCATGCGCTGGTCAGCACGCGCTCAGCAAAGCGGCAATGTGTAATGTGCTCGGAACAAAGTACCAAGACAGCTGCAAAATGACATACTGCGTATGCGCCAAGCAGCGCGCTTAATAAAACAGCAATGTGTACAAAGAGTAGGCAACCATTTAATATGGATAAAGGGACCGATCTAGATAGAGCAAAATATATTTTTTGTGTGATTAAAAAACCATGTTTTTTTATAAACAGATAGAACCAAGTTTATCTGCATGTTATGAGAAATAAATCTTGTTGAAAAATTACTTTATTTTACCCAGTTCTAATAATTAAGATGGAGGTAACATGAAGCTAATACAGCCACTGATATGGCCAACCAGCTAAGATACCAAGATAAAGACCAAAAAGGGATCTCAAGCAGGAAAAGAAGGGAGCAAAAAGGACCATAGGTCAGGTCAAGAATTCTGAGTACCTGTGAAGGATGAATGGTCAGTTTAATAACACAAAAATATATATCTACAATAAAGTAGGGATGGATGGTCCCAATAAAAGAAACAATCAACCACAAGGTTTCCAAACATGGTGGAGGTCCATGTGGTCCGAGCAGCCAGGTGGGTATTTCCGATGTATGGAATCTTCGAGAAGAGCTTACAAAGAAGATGGTTGAAAGAAGTTCCATGCCCAGGGTGCAAGATGTCCCGGCTAATTTGGTCAGATGTAAAAGCTTCCAACATAGCATGGGTAAGTATGGTCCAATAGGAAACAATCAACTACTGGATTTCCAGATATGGTAGAAGTCCATATGGTCCAAACAGCCAGGTAAATGATTTCAATATGTGAATATTCAACTCAACGTCCTGGACAATATTTACCCATGCTATATTGGAAGCTTTTACATCTGGCCAAATCAGTCAGAACATCTTATATCTTGGGTATGGAACATCTTTTAACCACTTTTTCTGGAAGTTCTCCACCAAGAGTTCACATATTGAAATCATTTACCTGGCTGTTTGGACCATATGGACTTCTACCATATCTGGAAATCCAGTAGTTGATTGTTTCCTATTGGACAATACTTACCCATGCTATGTTGGAAGCTTTTACATCTGACCAAATTAGCCAGGACATCTTGCACCCTGGGCATGGAACTTCTTTCAACCATCTTCTTTGCAAGCTCTTCTCGAAGATTCCATACATCGGAAATACCCACCTGGCTGCTCGGACCACATGAACCTCCACCATGTTTGGAAATCTTGTGGTTGATTGTTTCTTTTATTGGGACTATCCATCCCTACTTTATTGTAGATATGTCTTTTTGTGTTATTAAACTGACCATTCATCCTTCACAGGTACTCAGAATTCTTGACCTGACCTATGGTCCTTTTTGCTCCCTTCTTTTCCTGCTTGAGATCCCTTTTTGGTCTTTATCTTGGTATCTCAGCTGATTGGCCATATCAGTGGCTGTATTAGCTTCAGGTTACCTCCATCTTAATTATTAGAACTGGGTAAAATAAAATAATTTTTCAACAAGATTTATTTCTCATAACATGCAGATGAACTTAGTTCTGTTTATAAAAAAACACGTTTTTTTAATCACACAAAAAATATATTTTGCTCTATCTAGATCAGTCCCTTTATCCATATTAAATGGTTGCCTACTCTTTGGACACATTGTTGTTTTATTAAGCGCGCGCTGCTTGGCGCATGCGCAGTATGTCATTTTGCAGCTATCTTGGTACTTTGTTCCGAGCACATTACACATTGCCGCTTTGCTGAGCGCGCGTTGACCAGCGCATGCGCAGTATGTCATTTTGCAGCCATCTTGGTACACCGTTCCTGGCACTTCACCTTGTCTCTCTGCGATTGCACAGACACTGCTTCCTACTTCCGGTGGTGACGTGCGCCGGTTGTGGTGTTTGCTTCCACACGTGCCGATGGTTCCCAGCTGCTCCTTGTCTGCCACAATTTGAATAAGGTATTTATACCCTACCTGCTCACACTTTGTTCACCACTCCTGATGAAGCCAGTTTTACTGGCGTAACGCGTCGGGCAACTTCTCTGTGCTCCTGCTTTCTCCCCATGCCTTTCAACTCCCACTGCATGAGTATCCTCGGTCTATTCTCATCTATGCAGGCATTTGCCTCTGTGACTCAGGTTGTATGTGGCGCTCTGCTATCCCTTATTTTGGGGTGATCTCTTATTTCATTCAAGTAGCGGAGTAGTACCTGCTACATCTATCATACAATCTCTGCAGTTTTGGTCTTATGTGAATTGGCTATGCATTTAAAGTACACTTACATGGTGGAATATTGTGCACCACTTTAACTTTGTTATTGCTTATTTGTACAAAGCATTTACTATGTGGGGTTTTTGCAGAGGCTTAACTCTTATGGGTTTTGGTACTAATATCATAATATTATATATTGCCTAATAAAGGCGGCATTTCCAATAATTACATAAATCATAGAAAGGAAGAAGGAAAACCATGTGCCATAAAAACAATAGAATTTTATTATAAATAAATTTATAAAAGCCCTGAAGTACAATGCAATCATGTAAGGAGACAATGAATGCAACAGAACAACGGTCTATACAACAGGTACAATAAATTATGTGCAATTCAATAGTCCATATGGAGCTACAACAGCTTCCAGAAAAAATGTAATTCCAAAAATATGAGAATAATGAGGGACTATATCAAATATCATTAGCATCTAAAGCCCACAAAAGCCATACTCATATTAGATCTTAAATTAAATGCAGCAAGTGAAACAGGCTAAGAAAAGAAGCATAGTGCAGGCGTTTCGCGGTGAGGCTTTATCTCAAGGGATTGTGCACAATCCCTTGAGATAAAGCCTCACCGCGAAACGCCGCGGCGCGTCAGGGGTGCTTGGTCACTCAGGTACAGTAGCTGCCCAGTAGCAGCAGCCATTAACCCTTTTCTCTCCCCCTCTCTGCCAAATGGTTTTCACACTATGTTTGTGAGCAGCTTTTTTAGGCTTTAATGACTGCACTATGCTTCTTTTCTTAGCCTGTTTCACTTGCTGCATTTAATTTAAGATCTAATACTCACTTATATTGGCGATCGAGGATCTGATTTTATGGCTGCATGCCATCATTTATGTAGGCATCTTTAACATTGGTTTTGATACATTTTCTATTTTTTGTATAATAAATATTTTGAACAATGTGTATATATATTAATGCCACTCCATGAGTATGGCTTTTGTGGGCTTTGGATGCTAATGATATTTGATATAGTCCCTCATTATTCTCATATTTTGGGAATTACATTTTTCCTGGAAGCTGTTGTAGCTCCATATGGACTATTGAATTGCACATAATTTATTGTACCTGTTGTATAGACCGTTGTTCTGTTGCATTCATTGTCTCCTTACATGATTGCATTGTACTTCAATGCTTTTATAAATTTATTTATAATAAAATTCTATTGTTTTTATGGCACATGGTTTTCCTTCTTCTTTTGTATGATTTATGGGTTTTGGTACTAACATGATTGCATCTTTGCAGTTTTAATTGTTTTTAATGTTTTCATAGTGTGTTCTGGTGTTATAATAAAGGATTATTTGATACTATTTTTCGGTGATCCCTGATATGTACATGCCTCTTTCTCCCTATTCAGTTCTAATGTGGAGCATTTACTACCAATGCTCTTTCCTCTTCTGTGCGCTGGCGAGTGACGTTAGCAGCATGATCACATGACCTGATCACGCTGCTGATGCCACTCTGACCCATCTGAAATTTGCGAGTACAGTAGTTCACTGGGAGCCGACGTGCTGCACCTTAACAGCCGGCTCAGAGAACGTTCGAATCCCAGTGTGAGGGGCAGCAAAATGCAGTCGCCGTGGAGATATTTCTGACCCCTACATTAGGCAGCCTGACTGTGCCCCCCTGCTGGCTGTGCCCAGGGCAGATGCCACACCCACCTTCCCTGATATGACTTTGCATCACCCCCCATGAAACCAGGGTTCTAATGGTTTGCCAAGAAAGTCATGAGCCTGCTTAAGTCCCCTATGCCTGCCTTGTTGGTACCGTCCTGTGAAGCCCAGCCTTTGGTTTGGCTTTATAGGACAAATGATTTTCTATATATGCGGGAATATTATTGTATTGCAGTATTTTGAACAAAAGAAAATTAGAAATTTCTTCAAAATGTAAAATAGTTTTTGTAAAATTGCAGCGTAAAAATGTCAATCACTCTTATTAACCACTGTTAAATGCCCCCAGAAATATATTTAAAAAATAAACATGTTCAGAATTGCAGAAGTGCTACAGGTGTGTGCACACGCTGCGGATTCTGCTGCGGATCCGCTGCGGATTTTGCCCTGCGGATACGGAGCAGTTTCTGCTGCGTTGTACAGTACCATTATAATCTATAAAAAACGTTGTGCACATGCTGAAGATTTTTCCGCGCGGGTTTGCTGCGGGTTCAAATCCACAGCATGTCAATTCTTTGTGTGGAAACCACAGCGGTTTCACACCTGCTCCATTGTAGAGGTGTGAAACCGCAGGTTAGTCCGCAGGTAAACACAGGTCTTTTGACCTGCGGATTTATCTGCGGATTTTGCAAAATCCGCGTGGAAAAATTCGCAGACCAATCCGCAGTGTGTGCACATAGCCTAAAAGTCAATCAAAATACAAAATAAATACCCTGCTGTAAGTACCGTATATACTCGAATATAAGCCGAGATTTTCAGCCCAATTTTTTGGGCTGAAAGTCCCCCTCTGGGCTTATATTCGAGTCATATACACCAGGGGGTCAGAGGGGGAGGGGGGGCGAGGGTGTCAGGTCATACTTACCCGTCCTGGCGCTGTCTCTTCAGCCCCCACCTTCTCCACAATCTCCCTTCCTTCATTCCTTCAGTGGTCACATGGTACCGCTCATTAAACTTATGAATATGCGCATATTCATGAGTTTTAATGAGCGGTACCACGTGACTGCTAAAGGCAGGAAGGGAGATCGTGGAGAAGCTGGGGGCTGAAGAGACAGCACCAGGATGGGTAAGTATAGCGATACTCACCTGTCCTGCGTCCATGGCTGCTTGCTGCTGTCTGGCACGTCATCTGTCAGCGACATTCAGACAGCAGAGGGTGCGGTGACGTGGTTAGTGCATGCCGCGCCCCCTGCAGTCTGGACGTCACTGACAGATGACGTGCCAGACAGCAGCAAGCAGCCATGGACAAGTGAGTATCTCAGGTGCCAGCAGTGACACCGGCACCTGGCCCCAGCGACGGAGAGGTGAGTATGTCATTTTTTTATTTTTAAATGCAGCAGCAGCACATGGGTCCATAATCTATGGAGCATCTTATGGGGGAAGCATATGGGGGAATAATTTATGGAGCATCTTATGGGGGCAGCATATGGGGTCATAATGTATGGAGCATCTTATGGGGGCATAACCTTTATGGAGCAGCATATGGAGCATATTATTCTATAGCGCATCTTATGGGACCATTATTAACCTTTATGCAGCATTATATGGGGTGTATTTTGTATGGAGCATCTTATGGGGCTATCATGAACTGTATGGAGCATTATGTGGGGCTCCTGATTCAATATGGATATTCAAAAACATTTATCTTACTGATGTTTCAATTAATTTTACTTTTATTGGTATCTATTTTTATTTTTTAAATTCACCAGTAGCTGCTGTAATTTCCACCCTAGGCTTATACTAGAGTCAATAAGTTTTCCCAGTTTTTTGTGGCAAAATTAAGGGAGTTAGCTTACACTCGGCTCAGCTTATACTCGAGAATATACGGTAAATAAGTAAAACCAATAGTGCATATAATAACATTGGGTACTTAGTAAACACTAGTTTTAATTAAAAAATTTGTAAAAGCCATCCCTCCAACGTCAAGGTGTACCCAAGTTGGGGATGGTCCTAACCTCTAACATTAAAATCTTACAAGTAGTACTATTGATGCTGTGAGGGAGGGCCAGGGCCGTAGATGTGACAGAGATTAACAGTTCTGGCACGCCCTGACCTCCCATCACATGGAAATAGTGTCCATTAGTCCGCATACCTGTGGCTTCACTTTCCGTCAGGGTCCTTTCTGCGTTGCTGGAGGCTCCCTATAGACAGTTCCGCATAAATAGAGACACAGTCCATTTTAACTTTCAAATGAACAACTTTGCTAGTTTCTTTACGCAGCACATCCATATTCTTCACTGCATTAACTACAGGTTGCACATTGCACATTTCTTCCTCTTTACCTGCATTTCTCTCTCTGTCACACAGCACGTCCCGGGTCGAACCATATCATACAGTTCCTCAGTGTCCCCCCTGTTCAGCTCTGCTATGGTTAGCTGCTCTCTAGTCTGTTTTGGCCAAGATATGAGAGTATCAGCCTCCGAAGTCAGCTGCCACATGGTGAGCGACCTGCCCTTCTGTCTGCACTGTCTCCTGCGGTGACGCAGCATCCTCCCGGTCCAAACTCACTGCGCTTGGGGGTTCCCTCAGCCGTTTCACCCCAGATCTGAGGACATCAGCCCATGCGATAAGTTGCCACATTCTGGAGCCATCTGAGTCCCTGTACTGTCCTGGCCTTGTCCTAAGCCTCTGTACCAACACTGCTGTAGACCACTGCTCTTCTAGCCTGCTGCTGTGGATGGCTGGGCTCCTGCTTACAACGTTTTGTGAAAGCAACAAATATAAACCTAGCACTCAACTTAAAGGTATTTGCAAAGAGGTTTATTGTAGTACACAAAAAAAGACATTTCGGTCAATGTGGTATACGTGTGGTATACAGATTGTGTAGAGCTTATAGGCATCTATCAGAAAGGATGATGGTGCTTTAAGCATTATTCTCCTCAATCTCTCTAAGGTAATGAGCTTGTCAGAATATAGGAGAGGGGCAAATGTGCCTCCAGATGCGGTGTCCACCGGCCATCCACCGCATAGTATTGCCAAGTACACCGCACTGCACTTGCTCACTGAGCCAGTGCGCGTGTCCTGAGTACAAAAACAGTGCTCAAAGATACCTGTGGAGCAGGCAGCAGCGGTGACGATGCATGCTCCAGGACCTGAAGCACGTGACTGCTGGGGGCATGGCCTAAGCTCCACAGAGCTAGGAGCTGCAGGGAAACTCCTAGAAAGGTAACTACAGGACAATGTTACCAAGGGGCATAGACAGAGACAGAAACCAGATCAAGCCGGGTCAAAGCACAAGATAGCAGGACAGTACCAAAGGGTTAGACAGAGCGAATAGTCAGGACGTAGCAATAGATCAGAAAACCAGAACGGGCAATGGATGGTACAATAGGGACAAACTGCAACGGAATAACAATAGCCAAGCCAGGAGGTCAGAACAGGAAAAGACAATAGTACCAAAACGTGAGACGGAGTACAGAGTGAGGGAACAGGCCGGGTCATACACGGGAATCAAACAAGCAATGCAGATACACGCACACCAGGGGGGTCGGTTAGACACACAGCCAGAATAACAGTATAGCTGACAGAGAATGCTAGTCTGGAGTGAGTATAAATACCCCTCCCAGATCCAAAGAGAGGCCGGCAAAAGTTAACTCTCTGAGAACAGGACATTAACCATGTCCTAACCATGACAAGTATTTTTTCACATGCAGAATAAATCTTTGACACCATTTTTCACCTGGATGGGATGCTGCTCTCTTTCTTTTTATTTGACATTTGTGTTTACTTGGGTTCATGAACTTGGAGCTTGCATCCATAATATTCCTGCTGTGCTGTCGGCTGTCTTTTGCTGGTCACGTGACTGTGACCTCACCACAGGTCCTTGCAAAACAGTAATAAAGCAATATCTATTATGCCTTACATTATGGAGACAAGCCATCTCTGAGACACATATCTCCCATCGATTATACAACCCTTAGCCACGCCATATACCTCCCCCTCTGCCTAAAGCCGTGGGGCTTGGCACTTACACCTACCAGGCAAGGGATTGTTGAGAGGGCATCGGCATTCCCATGTAGCTTCCCGGCCCTATGCTCTACATGGAAACTGAAGTCTTGCAGGTCTAAGAACCAGCGGGTGACCCTAACATTCTTACCCTTTGTTTCCCTCATCCATCTGAGTGGGGCATGGTCGGATATTAATCTAAACTTACGTCCCACCAGATAGCACCGTAACGTATCCACTGCCCACTTTATGGCCAAACACTCCTTTTCTACGACTGAGTAATTCTTTTTGTATGAGGCTAGCTTCCTACTCAGGTAGAGGACAGGATGCTCCTCCTCATGTATCTCATGGGAGAGGACTGCACCTACCCCGACATCTGAGGCGTCTGTCTGAAGGATGAACTCTTTTTTAAAGTCTGGGGCCACCAGAACGGGTTGCTTACATAGAGCCCCTTTCATTTCTTGGAAGGCTGACTCCGCCTCTTCGGACCAGCAGACCATTACGGACTTTGTCCCCTTAAGCAGATCAGTTAGAGGCGCAGCCATCATGGCGAAGTTTGGGATAAACATTCTGTAGTATCCCACGATCCCCAGAAAGGATTTAACTTGCTTTTTGGAGAGAGGTCTCGGCCATGTTTGAATTGCCTCCACTTTATTGATTTGGGGTTTGATCTCGCCATGCCCCACTACATATCCGAGGTACTTGGCTTGTTCTTTACCACACTTCTTCGGGTTTATTGTAAACCCCGCCTCCCCTAGAGCATCAAACACTGCTTGGACCTTTTCCAGGTGAGTCTTCCAGTATTGGGTAAAGATGACGATATCATCCAGATACGTGGCAGCGTATAGCTTATGAGGTGCAAGGATTCTATCCATAGCCCTCTGGAAGGTTGCCGGAGCTCCCTGCAGGCCAAATGGCATCCGGACATACTGGAAGCACCCGTCTGGTGTAGAAAATGCTGTCTTCTCCCTGGCTTCCTGTGCCATGGGGATCTGCCAATATCCCTTTGTCAGATCCAAGGTGTTTACATACCTGGCTGGTCCAAGTCTCTCGATGAGCTCATCAACGCGTGGCATGGGATAAGCGTCGAACTTGGAGACCTCATTCAGCTTCCGGTAATCGTTGCAGAACCTCTATTCACCATCAGGTTTTTGGGACCAGGACAATCGGGCTCGACCAGCTGCTCTTGGATTCCTCAATGACCCCAAGCTTCAACATACGCTGCACCTCCTTGGACATTAACTCTCGACGAGCCTCAGGAATTCGATTCGGCTTCACGTTCACCCGCACATGTGGCTCGGTCAGAACTTCGTGCTCCACAACCTTCGTGCACCCCGGCAACTCTGAAAACAGGTCCCTGTTTTTCTGGAGTAACTCCTGACACTGCTGTTTCTGGGTCTTCGATAGCGTCTCCGCTATGGTAACCTATCCAACCTCCCCTTCTAGGTTGCCCAGCAAGCACGGAGCTACTGCTCGCTCTCTATCTTGCCACGGCTTGATGAGATTGACATGGTAAACCTGGTATGGCTTCCGTCTTCCGGGTTGGTGGATCTTGTAATTTACATCTCCAAGCTTCTCCACCACCTCATATGGCCCTTGCCACTTGGCCAAGAACTTACTCTCCACTGTCGGAATTAGAATGAGAACTCGGTCTCCCGGATTGAACTGCCTCACTCTTGCTGACCAGTTGTAGACCCTGGCCTGAGCCTCTTGTGCCTGGCGGAGATGTTCTTTAACAATGGGCATCACCTTCGCAACCCTCTGCTCCATCAGTGCCACATGCTCAATGACGCTTCTGTGGGTCGTGACTTCGGCCTCCCAGGTTTCCTTGGCTATATCTAGGAGACCTCACGGATGTCGGCCATAGATCGAAGGGCGAGAACCCTGTGGAGGCCTGGGGGACTTCACGGATAGAAAACAGCAGACACTGTAAGAGACAATCCCAGTCTCTATCATCTTTCTCTATGACTTTTCTTAGCATGCTCTTCAGTGTCTTGTTAAACCTCTCAACAAGGCCATCTGACTGCGGATAGTACACTGAAGTCCTCAACTGGGAGATTTGCAGGACTCTGCACAATTCCCTCATCACCTTGCTCATAAAAGGTGTCCCCTGGTCGGTCATCCTCTCCTTCAGCAAACCCGTCCGGGAAAACACATGGACCAGCTCGCAGGCTATACTCTTCGCGGAGGAATTTCTTCATGATAGCGGGTGGCATAGTCCAGGATGACTAATATATACTGATGGCCCCGAGCTGATTTAACTAAGGGACCGACCAAGTCCATGGCAATTCTCTCAAATGGCACCTCAATAATGGGCAATGGCACAAGGGGGTTCCGAAAATGAGATGTGGGGGCAGTTAACTGACATGTCGGGCAGGATCTGCAATAGTTTGCTATTTCCCGGTGACACCCAGGCCAATAGTACCTCTGTACAATCCGTTCCTGCATTTTTTCCACCCCCAGGTGTCCCCCCAAGATGTGTGAATGGGCCATGTCCAACACTTTCCGTTTATAGGGGCCTATTACTATTAACTGCTCTACCACCTCCTCCCTTATTTTCGTGACCCGGTATAACAACTCCCCACTCATCATAAAATAGGGAAACCTGGTGTCCGCTCCCGGCTCTTGTGCAACCCCATTAATGACGGTGATATTGTTGAAGGCTTCTCTCAGTGTTGGGTTCCTATGTTGATCAATCCCAAAATTCTCACTGGCCACCCCTAACTCCGGAATGTCAGATACAGAGGACACTTCCTCCTCATCCCCAACAAGGACACAAAAAGGAAACCCGTCTACCTCTGATGGTGGCGATACCTTATTAGGGTTCATTGGTTCCCTGCTCTGGCTAGCAATCTCAGAACCCTTCCCCCACAGATCCCAAAACAGACAAAAATCCCGGCCTGTAATTATAGGATGCAACAAATCCCGAATGACGCCATCTTCATGGGACTCGGTGCCATGCGCCGTTTCAACGTTCACCCCGGCCATAGGGTAGTCTTTTGCATCCCCATGTATGCACCGAATGCCGACCTTTTTACCTGGGAGTAGGCTGAGAGGAAAAGTGGCCCGTACAAGAGTCACCAAGCTCCTGGAGTCTAGGAGCGCCATTACTGGTCGACCGTTCACCTTCATGGGACACACTTGTGGCCCCTTGTTAGGTGGAGAGTTCACACTGCAAACTGGATATGCATAGTATGAACTACGGCGTCCCATGCTGCAGTCCATTTGCTCGGTGTTCTGGGGACAACGGGCAGCTATATGTCCTGGCCCCTGGCATCTCCAACAAATAATATCACCCATGGGGACCTTGGGCACTGCCTCCCCCGCCCCTTTTGACCTTGGACACCCTACCCCTTTTTTGGGACTCTGCCCCCTGCTGGAATCCTCAATACGGAACGGGTTGCTTCCCCAAGGTGCCTTCCATCCCCTGGTATCTCTCGACCAGTTCATCGGCATTTTGGGGATCCCCCTGGGCAACCCAAATCTGTAGGGGTCTCGGCAGGGAATGCACAAACCGATCCATTACCACTCGCTCTACCATCTGTGCAGGGGAAGATGACTCTGGCTGCAGCCATTTCTGGACCAGGTGCAACAGGTCGCACATTTGGGAGCGTGGCGGTTTGTCCCGGTGATAGGCCCAGTGGTGAACTCGCTCTGCCCTGATAGTCATTGTCACCCCCAAACGTGCGAGAATTTCCACTTTTATTTTGGGATACTCCTTGGCGTCTTGTACAGTCAAGTCATAGTATGCCTTCTGGGGCTCCCCCATCAGGCATGGCGCCAATACCTCTGCCCACTGCTCTGGCTGAAGTTTTTCCCTCTCAGCCACCCTCTCATACACCATCAGGAAGGCCTCAACATCATCCTCAGGGGTCATTTTTTGTAATGTGCGTCTTACCGCCTTCCCTGACGTGGGTGGCATCAGCCAGACCTGGGATTGGGGCGCTCGTCCTGTCCTCCTGGATGGCGGTTGCCAGAAGCTGCATCTGCTGCCGTTGCTCCTGCTGGCTCTGCTGTAATAAGAGCCTGTTGGTCTCTTGTTGCTGTGCCTGAGCCTGGACCAGGTGTTGTTGCTGTGCCTGAGCCTGGACCAGGTGTTTGAGCAGGTCCTCCATTATTCCCGGTAGTGCTTGCTGCCTCGCTGCAAACTTTACCCAGGACATGCAGCAACTGTCTCAAGCCTCTGCTGGGATCGCTGCCTGGACGTCTAACACCAATTGTAGGGATCCTACTCGCTCAGGTGCAGCGGGAGACAGTCAGGAGACAGGTTCCTTTACAGTTCATGTGGTTTATTACATCATAAACCCATCAGGCAGCAAGTAACAAAGAAAATAGCCTTTAGCTTAGGCAAAAGCAAACAGAAATGTCCGTTAACTCAGGCTCAGACCAGGAGCTTCAGTACACACGGGAGGCTTAGTCCTCCCCACCTACAGCTCCCTGGTTCAGGAGTAGGCTACATTATAAGGGTTTAGCCACACCCACGAACCCAGCAGCTGACTGGTCACTGTGACCTCACCACAGGTCCTTGCAAAACAGTAATAAAGCAATATCTATTATGCCTTACATTATGGAGACAAGCCACTTTGAGACACATATCTCCCATAGATTATACAACCCTCAGCCACACCACAATAACTACTGTTCCATAAGGTCTCCCCCTTGTGTACTAAATTTGGTACTGCACTTTCCCTGCATAAATACCAGTACACGTCTTTACAGCAGTACATGTGCAATATATAAAATGGACAAATATATATTATCTTAGCAACAATGAAAGGTTATAAAATTATGCATGAATATATATATATATATATATATATACACATTCTAATGTATGGTACTGGGACGAGCAAGAAATGCAAGTGGGTCGCCCTCGCACACCCAGGGCAGCGGGGTACTCGGTATCGGGCCGGTGTCAAGGTGGGAAGGTGTCACAGCAGTGATGACCCGGTCCATGGCCCTGGGCGCCCAATATCAATGGCGGTGATGTTAATGGTGTTAAAGTTTATTAGAATAGTTCGTGACGCCACCCGTGGTGTTTGGCAAGTAAGATGGTAAGCCAATGCTGCATACAGATCCGCTGGGACTGATGGTGTGGTGCAGCAGAGATGGTATAGCTCCCCACAGGTGGAGCTGTAGTCCCAGGGCAGTGTAGGTGCAATGGATGAGGAGAGGCGCAGAATAGTATAGATGTTGTTACTCAGGTGTAGCGGTGCTGGAATAACTGGAGGACACCAGAGTATGCGGTTCCAAAGCTTTACTCACTGTTTGCAGTTCACACAACTGCCTGCCTCCGCACTGTGTTCTCCAGGCCAGGGCTCCAGCCAACCTCCAGGCAGGATAGGATTCTCCCTTCCACACTCCGCCAACATGTACCTTACTGAACGACTCCTCCAATGCGCCTTTAGGTGCGAAGCACTCCAGTACTTAGTTACCCTGGAATGCCTCTCTCTAGGTGTTCCTAGTCTTTACTTGTATGACAGACAGCTGTAGCTGCGTCCCGGCTCTCTATTCAGTTGCTGTTGTGTCCGAAGTATATGATGGGAGCAAGGCGTTAGCGGCTCACTACTCCTCCTGTGTCTGTTGCCGGACATAAAGATCCAATCAACCGCCCCGGCCTTTGCGCTCTCTGGACTGGAAGGGTTCTCTCTCTTTCTCAACCTGCTTCCCACCGTCCTTCTATTCTCCTTCGTTCCGATCTGTTCTCTCTCTCTTATGGAAGGTTAGGTTATCAATCTTATCAGTCTCTTTCTCTGGTCTTTCTTGTGCGTGCCAGCAGCCCAGATCACTGGGACCTGCTGCAGCACGTCCCTCAGACACCCATCTTCTCTCTCCTCCAACCAACTAACCACCAACTTTCAGTCTTCCCACTCTTTTGTATCATCTCTCTCCACCCGCCTCCCAGCACATCTCATGTTACGAAGCAGGGTTCCACGAGGGGTGCTCTGCTGACCCCCAGCATGAAGCTGTTAGGTGGCCCCACTGAACTATCCTGTGTGTGGAATGCAGGTGTGGAGCGTGGTCAGGAGTTCCCACCTTGCCTGGATGGTGGGGCACTACACCTTAGGAGAAGGTGCATTACCTCTGTGGCGACTGAAGCCTCTGGGGCGCCACACAAGGACATAATGTACCCCCTTACAACGTCCTGTATAAATAAGGGCTGAGCAGGACAAGGTCCCAAACATGGACACACAACTAATGGGGAGTTTTTAAAATGTGATATCCAGCTCAAAGGAAGGGAGGTTGTAGGGTTGGGCTGGACCGGGCTGGGGGGTGGTCCCTCTGTGTACCGCGCAGTGACGTACAGACACAAGATGGAGGCAAGTTTCGGGTGCAACAGGTCCAAGTTTATTCTCTTGCCGTCCACCTGACGACCTCACAGCACATCACGATCCTCTTCAGGGCTCTCCGGTTACAGAATACATCAACATACCATACTTTTCGCTGGGGACATATATTTACGCACCGTCCCTTTACACTTAGTGACGTTTTGGCAGCTCCGTCACCATGGCTGCCTTAGGCCTGTACACCAACGGTAATTTTATTGATCAAACGTCGTTCCTTATACGGTTTCCTCCACCCGGACCCTCGTCTATACTGTGGTACTTCGTGTCAGGACCACCCCCGACTTCCTTTCTCCTCAGTCCCCTGATTAGGTTCTCCTCACAGTGCTCCAACTGTCACAGCCTCCTCGTCACTTGAGCTCCCCCTGGGGACTGGAATCTTCTGGAACCCTCCTGTCAAATGTATAGCTTTCCCGGTTCCCTGTAACTCCGCCCCCCATGACCAATGGTTTCTTAGCCCTAAGCTGATGTCAAGTCCTATGCTCACACTCCTCCCTGCCTTCTAATGTCAATTTCAGGTACTGCACGTCACCTACACTTTTCTAGCTGTTTTCCCTTCTGTCATAACTGACATCCTGCCTGACAAGTGCAAACCCCTTTGAAACCTGACCAGTCAGTCCGTCCGTCAGGTCACCCTCCCTACAAGGTCACACACATACATGAACTAAATGCAGAAACCTAAAGCTAAACAGAAAGAAATTAACTTAAGCCAAGTTGGCATGAAAGCAAAATAGGAGCATGTTCACACTGGTTGAAAAACAGACAAAACCCAAGTGAGAACCAAAACAAATTAAATAAATAAATACTCTTTTGTAAGTACATAAGTAAAAGCAATAGTGCGTATAAATAAAATTGAGTACTTAGTAAACCCCATTTTTTTAATCAAAAAAGCGCAAAAGCCATCCCACCAACGTCGCCTCAGTTGCACCAACATGACATTCCACATCCCCTGGGGACATGCAAGGTTAGCTTGGCACAGTTTTATGCAGACACTCCCTGTCCACATGGGCCCAGAGAGGCATGGGGAGTGAGAGGATGTGGCTCATGCAGTCGCTGAAGTGGCACCACGCTCGTTCACAACCCTGACAGGCTGAGATGCCCCTTTCATTAGTACCAATGAAACAACACCTGGTAGGACTACCTCGTTAGATATGAGCCCGGTCCATTAACGGGATTATATCAGGGATGAAAGCAGCCCTAGTAACATGGGAAGTTAAAACCAAGAACACGGCCCTGTGAGTTCGTGGATTGAGATAAAAGACCAGCCCAAGTTTAAATTATATATTTAATCACCTTAAGGGCACACTAGACAATACACTATATGCACTATGGTTATAGATATACAATGGTCAAATATGCAAATATAGATGGTAGTACAAAAGTATGAGTAGATGATACAAAAGTCAGTTACGAACTTGATACTCAGCTGTTGGATGCTGGCAACAACATGGGAAGTGTTGAGGGCCAGCTATTTTCAGTTTCTTCGAACATGCTACACGGCATGACCTCCCTTGGCAAAAAAATGAAGACTCATAATTAGGTAACAAGTGTACACTGGCGCTTCCTGGTCTGTACGCTATGGATAATAGGGGATTACCTGCTGCTGACTCATAATTGTTGCATGTGCACTTAACCCCTTGGTCTTTCACAACCTTCTCCTCCCCTGAGATGGTCCTAGTCTCCCTCTCACTTGCTTTGGCAGCTGAAAGTCCAAAACCTATGACGGATCATAACTTCTCTAACAGTATGCAGCTGTGTCACAACTCTGCTGAGCCGGCATGCTGACAGCGCATGCATAGCTGCACATCACATTCAGAGGGGCAGCAGTACTGTGATCACCACAACTGAAGACATGACTGATAGGGTTCAACTCTACCAGGATACAGGGCTTGGGGCCTACGTGTCTCCCCCCTGACGTGTGAGTTTTCCTACCTGAATTATCACCTTCTACGCTTTATAAAAGCTGCAGGCCGATTATAATCCATTGAAGGCTTGGTTGCGCTTGTGAGTGGCTTTCATACCACTCACAGAGTGTAAGTAAGTTCCACATATGTCCTTTGTAGTTATGAGCGAGTGTGCTCGCCACTACTTGGTACACGCCCGAGCATCTCACTGCTTGAGATGCTCGGAGTTCGCCGAGTATTTCTGGGGTTGCTTGGCTAGAGCTCGGGTCCCCTCCCTGCATGGTTGGCGCTCTTTAGAGAGCCAATGAACATGCAGGAATTGTCTGCCACACACAGTAATGGCGCAGCTGCGTTATCAGGTCTATATCAGACCTGTCACCGCCATGCTTTTCACAGTCTACGCCAGAATCAGGCAGTGTAGGGAGAGGTGCTGCTGAGCTAGGGAGAGATTTGCTTGTTTTTTAGTTAGTGTTGGGATTCCACAAAATATTACACATATCCATCTCAACTAACAGTCCTTCTGAGGACTAAGCCAGCTGCATAGACATCAGTGCTAGGCAGGCAGGGAGTGTATGTGGCAGACTGCAGTGCATATAGCAAAAGGGTCTGGGTTGCCCCCGCAGGCTTCACCCAGGGCAGCGGGGGTTACTCGGTACCGGGCCGGTGTCGAGGCGGGAAAGTGTCACAGCAGCGGTGACCCGGTCCGTGGCCCTGGGCGCCCAATATCAAAGGCGGTGATGTTAATGGTGTTAAAGTTTATATGAATAGTTCGTGACGCCACCCGTGGTGTTTGGCAAGTAAGGTGGTAAGCCAATGCTGCATGCAGATCCGCTGGGACTGATGGTGTGGTGCAGCAGAGATGGTATAGCTCCCCACAGGTGGAGCTGTAGTCCCAGGGCAGTGTAGGTGCAATGGATGAGGAGAGGCGCAGAATGGTATGGAGGCTGGTACCCAGGTGTAGTGGTGCTGGAATAACTGGAGGACCAGAAAAAATCACTAATTCATGGAGATTGGAAAAGACTTAGTGTACATAAAAATCCCCTTAAAACACAATTTTATTAATGATCATAAAAACACACCTTCCCAGTGACGTTGAAAAAATGTCAAAAAATAAACCTAGTATAAGGTGCTGCATAGCCCTACATTAAGGCCTAACTGATACCTTCCTATCCGTGGAGGTTGGCACCCTAATAGTACGATATTGGCGCCCCCACTCAACGAGGACTATCCCTCACTTCCCTAGTGATCCCTAGTATCACAGAGGGGAAAACAATTTCCAAGATAGAACAGTAATGAAAAGATCAGAATGCCCTAGGACTTATGCAGACCAAACAGATAATACAGCAATAAAAACATTTACCACATCATGATATCATGTGACCCACAAAGATAGCAGCTATTCTCACTTGGAGAGATAAACATCCTCAAATACAATCAGCAATTAATAATTGCTGATTGTATTTGAGGATGTTTATCTCTCCAAGTGAGAATAGCTGCTATCTTTGTGGGTCACATGATATCATGATGTGGTAAATGTTTTTATTGCTGTATTATCTGTTTGGTCTGCATAAGTCCTAGGGCATTCTGATCTTTTCATTACTGTTCTATCTTGGAAATTGTTTTCCCCTCTGTGATACTAGGGATCACTAGGGAAGTGAGGGATAGTCCTCGTTGAGTGGGGGCGCCAATATCGTACTATTAGGGTGCCAACCTCCACGGATAGGAAGGTATCAGTTAGGCCTTAATGTAGGGCTATGCAGCACCTTATACTAGGTTTATTTTTTGACATTTTTTCAACGTCACTGGGAAGGTGTGTTTTTATGATCATTAATAAAATTGTGTTTTAAGGGGATTTTTATGTACAATAACTGGAGGACACCAGAGTATGCGGTTCCAAAGCTTTACTCACTGTTTGCAGTTCACACAACTGCCTGCCTCCGTACTGTGTTCTCCAGGTCAGGGCTCCAGCCAACCTCCAGGCAGGATAGGATTCTCCCTTCCACACTCCGCCAACATGTACCTTCCTGAATGACTCCTCTAATGCGCCTTTAGGTGCGAAACACTCCAGTACTTAGTTACCCTGGAATGCCTCTCTCTAGGTGTTCCTAGTCTTTACTTGTATGACAGACAGCTGTAGCGTGCTCGGGGACTCCTCACTGCGTTCTGGCTCTCTATTCAGTTGCTGTTGTGTCCCAAGTCTATGATGGGAGCAAGGCGTTAGCGGCTCACTACTCCTCCGGTTTCTGTTGCCGGACATAAAGTTCCAATCAACCTCGGGAAGCGGGCCCCGGCCCTTGTGCTCTCTGGACAGGAAGGGTTCTCTCTCTTTCTCAACCTGCTTCCCACCGTCCTTCTATTCTCCTTCGTTCCGATCTGCTCTCTCTCTTATGGAATCTGTAGTCTTCAGTCTACGTCTCTTTCTCTTCCTTCCCTGAGGAGCTCGTTCCACTAAGACCAGTCCTCAGCCTCTCCTGACTGACTGCCTTCCTCCGCCTTGAGCTCCTCTCAGGCTGACTTGCTGTCAGCCTGCTCTCTGGGACTCACCCCAGACTGTCCTTCTGTCAGACTGACTTGAAATCCTACACCTTCCCTCTCTTTTATATGTAACTCCTCCCGCCTCCCCAGCACCTCTTGCGTTACGAAGCCAGAGACCACAAAAGGCACCCTATGACCTTTCCAGCATAAAGCATGGATGGGTCCCTGCTGAACTATCCTGTGTGTGGAGTGCAGGTGTTGGAATGCGGAAAGGAGTTCCCAGCCTACCTGGATGGTGGGGCACTAGACCTTAGGAGAAGGTGCAGTACCTCTGTGGCGACAGAAGCCTCAGGGGTGCCACAGGTCCATTCCAGTTCTTTCTGCTGCTGCTGCTTTTACCAATATTTCTAGACATAGCTCCAGGAATCAGGGGCCAGGAATAATTTTTTTTTGGATCTTAATCCTGATTATTTGCTTAAAAAGCAATCCAGACAACACCGTTTTTCTGCTCCATTTGCTTGTTGGGACTGCCGAATACAGCAAGATCCTTTCCATATTACAGCGCTAAAAATCCATCTATTTAAAACTGTAGTTGTCCATCACACTCATCACATAAGTGCACTCAAAATTCTGCCATTTCTGGCCTCCATTTAAATTTTGTTACAGTGTGTTAGCGAAGTTATTGACACCAGTTTGCTGTTAAAAATAGTTACCTACAGGCTAGCTATTTTCCGTCACATGGATAAGATATAAGTTCGCTCCAAATTCAGCCATTTGTAGTGAACGTGGAAAATATTGTCCTCCATTTAAAATGGGCAAGGCACGTGGCAAGGGATGGGGAACTGGTGATGGTGCATGCAGAGGCCGAGAGCAAGCTGAAATTGTGCTACAACAAACACCCACATCTTCTTGCCCAACCTTCCTGTCCCAATTACTAGGGGACCGCAGCACACCACTATTGAACCCAGAGCAGTGTCAAAAGGTTGTTGGTTGGATAGCGGATAATGCTTCCAGACACTCTGCCACCACCACCACCCTCTCTTCCACACAGCCAAATCTCAGTAGCCGTGAGTCTGGACCTGTGATGTACTGTGAACGATTAATATAGCGTCTTGTGCTTGGGTGTGAGGAAAACACAGGAGACACAGGTGTGATTAGGAAGGACTTGTATTACTTCATACAAGTAAGCAAAAGGGTTCACACAGTTTTTCAGATACAAAGGCAGGAGACACAGCAGGCAAGAGTAAACTTTAAGCACAGCAGAACTTCCACAACAGGTTCATGGTCTCTCTGTTACTTCCCTTGCAACAGGTTTCCAGTGTCCACATGTGTTCCCAAGTTCATCAGCAGCAGATGGCTGGAGTACCAAGTCCAAGGCTTCCAGGAGCCAGGTCACAGGCTAACTGCAGACTTGATTCTGAAGCACTGATTGCTCAGCTGAGACTGCTTAAGAGGCAAGAGGCAGAGAATCAGGGTGGGAACATGAAAGCTGGAAACTCCATACTAACTGAGGGCAAGATAGCTGCAGCAAGACAGAAAGCAAAATGGCCGACGGAAAAACTGAGTTTCAAAAAACATGTCAAAAGAGACTGAAAACCTTACATTACTCCCCCCTTAGAGACAGCCTCCGGATGCCCTCAGACCAGGCTTGTCTGGGTACCTCTGATGAAACTGGCGGTGTAAGCTAGAAGCATTATTGTTACTGACTGGTTCCCATGAGTTGTCCTCCACTGTGTAGCCCTGCCATTTAATCAAGTATTGTAATCGATCTCTGTACAATCTCTGTACAACCTGGAATCTAGAATCCTTTCTACCACAAATTCTTCCTGACCATTGACCAGCACTGGGTCAGGGCTAGGAGAAGAACGTCCAGGAAACGTATTGGGGGTTGCACCCTTTAGTAGGGAAACATGAAAGACAGGTGGATTCTCTTAGTTCTGGGCAGTTGCAGACGACAAGCTACAGCACTTATAATTTTACTGATCTTATAGGGTCCAATGTATTTATGTCCCAATTTAGATGATGGAATTTTTAAGTTAAGATTTCTGGTTGACAGCCAGACCAAGTCTCCCACCTTGAAAGCTGGTGCTGGTTTACGAAATTTATCTGCTGCTTTCTTATACCTTCCCTGAGCCAATTCCAGATTTTCCTTTAGAAGATCAATATTCTTTTGTAAAGACGTGATTCTTTCAGCCACTGCCGGCAAAGGCGTATCTATGGGAAATCGAGGAAGAATGTTAGGATGGTATCCTAGATTGGCGTAAAAAGGAGACTGCTTAGTGGAGGCGCTCTGAGAGTTGTTATAGGAGAACTCAGCCAGTGGAAGTAGATCCACCCAGTCATCCTGTAGGTGGCAGATAAAGCAGCGGAGATACTGCTCCAGGGTCTGATTGGTCCGTTCTGGCTGTCCATTAGTGTGGGGATGAAAATTAGAAGAAAGGTTTACTTTAATGTCCAAGGCGGCACAGAAATTCTGCCAAAACCTTGAAGTGACTTGCACCCCTCGATCCGAAATGACCTCATCCTTTACTCCATGCAAGTGAAACACATTCTCCATCATCAAATCTGATGTCTGTTTTGCAGTGGGTAAGCCGACACAGGGAATAAAATGAGCTGCCTTTGTTAACCGATCCACCACCACTAGAATGGTGTTCTTCCCTTGAGAGGTTGGTAACTTCACAATGAAATCCATAGAAATGGATCCCCATGGGCAGGATGGGGTGGGAAGTGATTGCAATAGACCCATTGGTGAGGAGCGTGGTGTTTTGCATCTTGCACAGACTTCACATGAAGTGACATAGTTTAAAACATCCTTTCTGTAAGTGGGCCACCAAAAGAAACGAGAAAGAAATTCTTGTGTCTTTAGCACTCCTCTATGCCAAGCTATCTTAGAATCGTGGATGAGTTGCAATACTCTCAATCTGACCGTTTCGGGTATATACAAGCGTTGTCCCTGTATCCACACACCATTCTTAAAGACAAGACTTACATCCCTTGGAGGTTGTGCCAACAAAGAATCCGAATGGTATGCTTCCTTGATGTCCTTAAGTAGGTATTGATTATGAATCACTCCCAGGAATCTAGAGTCAGGAAGAATAGTCTTAGGAGGAGTTAGTGGACGGGTCTTTGTTGAATGACTCCTAGAGAGTGCATCAGCCTTTCCATTGCGCGATCCTGGCCTATAAGGAATTACAAAATTAGATTCGTTTAGGAAGAGATTCCAAAGAGCCTGGCGAGGAGTCAGGCACTTAGCCGACCTGATAAATTCAAGGTTGCGATGGTCTGTCAAAACGACTATTTGCTGTGCAGCTCCCTCCTTCCTTCCTTGAAGGAGGCAATAATGGCCAGCAATTCTCTATTGCCCACATCGTAGTTCCTCTCAGCCGAAGACAACCGCTGGGAAAAGAAAGCACAAGGATGCAAGACATTCTTCTCACCTGTTCTCTGAGAGAGTATAGCTTCGACGGCACAGTCTGAAGCATCCACCTCTATTATGAAGGCAAGTTTGGGGTTGGGATGCACTAGGATAGGTGCCGTGGTAAATTTATCCTTTAGATGGGAAAATGCTTCTTGGGCTTGAGGGGTCCAGGAGAACCTAGACTCTTTCTGGGTAAGTTGTGTGATAGGTGACACTACGTCAGAGAAATTCCTAATAAAACGTCTATAGAAATTGTCAAACCCGATGAAGCGTTGCACCTCCTTCACATTCCTAGGAAGTACGAACTGGCCAATCTTTTATGGCTTGGATCTTGCTTCCATCCATACTAATTCCTTGTGTAGACATTACATACCCCAGAAATTGAATTTCGGTCCTATGGAATTCACACTTTCAAGTTTGATGTAAAGATGGTTCTGTCTTAGGCGTTCTAAGACCATTCTCACATGTTCATGATGTTCCTCTGTGGAGTTAGAAAAAATTAAAATATCATCCAGATAAATCACCACAAATGTATCTAGGAGATCCCTGAAGATGTCATTCACCAAGTGTTGGAAAGTAGCTGGGGCGCTACACAGACCAAATGGCATGACTAGATATTCAAAGTGTCCGTAGCGTGACCTGAACGCAGTCTTCCATTCATCCCCAGGTCTAATATGGACCAAGTTATAGGCCCCACGGAGATCTAGTTTAGAGAAAATTTTGGCATGCCTCACTCTCTCCAATAACTCCGGGATCAAAGGCAATGGATAACGGTTTCTAACAGTGACCTTATTGAGTTCCTGATAGTCTATGCAGGGTCTCAGAGAACCATCCTTCTTCTTCACAAAGAAGATGCGTGCACCTGCAGGAGATGAAGAGTGGTGTGTGAATCCCTTGGATAGATTTTCATCTATATAGTCTTTCAAAGCTTTTAGCTCAGGCCCCAACAGGGGGTAGATCTTACCAAAAGGTATCTCTGCTCCAGGCAATTATTCAGTTGGACAATCATATGGAACGGTGAGGGGGAAGCTGGTCAGCGATCTTCTTGTCACACACATCCGCATAGTCCTGGTATACAGCAGGTAGTTCCGGGACTGACATGGTTCCTTTAGGAACAGAGCAAGCTGAAACTTCTGGATTCATCTGTTTCTCCGGAAAGTGTAGTTGCTTGGTCTCCCAGTTAATTGTAGGGTTTTGAGTCTGCAACCATGGTAGCCCTAGAATAATGGGAAAGTGGGGAGAAAAGATAAGCATAAAAGACAGTTTTTCCTGATGATCTTTACCCATAAGGACCTTCAAAGGCTCCGTTTCCTGATCCACTGGTCCAGAGGTCAGCAGGGAGCCATCCATGGTCTCCATCTGTACTGGAGTAGCCTTCTTCACTGAACGTATCCCATGTTGAAACATGGAGCAAAGGAGATATCCATAAAATTGCCGCTTGCCCCTGAGTCAATCATAGCAGAGCTAGACACCCAGACAGAGTCAACCCAGAGTTTGATGGAAAGGAAGCAATGAGGATTGTTCTACTTACAGCTCAGCTGGGACACCGCTGAGGAAACTTGAAAAATTGCAGCGTTGACATAGTCATCAGCCTCAGAACTAACGGAGTTTAAGTGTGAGAAATCAATATCTATGGCTGCAGATCTCTCTGGAGCCTGAGGCTCGGACATGACAGACCTCCTCTCGCAACACTCACAGTGAATGACTGTCGCAGTAGTCATACGAGAACGGCTGAGGCAGTTTATAATGAAGTGCCTTGACTTACCACGGTAGAAACAGATTTTCTTTTAGGCAATGTTCTTTGCGTGCATCACTAACCCATCTCTATACCGAGTCCACCTGCATGGGTTCAGGTTCTGGTTCCCGCATGATCCTACTCAAAGGTTCCTTAGCTGGAGAGGAGGTAGGAAAAAGTTAGTGCGATTATTTCCGAACCATCTCTAATGTTGGCGTTCAGTAAGACGAGCATCGATACGGATGCAGTAGTTAATAAAGTCACCTAACGCAGTGGGAGGGTCTGCACGAGCAAGTTCATCCTTTATCAGAGGAGACAACCATTTCTGAAAAATAGATTTTTTGGCGGAAGTGTCCCAAGTGGTATCGAGAGCCCATCTCCTGAAATCCAAGGCATATTCTGCTACTGAGCGCTTACCTTGGCGTAAAAGTTAACACGGCTGCTTCAGCTGTTGCACCTCGGTTGGGGTCATCAAACACCTGCCCCATGGCTGAAATGAACGCATCCAGATGATTCAAACAATCATCCGCAGTTTCAATCAGAGGGTTTGCCCACATCAGAGGCTTGTTGGTAAGCAGCATGATTATAGTAAGTACTTTGGATCATTCAGTGGGAAATTGTGAAGCATGTGCAGAGAAAAACAGGTTGCATTGGTTAATAAATCCCCTGAATTTTTTACGTTCACCGCCAAAACGATCCCAGAACTCGGGATTATGGCTGGAGCCTGAACTCGTTCCTCTAGAGCAGGGTTCCCGAACTCCAGTCCTCAAGGCCCACCGACAGATCATGTTGTCAGGATTTCCTTTGTATTGCTCAGGTGAAGCAATTATCACCTGAGCAATACTAAGCAAATCCTGACAACATGATCTGTTGGTGGGCCTTGAGGACTGGAGTTGGGGAACCCTGCTCTAGAGCCTCAATCCTGGCTCGTAAATCCTGAGTAGTTTGTCCAAAAACTTGCAAATTGTGATTAGTAAGGTCCTGTAGGCTTGTAAAGTGGGTTTTTAAAGTCTGTATATCTGCAAGGATTTTATCAGTCACTCCGCACAACTCCTTTATGCGAGCCTACATCTTCCAGATCCTTTAAGGCAGAAGTACTGGAAGGAATAAAAGCACACAATAGTGTTTACCTGTGGTAACACTCCAGAGTAAAAAGAAGGGAATGTGCTCACCTGGAATAGTTGTGAGAAGTCACAACCACTGCTTCATACAAGTGAGCAAAAGGGTTCACACAGTTTTGCAAATGCAAAGGCAGGAGACACAGCAGGCAAGAGTACAGTAAACTTTAAGCACAGCAGAACTTCCACAACAGGCTCATGGTCTCTCTGTTACTTCCCTTGCAACTGTGGACTTAGCAGGCAACAGGTTTCCAGTGTCCACAAGTGTTCCCAAGTTCATCAGCAGCAGATGGCTGAAGTACCAAGTCCAAGGCTTCCAGGAGCAGATCACAGGCTAACTGCAGACTTGATTCTGAAGCACTGATTGCTCAGCTGAGGCTGCTATAGGCTACTTTCACACTAGCGTCGTGTGACGTACGTCGCAATGCGTCAGGCTGACGTACCGACGCATGTTGTGAAAGATTTGCACAACGGGAGCAGCGGATGCAGTTTTTCAACGCATCCACTGCCCCATTGTAATATCCAGGGAGGAGGGGGAAAATGGCGGACACGACGCACAAAAAAATGTTACATGTAACGTTTTTGTGTGCATCGCGGCTGCCAAAACACAACGCATCCGACGCACGATGGATGCGATGTGTGGCCATACGTCGCAATGCGTCGCTAATGCAAGTTTATGGAGAAAAAACGCATCCTGCGGGCAACTTTGCAGGATGCGTTTTTTCTCCAAAACGACGCATTGCGACGTACGTCACACGACGCTAGTGTGAAAGTAGCCTTAGAGGCAAGAGGGAGAGAATCAGGGCGGGAACATGAAAGCTGGAAACTATACTAACTGAGGGCAAGATAGCTGCAGCAAGACAGAAAGCAAAATGGAAAAACTGAGTTTCAAAAAGCATGTTGTCACGTTCACGTGTGTCTGGACGCAGCGAGTACCGCAAGGCAAACCCATATGACACACGTGACCCTGGATACACCGCCTCCAGTGGGGCGAATTTAAATAATAAGACGTGCAGCTGGATACACCTCCTCCAACTGGCGAATTTAGGTATTACACGTAAATCTGGAAACCCCGCCTCCAGTAAGGCGAATTTAAAGAATAAAGGGGAACCTGGGTAACATTAACAATGGTGGGCCCTGCAATAGGGAATATGGAAGTGGATACCTCCTGAACTCCCCTGAGCCAGTGTCCCTGCACTCCTAACGTTCCCTATGCCGGTTTCGCACTGGGCGACGCACAGGAACCTAAAAACCCTAGCTCGCCCTAAACCTAAACCCTCACTAGGGAATTGGTCGGTGCGGAAACTAATCCCACCACTGCACTAAACACACATGAGGAAAAATGACAAAACAGGGGAAACACTACTTAGCTTTGCTCTGTTGCGTATGCACCTAACAACAGAGCCCACCACCTGTGTGCATCTTCTCCTCCACCCGGATCCATCACCATAATTGGATCCATCACCATAGTGCAGCCTTGGAGCAGAGTCCACCACCAATTGCAGCAGTCCAGTAACAGAGTCCCAATGATGAGTTCAGCTTCTGCCCAAAAAGTCAAGCATGCTTGAGTCCAGCTCTCAGCAACCAAGTCCCGCATGCTGAGTGCAACTCTCTCCATAGTCGTCACTCCACCAAGCCAAGGAAGCACTTCCTGCCGACACCATAAACTGCAACTCCACCACGCCATGCCAGCCCCCCTTGCAGACCACATAGCTGCCACTCGTCCCCTCTGGCTGGGATGCGCAGGACTCATGTTCAGCTCCTTCCTCACCCAGGCTTGCTTCTCAAATGACGAACACAATATCAACAACCGTGAACAAACACACCTGAACTCTTTTATAGAGCCTCACACCTGATTTGTAATTAAGTGCACATTAAACCAAAGAAACTAAAGTGCACTACCGCTCACCACCACCGGGGCAAATTAGAATGAACGACACCACGTGTAATAATTCTAATGGCCACCGGGGACAATCAACCCACTTCGGCACCAAGCCAAAGGAAAAAAAGTTCAATTTGTCCATTTATCTTGTCAGATCCAGCCTGGAGATCATGACACATGTCAAAAAAGACTGAGAACCTTACAGGACCGCATATTCCTCAACCTGATCCTCCTTCTTCCCACCTTGCCGAGTGAACGGAGACAACTGATCCCACACTTGGACACTTCAAAGAGCTCTTCACTTTTCCATTTATAGATTGGAGCCTTGTAGGTACGTGTGCCGACCGAGTGGTGGTCCCTTTTTCGCCTCCGCGAACAGACTTGAGACAAAGAGTGATGTGCGTTCAACAGGTCCTCTTTATTGGCCATCCTCTCGATGACCGCAGCACCACACAGCAGCTGCTCGACAACTTCCATGCACAGGCCCGGGTACCTTTCACCTTCTTCTCTTTCCTCTTACAGTGACATCTCTCGCGGTTCTTTCACTGTAGCTCCCATTAGGCCCACGTCCACAGTGCTTCCCCTGTCCGAGTCCGTCCGTCTGGTACCCCTGGGCTTTCTCTGTCATACGGCTCTGTCAGGGCCACCCCCCTGACCGTCTTTCTCCTCAGTCCCTTCCGGAGCTTCCTCTTCTGTCCATCTCTCCCTCCTGTCTCCTCTTCTCCTGAGCTCTGCCTCCTGGACTGGCTTCCTTCTGCAACTCTCTCTCACTACTTATTCCCCTCACCAGGTATTCCCCTCTAGAGCTTCTGTAACTCCGCCCCCCATGACTGCGGTATCGTAGCCTTAAGCTGTTGTTAAGCCCTGTCCTCACTGCTCCCTGCTTCCATCTAGTGGCCAAACGCTAGTACTGCACAGTCTCCTTTTCCTTCTGTTCTTGGTCTCCCACTAGTGGCCAAACCTAGGACTTTCCCATCTTCCACTGTCTCTAGCTGTCTCCTCACCTACATATACAGCAGTCCACGTCAAGTACTTTAACTGCACATTTTGCATTCACCTTCCTACTGCAGAAAGGTCCATAGGTCAGTCCACTTCCCTACAGCCTCTCGCCAGGTCCACTTGAAGTGGGGCAAGAAGAGATTGCATGTAGCGATGCCCAAATATTTGAGCAGCCATGGTCACACAAAGGCGACAGTGGGAAAGTGTCACAAGAGGTGGACGATGATGAGACACAATTGCCAGAAAGTCAGGAGGAGGACCAGGGTGTGGAAGTGAAAGACGAGGTGGTGCATAATATAGTAACTGACCCAACTTGGCAGGACATGCAGAGCAAGGACAGCAGCACACGGGGAGGGAGGCGTAGCACACAAATAGGCAGGAAGAAGCAGTGTGATGGCCACAGCCAGAAGGCGGGCAACCGTTCCAAGTAACACCAACACGACAAAAGTTGCCAGTCCAACTGGTAGGTCTTCCCGAGTCTGGTTGTTTTTTTAAAGACTGCCAATAACACCAAAAAGGCCATTTGCTCCACCTGACAGGTCTGCATCAGAAGGAATAGCAAAACTACTAGCCTGACCACCACCAGCATGATGAGGCACATGGCAGCAAAGCACACGACTTTGTGGGCCAAACCCCAAGGTCCAGGAGCAGCGTCTGCAGGTGACACCACTGTTTCTTCTGCTGTTGTGCATGCAAGCCAATCACCTGTCCATGGTGCATGCAAAGATGCCTCCTGCCCTGCACCTGTCATTGCACACACTCAACTAGCACCATCACCAAGCACGTCCACGTCCTTGTCCCAGGGCAGCGTTCAGTTGTCCATACCCCAGTCCTTGGATCGCAAGCACAATTACGCAGCCAGCGCCCCTCAGGCCACACTACTAAATTCCCACATTTCACAACTGCTTGCGTTCGAAATGTTGCCTTTTAGGCTCGTGGAGATGGAAGCTTTCCGCAACCAGTTGTTGGCGGCTGTCCATCGGTACTCGGTCCCTAGCCATCACTATTTCTCCCGGTCTGCCGTAGCCGCATTACACAATCACGTGTACCACAACATTAGCCGTGCCCTCAACAATGCAGTTACTGGGAAACCACATAGACAAGTGCTTGTGGGCAGGGATGGTACATCTCGCTGATGGCACACTGGTTAACATAATGGAAGCCGGGACCCAGTCGGACCTTGGGATGGAACATATCCTCCCAACGCCAAGAATTGTGGGCCCTACGTCAATCAGGATTGCCCCCACAGTCTACAGCTCCTACATGTCCGCCTCCTCCTCTTCAGCCTCCATCTCTGAAATGACCACATCATTCACAAGCTGAAAGCACTGCAGCACTGCCTCAGCCAAGCGGCAACAGGCTGTGCTGAAGCTAATATGCTTAGGTGACAAAACACACAATGCTGAAGGGTTGTGGACAGCTCTGAAAGAGCAGGCAGATCTGTGGCTGACACCGCTGAACCTACAGCCGGGCATGGTAGTGTGCGACAATGGCTGGAACTTGGTGGCAACTCGGAGACTAGGTGAGCTCACTCACGTACCATGCCTGGCCCATGTACTTAACCATCGTGGGTCAGCAGATTCTCAAAATCTACCCATAGCTGCCGGATCTGCTTGTCAAAGTACACTACCTGTGTGCCCATTTTAGAAAGTCAGCTACAGCTTCCGCCGCAATTGCCGTGCTTCAGCAGCATTTGCAGCTTCTGGCTCACTGACTGGTGTGTGATGTTACCATGCGCTGGAACTCTACACTGCAGATGTTGGGAAGGATTTGAGAGCAGAAGAGGGAAGTTATTGATTACCAGCATCAACAAGGTTGTCGGTATTCAGTTCAGACTCCACACATAAGACCTCAGGAGTGCCCATGGATTTCAGACATATGTACCATCCTCCAAAACTTTGAGGACTCCACCAAAATGGTAAGCGGCGATGATGCCATAATTAGCGCCACAATCCTGCTTCTCTGTGATCTGAAACACTCTCTGATCACAATCAAAGAGGATGCATTGCAGGCAGAGCATGATGAGATGTAACAAGGAACCACGCAGGATGATTACACACAGCCCAGCCTCATCTCATCCCAATCTGGATTGGGTGACAATGTGGAAGAGGAGGAGGAGGAAGAAAGGAAGAGCAGGAGCAAGTTTCATGCGCTATGGATGGTACTACCTGCACAACTGTCATACCGTCTGTTCAGCGTGGATGGCTTGAGGACAGGGAGGAGAAGGAGGATGAGAGCATGGTCGGTCATCCTCTTGGTGAGGACACTGAAGTTTTGCCTGTTAGCAGTCTGGCATGCATGGCTCAGTTTATGTTATGCTGCCTTTCCCGTGACCCTTGCATTCTCAAAATTTTGGGTGACAGTCATTACTGGTTGGTGACACTTCTAGATACAAGAAGAACTTTCTATCTCTTATTCTCGAGGCAGACAGGTCTACTAAAATGGGGCAGTACCATAAGGCCCTTGTTGCAGAATTATTAAAAAATTTAAATCTAAAACCGCAGGCGGTAGAGGTCACAGTTCGTTGGACAACGAAGGAGTACAGGCGAGAGAGACACAACTCCAATCCAGCAGAGGCAGGGGAACACTGTCAAAGTTCTGGGAGAGTTTTCTCAGACCCTTCCCATCGCACAGGCACTAAGGTGCGAGGTACTCTCACAAGGTGTTCAAAGCTTGGGAAGATGCTGAAGGAATACCTTGCTGACCGTACCAACGTCCTCTGTGATTCTGCAGGCCGGTAACTAAAACAAGACATGGGGGAAGGGGAAACAGTTACAACGGTGGGCCCTGCGATAGGGAACGGGGACATGGAGACCTCCTGCACTCCCCTGAGTCAGTGTCCCTCACACTCCTAACGTTCCCTAGGCCGGTTCCACACCGGGCGCCGATCAGGATACCTGTGACCCTAGCACACCCTACACCTATCCCTTGCTAGGGAGCTGGGTGATGCAGGCACTGGCCCCACTGCTGTACTAATACACACCAGGGAAAAATACAAACAGGGAAACACCACTTAGCTTTGCTCTGATGCTCTTGCTCCCTGCAACAGAGCCTCCCCACCAGAATGCAGCTTTCCTCCTGAATAGCTGCCACCAAGTTCTGTCAGGGCTGCAAGGAAATCCCCTCTGACTCCTTCCACAACAGGGCTCTGACTGAGCTGCCAGGACCTCTCTCTAGATCCTTCCTCCACCAAGGATGGTTGAAATGAACACTATCACCAACACCAGTGAGAGCACATGACACACCTTAATAGTTAAGCCAGAGGAATCACACCTGTATGTGATTCCCGTGCAAAAACGCTAACCACCACCGGGAGCAAACTAGAACAAAAGACACCACTGTGTAATAATCCTAATGGCCACCGGGGGCAGAACCAAACTTAAGCACACAGCTTAAGGAAAAAAAAGTTTACTGTCAGAGACACCGCACTGCACTTGCTCATAGAGCCAGTGCTCGTGTCCTGAGTACAGAAGCAGTGCTAAGGCTACTTTCACACATCAGGTTTTCGGCGTCAGGCGCGATCCGGCGTCGTGCCGGAACGCCAGATCCGACAAATGTTTTGTAAAACCGGATGTGACGGATCCGGTTTTCTGCTGGATCCGTCTTGTTCTTGACAGACAAAACCGGATCCGTCTCATCCGGTTCATCCGTTTTTCGACGGATTACGCCGGATCCGGTTTTTAAAATTGACCCTTGTGGCCTTCCGAACGGGATTGGCTACTGGAAAACTATATATAGCGTGTTCCTACAGCCCTTCTTTGACAGGTTGTAGAGGAGAAAGTGCAGGTTGGAGAGAAGAGCAAGTTACTGGCGAAGATGGATGTTGTGATTGGAAATATTTTGAAGAATTTGGCGGATTTTACAGCGGAGGCGAATTGTTTGAGGGTGATTGTTCTGGAGAAGGAGAGAGCGAGACAGCAGCGCATCAGGCATCGTAGACGACGTTTGTGGATCCACCCCATCACAGCCAAGAGAATGACGCGTGGGGTCTATTCTACACTCTGCATGGACCTTCGACGAAACCCGGATAAATTTTTGGGATATGTTCGGATGAAAATGGAGAATTTTGATTACTTGGTGGAGCGCATTGCACACCTCATAAGAAAAGCGGACACCTATTGCCGCTTCTCTGTTTCACCCGCAGAGCGTCTGATGGTGACTTTAAGGTAAGCCACATTTATTG
The DNA here is from genome assembly GCF_039654945.1 of Dendrobates tinctorius. Classification (NCBI taxonomy): domain Eukaryota; kingdom Metazoa; phylum Chordata; class Amphibia; order Anura; family Dendrobatidae; genus Dendrobates; species Dendrobates tinctorius. Next base: position 1,087,762 of record NW_027361793.1, read on the forward strand.
GATGTGCTCGCATCAGAGCACACTTTCACTGCAATCTTGTTGGTGGTAGTTTGTATCTCCAAGTGTTATAGCTGAGTTTTCGTATGTAATGCTGTGATTTAAAACTAATTGATTGTTTTTTAATTCCCCACAGATTTCTTGCAACTGGAGAATCCCTTTCGTCACTGCATTTCCAGTACAGACTCGGGATTTCCACCATATCTGGAATAGTGAAGTACACATGCCGTGCACTGTGGGACTCCTTAGCTGAAGAGTTTTCACCAGAGCCCACAACAGAGAGGTGGATTGAAATTTCAGAAAAGTTTCAACAGATATGTCAGTTTCCCAACTGCTTGGGCGCTGTGGACGGGAAACATATCCGCATTGTAAAGCCAGCCGGATCGGGATCGGAATATTTCAATTACAAGAAATATTTTTCAATTGTTCTCATGGACATCGCTGACGCGGAATACAAATTTATTGCTGTTGATATTGGGGCCTATGGCCGCTCCAATGACTCTCAAGTTTTCAAACTGTCTGCCATGGGGCGTAAACTGTATGGAAACACCTTCCAGTTCCCACCCCCTAGACCGCTGCCGGAAACATCTGGTCCACCTATGCCATTTGTCTGTGTAGGGGATGAAGCCTTCCAGCTGTCAGAACACCTTTTGAAACCGTACGGTAGCAGAGGATTGACAAGAACAAAACGCATTTTTAATTACCGCCTCACAAGAGCAAGAAGAATGGTTGAATGTACCTTTGGTATTCTGACAGCCAAATGGCGGGTCCTATTGACTGCGATCAACCTTAAGACAGAAACTGTGGACGAGGTGATCAAAGCTTGCGTGGTACTCCACAATTTTGTTATCTGCAAGGAACCCATTTCCATTGAAGAAACCACCTTGCAAGATTACCATGACATTACCACTAGAAGTTCTGTGACGGTTTCAGAAATGAGGGACAATTTTGCACTATACTTTATGTCACCTCAAGGCAGAGTACACTGGCAGGATGACAGAGTGTGAAAGATTTGTGCCCTAACCAAACTTGTGTACCTTCTGTACCAACAGTATATACCTTTGCCAACCAAAGTTGGCTATCTTGTCATGGTCTTACTATTTTTACCTTTAGGCCACAGGTGTGTACCTGGTTGTGTTTTATGCAAAGTATTTCACCTTTTAACAAAAGTTGTGTACATTGTTAGGAAATCACCAACAATAAGCACAACTTTTTAGGTGAAATACTTTGCTTCAAACACAACCAGGAACACAACTGTGGCAAAAAGCTAAAATTTACCCACAGTTATATACCTGGTTTTGAATACCTTTTTACCTTTTAAATACCCTGTATTTAACCTTTTTTTTAACATATTTCGCCGCAGAAAGAAATGACAGACAACCAGTGTAAACAATAATTTAACTTTTATTTAAAATATTTTTTTTTTGTAAACTGTTTTTAAAGTTAAAAAAACTTTTTTAATAAAGGTTTGAAACCAACAGGGCATTTTTATTACAAAACACATCATAAATCTGTGTAGTGTGGGGTGGAAATACTGCTGGAGGGGCTGCGGGACACTTCGACACTGGGAGTGTGGAGAGAGGATTGGGATCGTGGTGGGGAAGGAACAGTTAGAGGTGATGGTGTGGAAAAAGCTACAGAATGGGTGGACATGTGGGAGGCAGAAGAGGTGGTGGGCGGTGGAGTGGAGGGTTGGGCAGGGACTGTAGGAGCAGATGATGTTGATGGCAAGTTGTATGGGGAAGGAGTTTGGTACGGGGAAGGAGTTTGGTACGGGGCAGGTTGCTGGAAGTGGGGAGGTTGTTGGTACTGGGGAGGTTGCTGGTACTGGGGAGGTTGCTGGTACTGGGGAGGTTGCTGGTACTGGGGAGGTTGCTGGTGCTGGGGAGGTTGCTGGTGCTGGGGAGGTTGCTGGTGCTGGGGAGGTGGCTGGTATGTTATAGGAGGGGGAGGATGGAAAGTGGCTGGAGGGGGTGCAGGTGGAGGAACTACTGTGGTGGGAGGAGGAGGTTGGGAGGTAACGTGCTGGAGAGCACCGTGGCATGAATGCATTACATGCATCTGCTGGGTAGGAGATAGCGTTTCCATGCGCTCCACAACAGACCTGAAAAAGGTGTGGTTTGGCGAAGATCTTGCTTCTGAATGCATGGTTTGCAGAAGTGTCTTCACCTCCAGAATGCTGGAGTTGATCTGCTGAAAGCCTGCGGAGATTTGCTCTGACAAGACTTTTAGACAGTTCTGGAAAGATGCATTCAGATGCAAGAACTCTGGCGCATAAGTCTTTTCCTGACCCCTCTGCCGCTGCCGCCCAGTACCCGCAGGTGTACTAGAGGTGGCAGGGGCAGAAGGGTGGGGTAAAGGGAAAGCGATCTCCTCACCAGCAGCTTCATGTAATGTAGGTGGCCACGATGCTCCTGTGCTGGTGGATAGGACAGATGGGTCGAATGTGTGGGAAGGCTGGGAAGGAGCAGATGTACCGGGGCGGTCGAAGTGTCCCTCGGTGCCGGTCTCCTCTGGGATCGCCTCAGAAGGGTCCAATCGTGCAAGCTCCCGAGTGCTGCTCACCGTGCTGTGGAATAAAGAGAAAAAAAAACAATTAAAATAGTGACATGGTATGGCCCTGGCTGAAAAAAAAAAGTTACATCTAAACATTTTTTTGTCACATGTGGTGTGTAATATTTACCTTCTGGTGACCATTGTATCCCGGAGGAACGACAGGGCTCGTGCGTACTTGTACTTGCTCCTGCGTCCTCCAGATCCACTCGGGGCCCGCATCTCTTTATTGAACTCCTTCTTGAAACGATCCCTCACAGACCGCCACCGCTTCACAATTCTCTCCCCTGAAACGAGAAAGGACAAAGTGGTTAGTATACAACATCAGTGTTTCCCAAACTACAGTCCTCATGGTCCCCAGGGGTCATGTTTTCTGGATTTCCAAAGTAAATAGAAATCCTGAACACATGATCCGTGGGGACCACGGTGACTGGAGTTCGGGAAACACTGGTTTAAATCAAGCAACCGGTACTGTATATACTTACGCTCTTTAATCTGGGCCCGAGCATCGAGGTCCTCCCAGCGGTCCACAAGGAGCGAACAGATTTCCTCCCAGAGTCGTCGGGTAACGATAAGGTCAGCGTGGCGGCGGTCAGCCATATTCCAGAGCGGCTCCCTTTCTCTGACGAGATCGATGAGGTGGTCCACATCGATTCCTCCATCCCCACCCCGTCAGAGTCGGGAGCACGCTGTGAAGGCTGTTAAAGAAAAAGACAAAAATAACATAATTTGCCTCCACAAAAGAAATGAAATAAAAAGTGCAAAAAAACAAAGCAAAAATATTTATACTTACACGCTGGTGACCGCCGCGTTGCTGTCGCCGACGACCCTGGGAGGCACTGCGAGGACCTCTTGGCCGAGCACCAGATTGGGAAGACTAGAGAAGAAAACAAAAAATGTTATGTCTTTGGATGTAGGCATTTGTTTGCTGTGTGTGGTCTGCAGAACATTGTTTTCTATGTGTTGTGTGTAGTGTGATGTTGTGTTCCTGCGTTTGATGCCAAAATCTTACCAATTGTGAGCCCACTCCAAGTGTCTGTCCACCCCTTCCTTCTTCTTCTGGGAGCTCCTCTTCATCTTGTGATTCCTGTTTTGAAATAAAAGGCAATGAATAGACATATATTACAGAGATGATGGATTTTGGAAATAAAAACTTACCGTCAAACGCTGACGATGCGAGGGAGGGCTCCCAGAAGAAGATGTGCTGTCTTCCTGCTGGCCAGACTCCATGGCTGTGGGTGGTGTTCCTGCTGCTGCCATTGCTGCTGCTGCATCTCTTGGGCGGCTGTTGAATAAAGAGAAACAAAGGGCCAATGAATATCTTGATATTCCATGGCCCTAGTTTGGAGGAATGGGGGATTTGATAATTACCATCTCCCCTCCTCAGCATGTTCCATTTGCTGCTCCATTTGGCGTGGTTTTGGTGCTGATGGTGCTGCTGCAGATGTCTCCTGCCTTCTCCTGCTCCTGGTTCTTGGCTTGGGTGGCATGTTGGGTGTGGCTGAGGGTCCCACTGTCTTGCTTTTATATATGTCTTGTGGGCAGAGCTACTGAGCATGCTCAGACCAAAAAAACCGGATCCGGCGCATTGCGGCGCTCATAGGCTTTCATTGTGTGAAAAAGCCGGACACGCCGGATCCGGCGTGTCCGGCTTTTTCGCCGGAGACAAAAAACGTTACAGTAGCCATTTTTTCCAGACGCCGGATCGCGACACATTGCCGGATCCGGTGAAAACCGGATGAAACGCATGGCCATCCGGCTCGATCCGGCTCTAATGCAAGTCAATGGGGGGGAAACCGGATCCGGCATTGCATTTCGCCGGAACCGGTTTTTGTCAAAAGCGCCGGATCGCGCCTGACGGCGAAAACCTGATGTGTGAAAGAGGCCTAAGAGTTACCTGGGGAGCAGGGCAGCAGAGGTGACCATGTGTGCTTCAGGCTAATAGTGTCAGGGTCCAGTCAGCGCTGGAAGGTAAAGAAGCATAGGACCTGCGGACACTGAAACTGAATAGTCTGCACGGGACCTATGGTCATGTGACTGCAAGGGGGCGGGGCTTAGCGTCCTGTATTCAGAAAGGACAGGACACCATACAACAGCTCAGAGTCAGGCAAAACAGTGGTCACAGCAGTACGGACAAACGAGGCACAGGAGCGACAAACAGACGGGTAGTCAGACAGAGCCAAAGGTCATAAACAAGAGGGCGACGTGGTACCAAGGGGACGAGCAGAGAGGAGTCGGGTCACAAGCAGAGAGTCATACACGAGAGGTAGCGCAGTACAAGAGGGTCAGGCAGAACTCGTAACAGGGACAGAACCAGATCACAACCGAACAAGCAAGCAAGATATCAGGCACAAGGCACACGTATACAAGAGGTCACTTAACTCAGCCGAGGGCAGGAGTATAACTGACACCGGACCCAGGTCCAGTGAGCACTAAATAGCCTCCTGCTGCCAGAGAGAGGCAGCACAATTAACCCATAGTCTAACCAGGACGGGTCAAAGCGAAATCCCGTCCTGGATCATGACAGTACCCTCCTCTCAATGGGGGGCCACCGGACCCCCAGGTCTCTCAGGGTACTTGGCGTGAAAGGCTCGGATCAACCGATCCGCATGAACTGATCGAGCAGGAACCCACGAGCGTTCCTCAGGACCATAGCCCTTCCAATGTATCAGATACTGAAGGGCGCGACGGACCAACCTGGAGTCGACAATTCGTTCCACCTCGTACTCAGCCTGCCCATCTATCAGAACCGGTGTCGGGGAAGATGATGATCCCTCCCCACTGGACCTCACAGGTTTCAAAAGGGCCTTATGGAAAACATTAGGGATCCTTAGAGATAGCGGAAGACTCAACCGAAAAGCCACCGGGTTAACTGCTTCGGTAATTACATAGGGACCTATAAACTTGGGTCCAAGCTTCGCAGAGGGGACCTTGAGCCTTATATTTTTGGTGGATAACCATACCTTATCTCCGACCTGAAACACTGGACCCACGGATCGTTTTTTGTCCGCAAAAAATTTAAATTTGTCCTGGGCCTTCGTAATGTTATTCTGGACCTCCCGCCATACCTCCCCCAACCGCTGGATTGTCTCGTCCGCCCCAGGACACCCAGAATTCAAGCGGGAGAATTCTCCAAAATGAGGATGAAACCCATAATTGCAAAAAAAAGGAGATGTACCCGTAGACTGGTAAGTGCGGTTGTTAAATGCAAACTCAGCCAATGGTAACACAGAACACCAATCATCCTGTCGGGCTGAGGTCAAACAACGCAGAATTTGCTCCAGAGACTGATTGGTCCGCTCAGTCTGCCCATTAGTCTCTGGATGGTAGGCGGATGAAAAGGAGAGACCAATACCCAACCTCCTACAAAAAGCTCTCCAAAATCTGGACACAAATTGCACTCCCCTATCAGACCCCACATTCAGGGGTACCCCATGCAACCGCACCACATGCTCCACAAACAATCTGGACAATGTTTCCGCATTAGGTAGAGCTGCCAAAGGTACAAAATGTGCCTGCTTACTAAACCTGTCCACTACGACCCAGACCACGGTATTACCCTTGGAAGGGGGAAGGTTGGTGATGAAATCCATGGACAGATGAGTCCATGGTCTCTCAGGAATTGGCAGTGGTACCAATTCCCCAGCCGGCCGGTTATGGGGAGTTTTCGCACGGGCACAAACCTCACACGCAGACACATACTCCCCAACATCAGAGGCTAAAGAAGACCACCAGAATATTCTAGCAATGGCCTTCCAGGTCGCTGAGATCCCTGGATGTCCACCCAGAACTGAGTCATGGAACTCCTGGAGGACCTTGAGACGAAACTGAGCTGGCACAAAAAGTTTATCCAACGGCTTAGCTGGAGGTGCAAGAGCCTGGGCTTCTCGAATCTCCCGTTCCAACACATTAGAAAGCTCTGCCACCACCACCCCAGGTTGAAGAATGGAGGATGGAGGTTCCGGGGGGGACACCGGATCAAGACTGCGTGACAATGCATCCGCTCTGATATTCTTGGATCCTGGTCGAAAAGTGATCGAGAAGTTGAATCGGGAAAAAAAAAGTGACCATCTAGCCTGTCTGGGAGTCAACCTTTTAGCTGACTCAATGTAAGCTAGGTTTTTGTGGTCCGTGATTACCGTTATAGGATGAACAGCCCCCTCCAAAAAATGCCTCCATTCTGCAAAAGCCAATTTTACGGCCAGAAGTTCCCGATTCCCCACATCATAGTTTCTCTCCGCAGGGGAGAACTTCTTTGAGAAAAAGGCGCAAGGTCTTAAATTGGTCAAAGTGGCGGGTCCCTGGGACAATACCGCCCCCACCCCCACCTCTGAGGCGTCTACCTCAACAATAAATGGTTCAGAGGGGTCCGGTTGGATAAGAACCGGGGCCGACATGAAACATTTTTTCAAAAACTGAAATGCCGCTACCGCTGCGGTTGACCAATTCTTGATATCGGCCCCCTTTTGAGTCATGTCTGTGAGGGGTTTAACCACCTGTGAGAACCCCCTTATAAATTTCCGATAATAATTAGCGAACCCTAGGAAACGTTGCAGACCCTTCAAATCACACGGTTGAACCCACTCGAGAATGGCCTGCACCTTATTAGGATCCATGCGATACCCTTCAGCAGACACGATGAACCCCAGAAAGGACAATTCCTGAACAAAAAATAAACAATTTTGAAGTTTAGCAAACAGACAGTTCTCCCTGAGCCTTTGGAGAACTGCCCGAACATGACCAATGTGAGTCTGTTTATCAGGCGAGTAAATTAAAATGTCATCCAAATACACCACCATAAAACGTCCAATCAAATCGGAGAACACATGATTTATGAAATTTTGGAAGACCGCTGGAGCGTTGGTCAGGCTGAAGGGCATGACCAAATTTTCAAACAACCCTTCAGTAGTGAGAAAAGCGGTCTTCCATTCATCTCCGTCCCGGACTCGGATAAGGTTATACGCTCCCCGTAGATCTAATTTCGAAAACCACTTAGCTCCGGACAACTGATTGTATAAATCAGGAATAAGTGGAAGGGGATAAGTATTCCTCACAGTTATTTTATTTAACTCACGAAAATCGAGGCATGGGCGCAAACCACCGTCTTTTTTTTTTTACAAAAAAGAACCCTGCCGCCACAGGAGAAACAGAAGGACGAATATGTCCCTTACGGAGGCTCTCGGAAATATATTCCTTCATCGCAGCCCGTTCCGGACCCGAGAGGTTATACAGGAGGGCTTTGGGCAATTTAGCACCTGGAACCAGGTCAATGGCACAATCAAATGGGCGGTGTGGTGGTAAAACCTCAGCCTCTTTTTCCGAGAAAACGTCAGTATAATCTATCAGGCACTCCGGAATGCCTTCTAGACCCACGGACGACACAGACACAGAAACAAGACATTTCTCAGAGCAATAGGGACCCCATTTAACAATATCCCGAGATTCCCAATTAATCACAGGATTATGCAGCTGTAACCAGGGGAACCCCAACACCAGTCCCGCAGACAGGTTGTTCATTACAAAACATGAAATACGTTCCTGGTGTAAGGAACTCACTTTAAGGAGAAACTCTTCAGTACAAAACACAATGTCATTCTTAACCAGTGGTGTTTTGTCAATAGCAACAAGGTGAATCGGAGTTTCCAACCTAACTGTCCCTAACTTACACCTGGCCACCAAGTCAGAGTCAATAAAGTTCAATGATGAACCGCAATCCACGAAGGCAGAAGTGGATGTGGAGACACCCCCACAACAAAGTTCCACTTGAAATGACATTTTAGAAAATGCATAAAAGGGTACCTGAGAGCCTGGGTGACCTCCACGATAATCACCCGGGCTCAGTCGCTTGTTGGTTAGTGGCCGGGAGGGGCAATCCTTTTTCCAATGTCCAGACTCGCCACTGTGAACACAGCATTTTCTCACGTGCCGTTGTCTTCTTTCTTCCTCCTTAAGGTTGATGGTTCCCATCGCCGTGATTTTCAATGAAGAACTGGCTCCCCTTCCTTGGGAGAATAATGATGTCTCGGTTTGTATCACTCCCCTTGCCCGTAACCTGCGATCCATTCGGACGGCCTGTGTCATAGCTTCCTCCAGGGCATCAGGTGGGGGGTGGAGAGCCAAGGCGTCTTTCAGATGCTCAGACAGGCCTCTACGGAACATCCCCCGGAGAGCGTCGTCGTTCCAGCAGACCTCAGCAGCCCAGCGTCTGAACTCTGAGCAAAACCACTCGGCTGAGTGTTTCCCCTGACAAACATTCATCAGCCTGTCCTCAGCCATACGCACCCGATCAGGCTCATCATAAATATGCCCCAGGGCCTCAAAAAATGCATCCACAGTCAAACGCTCAGGGGCCGTGGTAGGAAGGGAGAAAGCCCAAGCTTGGGGGGCTCCCCTTAACAGAGACATAATGACCCCCACTCTCTGACTTTCATCCCCAGAAGAGTGTGATCTTAAGGAAAAAAAAAAGCTTACAGCCCTCCTTGAAAACTCTGAAGTCATTTTTATCTCCAGAAAAGGTATCTGGTAACTTCACTGGAGACTCAGGGGAAATTAATGTAACATCCTAAGCCCCCAATGAAAGAACCCCCTGCACAGTGTCGGCGATCAGCTGCTGAGACTGAGCCAGGACTCTTTGTTCTCCAAAGAGTTTCTGAGACATCTGCGTCAGATGCTTAACCTGCTCAGAAAGAGTGCGCACAGGATCCATCACACACACAGAGCTCATAGAGCCAGTGCGCGTGTCCTGAGTACAGAAGCAGTGCTAAGAGATACCTGGGGAGCAGGGCAGCAGAGGTGACCATGCGTGCTTCAGGCTAATAGTGTCAGGGTCCAGTCAGCGCTGGAAGGTAAAGATGCATAGGACCTGCGGACACTGAAACTGAATAGTCTGCACGGGACCTATGGTCATGTGACTGCAAGGGGGCGGGGCTTAGCGTCCTGTATTCAGATAGGACAGCACACCATACAACAACTCAGAGTCAGGCAAAACAGTGGTCACAGCAGTACGGGCAAACGAGGCACAGGAGCGACAAACAGACGGGTAGTCAGACAGAGCCAAAGGTCATACACAAGAGGGCGACGTGGTACCAAGGGGACGAGCAGAGAGGAGTCGGGTCACAAGCAGAGAGTCATACACGAGAGGTAGCGCAGTACAAGAGGGTCAGGCAGAACTCGTAACAGGGACAGTACCAGATCACAACCGAACAAGCAAGCAAGATATCAGGCACATGCTGCAAAGAGAGATATACCATACAATTGCTAATGAAGTCCTAATAATGCCAGGGAACTCAGCTCCATAGTAACCGCCTAATGAAACCGGTATACAATAAACGCCCCCGGAAGAAGCAGGCGGCGAAACGCGCGTCGGGGTGTGGGGACACCGCTCTGCCACAGGTAGATATATTCATTTACTCTGCTCCTTTACTTTTCACACGGTTTATTGTACACCGGTTTCATTAGGCGGTTACTATGGAGCTGAGTTCCCTGGCATTATTAGGACTTCATTAGCAATTGTATGGTATATCTCTCTTTGCAGCATGGGCTTTTATGGTGTTTGCTACAGTCATTGTGTCTGGGGATTACTCTATTGTAGAGCCCATATTTATGCATTCACTATAATGAAGCACTGCATATTTTAAATTTTTCTTATGTAATCACATGTAAATTGTATGTTTATATGCCATACTGCATGAATATATAGTCCCTATAAAGGCTTTTGCCGTGTGTCCTCTTCATGGCAATCTTGCTGCTATTTCATGCTGGTTTTAGTGATTTTTTCAATAAAGTATACACCTTGTTTATTACATTATATTGTGGGATCTCTTCTTTTTCCTACTATGTGATATGTGGGATTTGTTGTGTATCATTGGTTGAAGTGCCCTATTTACCTTAATTGGACTATTGTTGTTATATATATGTGCTTTTAACTGTCATCATCCAACCTGGATCATGACACTATACACTTAGTGCATGGGCATTACAAGTATAGGACACCCGTCCCTTTCTAAAGAGAACATCTTTTTATGAGGCCCTACTCCACGTCTCTTTCAAGGGTCATTTCGAGTGCCTCCAAATTTTTGGCAGACCTTGCATTCACTGCATAGGCAAACACTATGGGAGACCCACTTCCTAATAATGGGAACATTTTTTTCATGAGGCCCTCCTCTACCTCTCTTCAAAGGGGCATTGGAGTGCCTCCAAATTTTTGGCAGCCCTTATATTCACTGCATAGGCAAACAGAACGGGAGACCCACTTCCTAATAATGGGAACATTGTTTTCAGGAGGCACTCCTGCACGTCTCTTCAAAGGGGTATTGGGGTGCGTCCAAATTTTGCCACTCACTGCATACGCAATAACAGTATAGGAGACCCATTATTTAATAATGGAAACAACAAAGCATAGCCGGCTGATGGCGCTCTAAGAATAGTGAGGGACAACTACTGGTCCTATAAGAATAGTAAAGGTCGCCTGATGGCCCTGTAAGGGGGTGAAGTGCAGGAAGAGCTGGGGGAGGGTTGCCTCTGTTCCATGCCCAGAACCATTGAGCAGGACTGCAGGTTCCCCAGGGGGACAGAAAAGGAGCCGGAGACAGGAAGAGAGCTGAGCAGAGAGCCGGAAAAGTGTGCGCGCTTTCCTCTGAGCATCCTGGGCAGCAGACAGGAGAGGATGCTGACACAGATCGGGAGAGAGACAGATCTCCCGCTCACAAGGCAGAGATCGGGGGACCACGCATAGAGACTGCAGACCATGAGTACGTGAGGCCGGGTACTGCAGTGACAGCTAAGGTGTGTCCTGATCCCTGTAGAAGGACTGAGACCAGCGCAGAGGCGGAGGCTGGTATAGAGACTGAGGCCAGTGATGAGACTGTTCCCTGTGATGAGACTGTGCCCTATAATGAGACTACGCCCTGTGATAAGACTGTGACCTAGCTAGAGAGACTTACCTTCTTGCGAAGTCCTGGTAACCGCGGTTATAGTGCAGAGCCCCTGATTCCAGTGAAAGGGTAACACTGTAGAGTTGGAGAGAAGGACTCGGAGCAGAGGGGACTTTGTTTGCCTCGTACCCCTCTGGCTGGAGACTGTTAAAGACCACAGAATACAGAGAGACTTCAGACGACATGCGCTGCTGGTGATTCGGCGCCAACGTGGGAGAAGTTCGACCCTTCAAACAAGACCCCCTTCAGACTGATAAGTTTCTTCACAGGAAAACTCCTTATAATACTGTTTATGCCTTTTTGTCTGCTATCAGAACTTGTTCTCATAGTACCAATACTCGCACTGTTATTTTGCCAGTATTATTCCTGTAAATAAACCTCCCCTTTAACTGTTGGTCCGTCTGTTCCGTGGTGACATACTCAACACCTGCACATTATTACAGCCCTATAAAAATAGGCTTTGTGACTTTCAGAGTCCCTCCTTCTTAAATGAAACAGGATGTGTCTGATGTCAAAACCACAAGGCCAGATAAGGTTGTAAAATTTTAAAATGACATTTCCCAGTGAATGCATTTGTCTTGGTCGAAAGCAATGCTAAAGTTCAAAAATGCATCAAAAACTCAACGTGTGAACATAGCTCAATGTGTGGAGGAGTATTTTTATTTTTGGTTATTTATTTTGCCTTATATACAAGTCATTACCCTGGAAAGGATGTTCCTTAACATATTTCAGTTTGTTTACTGTAAGTGATATCTGTAATTTGTATGTAACCCCTTCTCTTGTACAGCACCATGGAATCAATGGCGCTATGTAAATAAATATTAATAATAATAATAATATTTCCCAGGAAAATCCATTTTAGTTTCGTTTTTTTATTGTGAGTCTCTAAAAGTGATGAAAGACTGATAGCATTTTTCACAGCAGGGACCTGGGAGTCAGAAATGATGTTCCCATATAATTTGAGCACTGTTCCCATCGATTTCTGCAATTTCTAGTCCCTCTGCAGACCGCCGGGGGGAGGGTGCCTGAAAAATGCTTGAGTTTCACATAGACTTACATTGGCCTCGTTGCTTGGGTCGAGCACCGGAGCATTCAAATTTGCTTGACACGAGCAACGAGCACCCAACCATTTTAGTGCTCGCTCATCAGTAGTCCTTAATAATTTCTACCTCCTGATATATTCCCATGCAGAAGCGCTGTTTTTCCATACACTTTTATCTTTCCTTTGTATTTTATTTCAAAACTAAAACTCGTCCTACCAAAAACAAGTCCTCATATGGCTATACCAATGGAAAAATAAAAAAATTACGGCTCTCCTCAACATGGCAACACCAAGAAGGATAAATTGTGGAATTAGGACAATCACATGATGGATAGACATGTTAATGATATGCAAATGATATAAAATGGAAACAACATTTTCAAAACACCTCAGTTATTTAGCATTGAGTTTGAGTGCACGCATGGAAGTAAACCAACATAAACACCTAGTCTGCTAGCACTGATTAATGGTTGTCACAGAAATGTTCTTCTTTGCTGAATGTACTTGGTGAATCAAATCATCAGTTTCCACTGCTGGCAGCTCTCTTTGCATTTGCCAACCATTGACCCACCAGATGTAATCGATGGGAGACAAGTATAGTGATGCTGCAGGCTATGGTAGTGGAGCACCCGCCAGGGCCGTGGGGATACTCGATATCGGGCCGGTTCTTAAGGGGATGTGTCACAGCACCAGTGACCTGGTCCGTGGCCCTTGGCGTCCAATGAAAAATGATGATTAAAGGGTAAATAAAGTTTATGAGTTGATTTGTGACATCACCTGTGGTACTCGGCTAAGGATGGCCGACGCTGCTTAAAGAGACTGCTGGGGCTGACGGTGATGCAGCAGAGTTGATACAGATCTCCACAGGTAGAGCTTAGTCCCAGGGCAATTATATTGTTAAAGATGGTGATGATGGATGTAGTGCAGGGTGGATGGTGCAGTAAATAACTCTGAGGACACAGCAGGGTGCTGTTTCCACACTTTTACTCACGGTTTGAAGTGCAGGTCGGGGCACTAGTTACAGATGACAATGGAGGTCCGGGGAGCCTGGAAGCAACTTAGGATCCACTAAGCCAGATAGGTTTTCAGGCCTCCTTACTGCGCTCTCCTCTGAGGTCGTTGCTGCCTAAAGCTATGCTCAGTCCTCTGTTCCTTATTGTTCTGAAGTACTTGCCCGTATGGCAGGCAGCTTGAGCCTATTGCAGGTGTCACTCCTTTGTGGTGTCTCTGGGCCCTGGTCTGCTGCTGTGCCTTTGGGTGTTTGCTGTGCCTGGAGACCTGCAATCCCCTGCCCTCTGGATTTAGCTGCTGGGACTGTTATACTCATCAGCTACGGACTCCGGTGTCCGGCTTCTAGCGCTGTGCTCTGGGGTGAGCTTGGTTACAGCTCCACTCCCTAGGTTCACTTTCACTTCTCCTCTCTTCACTCAGACTCTGTTTCTCTCAGTCCCGGACACTGACTGACCCCTCCTCCAGGCCAGAACTAATGGGGAAGCTCCCCTGAAACCGTGTTTAGATCTCCCCCTTCTGGTCTGGAGTCAGGAAAAGTGTTTTATGTTACAGTTATCTGGCCAGGGAACCCCTCCTTGCTTCCAGGCATGTCATACCCCCCCGTGAGGGAGGCAATGCCATTGTGACAAACAGACTCCTGGGGTGCCACATTAGCACGCTTAGCCCACACAGACTGCTCACAGTAGCAATATGTAATCAATTATTCTTTTTGTTGAAAAACAGCTCTGGACACTTTGAGAAATGGTTGTACCACTGGTTCCATGACCAAATCAGTGTTACACTGAGCTGTTCGTGAACTTGAAAATGTCCAGCTATAGTACATTAAGCCACACCACAACTTAATCCAGGGAGGAGGACCAGTGTGATGTTCCCTTGTGAAGACCTTTTCATGATGTTGTGCATGTGATCTCTAGAGCACTCTGTGCTTTCATTGCATCCAAGACAAAAGCAGAACACATCAAGGAAGAGGATAGACCTACTTTCTAGCCTTTACTGCCACGTTGCTCTGCACCATGATAGGTTTTGAGATTTGTTATGAAAGGTCTTTGGAGTACCTACAGCTGGACATCTGGTTTGTAGCCCAATATTTTGCAAATGCCTTCTGATGGCCTGTGTAAGTGTAAGGCAGGTGACGGGATGCAACGCACAGATGGCCATGAGGTGGAAGTAAACTGTCATGATCCAGACCAGGTTTTGGGTCTTGTCTCTCCTTTCCCGGTCTGGTCATGTCAGGTCAGCCTCGTTCTGGTGTCGGGTCTGCCAATTGGCAGTGCCAATTATATTTCCTGCCTACAGCATGTGTATCTGGCATGGGTGAAACCCTGATTTGTCCTGCTGCATTTAGCTGTCTTAGCCCATGTCTGTTCATTCCTCTCTTACCCGCCCCGACTCTGTTGGTCCCTGTGTGTTTGGATTCCCCGGTGCTCCACTCTGCTTTGGCTCTGACCAGATTCTCTCTCGTCCTTCTGGTACTTCTGCTACACACCGGTACTAACCTTTTGGCACTCCTCTGACTCTGTGTTTGGGATTCTCCTTGGTACTATGCTACTCTCTGGTATCGACCCAACTTCTCTTACTAATCTGCTGCCACCTGGTAGTAGCCTGGTTGCAGTTCTGCTGGTCTGCTCTGAGCAGGATTTCAGCCCTCTCTCCACTCTGCTGCCATCTAGTGGAGTTTGCATTTACCTTCAGTGCTTACAATAATTAAGAAACAGTTAAACAATACGAAACAGCGCAAGTACAAGGAATTTATACAATGCAGAATATACAATAAATCTTAGAGTTCAATTTAAATAACAGATAAGTCTCTTAGGGATAGTACTTGTGTCTAACTGGCGGGGGGAAGACACCTGTTCATGGGAGAGATACTACGTCACCTCCTCTTGAATCAGTGGTCCTAGCGGGGGTCTCCGGGTTTTTTTTGCTAGGCCACAAGTCCCCTTAAGTCACGGACCGCCCCTGGCACATTATCCCCCGGAACACTGCGATCAAACATGATCGCAGTGCACCGGGGGCATAGGGAAGGGCTCCCTGCATGCTTCCCTGAGACCCTTGGAGGAGCACGATGTGCTGGCTCTGCTCCGAGGGTCTCCTCCCTGCAGGCCCCCGGATCCAAGATGGCCACGGGGGCTTTCGGGGTCCTGCAGGGAGGCGGCTTCCTCCGTGCCTGCTGAGAGCAGGCACCGAGAAAGCCTCTGCAGCGCCTGTCAGATCGCTGATCTGACACAGTGCTGTGCAAAGTGACAGATCAGCGATCTGACACTAGACAGTGGTGTCCCCCCGGGACAATAAAATAAAGTAAAAAAAACAGGTGTAAAAATAATTTATAAAAATCCCTAAATAAATTAAAAAAAATATACGTTAGGCGTCAGATTGTGACCTCTGCACAGGAGGAATTCCCAGCCTTACCTTCTGTGGTCTCCCATTCAGTCCCGACTGCAGAGGAGGCTGCTCAGCAAAGGCGTCGTTCCTGGCGTCTTGCTCAAGCTAGTGCGGTCAGGTTGGTTACTGCTGCTACCTCTCATCCAGCTTTAGCAATCCGCACTAGCCAGCAGCGAGCAGCTCCAGAGGATAAGTCCTTTTTGCAGTCTACTGAGCATGCCCATGGGACGACCTCTCATTGGAGGTTGGAGGTCAAATGCTCAGGTCGTCAAGCAGCTCGAATTGTACCATCAGGAAGGTCCCGCAAGGATGCTGCTATAAAAGGTTCACTAATATAGACTCTGATGGTTAGTTGTGTGTGTGTGTGTGTGTGTGAGATGACGGATGTATGAGACTGGTGACTGACTCATTATGAAACCCCTATCCTCGGTTGTGTATGAGTTAGGGTTTAAGGAGATAGAGTCAGCGCCAGTAGTGGCATAATCTATGTGCCAAAGAGCATCCCGCTCTCCACACGAGTTTTAGCACCAGATAGCGCCAGTCAGCACAAGGCACCACTGGACTGCATGTGCAGCAGCGTCGCTCACAGCGGCGCTGTGCGCAAGTCAAGTGCTTACCTCCCCGCTCTGGGTGGTTAGTGGCGTCTGCTGAACTGGTGCAGTGCGCACGTGGTGCGATTATATTATTTAGTTTAGGCATCGCAGTTGTGGTGTCAAACACTAGTGGGACTAGAGGGACTCTAACCCTGCGCCCTTGGGGCAGAGTCCTGTGTCTCTTAACTAGTGTTCACCTTGCCGAGCCCTATGAGGTTAACAGGCTCCAGCACTTGTGTTCTGTGGCTCTGTGCAGTAACAGAGTTCGCTCTTGTACACACTGGGTCAGCGGTTACCCCGCCGGTGTTCAGTCAGTGTTTGCCATTATCGAGCAGCAGTATACCATCTCTGCATGCTGGACTCCGGGTTGCGAACGCACCTTACTATTATATCTTATTTGGTGCATTCCGCCAACCCTAACAATATATATTCCCTAATAAATTCTTTTTTTTTGTAAATAAAAAAACAATAAAAGTACACATATTTAGTATCGCCGTGTCCATAACAACCCGCCCTATAAAACTGTCCCACTAGTTAACCCCTTTAGTGAACCCCTTAAAAAAAAACAAAAAAACAAAGCAAAAACAATGCTTTATCATCATACTGCCGAGCAAAATGTGCAATAACGTGCGATCAAAAAGACGGATATAAATAACCATGGTACCGCTGAAAATGTCATCTTGTCCCGCAAAAAACAAGCTGCCATACAGCATCATCAGCGAAAAAATAAAAAAGTTGTAGTTCACAGAATAAAGTGAGGCAAAAATAATTTTTTTATATAAAATTGTTTTTACTGTATAAAAGAACCAAAACATAAAAAAATTATATAAATGAGGTATCGCTGTAATCGTACTGACCCGAAGAATAAAACTGCTTTATCAATTTTACCACACGTGTAACGGTGTAAACATTCCCCCCCAAAAGAAATTCATGAAATGCTAGTTTTTGTTCATTCTGTGTCCCAAAAAGCGATCAAAAAAGTCAGGTGCCCGAAAATGGTACCTATAAAAACGTCAACTTGTCCCGCAAAAAATAAGACCTCACATGACTCTGTGGGTCAAAATATGGAAAAATTATAGCTCTCAAAATGTGGTGATGCAAAAACTATTTTTACAATAAAAAGCATCTTTTAGCGTGTGACAGCTGCCAAACATAAAAAACGACCATAAATACTAAATCAAATCCCCCTTTATCACCCCCTTAGTTAGGTAAAAATAATAAAATTAAAAAAATGTATTTATTTCCATTTTCCCATTAGGATAAGGGCTAGAGTTAGGGCTTAGATTAGGGTTAGGGGTGTGTTGGGGTTAGGGTTGGAGTTAGAATTGGGGAGTTTCCACTGTTTAGGCACATCAGGGGCTTGCCAATTCTGCGTCGAAAAAATCAAACGATCCTCCTTCCCTTCCAAGCTCAAAGTGCTCACCACACATCTAGATAAGTTCCCTAGGGGGTCTAGTTTCCAAAATGGGGTCCCTTGTGAGGGGTTTCCACAGTTTAGGCACATCAGGGGCTCTCCAAAGGCAACATGACACCCGCAGACCATTCCATCAAAGTCTGCATTCCAAAACGTCACTACTTCCCTTCCGAGCCCCGACGTGTGCCCATACAGTAGTTTTCTCCCACATATGGGCCATCAGCGTACTCAGGACAAATTGGACAACAACTTTTGTGGTCCAATTTCTCCTGTTACCCTTGGGAAAATAAAAAAAATTGGGGACTAAAAGATCATGTTTGTGGAAAAAATATGATTTTTTTATTTTATGGCTGTACGTTATAAACTTCTGTATAGCCCTTGAGGGCCCAAAGTGGTCACCACACATCTAGATAAGTTCCTTGGGGGGTCTAGTTTCCAACATGGTGTCATTTGTTGGGGGTTTTCACTGTTTAGGCACATCAGGGACTTTCCAACTGCGACATGGTGTCCGATCTCAATTCCAGCCGAAAAAGTCAAATGGCGCTGCTTCCCTTCCAAGCTTTGCCATGCGCCCAAATAGTCGTTTACCCCCACATATGGGGTATCAGCATACTCAGGACAAATTGCACAATAACTTTTGGGGTCCTCTTACCCTTGGGAAAATAAAAATTGGGGGTGAAAAGATCATTTTTGTGGAAAAAATATGATTTTTTAATTGTACGGCTGTACGCTATAAACTTCTGTGAAGCCCTTGTGGGTTCAAAGTTCTCAACACGTATCTAGATAAGTTCCTTGGAGGGTCTAGTTTCCAAAATGGGGTCACTTTTCATGAGTTTCCACTGTTTAGGCACATCAGGGGCTCTCTAAACGTGACATGGCGTCCGATCTGAATTCCAGCCAATTTTGTGCTGAAAATGTCAAACGGCGCTCCTTCCCTTCTGAGCTGTGCCAAGCACCAAAACAGTGGTTCCCCCCATATATCAGGTATCAGCGTACTCAGGACAAATTGCACAATAACTTTTGCAGTCCAATTTCTCCTGTTACCCTTAGTAAAATAAAAAAATTGCAAAATTTTCAAAATTTTCGTCAAATTTCCACTTTTTTCACAAATAAACACAAGTTTTATAAATGAAATTTTGCCACTAACTTGAAGTATAATATGTCACGAGAAAACAGTGTCAGAATCACTGGGATCCATGGAAGCTTTCCAGAGTTATTACCTCATAAAGGGACAGTGGTCAGAATTGTAAAAATTGGCCCAGTCATTAACGTACAAACCACCCTTGGGGGTAAAGGGGTTAAGGTGCTACTATGGCCTTCAGCATCTTCAGACTTGTCTCCAGTTAAAAATTGCTAGAAACTTGAAAATATCCTCAAGTGCAGTCGTAAAAAAAATCAATCACCATGATGATACTGGTTCCCATGAGGACCATCACAGTAAGCAAAGACAAGAATTATCTCTGCTGCAGAGGATAAGTTCATCAGCATTGCCAGCCTCAGAAAATGGAAGCTGTCAGCTCCTCAGATAACAGCCCTGCCTTGGACCTTGGCGTGTCTCCTAACATGCACCATGTCTTGAACTCTGGCGTGCCTCCTTGCCTGAACCCTGGCTTGCCTGCCGGATGTCCAGAGCCTGTCGATCGTTGCCAGATGTCCGGAGTCCGATGCCATCTAGCCCTTGCCTGAACCCAGGCGTGCCACCTAGCACGTACCATGCCTTGGACCTTGGCGTGCCCTCGTACGCGCCTTGCTATGCGTCACGTTGTCCTTGTAATTATGTGTTGCACCTGTTGTTACCCTGAAACCACGCTTTGAATCCTGCACGTTCCCTGTTGCCAGACACTCGCACTTGTGTCTTCTGTGAGCCGGCCATCTGGTTCCAGCAGTCATGGTGACTCACCCCCTTGGTCTTGCCCCTGACACTCCCTGTATAGGGGGTGGTTCCTCACAAGGTCAGCTTGCCCGAGGTGGGTGGGTGCCACAGCCCAGAGGGTCCACTCTAGAAATCGACTCAGCAGAAGCTGACAGGGTCATTGTCTGACTCTTGCTGCAAAAGAAATGGTGATTCCACTAAGTGCGAACTAGATGGGATGGCATGTCTTTACAAAATGCTGGGGTAGCTATGTTGGGTAAGTCTTGAATTTGGAATTAATCACCAATAGTGTAACTAGTAAAGCACCCCCCACACCATCACAACTTTCCCTCCAGGCACTACACTTGTAAAACCATCTCCTCTCTATTTCTGGCAGTTGGTACCGAAAAATCTCAAATTTTGATTTATCAAATGACGGTAAAGATTTCCACTGACCTAATGTCTTGTCCTAGTTTTTGCTTGACTCAAACAAGTCTTGACTTGTCTGTGGCCTTCAGTAGAGGCTTCTTTGCAGCTATTTAAACACAAAGACCTGCTTCTTGCAATCTCCTCTGGACAGTGAATGTTGAAATGTGTCTGCCACCTACTAATCGAATTTATGAGGATGCATGCTAGGAGACACACCAGGGTCCAAGGCAGGGTTCTAGGCAGGATACGGGCTAGGAGACACACCAGAGTCCATGGTAGGGTTCTAGGCAGGATGCGTGGTAGGAAACACACCAGGGTCCAAGGCGGGGTTCAAGGCAGGGTGTGTGCTAGAGGACATGCCAGGGTTCAGGCTGGGGCCTGTGCATGCTAAGAGACACGCCAGGGTTCAGGCTAGAGCCTGTGCATGCTAGGAGGCACGTCAGGGTTTACGCTAGGGCCTGTGTGTGCTAAGAGACATGCCAGGGTTCAGGCCTGGGCCTGTGCATGCTAGGAGGCACGCCAGGGTTCATGACAGGACCTGCACGTGCTTTTGAGTAGCACGGGGAGGCATGCCAAGGATCAGGCTAGGGCCTGCGCGTGCCAGGATGACACGCAATGCACAGTGCAAGGACAGCGTGAGTGCAAGGAAGCACAGAGAGCACGGCTGGGGCACTGCACTGGCTAGCTGGTTGGGCTGAGGCACAGACAGGCGGGCACGACTAAGGCGAGCATGGCTGAGGCACAACAGGTGGACACAGCTAAATCACTGGCTGACGAGCACGGCTGAGGCACAAGCAGGCGGGCACGAGCAAGGCGGGCACGGCTGAGGTACAAACAGACGGGCGAAGGAAGGCCATGTGCGTGCAAAGGGAACGCAAAGAAACAAAGCAAGGCAAAGTATAGAACAAGGAGCGGAACGTAGGCTGAAGCACAGAGCCGGGTACAAGAAAGAGAAGTGGAGCGTATGCTAGAGCCAGGTCAGAGACAGAGCAGAGTACAGACAGGTAGCGGAACGTATGCTGAGGCACAGAGCCAGGTACAAGGAAAAAGCAGAGCGTTTGCCAGAGCACAGAGCCGGGTATAAAGCAGAGCACAGAGTACAAGACAGGGAAAGTGCTAAAGGAGCATGGAAAGTCAGAATGCAAAGATAAGGCTTAAAGCAGAATACATGGCCAAAGCGCGTACAGGCCGCACGGCAAGGCACAGTATGGAAACAGGCTTGTGCAAGAGAGCACGATAGGACAGAGTGAAGGAAAGAAGCAGAGCTTGTGCTAAAGGAGCACGATAAGACAGAATACAGAGAAAGCAGACAAGGCAAGACACAGGACACAAGGCAAGACACAGGACACGAGACAAGGTACAGGACACCAGACGAAGTACAAGCACAAAGCGTGTGCGAAGAAGCACAACAGGGCAGAGTGCAGGAGTACAGAATACAGGGAGCAACCGAGCAGACCAAACAGCCTAGCAGGGAAGCAACACCATACTCAGACCCCGACCATAGGAAGGGGCGGTCTGATATAGGGCATTAGCACCTGGACCTCCAGGTCAGGACCATGGGGGAGGACTTCCAGGTCGGGTCCTTCAGGAACATAAAGAGAGGACTTCTAGGTCAGGTCCTCTAGAAGCATAGAGAGGATGGCTGGATCAGGTCCTCCAGGACCATAGAGAGGATTGCTGTGTCGGGTCCTCCAGGACCATAGAGAGGACCACTGTGTCTGGTCCTCCAGGACCATAGAGATGATTGCTGGATTCAGTCCTCCAGGACCACAGAGAGGACTGCAGCAGGCAGAGCAGAGACGGGCACGCACCCAGCAACGGCATGCAGCCATGAGGTAAGGCACACAGCAATGGCATGCAGCCATGGTTAGGTACGCGTGCACACTAGCGATGGCGCACAGCCATGAGATGAAGCACATGTGTGCACAAGCAATGGCGTATAGCCATGAGGGCACGAGTGCGCACCAGCAACGGCAGGCAGCCATGAGATGAGGTGCACGTGCACACTGCTCCAGGGGTCATGCAGCATAACAGACATGATAGGCATAACAGTGAGGTGCGCGAGCACACTGCTCCAGGGGTCATGCAGCATAACAGACATGACAGGCATAACAGTGAGGTGCATGTGCACACTGCTCCAGGGGTCATGCAGCATAACAGACACGACAGGCATAACAGAATCTAAACACCCCTCCAGGCTATTCAATGGCTGTGTGACCAAGAAGGTGAGGGATGGAGGCTGCAACAGAAGACATGGATCCAGGACAGTTGTGATGTATGTATTTATACAACAATGGTGCACTGTGTGGGATGTTATTCAAATCTGAGGTGCGGGTTGTCTATAGGGTTATTCCCAATAAATGAAGTAATCCACTATTCATAGAATAGAGAATTAATTACTGATCATTGGGGGTCTGACCACTGTGATATCCATCAATACTGAAAGTGGGGCACTGGAACTCCGAGAATGGTTCTCTACAACTCTGCCCAGAATAGAGAGAAGGTGAAGATCAGAGGCCTCCTGTCTATAGGACTACTGGAAATAGCTGACCTCTATACTCGACAGTCCCATAGACAATGCGTGGATAAGACACCATGTATGTGCACCTACACTCTATTGAGCGGATCAGCATGTTATCCTCTGTTGTATAGATTGTAAATAACTTTTTTTGCAAATAACTAGTTATTATAATACAGGGTGTGTGTGATTCTGATACAATGTAAGGGGCAGCTGATTACTGCAGGGGGATGTACTGTATGTTACATCATGGGTGGAGGGAGTTAATTATTATACTATGGGCGGTCACTGCAAGGGGGTATGACATTATAGTCGGGTGGGAGTCAGGGAATATAATATTCTTAAACTATGGAGAACATTATTTCTGCATGGGGATAGGCAATTATGATGGGGAGGGGGTGCTTGAAATCACCACATCTTTCCACTGTATAATTAGAAATTATGCGCTAATTGCTTGCTTATTGTTAATACCTACTGTAAGGATGCTAATGACCGACCACGTAATCAATGGGAGGTATGTGCCACAGGGATGGCTGCTCCCTGTGATGTAACCTGGAGTATTTGTCTTTAGTGCACGTAAAGTGCATGTGGGTCCGGGTTGCGGATAGCTATGAGAGATGGGCGGGTCTGGCTACCCTTATACCTCACAAGTGGGCGTGGTTACCACCTACATAATGGAGGCTGTTGTTTGGCACATGGTCTGTGTCTTGAGACGGAGAAGACATCCTGTGTGTGTAGCTCCAGACCGAGCCTGCGTGCTGGACATTGCCCAGCCTGTGAGCCAACATGACAAAAAAGACACGTCACTCTGAGAATTCAGATGTGGGGTACACAGAAAAGGATACCAGTCCCAATTCAATACAGAATAAGAAATCTGGCACTCCCAAATGCAGAAAAAATAGCTTTGTTTTATTCACAGCTTAATAATCCATACGGTGTACATTCTGTTTGTTATGTTTCGGTCACTATCATGGACCATCTTCAGACAATGGCAAACCTGTTAATATTCCAAAAAAATGACACTGTGGGTTCAGAATAGCGTGTAACAATTGTAGGCAATTTGCTCATGTGGAGCTGTGAGGAGAGCAGAAGGAGGAAGAAAGCGCTGACAGAGATATGCTGTATCGCTATGGTGCAGTGCGAGCCAACAGGCCTGAGGGAGCAGAACCCAGCTAAGGACATTTTGTGTTGTTTTTGCCTGCTCTGAAGGTGGTTTACCTTTTGTTGTTGCTTAGGGGTTTATGGAGCAAATAAACCCGCATGGACTTTTTAAAGAAACTCGCCTCCTGCCGCACCTGAGTGAGTAACATCCCTACAATTGGTGCTAGATTGCAGGCATCAGTCCAGGAGGTACCTGGGAGACCTCTGGGCAGCTTGCTGTGGATCAGCGGGTCCACAAAATCTGCAGAGCGGTGCGGAGCCGTGCAGAGCTGAGCAGAGCGGTGCCTTGCTGTGCAGAGCCATCCAGAGCCTTGCTGTGTAGAGCCGTCCAGAGCCTTGCTGTGCAGAGCCGTCCAGAGCCTTGCGGAGTCGGGCAGAGCCTTGAAGAACAGTGTGGAACCTCACTGTGAGGAACTGTTGGTGAAGATAGACTGCCGTACACAGGGGTGAAGGGCCTGACAGGGCTGTGTGGGGGTGATCTGTTGGCCTTATGGCTAGGGGCAATGGATGAGGTCTACAGCTTGGTTGCTGGGGGCAATGATATAGCTGCAACAGCACGCTGAAGCAAGCATCTGGCTGTAACTCAGCAGGGTTACAAAGATTAAAGCTTCTGGCTATAACTTGGCGGGGTTACGAAGCTTGTTAACACCCACTTTCCAGGTTTGCTGTGGGTTGGTGTGCAGTGCCAGGAGGCCCAGTGACAGACTTGAGAGGCAAAGCAGCCATGTGTGAAGTGGCTTGCAGTGAAGCTCTCGAGGAGTTATATCACTCCGTGACCCATGGGCATCCATGGGTATCCCAAAAGGGGGCAGTGTCCCAAAGGGGGTGGTGACCCAAATAGGGGTGGTGGCCCAAAAAAGGGCGGTGGCAAATGTGCAGAGGGACTGTTGCCAGGAACAGTGTTCAAATAGCACCTGTCTTGTATTTGGTATCAGTTATCCATCTGACAAGACGTCACAGAGATGTTCTGTGGAAGACAATGGACAGGGCGTCGGTGGACTTCTGGTCTCAGGGAGACCGGTGACCCTGGTGAGTGACACACTTCCTGTCTATCTGATTCCCGGAAGGAAGATGGAAGTCCACTACATCCATGGGTTCCTAGGGATTCTCTCATGTCCAGGGTAATCATTGCGACGCCCAGGATTATTACCAGCCATGACGTCCCTGCAGTCCCAGACTTGCCATATCCCATTGTATTAGGCCAGGACTTTGAATGGTTTTGGGATTTGGGGGAGGAAAGGGGAATGTCTGATTGCTCAGAGAGGAATGACCCTAAGGGAGCCCCACCACCACAAGAGGCTGTAGGGGTTCCTGGTAGTGTGATGCATAAAGAGGGGAAGGTAGCGGCCCCTAAGGTTGATAGTCCAGATTTAGGGGTGACCGGAAGGAAGTGTTGGTCTGGCCAACCCTTGGAAGAAGAGTTGACCAACAGTGTGACCGTTGAAAACAGGGTAGCTTCAGGAAAGAGTTCCGACACCTGTTTAAATGGGGGCTTGTTGTGCCCGGGTGACAGGGTGAGAAGTGGTGACTCCCATTCAGACTGTGACTCTAATGCAAGGGAAAGAGAGTGCGATAAGGTAGTCAGGTACAAATCGCAAGTCTTCCTCTTGTCGTCGGGGACACGGCGGCCACAGAAAGGTAGGATGGGCTACACCCTTTGAGAAGAGGGAGGAAGAAGAGGCAGGGTCAGGTGCAAGCAAGCTTAATGTCCTTGATAAGGAGGTCACATTCTTGCTGACAAACCCAAGAAAAGAGGTAGTCAATGATGTGCTGAAAATAAAACTGACACATTGTGACGGTGGAGATCCATCAGCGAAGATCACGGTAGGAGGAGAAATCCCAGAGATCGCAGGTGGAGAGAAATCTGGGAGCGAGAACATTGGCTCTTCAGAAAGCCCAGCAGAGACCCTAGAGGCGGTCGAAGGTAATGGAGAGAAGACCCAAGAGAAAGCTGAACCTGCTGATGAAGGAACAGGTAGAACTCTGAAGCAGCAGAGAGTGGGTGGGCAAGCTGCCCCGTCTGAAAATATAACTAAAGAACTTAAGGTGCAACACGTGCTAGCCAAAAGGGAACAGGATCACGAAATAGAGATGCTTAAAGAGACAGTAAAATACCATGTCGAGCAAGAAAAGGTCCTAAGACAAGTGGCTGAGCACAGAGTGGATGAGCTGGAGAAGGAAGTCTCTGAGCTCAGAGATCACCTGTCATCGTGTCAAACTGTGGACAAGGCCATATTGGAAGATATTGAGGTGCTCAGAGAAGCATTAAGAGGACTTCTACAGGAGAAGGAGATTGTGGTCGCAAACTTACAACGGCAGCACTAGAGTGGTACATAGGCGGAGCTACAAAAGCCCACCTTGGCGAGGGGTCTTGAAGAGTGTGAAGTTCAGGGAGAGCTTGAGCTAAGAGCTGAACAAGAATCACCCAGTCGTGGCAGATGACTTGATGGAAATGTCCAAGGCAAGGCAGGAGCAATCTGTCCATGAAGAGTGCATAGTAGAGATACCAGAGGACGTGCGGGAAGTTTGTGCCAGTGAAGCGGTGCATGAAGATTTTAGGAAGGCGGTGGAAGCGTGTAGTGTGAACTGGGCGCCAGAGACTAAACAGTTGGTTATACGGTCAACTAGGGAAGTCACAATAAAGCGGGTGGCTATCCCGAGTGACATGCACCTACATTGTCTTTGCACGAAACCGATAATCCTGTTGAGGAAAGAGGAAACTGCTCGACGTCTGGAGCATTCAAAGAAAGCTCAAGGTTGGTTGGAATTGGTGGAGGACATCGTTCAAGTGCCCAGGATTCTGGTGAGAAAAATCCTTGGGAGACTTGGAAAAGTAATGCAGAAGATCATAGATAAGTCTGTTGTTGAGAAAGTGAGGATTCCAGCTGTTGACGAAGCCCAGGTAGCTGATGAAGATGGGATGGTTCCATTCTTCGCTGTCGGAACAATGGAGTGCCTTAAGAATATCCGAATACTCCTGGAATATCACATGGCGTACTTAAGAGAGGTAGAGCAGCTAAGACTAACAGGCTGCTGATCAATAAACAGCTGCAGGAAATGTGAAGAAGATGGCGGCAACTTTCAACCCGAGGTCTGGAGAAACGAAGGGGTTTGATAAAGGATGGAAGAGTTAGAAGTTGTGACTCCTCTGTTAGCTCAGTACTGAGTGATCTAGGCGGGAGACCCTGTAGCGGACAGAAGGTATGGGGCTAAGAGATTCGCAATACCGTACTGACCGCCGGGGATGAGTGTGGCCTGACAAAGGGGTAACCCTATCAGAGGAAGTGACTGAATCAGATAACGTACTGTTCCAAAATGGTTCAGTGACAGGGCCCGATTTTGACAGATGAGTTTACTTCCAAAGGCGACTGAGAAGGGTCTCTGGTCGGGTAATGGAAGGTGCCTAGCCCTACGGCTTTAGGCAGAGGGGGGAATATGTATGGAGGCTAATGGCCATGAAATCAATGGGAGGTATATGTCACAGGGATGGCTGCTCCCTGTGATGTAACCCAGAGTATTTGTCTTTTAGTGCACGTAAGCACTAAGATGTCGTTTAGTGCACCTGGGTCCGGGTTGCGGGTAGCTATGAGAGATGGGTGGGTCTGGCTACCCATATACCACATATGTGGATGTAGTTACAGCCTACTTAATGGAGGCTGTTGTTTGGCACATGGTCTGTGTCTTGAGAGGGAGAAGCACTCCTGTATGTGTGGCTCCAGACCAAGCCTGCGTGCAGGACATTTCCCAGCCTGTGTGCCCACAGGCCTGAGGGAGCAGAACCCAGCTAAGGACATTTGGTGTTGTTTTTGCCTGCTCTGAAGGTCGTTTTCCTTTTATTGTTGCTTAGGGGTTTATGAGCAAATAAATCCACATGGACTTTTTATAGAAACGTGCCTCCTGCCGCACCTGAGTGAGTAACATCCCTACAATTGGTGCTAGACTGCGGGCGTTGGTCCAGGAGGTACTGATGCCCAATGCCTTTTTAAAGAAACGTGCCTCCTGTCTTCTTCCTGCCGCACCTGAGTGAGTACGATCCCTACACTACATAATTATGCTGAAATTGTGCAGTCATTACCATTAAGTAAACCATTTACCATTAATTTCTAATAGATTGCTATATGAGACCCAAGCCTAAAGGTGGGCCGGTGTTTTGCACCTAGACTCAAAATTGCCAGCCATCCCCTGACACATAGTGTGGTTTGTTTCACTTATGTTTCATTGCCTTCTATCTGAATCTACAATGTCCATGAAGACCAAGAAAACAAGTAAAACTATTGCATTAACAGGTGTATCCAAACCTCTGAGTGGTAATGTAGCTATATATGTATCCGTATATATACTGTTCATATACACACTTGCGATGTACTTGGTGATTGCATGTCAAAACCATATTAAGGATAAAAAACCCATAAGAATGAAAATTGATTCCATAGGATACATACATATGTAACCATATATAATGAGTTTAACTTAATAGGATCAATAGGGACAATCGCATATGACTGCATGGTGATATGGTGATTGCATGTGTACGTTATTGACATTATCCATTGTTTTCCTATCATACAGTATGTATCTACTAAATACAATTTTAGACAAAGTATGGAGTTTTGGAGTTGGCACCCAGACTTCTGTACAATTGATTCCTTTCCAGTGTAATGTAAAAATGTTATTATGAAAAGGTACAGAGAAAACAACCGTCATACAGTGCCACCTGGTGGGTATTGTTATTTCTGCAGTTATGTGTGTAACATCCTTAAGCACCACGTCAGCCTTCTTTTCTTTTCATTGCTGTACTAGAGACAGGGCTGCCACTAGGACTTTGGGGCCCCATACTGGCAAAATTTTTGGGTTCCACCTTGAAACTCCACCCAGGCTGCACCCTAGCCCTGCTTCCACCCCTCGAACCTTCCACAGTCCCACCACCCTCTCTTGGAAAAACTCCACTTCTGCACCACATCCTCACCAATCATACATTTACAGTTCCCATCTTTATTTCAAATAAAGGATTTTTTAATGGGTGTCTGTGTTTCTTTACAATTTGACTATATGGGGTTAGCAATAGGGGTGAAAGGTGACATCAACCCCCAACTATTACACATCAATGTGAACTGTGGCAAGAAGGTTTGCTGTGTCTGTCAATGTGGTCTCCAGAGGCTGGAGGCGCTACCAGGAACAGGAGGAGCACTGCCAGAGCCCTGCAAAATGACGTCCAGCAGGCCACAAATGTGCATGTGTCTGCACAAACCGTTAGAAACCGACTCCATGAGAATGGTCTGAGTGCCCGACGTCCACAGATGGGGGATGTGCTCACAGCCCAACACCATGCAGGATGCTTGGCATTTGCCACAGAACACCAGGATTGGCAAATTCGCCAGTGGCGCCCTGTGCTCTTCACAGGAGAAAGCAGGTTCACACTGAGCACATGTGACAGACGTGACAAAGTCTGGAGACGCCATGGAGAGTGATCTGCTGCCTGCAACATCCTTCAGCATGATCGGTTTGGCAGTGGGTCAGTAATGGTGTGGGGTGGCATTTCTTTGGAGGGCAGCACGGTGTTGGGCTTTGAGCACAACCCCCATCTGTGGATGTTGGGCACTCAGACCATCCTCATGGAGTCGGTTTCTAACCGTTTGTGCAGACACATGCACATTTGTGGCCTGCTGGAGGTCATTTTGCAGGGCTCTGGCAGTGCACCTCCTGTTCCTCCTTGCAGAAAGGCTGAGGTAGAGGTCCTTCTGCTGGGTTGTTGCCCTCCTATGGCCCCCTCCACATCGCCTGGTGTACTGGCCTGTCTCCTGGTAGCGCCTCCAGCCTCTGGACACTACGCTGACAGAAATAGCAAACCTTCTTGCCACAGCTCACATTGATGTGCCATCTTGGATGAGCTGCACTACCTGAGCCACTTGTGTGGGTTGTAAAGTCCGTCTCATGCTACCACGAGTGTGAAAGCACAACCAACATTCAAAAGTGATCAAAACATCAGCCAGAAAGCATTGGTACTGAGATGTGTTCTGTGGTCCCCACCTGCAGAACCACTCCTTTATTGAGGGTGTCTTGATAATTGCCAATAATTTCCATCTGTTGTCTATTCCATTTGCACAACAGCATGTGAAATTGATTGTCAATCAGTGTTGCTTCCTAAGTGGACAGTTTGATTTCACAGAAGTTTGATTTACTTGGAGCTATATTCTGTTATGTTCCCTTTATTTTTTTTTAGCAGTGTACAGTATATATACAATATATATACTGAATATGTATTCTATGTGTATATATCTATTCTTTTCTAACCTGTCAATGTGATTTTACTGTACCCCGCATATGAATTAGCAGCTTTTCTTCTAAGTAATATAAATACATATATATGTGTGTGTCACTGACATGTATATATGTATTCTATGTGTATATATCTATTCCATCTATTCTTTTCTAAGTTGTCAGTGTGATTTTACTATAGTCGCACATGAATTGCTGGCTTTTCAAAAGACACCGGTGCATAAAAATCAGACAGCACTCGCATGGTGCGAGTGCTGTGCGATTTTTTTCTCGCACCCATTGACTTGCTTTGGCGAGTCTCCTCCGAGATACACAGCAATACACAGCATGCTGGGATTTTTTTCTCAGTGCGATTTCAGCTGAGAAAAAACTCTCAGATGAGATGTTACCCATTGAATAACATTGGTGCAAGTGCAATCCGATTTTTTATCGGATTACACTCGTCCGTATTTCTCGCAAATGGGTATGAGCCTTTACATGTATATTCACATTAGGAAGAATATAATAAAATAAGCACACGAGAATACATCATGCATCCGCATTTACATATTAAACATGCAAGTATGAGAAGTACAAACATACAGAAGCTTAATATAAAAACTACACATAACACATGAATCACAAAAAAGTCATTGTGTAGATGTATTTTTTCACACCACTGGACAAATTACAAAAAAGTTGGATGAGTGTTATTCGTATGTCATGTGAGTGTTATGTGAGTGTGCGATTTTTTTCTCACCTAGCATCCGTATGCCATGCGCTTCTAACATCATGTTTTACACACTATAATGCTCTATGTAACTTAAAGCTAGTTTACAAACTAATAAAGCAATCTTATATAAAGATATAAATAGAAGATAGAAAGATGTTAGATATATAATAGATAAATAGATAGATAGTAGATAGATATTGTAAGGATAGATGGAGGCCCGATGCTATCGCATCAGGAGGGTGATGATGTCACGATGGGGGCAGGCTTTGCAGCGTTGAGAATCTCTCCCCTCCATGTGCTCACCCACCTATCCACTCTCTCTTTCCCCATGTGCTGACTTCTCCCGTGCTCTCTTCTTTGACCTGTCTACCCCATATGCTATCACCCTTGTCTGCTGTCTCTCTCCTTCCTGTGCTGCCCCGTTTGAGCTATCTCTCACCTGTGCTCTGTCTCTTGACGTTGGTATTGTCAAGTATTTACCTCGTAAGGGGATATCAAGCGTCTTCACTTACCCCAAAACCCCCCACCGTGACCACAAAATGACCACCCCCAACTCGGCGCCAACTAATACACAGACACCGGTATTTCTTTTGGAATTTTATGGCCACAGCAGCCTTTTATTATAACAATAAACAAACAATAAACACTGTATCATAAACAATACAATGAATTTAACCCTGGAAGGAGAAGTCCTTGAAGCCACAAGATCGTGGTGAAATAGTACAAATATCGTGGACAACCCCCGACCATTTGCTCCCAGCCGTTACCCCACAGGCTCGGGAGCACCAGCACACCAATAGATGTTGTCCACAAACTCCTTGGGGATCTGCCCTCTTCCGACGGAAAACTCCCCATCCACCTTTCACCAGATCACGACCAGCATACCTTTAAACGAAGGAGACCCTACCCAGAGAGTCTCCCAAACCAATTTCCACCGACTTCAAGGACTCCCCCTCCCCCAAAACCGCCATGACCCAAAATAGAATCACGTACTACCAACCCAAGAGAAAAAAGGGAGGGAGGGTGGGACTGCTCAGGAGCTGGGACAACAGGAACAGAGGGCGGGCGCCTCCAGACCCTGCATTAAATACCCCCTAGCTCCCCCTCCCCTTTAACCCTTCCCCTTCCCTCATTATCTTCCAACCCCCCGTCATGTTGGCCTCCGCCCACGCCTCCTCTAGGGGGTTGGGAGGCTCACTCCGGCCATTTCTCTCACCCCTGTGTCTGACCGTGTACAGAAGTTATATCCTATATCCTGTAGTCTACAAGATCCTGACCAGGATTTCTAGCTTTAGATTTTATTTTTTCTGGACAGCTTATCAAAAAATCACAGACAGACAATATTTTTATGGACACATTGGAAAACCATAACAAATCATTATGATTACAAGTGACCCATATCTATAGCTACAGCCCATAATTCTGGTATGAAGACATCAATTGCACTCACTGTAAACTTTGTGGGCCATGACATGAAGAGTCCTTCATAAAAGAACCAGAAAATGTCCAAGGAGCTGTTTTTCAATACAACTCTAGGCTGCATGTTGCTCGGCCTGTGTGGCCAAAACGTGCTACCATGGCCTGCAGCGTACCCGGATTTGTCTTAAATTGAGTACATCTGGGAAATCATTGATCAGCAATTAGAAAGGGAGGTGCCAGCAGTAGATCTTTATGATTTGGCCAAGTGCATTTAGTGTGGCAAAAAATTTCTCTGACAAACATTCATAGCCTCACTGATAATGTGCCAAAGCGTGTATAAGTGGTAGGATTTCGGTGCAGGTCTCTCATACTTGATACTGAGTAAATTGAGATGTCTTGAAAATGTTGTTTCTAAATTTTCATCATTTGCATAACTTGTCTATCCGTCCTGTGATTTCCATAATTCCACAACTTCTCCTTCTTTTTGCAATTTCAGTGCAGAAGAGTGTACAATACAATTGTTATGAACATTTACACACTCACACACGGAATGTCACGGGGCGACTGGCCCTGCGTGACGTGACCCGACGATTGGTCGGTCACAAACAAACAAAGACAAACAAGGGGACACCAGGGATACAATTACAATGGTGGGCCCTGCAATAGGGAACGGGGAAAGGGACACCTCCTGCACTCTCCTAAGGAAGTGCCCTGAACTCTCCTGCCATTCCCTATACAGGTTCTTTCAACCTGTCACCGACCAGAATACCTTGGTCCCTCACTTGCCCTGCACCTATCCCTTACTAGGGAACTGGCAAGAGCGGACACTGGTCCCACCGCTGTACTAATAAAACACCAAGGAAAATAACAGACAGGAAAAAACAAACAACACTTAGCTTGCTCTGCAGTCATGCACTGGACCGCAGAGTAAGGCACCCGAACACAGCTTCCAGCAGGAAAACCACTGCTACAGATCTGCTGCAAACACCACTGTTCAAGATAGCTTCTCTCTTCAGAATGGTTGGCCTCCAAATGACCTGTATTACCAAGAGTGAGTTGCAGCACCAGGTGGCCTTATAAAGGGAGGTGGGAGAGGCACCCACCTGTATACATAATTAATCACAATGCAGTAACACCAGTGGCCACCGCAGGGAAAAAGCCACCAGCAGACTAACTAAAGTTGTAGTAACATCAGCGGCCACCGGGGGGGAAAAACTGACCTTAACCCCCGATGGCCAGAAGTGAAAAAAGTTTAAATATGAGCAGCCCAAACTGACAGATCCAAAAATGGATCGTGACACAGGTAAAGGAAATAGGGAAGTTAAACTACAGGGAGATGGCGTACCGACACCCAACTGGTCCCAGTACAGACTAGAAAGGCCTTAGCCACACAATTAAAAACGCCACCTTGTGCCTAACTCCCTAAAAGGCTGTCGAGGGGTTTCTTATGCCTTCTGAGGAAACAGAGGGGAGGCTGCAAAACACTGCAAACAAGGAAAAAAGAAAGTGAGAAGTAAAATACGAAAACCCAAGGTGTCGGAAAGCTAATGAAAACCAAAATAAAAGGAAGAAGTAACCTCCCAGAGACATAACAGTAGTAAAAGGAATCAATGCTAGAAAGAAAAGTAAACAGACTCACTGCATGAATAAAACAGGAACTTACCAATAAAGGTAAACCACTTAGATGAGGGCTGGAACTCCTCAACACACATCCACCAAGAGATGTATCCAGCAAAGAAGTGCAGTGAAGGGTAATCATATATAACTCAACCCAGAATGTGCTAGGGAAAACTAAAAGGTGAAAATGCGAAACACCTGGAGAGAAGCAAACCAAGAAGGGAAAACAAAGACAATAGAAACTATTAGCATTTGGACAGGGAAGAAAGAGCAATAGCTCAGCAGACACAGGAACTGACCATGCAGGAACTGGTCACCATAGCAAATCCCCAAACCAAGCCATGACAACAATATTAATAAATCTCTATATATAAATATTTGATTTGTTCTTACTATCACCTAGAAGTTTCTCACTTTCTCAGATTTTAGAGCGAACTGAAATAAATTATTATTTTTCTCCTTGGCAATGAATTATCACAAAATGTCCTCCCCACCAATAGCACTCTAAGTTGCTTACCGCATATACTCGGGTATAAGCTGAGATTTTCAGGCCACTTTTTTGGGCTGAAAGTCCCCCTCACAGCTTATACTCAAGTCATATACACCAGAAGGTCGGCGGGGGTGTCAGGTCATACTTACCCCCTCCTAACGCGCCTCTGCAGCCCCCCCGCTTCTCCACGGTCTCCCTTCCATCCTTCAGCGGTCACATTGTACCGCTCATTAAACTCATGAATATGCACATATTCATGAGTTTAATGAGCGGTACCATGTGGCCCTGAAGGCAGGAAGGGAGACTTGCATAGGACCCCAGTCACACAGACAAGTGTGATGCAAAGTGTCTTGCTTGCAGCCTATTAATGACACCTATAGTATTATCAGACGGGCTGCTCCAGCACTATAGTATGCAACACAGTGACAGATGCCACAATAGACCAGGCCAACAGAAAGAGTAGTTTGCACCTGTGCTGCCCCTTGCCTTTATTATTGGAGGCCTGCTGCATCCTGCTATATGTGCATTTGTCATCAGACAGGGTTTTGGGAAGGCCATATCTTGTGGTATGAGTTTTATTAAGTATAGGCTATATTCACCTGTCCCCGCTCCATCGCTGCTTGCCGCTGTCTGCTGGGTCCTGTTAGTGACATTCAGATAACACAGGGCGCGGTGACATGGTTAGTGCTCGCCGTGCCCTCTGCTGCCTGAATGTCACTGACAGATGACGTGGCAGACAGCAGCAAACACTGATGGAGCGGGGACAGGTGAATATCTCAGGGCAGGAGTGACACCGGCACCTGGCCCCCAGCGACGGAGAGGTGAGTATGTCACTTTTTTATTCTTATTTGCAGCAGCGGCAGCACATGGGGGCATAATCTATGGCGCATCTTATGGGGGAAGCATATGGGGGCATGATATATGGAGCATCTTATGGGGCAGCATATGGGGGCATAATCTATGGAGCAGCATATGGTGGTATAATCTATGGAGCAGCATATGGGGGCATAATCTATGGAGCAGCATATGGGGGCATAATCTATGGAGCGTCTTATGGGGGCATAATCTATGGAGCATCTTATGGGGAAAGCATATGGGGGCATAATCTATGGAGCATCATATGGAGGGCAGCATATGGGGGCATAATCTATGGAGCATCTTATGGGGCCATAACCTTTATGGAGCAGCATATGGGGCATATTCTATGGAGCATTTTATGGGGCCATTATTAACCTTTGTGCAGCATTATATGGGGCATATTTTGCATTGAGTATCTTATGGGGCCCATTATGAACTGTATGAAGCATTATATGTGGCTTCTGATTCAATATGGATATTCAAAAACATTTAACCTACTGATGTCTCAATTATTTTACTTTTATTGGTATCTATTTTTATTTTTTACATTTACCAGAAGCTGCTGCATTTTCCACCCTCGGCTTATACTCGAGTCAATGAGTTTTCCCAGTTTTTTTGTGGCAAAATTAGGGGGTCGGCTTATACTTGGGTCGGCTTATACTCGAGTATATATGGTAAATATTTTGGGGTAGTAGTCTCAATAAAAATGTAGAAATCTACCTTGACTATAATTTGAACTGTTACAGTTCTTCACTCGGAAGTGCGCAGTCCCATGTCACACTTCAAATTCATCCTCTTCCTCAGCAGCATGTAAAAGTTATGAAGGCACACTGTCCAGCAAAGTCACAGTAAGAAGCACCATTTTTTCAAAACCTTTCTGATATAAGAGCCGAGCACTGTTTGGACAATAGTACTACACACACTGTCAGCAACATTATAACATACAGCAGTGATCCCCAACCTTTCTTGGCTCGAGATGCACATATAGATCTAAGAGAAGTTCAAGAGCCAAATTCAGAGCCCTGGAACAGTGAACTGCTTCTCCTGTCTCCCTCCCAATAGTTACAACAAGAACCCCACTTAAAACACACCAAGGCTATACGCTTGTATCTAGGGGTTTCCATCTTAGCCTCATTCAGTATTCTTGCATCAAGCACTCCCACCATGCTATTGCATCCAGCTTAAAGCATCCTTTCTGTCTGGCAGTATCATCCTATGTCCACTGTAGTGCAGCGGTAGCACCCTGTGCAGTGATGAGGAAATGACTCAGCAAAGTTCAAAGCAAAACGTCTCTTTAATGTTCAACTCAAAAAACACAGTACATGACATCCTCCGGTTTGCAGCCGGGAAACAGGACAGTCCACCTCCAGATCACAGCCAGGCACATAACTTCTGGATTACAGTCAATAAACACGCTAGTCCACTTCCTGAGACAAGCTGCCATGGGCGACTGCTCAGTCGTGTTAATGTTCTACTCACAGCTTTACACAGTACACAATATCCTCCGGATCATAGCTGGGAACCATATTCTCCAGTTAACAGTCATTAAACACGCCAGTCCACCTTCAGGCAAAGGACAGTCTACCTCCGTTCACCGCCGGGCACAAGACAGTCCACCTCCGAGACCATTTGCTGTGGGTGACTACACCGCTGTGTATGCTGTAGGTGCCAGGCTTTTCAACTGCCTTGGCTGTTTGGCTCTGCTGGTCTGTGTTCCCTCACACAGGTGGAGCTCTGCAGAGCCTTCTGCTCTGTACTCCTGCCAACACCAGACTGACATTAACTCTGAACCTGACACACCCAAACTCTATACTGCAAGGTTTTTAACTAGCAATCTGTGGCCTTCAGCCACATGGAAAACCTGGCCAGGAATGAAACGGACTGCAACACTTCCATCTGTAGTCTGTTTCAAAACACCAAAACCTAGAGCAGGTTTTCCCTAAATCTGCCTTGGACAACCAGCATATCCAAGACCTATACTCACTTTACTCTGCATTGCAACCACAGCTATGCCTGTGCCTGCAATACACTCTCATGGCCTCAATACACCTCCTGGGGGGAACACACAGTGCTCTCTGAATGTGACATCGGTGTCACTGCCTTACACCAGCTTAGCACTTAATTTATCTCTCCAACCCTAAGGCTAGCATATGCATATCTGCATCATCTCTTCTATATGTTGCTATTCAAGCTGGACACCTGCTCTTTGTAGCTGTTGTCTATACCAGGCGCTAATACACTAAGCTGGCAGACAGCGGCGAGCCACACATCACCGCCACGTGAGCAACATAAGGTTGCCTGACATAGAGAATGGGGCATGGTAGATATCAAACTCAAGACCAGACCTCAAAATACATTTAGACCTCTAAAGCAATCTAGACCGTTCCCCTAATATAAAAGGGTTGCCTAGTGAAAAGTAGTTTCTACCTTTCCAAAAGATAGGTGATAAATTATAGATTGGTTGGTGTCTAACTACTAGGACTCCCACATATTGTCACAATGGGGCACTTCAAACCATGTTACAATGGAGCCGCAGTGCACATGCTTGATATTGCTCAGTTTATTCTCTATGGGATTGCCAAGCACATAATACAGCTTATTTCAGCATCTCCATGGTGAATAATTGAAGCAGCAGTCGATCATGTACACAGTTACTCCATTCTAACAGGTATAATAGTGCCCCCTTCTGCCAATTGGTGGTCATTCCCAGTTGTCATATTCCTAACAATCTATAAGTCATTTTTTTCTATAATGGTCTGATGTTAGTCCTCTGATTTCATTGTTGCTTTAACACGTTGAAGGGGTTCTGTACCAGAGGCAGCAAAGCAGACGTGCAACATTATACATACTTCTCTTTGTATGTAGGTAGGGTACACTTTCCTTATATACTTGATTTCATCTCGTATAACCATAACCCTAGCATACATGGGAGAAATGCAAGATTCTAAAAATGAAAATGACATCTAAAGAATGTGAGGAATACGACTAAGCAACAGCCCTTGTGAAAAAGACTTGGGTTTACTAATAGATCACACACTGCACATGTGTCAACAGTATGATGCAGCAGCAAAAAAAAAGCAAACAGTTCTAGGATGCCTTAAGAGAAGCATAGAGTCTAGATCATGTGAAGTAATTATCCCCCCTAACTCCTCCTTGAACATGCCTCATCTAGAATATTGTGTTCAGTTCTGGGCACCACATTTTGAAAAAGACATAAAA
Organism: Dendrobates tinctorius; assembly: GCF_039654945.1. Classification (NCBI taxonomy): domain Eukaryota; kingdom Metazoa; phylum Chordata; class Amphibia; order Anura; family Dendrobatidae; genus Dendrobates; species Dendrobates tinctorius. Next base: position 1,126,238 of record NW_027361793.1, read on the forward strand.
AAACTGCAGCAAGTTCAGAGAAGAGCTACCAGGTTGGTAAACGTACTGCAAAGTATGTCCTACGAGGAACGGTTAAATGATCTGGGAATGTCTAGCTTACAAAAAAGAAGGCTAAGTGGAGACTTAATAGCTGTCTACAAATATCTGAAGGGATGTCACCGTATAGATTATCATTATTCTCATACTCACATGGAAACACGAGAAACAATGGAATGAAACTGAAAGGGAGAAGATACAGACAGGGCCGCCATCAGGGCATTACTGCCCTGACTGGGCTATGGGGCACGATCAGCAGATGGGGCCCGCATCGGGCCCCCGTCTCTTCTGGAACCGGGCCCCAGCGGCAGTATTCTGCCAGTGCAGTAACTGAACCAGCTTCCGAGACGCAGGTTCAGTTACTCTATTGCCGTGCGGGCCCACGCGGCAATAGTTAAAGCCGCCAGCTAATCAGAGGCTGGAAGCTGACGTCAGCGGCGAGCGCGCACGTTGCCAGGTGTATGACATCATTGTCATTTGACGGCGAGTGCGCGCTTGAAACGCCTGGAGGGATCATCGCCACAGGAGCGCGGCCAGGTAAGGAGAAGGTTTTTTTTATTTTTATTGAAAGATGCAAGCCGCAATATTATTATTGTTATTATTTATATAGCGCCATTAATTCCATGGTGCTGTACATGAGAAGGGGGTTACATACAAAGTTATAGATATCGTTAACAGTAAACAAACTTACAATGACAGAATGGTGCAGAGGGGAGAGGACCCTGTCCTTGCAGACTCACATTCTACGGGATAGTGAGGAAGAGACAGAAGGTCGGGGGTGCAGCAGCTCTGGTGGTGATGAGGCGGCAGCTCAGGCGGTGGTGGCGGCAGAATGGTTAATGCAGGCTGTAAGCTTTCCTGAAAAACTGGGTTTTTAGGTTCCGTTTGAAGGATCCGAGGGTGGTGGATAATCGGACGTGTTGAGGCATGGAATTCCAGAGTATAGGGGGTATTCGGGGGAAATCTTGGAGGCGGTTGTGTGAGGAACAAATAAGTGTGGAGGAGAGTAGGAGGTCTTGGGAAGATCGAAGATTACGTGAGGGAAGATATTGGGAGATTAGTTCAGAGATATAGGGAGGGGAAAGGTTGTGGATGGCTTTGTAGGTCAGTGATAGTAGTTTGAACTGGATTCGGGGAATTGGGAGCCAATGGAGGGATTTGCACAGGGGAGTAGCGAGAAGAGAGGAGGATTAGTCGGGCAGCAGAATTGAGGACAGACTGGAGAGGTGTAAGAGAGTTAGCAGGGAGGCCACAGAGGAGAGTGTTGCAGTAGTCAAGGCAGGAGATGATGAGGGCATGTACAAGAGTTTTAGTAGATTGAGGGCTGAGGAAGGGACGGATTCTGGAAATATTTTTGAGCTGGAGGTGACAGGAAGTGGCAAGAGTTTGGACGTGTGGTTTGAAGGACAGGGCAGAGTCGAGAGTTACTCCGAGGCAGCGGATTTCAGGTGCAGGAGAGAGCGTGATGCCGTTTACCATAATAGATCGGGTAGGGAAGATACGTGAGATGGAGGAAAGATAATGAGTTCAGTTTTGTCTACAATATGCAATATGTTTGCAATATGTTTCACTGGCAGGATGGAGACACGGGGACAAAATGGAGACAAGGGGCAGAATGGTGACAAGGGGCAGGATGGAGTCTTGGAGAAGAATGGAGACACAGGGAGCAGGATGGAGACACAGGGGACATGATGGATACATAGGGGACATGATGGAGACACAGGGGACATGATGGAGACACAGGGGGCAGGATGGAGACATGGTGCAGGCTAGAAAAATAAATCTTTGGCACTCAACTTGAAAAATAGATGATTTTTATTAGCAGTCACGGGTAAACATTTATGTCAATACATCTGACCTTCCTCAATACACTGCAATAATTTAATGACATATAGACATCGTAAATAACTATGACAATTACATCCATGAATATAATTGAGAAACAACGATGTAAAAAAAAGTGCATGGGTGGTGTGGTGTAGTGACCACTGTGTCTGTTAGCGGGCGCTGTGTGGATGTCCGAGGAGAGAGGATGAATGGCAGAGTCATGAATGACCATTATGTATCTCAAGGTGGTTGGCCTTGAGATGGAGACTGATGTGTGTGTCGATCAGCAGTGATACTGCTGACGTGTTGTGTCAATGTGTCAGGGAGAAGTCTCCAGGTAACTGGGGAGACGGGCGGACCCAGTTACCTACAAACCCACCCAGGGGGTGTGTTTAAGAATGCTGTTGCAAAGTGTGTGTGAAGGGTTCAAGGACCTGTGATGAGGTCATAGCCATGAGACCCAGTGGGCTTGGCTACAGACCATATAAGGTGGCCAGGGTAGGTCACATGTGTGAATGCAGGGACCTGGTTGGTCCGTTGTGAAAGGTCCCGTTGGGAGATGTGTCTCCTGGCTAACAGCATGTCGAGTGGCTGTGTGTAATGGCTGCACGTGCCTGATGATTCCCTAGAGGGAATGGATGTCTGCAGCATGGAGAAACAGCCATGAGGAAACCCTGACATGGGTGAGATAACTATGAGGCTGAAGAGCCTGTGTATGCCAACCTGTGTGACCACAGGGAGGACAGAGAGAAGCTCAATCAAGGACGCTATGCTGATATGAACTTTATGTTGCTTGCTTTGGTTTATGCTGCATAAATAAACCGCATGGACTATAATGGTTTTATGGAAAACCAGTGCCGGATCTGGTTTTGTGGCGGCTAAGCAAGAATCCCCTATGTGAATGACAGCGTTACCTCACAGTGGTTAGAAATGGAAAAAAGGCAAAGAAGAAAAAGACGCTGTGCCCAGGTCCATCGTCTAGGTCCTTATCACATACAGTGTAACATAGTGTGCATATATGAGATTTCTTTGGGGACACTTTTTGCTTTATTTTTGGCGATATGGTATTCATTATCACTTCCATTCTTTAGGTTGTAACAGCCGCAAACCCATTAGCTTACGGATGTAACTTGTGGCTTACATGATGCATTAATGGTATGTTACTAGATAGGTAGGCACCGATTTTTTGAGTATATATAGTGGCCATTATTAACTTTTATCTGGTCATAGAGTTCAGAGGTTAAAGACACCTATAATATTGGATACGCACTTTGAGCCCTTCTCTGATCTACATTTAAACCACAGGTTGGTCATAATATGTTGTATGTCATTTACTGATACCCCACATTACACCATATATTATGTCTCCATGAACCTGAAATGTTGATATTTTCATACCAATTTTATAGGATCTCACTAGGACGCTACATAATTATATTTTGGGGGTCCAAATCTCTATGAGTATCTCTCTTGTAAGTTAATTCCCCACTGGACATTATAGACTCATCTCTGGTTACCATATGCTGAAACATATGTACATTGGTCATTTTCACAGGTTTTGTTCATACAGACACCTCAGGAGCAGTTGGGTATGTTCTCATTTTTTTCTTTTTCTTCTTTGCCTTTTTTCCATTTCTAACCACCCAAGCTCTTTTTTTTGACATCGTTGTTTCTCAATTATATTTATGGATGTAATTGTCATAGTTATTTACGATTGTCTATATGTCATTGAATTATTGCAGTGGATTGAGGAAGGTCAGATATATTGACCGAAACGTTTACCCGTGACTGCTAATAAAAATCATCTATTTTTCAAGTTGAGTGCCAAAGATTTATTTTACCATTATTCTGGTGTGGGTTGCTCCTTTGAGCACCTCCACAGCTGTGCCACGATATACATTTATATGGTGTAGGATGGAGACAGATGGGGCAGGAATATGGGGCAGGATGGAGACAGATGGTGCAGGATCATGGGACAGGATCATGGGGCAGGATGAATACGATGGAGACAGATGGGGCAGGATGATGGGACAGATGAGGCAGGATGGGACATCACATGGGGGCAGGATGGGAGAACATATGGCTTAAGCCAGGAATGAGACATACGAGGGCCATGATGGGGGATATTATTACCATAGGGGCTAATTAAGGGATATTATTACTGCAGTGATGTATTTATTTTATTTTTTGAGGATTTCTGTTTTAAATGGGGGAGGCAGTCCTGTTACTATGCAGAGCAACACTGTCGCCTTTTTTTCTTCATCTGTAGTTTAGAATTTGGGAAAAAATAAGTAATGTATTCTGCAAGCTGTGCTCTAGATAACTGTATTATTTCCTGCAGAGATGAGCCCTGGCTGGAAGCAGTGACGGGGCTCTGTGCTGGATGAAGAAAAGCGAAGATGAAGGACTTCACCTAGAGATGTCACTGGTGAGTCAGTGTGTTACCTGTACACTGACACTATACACTGTATACTATATACAGCAGTCCTGTGTACAATGTCACCAGTGATCACTGTATTACCTTTATACTATACACTATATACAGAGCTCCTGTGTATAATGTACTGGTGATCACTGTCTTACCTGTACACAGACACTGCATACTAAGTACAGATCTCTTGTGTATAATGGCACTTATGATGATATTAGTATTGTGCTTTTTTTTTATTACTGATCAGTATTGTAGTATTCAGTCACTATGTGGTGGTAATATGTTGTCCGGCCATGATGTGGCGGTATTTGGTCCTTGTATGTGCTATTATTTGGTCACTGTGTGGTGGTAATATGTGGTCTGGACATTTAGTGTGATGCTCGCGCCGAGACTGGTTGGCGCGAGCGTGGGGAGTGTGGCTTCACTGAACCACAAACCAGACTACACTGGAAGGGGCATAACTAAGCAGCTACATTGGTGTTAACTGGAGCCTCTGATGGTGAGGTCAGGCTTGTGCGGCAGGTAGCTGCCAGGTGCCACTCCAGGGTGGTGTCTGGCTGTGGCTGCTGATCTCACTGAGGGACTGGATACTGTGAGCAGCTGCGGGCTAGTACAAACTAACACAATGGGTACTCTAACGCACAGGGCTGAGGCACTGGCAGGCAGGCATGGCTGAGGCACAGGCAGGCGGGTATGGCTGAGGCACTGGCAGGCAGGTGGGTACGGCTGAGGCATTGGCAGGCAGGCACGGCTGAGGCACTGCACATGCAGGCAGGCATGGCTGAGCCGCAGGTGGGCGTGGCTGAGGCACAGGCAGGTGGGCGTGGCTGAGGCACAGGCAGGTGGGCATGGCTGAGGCACAGGCAGGCGGGCACGGCTGAGGCACAGGAAGAGGGCATGGCTGAGGCACTGGCAGGTGGGCACGGCTGAGGCACTGGCAGGCGGGCGCGTCTGAGGCACAGGTAGACAGGCAGACATGGCTGAGGCACAGGCAGGCACGGCTGAGGCACTGACAGGCAGGCGGGCACAGCTGAGGCACTGACAGGCAGGCGGGGATGGCTGAGGCACTGGCAGGAAAGTGGGCACGGCTGAGGCACTGGCAGGCAAGTGGGCATGGCTAAGACACTGGCAGGCAGGCGGGCATGGCTGAGGCACTGGCAGGCAGGAACTGACTCGGTACTGACAGGACAGAGACACGGACTGGGACAAGTAGGACATATGAATAGGTAGGGGCTTTTCACACTGGAGTTGCAGGAACTGGTTCGGGAAGGACGGAACAGACAGATATGAATGGTGTGAAGGAACAGGTAGAGAACTGTTCACACAGAAGATGCAGGAACCAGTACAGACAGGTAGGACAAGGATCGACAGGATACGGACCAAAAATGGAGCAGAGCTGCAGGATTGCGGGGCAGAGAAGAACTGCAAGGAACTGAGCAGGGTAGAACCACAAGGAGTGGAGCAGGATAGAACCGCAAGCCTGCGGAGAGGAGCTGCAGTTTGCAGCAAGAGGTTCTGCAGCAGCAGTGCCACAGAGAAGGACAGCAGAGCAGAACTGCAGGTATGCGGAGAGGAACTGCAGTTTGCAGCAAGAGGTTCTGCAACAGCAGGTGCCACAGTGAAGGAGAACAAAGCAGAATTGCAGGTATGCGGAGAGGAGCTGCAGCAAGAGGTTCTGAAGCAGCAAGAGCAAAGCAAGACAGAACCGCATGTTATATGGAGAGAAGCTGCAGAAAGAGGTTCTGCAGCACCTAGAGCGAAGCAAGGCGGAACAGCAAGGTATGCAGAGAGAAGCTGAAGCAAGAGGTTCTGCAGCAGCTAGAGCGAAGCAAGGCGGAAGTGCAAGGTATGCGGAGAGAAGCTGCAGCAAGAGGTTCTGCAGCAAGAGTGGAGCAGAGCTGCAGTAGCATCAAGACAGAGGGGGTAAAGACAAGGGTACACAGAGCAGGGAAGGAAAGGCCACAGACTGGGATAAAACAGACACAGGTATAGGACAGAGTTCAGACTAGGCAACGTACAGGGCAAGGAACAGAGACAGGGATAAGATGGACAAAGGTATAAGACGGAGTTCAGACAAGATAAGGTATGAGTCAGTGCACAGGAACAAGGACACAGACCTGGATATTCTGCCTCCTGGTGGGCGGAACGAGAAATGCACAAGGCACAGAGACAGGGATACAAAGACCAGGATATTCTGCCTCCTGGTGGGCAGAAAACATGACACAAAGCACACAGAAACAGATCTGGGAATGAAGCCCCCAGAGCAGGCAGAGACAGGACAGGACCTGGCAACTCAACAGCAAGACACTGACTGAGTAAAGGCGTTGCTCAGGCAGCATCCACCGGGTGGAGCTGCCCTAAATACTAGAGGCCTCTTGGTAATTGATTGGGAACACCATAGGCAGGTGCACACTGATTCTATAAGAACCAGAGAGTGCTGGCGCCGCCCCCATATGCACACAGTCAGGAAGTATGCAGAGAGCAGGCAGCAGACAGAATTCACAGCATGGCCCGGAGTAGTGAGTAATGTATGTGGGGGATGGGAGGCCATGCAGTGATGCCGGCAGGACTGTTACAGTGTGACAGTATTTGATCCTTGTATGTGGTATTATGAGTCACTATGTGGTGGTAATATGGTGTCTGGTCATGGTGTGGTGGTATTTGTCCCGTGTATGTGATATTATTGGTCATTTTAAAAATAAATAAAAATATACCTAAATTGTATTGGATATTTTAACAAATGCTTTGACTGTGGACAGTTCGAGGGGTGGAGGCAGGGCTGGGGTGGAGCCTGGGCGGAGTCTCAAGGGGGCCCTAAAAATGTTGCCAGTATGGGGCCCCAAAATTCCTACTGGCAGCCCTGGATACAGATTAGATATTTGAAAAAACTTTTTGACAGTGAGGGTGATCAATGAGTGGAACAGGCTGCCATGAGAGGTGATGAGTTCGCATTCTCAATTATCAATGAAAGTTTAGAAAAAAGAAGTTGGACAGACATCAGTCTGAGAGGTTTTAGTGAATCCTGCAATGAGCAGAAGGTTGGAGATGATGATCCTGGAGGTCCCTTACAACTCAAACATTTTATGATTCTATGATTGCTTACATTCCTCTAGCACACACATAATTATTTGGTTCACGTAAGTTCTGTTTTCATATCAATGTTGTTAAAACCCAATAAAGAAAATTAAGTAAAAAAAATGACGTTTGCCTGCTCTCTAATGCTTCAGCAGGGTGAGAAATGTTGCCGGGAAATGATTTTTTTCTTTTTGAGAGCCGCAAATCAAATCTCAAAATGTTTCAATTGGCATGAAACTGTGAATTTCAGGAAATTCAACTTGAACTCAATCTTCTACTAATTGATCTGCTTATCTCTAGTGACTAACAAATTTACAATTCATATTGGTGTAGAGAGCTTCAACTTATAGTTATGGCTATAATGAATGAAATATGAATATCTTGGAGTCTTGCGACAGAGTCCTTCATACAAATGCAACGTAGTGAAAAAAGAAGATAACATCTCTTTCACACAAGTGCCTTTTCTTTGTGTAAGGCAATCAATGCCTGATATTGTAGGTCTGACAGGGACAGGACACTCTTGTTTATGAATTCTAGGCAACACATCAAAGGTTGCAATAATGAGATTAAGGTTATACGTAAATTTAAACTCATCTGTTGTAAGAAAGTTTTGCTGCTTGCCCTCCTTTGACAATATTTCCAATATTTTTTTTTTAAAAAGGGATTATCTAATGCAGTGTATATACTTTTATCATTAAGAAGAAGACTACGCTCTGGGGTCACATACGGTAGTTATGTTGATCAATAATAACCAAGTTACCACCTTTGTAGGATAGTTTCTGAACTAAATTATTATTATAGCATAATTCATTTAATGCTAATATTTTTTCTGTTAAATTGCCCCAAATTTTGGGAACATGTCACTAGTTTTGTGACATAGCAGCTAAAAATATCACCTTATGCAGTGTCTGCGCTCATACCATAATTCCTAATAGAACCCCCTGACTCCCCTTGTATACTCTCGAAAATCTTTTTTAATCTCTCACGCGCTGTATGGTAATCTTCTCTGTTCTGTCCGATAGGCGTGAATTCTGGCCTCTATGTCACTTCCATCGGTTGTGGCTCGCCGTCCTACTTCATGCATGACACCTCTTGCGCCGTGCGACATCTCGCGCCTGCTCAGAAATATTGCGTTTCGCACCTGCACAGTATGCTTTGCCCAAATGCGGGCAAAGCTGAAAAACAGAACCGGACTGAGAAGATTACCATACAGCGCGATAGACATTAAAAAAGGTTTTCGGGAGCATACAAGGGGAGTCAAGGGGTTATATAAGGATTTAGGGTATGCAGTGCAGACACTGAATAAGGTGATATTTTTAGCTGCTATGTCACAAAACTGGTGACAGGTTCCCTTTACGTTTAATTTTTCTATCTCCAAAGTTACCATCTCAATAAAGGTATCTATAGCGCTAACTCCGACGTCCCTGCATATTTCCTCTCCCTACTCCCAGGAGGCATGCTGACATACTCACTGCCTTGGATGTACAGCAATGTCTCCGTGCCCTACATGAATTCCTGGTCCCCTGGGTCTACGCACGCTATGCAGGTCTCTCGGCAGCCCACACTTCCCTATGTTTAACCCCTTAACCCCCAAGGGTGGTTTGCACGTTAATGACTGGGCCAATTTTTACAATTCTCACCACTGTCACATTATGAGGTAATAACTCTGGAACGCTTCAACGGATCTTGGCGATTCTGAGAATGTTTTCTTGTGACATATTGTACTTCACTTTAGTGGTAAAATTTCTACGATATAACTTGCGTTTATTTGTGCAAAAAACGGAAATTCGGCGAAAATTTGGAAAATTTTGCTATTTTCAAACTTTGAATTTTTATGCCCTTAAAACAGAGAAATATGTCACACAAAATAGTTAATAAATAACATTTTCCACATGTCTACTTTACATTAGCACATCCGGTCCCCCCCGAAGAAGCTACCGCAAAACGCGCGTAGGGGTGCGTGCCTGCATATGGACTCCAGCACGGGTAATAGATGAGTACACTTCTTCCATCCCCTCCTTCTTGGGCAATTTAGCCATGTTATTACTAGATGCGTGGCGGCATCTCGGTGTTAGATGCCAGAGGGAACAAATGTGTTGTGGATGGAGTAACTAATTTGGCCTTTCATGTACCAAATCTGATTGCACAGGCAGCATATATCATTCTTTGACGCTTTTTTATTACTATGGATGATTTTACCATGATGTATACGCTGAATATGGTGGTCCTTGCCCATGCTGTGTGATCATGTAATGGCACGCTTTTTCACAACCGGTGCACCTTGATCCGTACCGTCTGATCTCTGTTTTTGTTCATCACATTAACTAAATAGTTGTAGTCTGTTCTTATATATGTGTATAATTAAAAGCATTTTTATACTTATACCTTTTCAGACTTTTTTTTTGTTGTGGATTATAGGCTCCATGTTCTCTGTGTGTTCATTAGCACAATTTTGTAAACAAAATTTTTTTTTGTTAGGAAGTTATAAGGGTTAAAAGTTGACCAGCGATTTCTCATTTTTACAACAAAATTTACAAAACTATTTTTTTAGGGACCACCTCACATTTAAAGTCACCTTGGGCGGCACGGTGGCTCAGTGGGTCCTGGGTTCGAATCCCACCAAGGACAACATCTGCAAGGAGTTTGTATGTTCTCCCCGTGTTTGCGTGGGTTTCCTCCGGGCACTCCGGTTTCCTCCCACATTCTAAAGACATACTAATAGGGAATTTAGATTGTGAGCCCCATTGGGGACAGTGATGATGATGTGTGCAAAATGTAAAGCGCTGCGGAATATGTTAGCGCTATATAAAAATAAAGATTATTATTTTAGGGGTCTATATGGCAGAAAATACCCAAAAGTGACAACATTCTAAAAACTGTTAACCTTTCAGGTGTTTCACAGGAGCAGAAGCAACGTGGAAGGAAAAAAATGAACATTTAACTTTTTAGTCACAAAAATGATCTTTTAGCAACAATTTTTTTATTTTCCCAAGGGTAAAAGGAAAAAGTGGACCCGAAAAGTTGTTGTCCAATTTGTCCGGAGTACGCTGATACCCCATATGTGGGGGGGGAGACCACTGTTTGGGCACACTGCAGGGCTCGGAAGGGAAGGAGCGCCGTTCGACTTTTTCAACCTAAAATTGGCTGGAATTGAGATCGGACACCATGTCGCGTTTGACGAGCCCCTGATGTGCCTAAACAGTGGAAACCCCCACAAGTGACCCTATTTTGGAAACTAGACCCCCTGAGGGGGGGGTTGAGCACTTTGAACCCCCAACGGCTTCACAGAGGTTTATAACACCAGGGCGTGAAAATAAAAAATCATTTTTTCCACTTAAATGATTTTTTTTAGTTCCCAATTTTTATTTTCCTAAGGATAACAGGAGAAATTGAACCACACAAGTTGTTGTCCAATTTGTCCAGAGTAAGCTGGTGCCCCATATGTGGGAGAAAACTACTGTTTGGGCACACGTCGGGGCTCGGGAGGGAAGTAGTGACGTTTTGGAATGCAGACTTTGATGGAATGTTCTGCGGGCGTCATGTTCCATTTGCAGAGCCCCTGATGTGCCTAAACAGTAGAACCCCCCACAAGTGACCCCATTTTGGAAACTAGACCCCCTATGGAACTTATCTAGATGTGTGGTGAGCACTTTGAACCCCCAAGTGCTTCACAGAAGTTTATAACGCCTGGGCGTGAAAATAAAAAATCATATTTTTTCCACAAAAATGATTTTTTTTAGTTCCCAATTTTTATTTTCCCAAGGATAGCAGGAGAAATTGGACCACATAAGTTGTTGTCCAATTTGTCCTGAGTACGCTGGTGCCCCATATGTGGGAGAAAACTACTGTTTGGGCACACGTCGGGGCTCGGAAGGGAAGTAGTGACGTTTTGGAATGCAGACTTTGATGGAATGTTCTGCGGGCGTCATGTTCCGTTTGCAAAGCCCCTGATGTGCCTAAACAGTTGAACCCCTCACAAGTGACATCATTTTGTAAACTAGACCCCCAAGGAACTTATCTAGATGTGCCCCTTTTGGAACTAATCTGCTTCCTGTAAAGTAAATTAGTAGTGCATGGATGTGTGGTACAATTTGAAGCAATCCTTCATACACAGGCCAGGTTTTTCGGGGCAGGTGTCATATTGATAAGTGGTGTCCTTGCATATTCACCTTTTCTAACACACTTGGCACCATTTTTTGCGGCTTACCTGTTCTTCCAGTTGGCGGGCCCACCCCGGAAAATGCTGATCAGGTACGATACGAGCACCTTCCGTTCCAGAAGTACTTGGGCCCGCTCCTTCCGGAGTGCCAAATATCAGGGCCTTAACCACTATCTCCTGGAACTGAAGGTGCGACGTATCGGTGTGGCAGCAGGAAAGCCTTGAGCATTGCCATTTGTATGATGTGTACGGCCAGCTTTTTGTACCACACCCTGGCCTTTCTCAAAGCATTGTACGGTTGGAGGAGTTGATCGGTGAGATCAATGCCCTTATGTTTTTGTTGTACCCCAGTACACGTCGGTTTGCTGACCTGTGTAGAGGTACCCCGTACAGTGCTGAGGGCGCCGCCATCACTGTGTATGGTGGTCAAGAGAAGGACATCCCTCTTATCCTTGTACTTGACCACCAGTAGGTGGTCGCTACATTGGGCTCTGCAGTCACCTTTTCTGAGCATCAGCCCAAGTAACGTCTTCGGGAGGCCTTTCTGATTTTTGTGGACAGTACTGCAGGCTGTGGTACCTCATGCAGAGAGGGATTTGTAGAGTGGGATGCTGGAGTAAAAGTTAACAGTGTAGAGGTGATAACCTTTATCCAGCAGTGGGTGCACCAAATCACACACAATTTTCCAACTCACTCCCAGGACAGTAGGACACTCAGGGGGTTCAATCCTGGTGTCCTTTCCTTCATAAACTCTAAAGTTGTGGGTATACACTGAGGTACTCTCACACAGTTTGTAGAGTTTGATTCCGTACCTGGCCCTCTTATTGGACAGGTACTGACGGAATCCAAGCCTTCCCTTAAAATGAATTAAGGACTCATCCACGCAGATGTCCCTTTGGGACACGGACACTTCAGCAAACTTTTTGTTGAAGTGTTTGATGGCCAGCTGAACTTTGAACAGACAGTCAAAGTTAGGGTCATCTCGTGGGGGGACACTGCATTATCGTGATAATGCAGGAATTTGTGGATGGCTTCAAAACGCGTCCGGACCGTGACCATTCGGAACACTGGAGTGTTATATAAAATATCAACACTCCAATATTGCCGAAGTTCTGGCTTCTTCAGGATCTCCCATGTGGAGGAGCAGGCCCCAAAACTGCATCATTTCAACTGAGTCTACAGGAGACCAGTTAGAATATGATGAACCGGGACTTTTTTTTTGTTAATATGGTGCTTGGGTGTACTTTATTGATAACTATGTGTGGGGGGATAGTGATTGGTGCAAACTATTCTGAAAAGAAAAAGCTAAAAGAAAAAAAGCTAATACGAAGAAAAAAATACATGTGAAAGGAAAAGTCTAAAACAGCAGGTCCTAGCTCTGATAATTGAACTGCGTCACTTATCAAAATTTGGTGGCTGTTGGATGTGCGCACGGAGATGGTGAAAATAAAAGTGTCTAAAACAGCAAGCCCTAGCTCTGATAGGTGAACTGCTTCACTTATCAAAGTTCTGGGGCTGCTGGATGTGCGCACGGGTGTGGTGCAAGGGGGGGGTGATAAAAAAGGAAAACTGCAGGCACAAGCTCTGATGAGTAAACTGTTTCACTTATCAAAGTTTGGCGGTTGCGGGATGTGTGTACAGAGTTGGCGCAAAGGGGGCTGAGGAAGAAAGCAAGCAAGAGTGTTGATCGGTGAATTGCGTCACCAATCAATGCTCGGCTACTGCTAAATGTGCGCACGGAGGCGGCGCAAAGGGGGGTGGAGGGGGTTAAATAGAGGGGGTAGGGGGAAGGGGGATGGGAGGATTGGGGTGGATGAAGAGAGATCGGGCAGGGGGCAGGGATCAACACTTACTGTTGTAGTCTCTCTTTTTTATTCTTTCTTCTGTCTTTTTTCTGTCTTCTTTCTTCAGCAGGGATTATGGTGTCACAGGCTGCTGTGGCACCACAGTACCCAGCACAGGAGGAGCTCTGGCTGTGTGACCGCACTGCATGAACCTTAGCTAGAGTGAGGACCTCTGCAGAACAGTCATACAGGTCACAGGCAGGTGACAGACAGGTCACAGAGCAGTCACACCGATGCTGTGACCTGTCATTGGTGGGATTGAATGATCACATCGATCCCACCAATCACTGCTGGCCCTGGTGACCATGGCAACTGCCTAGGATCGCTCCGATCCTAGGCAGGTCACCAGAAGGGCACAGAGCAGTCACACCGTGACCGCAGCTGTGCCCTGTGATTGGCCCAATCGACGATGACATCGATTGCGCCAATCAGCTCCTGCTGGCCCTACTGGGCCTGCCCAAGGCTCTGTAGGATCGGTGCTAATACAGCCCCGATCCAGGCCGGTACCAGCAGGGCACAGCGTGGTAATACCGCTGCTGTGCCCTGCGATTGGCAGGATTGATGCGATCGGCGATCGCACCAATCCCGGGGGTTTTGCTGGTGTCTGGCGTTGCCAGGCACCGGCCTAGGATGGAGTACATCGGTACTCGATCCTAGCCTGGGACCTCATTGTTTCAGCTAATCTAATTGGCTGAAACAATAAGAAAGGCCCAGCGATCGGGAGGCCGGGAGGGCGTCAACAGACTCCGGGAAGCCGAGGCCATCTTCCCTGAGGTAAGATGGCGTCGGAATTTTAATGCAATCACCGCGACTTAAGTCGCGCTGTTGCATTAAATGCCATGATGTACTATCCTATCCATGGGGCTTAAGTCCCAGGTCACATGGACAGGATAGTACGTCCAATGGCAGAAAGGGGTTAAAGGGGCAGTGCGTGCACTTTGGAAGCACCCCAGCCAATAGCTGGGGGCATCTAGTATTTAAGGCATGCTCCCCTGTAGCGACATGCCTGTACAATGCCCTCCTTAGTGTTAGTTTGAGTCTATCCCTGCTAAGTTAGTTGTCAGGGAACTGAACTGATCCCTGAACCTATTGTGTTAGTACCTGAACCTGTTGGAGAACCTGCTTAGTCTGAACCCGAACCTATGCCTGGGACCCGTGTTATCCAATTCAGAGCCTTTTCCCATTGTCTATGTTTCCTAAGCCTGCAGTATGTGAGCCAGAATCCGCTCCAGTTGTATGTGAGCCTGACATGGCTCCAGCTGTACCTGAATCTGAAGCTGCACCAGCAGTGTTTGAACCCTGAAGCTGCACCAGCGGTACCAGAACTCTGAAGAAACCCCAGTGGTATCTTAGCCTGACACCACTCCGGCGGTATGTGAGACCACACTGGTGGTACCTGAGCCTGACACCGCTCTGGCAGTGCCTGAACCTGAAGCTGCACTAGCAGTACCTCAGCCTGACACCGCTCCGGCAGTGCATGAGCCTGACACCACTAAGGCGGTACCTGAAACTGAAAATGCACAGGCGATACCTGAACCCTGAAGCCGCACCAGCAGTACTTGAACCCTGAAGCTGCACTGGCGGTACCTGAGCCTGACTGCACCAGTGATACCTGAACCCTGAAGCCACACCCCCGGTACCTGAACCCTGAATCTGCTATAGCGATACCTGGACTAGCACCCCCATCGACCATACCTGCATCTGTTCTGGCGGTACTTTAACCAGCACCAGTATCTTTCCTGGTTAGTGTTCCAGAGTCCGTACTGTCAGAGCCTGTTCCAGTGTTCGAATCCTGTCTTGCTTGTGACTATGAATCCGTGTCCGTTCTGATCGGTGACTCCATAATTGTATTGTTTGAACAAAGTCTGAATCCTGTCCTACCACTTCCTCAGAGTCTGTGGACCATGTCTGTGATCCTAAACCCTGGGGTCAGCAGCTGCAGTATTGGGGACTACATAGGAGTGGTAGCTGGCAGCCACCTGCAAGTGCCTAATTCCACCATCAGGAGCTCTAGTGAAAACCAAATAGCCACTTAGCTATGCCCTTCCTGGGTAAGCCTTGCCCCGTGAAACATTGGGTTCACGATCCACGTGTTTGACATTAAGAAAACCAAAAACAAAACACAAAACAAATATCCTGGAAAAAAGTAAAAAATATATTGCAAAAATTGCATGAAGGTAGTAATAATAGTAATAATAAGGGTATTTAGTGAATATAATTTTGATCAAAATAATATAGAAGCTATCCCGCCACGTCAAGGCAACCCCCGTGGTACAGTCCTATCATTATTGGCATATTGAGAAATAACGAGGGATTTTTTTTTATTTAGGTCTTAGTGAGGGAAAAATGGGCATTAACTAAAAAAACTCCATAATTATTCTCATTTTTTAATTTCTCCAATTGCTTCAATTTTCACTAAACGTATGTTATAAATCTGTATTTTGTTTTATAGGTTGCTTATGAAGAATCAATTTACAGGCAAATAGATTGACATTTTTTTAATCCATATAAAATGGTCAAAGGCCGGTGGAGGTGTAAAAGAAAGACCTTTCCATTGCAATCTAATGTGCTCATGAGTTAGGCTGCTTTCAGACTTCAGTTTTTCTGCATCAGGCGCGATGCGGCAAAAAATGTAAAAGCCGAATCCGGCGCCGGTTGCCACCGGATCCGGCTTTTTTGCCATAGACTAGCATTATCGCCGCATTGCACCTGATGGCCATGCGGCGTGTCCGTGCCGGATACGGCAAAAAATGCCTGTCCGGTGTCTGCAAAAAACGTTTTTTCCACTGCGCATGCCAGAAGACTCTCTCGCCCTCTCCCTCTCCTGCACCGTCTCCAGCCTCAACAGATGATCCAGCGGGCTGCGGCTTCTACCGAATCAGGTTTGACAATTTTTCGCTGCAGCCCGCCGGATTTAAAAAACTGAAGTCTGAAAGTAGCCTTAGAATAACAAAGGACAGAGTGAAAATGTCTAACTCTTTTTTGGATATTATGTACTAACTCTTGATGAATCATTTGCCACTGCAGCCCCATCTTTCCTGCCTGACAATTGAACACTAATTTGAAGTTACAAAGGGTAAGAGATTGTAGTCGATACATTTTACGTTTCTTGGACAGTAGTCAATGCAATAGGACATAATATACTTAACCTTTTGACATATTTAAAATTGGGAAATAAGAATTACAAAATTATTTTATTGCACATAAATTTGTACCGCCACTGTTACTTTTTATTCTCATTTTACCACCCATTTATGCAAATATAATTTTATGGTGGTGAGAGGACACTTTTGTTGTCTCCAGTGATTTACTTTTTACATTATCTCTTAGAATGGATCTATTGTCCTAACTTGTTGAGATAGAGACAGACTAAACCCTTTTTAATGAATTTATCACTAGTCTTAAAGGAAACCTGTGACCAGGTTTGGCCGATATGAGATACAGCCACCACCTTTCAGGGCATATATACAGCAAAGTACTGCACTCTGCAGGCGTTGAGGCTCTTTGACTTTTCCTGGCCCTTGCGCACTGCAGGATTTTGCTCTTCCCTCAAAAGGGCAGATAAGTACGCCTGCACAGGAGCGTGATGCCAAGGAGACTGTGTGGATGGCGCAGGGACGCGTCATCCACATGAAGGAAGAAGGAGGACGGCGATCATAAGAAAAGGGGAGGCACCGGACCAAGAACATTGACGCCCCTCGGACCGAACCGCCCACAGATGAGTATAATCAGGGCTGGCTTTAGTCAAAATGGGGCCCTAGGCAAAGTTTAAAATGGGGCCCCAAATGCTAACATATTGCACATCACACAGAAGCATTTTAATTGTATTTACATGCGCTGAGTTCAGGACGCTAAATGAGTGTGATCGACAATATTGAAGACATTCAACGTTTGTTTCCCGGCCTCGTTCCACCATCTGAAAAAGAATGATGGGGACAGAACAATCACTAATGGATCACTAACAGATCACCATACAGTATCATGTTATCAGCAACACATCTACAGTTTACACCCCACAGTCCTCCATATAATATAATGTGACCCATATTGTATAATACACTCCCTATAGTCCTCCATATTGTATAATACGCTCCTTATAGTCCTCCATATAATATAATGTGCCTCAAAGTCCTCTATATAGTATAATACACTCCTCAGTCCTCCATATAGTATGATACACTCCCCATAGTCCTCAATATAGTATAATACACTCCTCATAGCCCTCTATTAAAATACACTACTCAGTCCTCCACATAGTATAATACACTCCTCATAGTGCTCCATATAGTATAATGCACCGCCATAGTCATCCATGTAGTACAATTCACTTCCCATAGTATAATGCACCCTATAGTTGTTCATATAATGTATTCCCCATAGTCCTCGATACAGTATAATGCAGCCACCACATAGAGCATAATGCAGCCACCCCACACAGTATAATGCAGCCCCGCCATACAATATAATGAAACCCTCCTCTTAAAGTATAATGCAGCCACCCCTCAGAGTATAATGCAGCCACTCCACAGAATATAATGTAACCCCCCCATAGAATATAATGCAGCCCCTCCATAGAATATATGGCAACCCCCTCATAGAGTACAATGCAGCCCCTTATATAGTATAATGTAACCCCTCCATAGAATACAATGTAGCCCTCCTCATAGAGTATAATGCAGCCCCCATAGAATATAATAAAGCCCCCAACAACATAATCTAGCCCCCCATAAAAAATAATGAAGCTCCCATAGAACACAATGTAGCCTCCTCATATAGTATAATGTAGCCCCCTCATAAAGTATGATGCAATCACCCCCCTTAGAATATAATACAGCTCCCCCATAGAATATAATGTAGCCCCAAATAGAATATAATACAGTCCACCTGCCCATAGAATATAATGTAACCCCCATATTATATAACACAGCCTTCCCCATAGAATATAATGTAAAATGCACCCCCCTTGGTATATAACACAGCCGCATAGTATATAGTCCAGCATCACATGGTATATAGCCCAGCTCCACATGGTATATAGCACACCCCCACATGGTATAGAGCACATCCCCACATGGTATATAGCCCAGCACCACACAGTGTATAGCACAGCACCACATGGCATATAGCACAGTACCATATGGTATATAGAACAGCCCACCATGATATATCGTCCAGCATGGTATATAGCCCAGCATCACATGGTATATAGCCCAGCATGGTATATAGCCCAGCACCACATGGTATATAGCACAGCATGGTATATAGCCCAGCATAGTATATAGCCCAGCACCACATGCTTCATAGCCCAGCATGGTATATAGCCCAGCACCACATGGTATATAGCCCAGCATAGTATACAGCCCAGCACAGTATATAGCCAAGCATTTTATATAACCCAGCATGGTATGAACATGGCATGCAGCCCAGCATAGTATATAGCCCACCATGGTATATAGCCCAGCATGATATATAGCCCAGCATAGTATATAGCCCAGCATGGTATGCACATGGTATATAGCCCAGCATAGTATATAGCCCAGCATGGTATGCACATGGTATATAGCCCAGCATAGTATATAGCCCAGCATGGTATATAGCCCAGCATGGTATAGCCCAGCATGGTATATAGCCCAGCATGGTATATAGCCCAGCATAGTATACAGCCCAGCACCACATGGCATATAGCCCAGCATGGTATATAGCCCAGCATGGTATATAGCCCAGCATGGTATATAGCCCAGCATGGTATATAACCCAGCATGGTATGCACATGGTATATAGCCCAGCATAGTATATAGCCCAGCATGGTATATAGCCCAGCATGGTATATAGCCCAGCATAGCATACAGCCCAGCATAGCATACAGCCCAGCACCACATGGTATATAACCCAGCACCACATGGTATATAGGCCAGCATAGTATATAGCCCAGCATGGTATATAGCCCAGCATGGTATATAGCCCAGCATAGTATATAGCCCAGCATAGTATATAGCCACCCCCCCCGAATGGCCCCACAGTCCAGTACTCACACTGATAGATTAAAAAAAAACAAAAACACACTCCTCCTCAACTTCTCCTCGTGCCCGCGCTGTTCCCGGCTTCTGCCTCCTGCTCTGCCTGATACACAGTGAGAGCGCGATGCAGTTGTTGATATAGTTCAAAGCGGTGGGGGAGTTGGCGCTGGGGGCAGGCAGGCCCCCCTGCCTCACAGGGGCCCCATAGCGGCTGCGTGATGTGCTGCTAGCTGGGGGCCCCTGGGGGACCGGGGGCCCTAGGCAGCTGCTTGGTCTGCCTGCCCCTAACACTAGCCCTGAGTATAATAAAAGGTATTTTTCTTCTCTTACAGGTCAGGTTGGGGGCTTATATACAACATTATAGAATGATGTACACTCACTGGCCACTTTATTAGGTACACCATGCTAGTAAGGGGTTGGACCCCCTTTTGCCTTCAGAACTGCCTCAATTCTTCGTGGCAGAGATTCAACAAGGTGCTGGAAGCATTCCTCAGAGATTTTGGACCATATTGACATGATGGCATCACACAGTTGGCGCAGATTTGTCGGCTGCACATCCCTGATGCGAATCTCCCGTTCCACCACATCCCAAAGATGCTCTATTGGATTGAGATCTGGTGACTGAGGAGGCCATTTGAGTACAGTAAACTCATTGTCATGTTCAAGAAACCAATCTGAGATGATTTGAGCTTTATGACATGGCGCATTATCCTGCTGAAAGTAGCCATCAGATGTTGGGTACATTGTGGTCATAAAGGGATGGACATGGTCAGCAACAATACTCAGGTAGGCTGTGGCGTTGCAACGATGTTCAATTGGTACCAAGGGGCCCAAAGAGTGCCCAGAAAAAATTCCCCACACCATGACACAACCACCACCAGCCTGAACCGTTGATACAAGGCAGGATGGATCCATGCTTTCATGTTGTTTACGCCAAATTCTGACCCTACCATCCGAATGTCGCAGCAGAAATCGAGACTCATCAGACCAGGCAACGTTTTTCCAATCTTCTACTGTCCAATTTCGATGAGCTTGTGCAAATTTTAGCCTCAGTTTCCTGTTCTTAGCTGAGAGGAGTGGTACCCATTGTGGTCTTCTGCTGCTGTAGCCCATCTGCCTCAAAGTTCGACGCACTGTGTGTTCAGAGATGCTCTTCTGCCTACCTTGGTTGTAACGGGTGGCAATTTGAGTCACTGTTGCCTTTCTATCAGCTCGAACCAGTCTGCCCATTCTCCTCTGACCTCTGGCATCAACATGGCATTTCCGGCCACAGAACTGCCGCTCACTGGATTTTTTTTCTTTTTCGGACCATTCTCTGTAAACCCTAGAGATGGTTGTGCGTGAAAATCCCAGTAGATCAGCAGTTTCTGAAATTCTCAGACCAGCCCTTCTGGCACCAACAATCATGCCACGTTCAAAGGCACTCAAATCACCTTTCTTCCCCATACTGATGCTCGGTTTGAACTGCAGGAGATTGTCTTGACCATGTCTACATGCCTAAATGCACTGAGTTGCCGCCATGTGATTGGCTGATTAGAAATTAAGTCTTAACACACAGTTGGACAGGTGTACCTAATAAAGTGGCCAGTGAGTGTATATCTGCCCTGAAAGGTGATGGTCATATCTCCTATTGGCCAAACCAAACCTGGTGACAAGTTTGCTTTAAAGAGAATCTGTCATTTGTCCAAAAAACATGAGCTTGTTAGGCTGGTTTCACACTAGCGATGTGTAGTGCTGCGGATGGCAGCCTACTTCCTTCTTTCTGCTTCTGTTAAGCTCCGCCCACTGCCACAACTGCCTGCCGCTGTTTTCGGTTTGTCATTTTGGCCTTTCTTTGTGGAAATATGTCCTTTCTTTTTTTTTTATCATTAAGCATGCTTGTGGTCAAAAAGGGCATTTCTCAAGAGTTTTATCTCGTGCATGTAGTCTTCCCCTTTATGATACTGGCCAATCGCCATTTGGCAGCATCCAAACATGGGTGAACAGCCTGATATCATGCTGTACTCCTTCCATTCTATGTCGCTGGCCAATCACCACTTTGGCAGCATCCAAACATAGTTGAACAGCGTGATCTCGTCAGTTTTAAAGTATAGGTTCTCTGAAATGCCGCAGTATTTTGGAGAATAACACACAGTACCTGTCTCTAATAGTGCAGCTAGGCTCCGATGGTGGTTTGAGCTGCATGAACCATCTGACAGGCTCCCTTTAAGTATCGCAATAAATCCTCTTATTGTGACAAAGATACTTACAAAATATTTTGCTTCCAAAAATAAACGTTTTTAGCTTATGTGTTATATTGAAGTGCTGCTTTAGCTTTGATGGATTTTTGTCACACTGTGTATAAAATTGTGACATGCCCCCAACTTCTGATGACAAACTGCTAGTTAGGAAATGGCAACAAATGCTGAAAAAATGACAGCTTGTCATCAGAAGATAAGAATCTATGCTTTTAACTGAAGACCTTAATGAAAAAGAGAAATCTTGTCACATTTTTCTCAGTTATTGTGCATTGTGATTTAAAGATTGTCATTTGCTAAACCATTATGTTCCATAAATGATGTAAAAGCAGGTTACTGGAAAATTGTATAAAATAACAGATTATAGAAAATCATGGATTTTTGTGAGTACTCACCGTAAAATCCTTTTCTCCGAGACGCTCATTGGGGGACACAGGTACTGTGGGTGTATGCTACCGTCATCTGGAGGCTGACACTAGGCAAACAACACAAGGTTGGCTCCTCCCCTGCCGTATACACCCTCTCCCTGAATGCGGGCGGAAACCAGTTTAGTGCAAAAGCAGTAGGAGAACAATAACAATCAGCCTTAATGCAGAAAAAACAATATGTCTGGCAAATGACCACCCTGACATTACAAAAGAACATACATTAATTAAATAAACGAGAGCCAACTTGGCTAACAGGGTGGGTGCTGTGTCCCCCAATGAGCGTCTCGGAGAAAAGGATTTTATGGTG
Source organism: Dendrobates tinctorius (assembly GCF_039654945.1). Classification (NCBI taxonomy): domain Eukaryota; kingdom Metazoa; phylum Chordata; class Amphibia; order Anura; family Dendrobatidae; genus Dendrobates; species Dendrobates tinctorius. The sequence goes on from NW_027361793.1 coordinate 1,148,599, forward strand.
AGTACTCACAAAAATCCATGCTTCTCCTTCGCCTCATTGGGGGACACAGGTACTGTGGGACGTCCCAAAGCAGTCCCTGGGTGGGAGATGGACTCACCGATCCAAGCTACATGCACCTCCTGTTTAAAGGTGCGCCACCGCTGCTTGGAGAATCCTTCTACCCAGGCTTGCATCCGCCGAAGCCTGAGTATGGATACTATAATGTTTAGTAAACGTGTCGCTGCCTTGCATACCTGTTCCGCCGAAGCCTGGTGCCGAAGCGCCCAAGAGGCGCCCATTGCCCGAGTAGAGTGCGCTTTGATCCCTGATGGAACTGGCGCACCTCTGATGCGATAAGCCTCCTGAATAGTTAAATGGATCCATCTGGCTATGGTCGCTTTTGAGGCCGTTAGTCCCCTCCTGCGCCCCTCAGGGAGCACGAACAGCGTATCCGTCTGGCGAAAAGGTGCCGTCCGCGACACATACAGTACCTCCTGAGTGCTCTCACCAGGCCTAAGGTGTGAAGAGCCTTCTCCACGCGATGCACCGGTGCTGGACAGAACGAGGGCAAGACAATATCCTCATTGATGTGGAAAGAGGACACCACCTTCGGAAGAAAGGGGGGAGCCGGTCTAAGCACCACCTTATCCTTGTGGATAGCGAGAAAAGATGCTCGGCAAGACAGAGCCGCCAACTCCGACACTCACCTCACGGAGGTAATGGCCACCAAAAACACCACCTTCCAAGAGAGGAATGATAAAGATACATCCTGTAGTGACTCAAAAGGAGCTTCTTGCAGGACACTCAGGACCAGGTTAAGGTCCCAGGTGTCCACTGGCGCCTTATAGAGAGGTACTAAATGAGAGACTCCCTGGATGAAAGTCTTCACCTGCATATTAGTAGCAATCTTCCACTGGAAAAGAACGGACAACGCTGAAATCTGTCTACTGAGGGAGCTCGGAGCCAGTCCAGTGTCTAGGCCTGATTGGAGAAAGGCCAAGATGTTGGGAATAGAGAATGTTAGGGGCAAAAACCACCGCTCTCGGCACCAAGCGAAGAAAATTTTCCAGGTGTGATGGAAGATTCTTGCCGAGGTAGACTTCCTGGCGCTAAACATTGGAGCGACCTCTCCACACTCTAACCCAGCCTGGGTCAGAATCCAAGATTCAATGGCCATGCCATCAAACACAGTGCCCCTGAGTTTGGATGGAAGATCGGGCCCTGGGACAGTAGATCTGGACGCTCTGGCAGTCGCCATGGGACATCAGTGAGCAGCTGCACCAGATCTGCGCACCACGCCCGCCGGGGCCAGTCTGGTGCTAGCAGAATCACTGGAACCCCTTCTGTTTTGATCTTCCTGATGACCCTCGGAAGTAATGGCAACGGGGGAAACAAGTATGGAAAGTGAAACTGGTTCCATGGTAGAACCAACGCATCCACCTTGAACGCTCGCAGGTCTCGTAACCGAGCGACGTACACGGGTACCTTGGCGTTCATTCTGGACGCCATCAGATCCACGTCCGGAGTTCCCCATCATTGGCAAATCTGCTGGAAGACCTCGGGGTGCAGGGCCCATTCCCCAGCCACGACCTCCTGCCGGCTGAGGAAGTCTGCTGCACAATTTTCTACTCCTGGGATGTGGACTGCCGACAATACCAACTGGTCCTTCTCGGCCCACTGCAGGACGAATCTTATCTTGCGCATGGTTGCCATGCTGCACGTGCCCCCTTAATGATTTACATAAGCCACCGCCGTGGCGTTGTCTGACTGAATCCGAATGGGCCGTCCTGCTAGGAGGTGCTGAAAATGCTGCAGCGCCCGCCGGACCGCTCGTATTTCCAACAGGTTGATCGGGAGGCGTACCTCCTGTTGGGACCATTGGCCCTGAGCCGTGTGATGGTGAAAAGCTGCTCCTCAGCCCCGGAGGCTGGCATCGGTCGTGACTAGAGTTGAGCGAAACGGGTCGAAAAATTTCAAAAGTCGCCGACTTTTGGCAAAGTCGGGTTTCATGAAATGAAACCCGACCCTAGGATGAGGTCGGCCACGAGGTCGGCGACGTACGCGCCAAAGTCGCGTTTCAAAAGTTTGTTTTGCGCTCTTTTTCAGCCAATCAGGATCCACGGACACTGTGGGCAACGTGATGACATAGGCAGGGGTCACCACCATCTTTCAGAAGGGCATGCAAGTGATTGGCTTGCTTTGGTGGGCGTCACAGGGGTTATAAAAGGGCATGCACGCCGACCGCCATCTTACTTCTGCCGATCTTAGCATAGGGAGAGGTTGCTGATTCTGTAGGGAGAGCGTTAGGCAGGGAAGAAGAAAAAAAAACTGCTTCTGCTGCTAGCGATTTTGCCTGTACAACACACCAGTCACTGTGTGTGCAGTGTAAGGGGAGGCTATATTGTGGTGGATCAGCGGTGTTGGTTGTTAGGCTGCCTTCTAAGGCTTCCTGACAGCTGCATTGCTGTTTACCCACTGCTCTGCAAACTGCTTTTTTAAAAGCAATCCCAATTTTTTTTTTTGTCCTGCTGAGGTACTGAGCGTGCATTTTTTCACACCATACAGTGGTGTACGCTCCTCACACAGTACCGTGTAACGGCTGTTATCACAGCCACAGTGAAGCTATCTGTGTGTCACTGTGGAAGGATAAGTGGAGGACTTGTTCCGTTCTTACAGACCTACACTCTAGGGAGATTCCTATTCTGCCCAATTCTACATCTTGTAGTTTGTGATACACTAGCCAATTTCTGCCTGTGACATAGCGCTCTGATATTCAGTGGGCCTCACACAATCCAAAAGTGTCCAGTGTCCACTAGTGTGTGCAGAAATTCAAAATCTCCCTTATCCTGTAGTCACTTTTTTCACACCTGTGCCATTGAGCCTGTGACATAGCGCTCTCATATTCAGTGGGCCTCACACAATCCAAAAGTGTCCAGTGTCCACTAGTGTGTGCAGAAATTCAAAATCTCCCTTATCCTGTAGTCACTTTTTTCACACCTGTGCCATCGAGCCTGTGACATAGCGCTCTGATATTCAGTGGGCCTCACACAATCCAAAAGTGTCCAGTGTCCACTAGTGTGTGCAGAAATTCAAAATCTCCCTTATCCTGTAGTCACTTTTTTCACACCTGTGCCATCGAGCCTGTTACATAGCGCTCTGATATTCAGTGGGCCTCACACAATCCAAAAGTGTCCAGTGTCCACTAGTGTGTGCAGAAATTCAAAATCTCCCTTATCCTGAATTCACTTTTTTCACACCTGTGCCATCAAGCCTGTGACATAGCGCTCTGATATTCAGTGGGCCTCACACAATCCAAAAGTGTCCAGTGTCCACTAGTGTGTGCAGAAATTCAAAATCTCCCTTATCCTGTAGTCACTTTTTTCACACCTGTGCCATCGAGCCTGTGACATAGCGCTCTGATATTCAGTGGGCCTCACACAATCCAAAAGTGTCCAGTGTCCACTAGTGTGTGCAGAAATTCAAAATCTCTGTGATCCTGTAGTCACTTTTTTCACACCTGTGCCATCGAGCCTGTGACATAGCGCTCTGATATTCAGTGGGCCTCACACAATCCAAAAGTGTCCAGTGTCCACTAGTGTGTGCAGAAATTCAAAATCTCCCTTATCCTGTAGTCACTTTTTTCACATCTGTGCCATTGAGCCTGTGACATAGCGCTCTGATATTCAGTGGGCCTCACACAATCCAAAAGTGTCCAGTGTCCACTAGTGTGTGCAGAAATTCAAAATCTCCCTTATTCTGTAGTCACTTTTTTCACACCTGTGCCATCGAGCCTGTGACATAGCGCTCTGATATTCAGTGGGCCTCACACAATCCAAAAGTGTCCAGTGTCCACTAGTGTGTGCAGAAATTCAAAATCTCCCTTATCCTGTAGTCACTTTTTTCACACCTGTGCCATTGAGCCTGTGACATAGCGCTCTGATATTCAGTGGGCCTCACACAATCCAAAAGTGTCCAGTGTCCACTAGTGTGTGCAGAAATTCAAAATCTCCCTTATCCTGTAGTCACTTTTTTCACACCTGTGCCATCGAGCCTGTGACATAGCGCTCTGATATTCAGTGGGCCTCACACAATCCAAAAGTGTCCAGTGTCCACTAGTGTGTGCAGAAATTCAAAATCTCCCTTATCCTGTAGTCACTGTCGTGTCCCACGACTTGGGAAATCATTTAATATTTGCATTGCTTGTGTTGTATCCTTGTTGCTAGGCAGAAGTTTGCCTTTCCCTGTATTTTGTCCCAACTCTCTCCCTGTAGTCCTGTGATGTATGTTTGTTCCCTCCTTCATTCTCCATTTTGTGATCGTCCCTCCATCTGTATGCATCTTCTTACATGTCCTCTGAAGAATATTCCTTTTTATCTGCTGCTTTCATCATAATACAAGAATTTCAGTTAAAGCATCCCTCTTTTCCTGGAGTCTTCTTACATGAGATCGTGGCTGAGTTAAGCTGTCTGATTAATCGGTATGAACGTGAGTACAGGTAGATACGGAAGGGGCCCAGAAAGAGAGGTCTATCCAGGCACCATACGTTCTACATATCCATGAGTCAGAATAGTAAAAAGGAATAACCTGCCTTCAGAGACAGTAACTCAAGGTCTGTGCTAAATCAGTGGAAAAAGACATTTCTCAGATAGACTAACCCAGTTCCAGCCAGACCCCAGCGTGCATAGAAGCCACACACGGCAGCTAACAGAGGAATATAACTCCCATCATTACACAGGACCCTGCAGCTGCTCCAGCATTAGATACAAAGTATCAACTCTGTGCAGAGTCTCTGTGTATTTCCTGTTGCTGAACAGTGGGAAGTATAACCCCCATCATCAACTCTTCCTGCCTGCAATCTAATCATGTCTGAAGCAAGGAATACAATGTCCCTACCAGACTTACAAGCACAGGAAAGAGACCCAGACCCCCATCCACCATCTAGTGAAAGGGGAAAACGTACAGTCAAACCCACATGGAAAGTCATGGAGAATTTAGAGACTGCAAAATGTGAATTATATAGTGATGTGTCTTCAGTATGGAAGAAAGTGCTGAGTCATATAGACACTGCATCAAGGCCTGCTTCTCATGAGTTACCACCAGAGGGAGTCCTAGAACAATTATGCACAGCATACCAAATGTATATGGAGAAGAGTGACCAATATATTATTCTCCGGAAGAAACTGAATCTCCCAGAGACTTTAAACGAATTGCAAGGTTTCCAGCAGCTTAATTCTGAAAGAGACTGCACTGTACGTGACATTAAAGCCAAGATAGAGGCTAGAATCGCACGAACACCAGATGCATCAACTCGCACATCCAAATCGTGTAAGCACTCAAAACGTTCATCTAGGTCAAGTTCATCAAAATATTCTACTCTTACTGAGCAGCTTATAAGAGCACGTGCTAAGGCTGAAACTACTAAGGTACAAGCTGCTTTTGCACAAAAGAGAGCAGAAATGGATGCAGAAGCGGCACGCGTGAAAGCGGAAAAGGAAGCTCTAGAGAAGGAATGTGAGCATGCAACAGCCATGGCAGAATTAAAGGTACTCGAGCAGGCTGTCAGTGGGAGTCAAAGAGACAGCGTCAGTTTGTGTGAAATGGAGGCAGAAGACCCTATTGAACGCACAAGAGACTACGTGCTAAGCCAAGATGGCGAACCGCAGATCATCACTAAGGCCTGTTTCACACTTCCGTTTTTTCAAATCCGTCAAAATCCGTTGGTTTCCGTAAAAAAACGGATCCGCCAATTTTTTGCAGGATCCGTTTTTTGTCCCATAGACTTCCATTAGCGGTTACCGCGGATCCGTCAAAAAAACGGATCCGTTTTTTTAAAAACGGATCCGTTTGCATCAGTTTCTGTCAAAAAAACGGAAACGGATCCGTTTGGCGGACACAAAAACGGAAGTGTGAAACAGGCCTAACACTCCTGATGGTGTTGACGCTTCTCCAGAGCACCAGGATGCCGATCCACTTACAGAATCCTGCATTCAAGGTGAGTACAATGCTCCCAAACTTGAACTTCCTTCATATTCCAGTATGCGCCAAAACCCTGCATCTCACCAAACTCCACAGGCTAATACCTACATGCAACCCAATATGCCGGCAGGTCATTATACCCTCGACAACCACACAGTGCCACCTCCGCAGGTAGCAGAAACTATACCCACCAAACCAGTTGCTGGACTAAATGCATATGCCACTCCATACTTCCCCATGTTTCAAGGCCAAGACGTCTCCACCTCTATGTACAACACCGCTCAGCCTACAATTGTGCATCCTAAGTCAGAAAGAACAGACATGTCCGACTTCGCAAGGTACATGATTCGCCGTGAACTTACTAAAACCGGTCTCACAAGGTTCGACGACCAACCTGAAAATTACAGAGGTTGGAAAAGTGCCTTTAGAACCGTAACTGGTGACCTCGGCATCACTGCTGCGGAAGAGCTGGACCTGCTGATCAGATGGTTAGGACCACAATCCACAGAGCGTGTCAAGAGACTCAGGTCTGTACATATCAGTAATCCAACGGCTGGTCTCATGGCTGCATGGGAAAGACTAGAGAGAAACTTTGGCAGTCCAGAAGCCATAAAGGATGCACTGTTCAAGCGACTACAGAGTTTTCCAAAGATATCCAGCAAGGACAGTTCAAAGTTCCTAGAGCTCAGTGACCTGCTGTTAGAGCTCCAGCTGGCCAAGGCAGACACCCACCTACCTGGCCTTAGCTACCTGGACACTACTCGTGGAGTAAACCCCATTATCTCCAAGCTACCATACAATGTACAAGAGAAGTGGACTACAATAGGGTCAAAATACAAGAAAGACCATCAAGTGACATTTCCTCCGTTCTCCTACTTCTGTGAGTTTATAAAAGACATTGCAGAGCGTAAGAACGACCCAAGCTTTTCCTACGGAGAATCCAGTGGCCCAGCTTCACCTCCCTCTAAATACGTGAGCACACGCTCGAATGACAGAAACCGCAGGAGTCCAGTTTCAGTGAAGAAGACGGATATTCTTCCCTTACCAACATCAGCCCCAGGCAAGAGCAACAAGGGTGAAAAGATAGAGAACCCAAATCGTGAGTGTCCCATCCACAAGAAGCCACATCCCTTAAAAAAGTGCATCGGCTTCAGGAAGAAACCGCTCCAAGAACGCAAGGAACCTCTAAAGAAGTTCGGGGTATGCTACAGATGTTGTGCTTCTACTGAACACCTTGCTAAAGACTGTAAAACTACAATTAAGTGTATGGAGTGTGACAGTGAGGATCACGTACAAGCACTCCACCCATACCGTCCTGACTCTACACGTACTCCTTCCCCCACCACGAGCCATGGCGGGGAGGACGCAGCTCAAACTGCAAGTCATACCACAATATCTTCTTCATGCACGGAAGTCTGAAGGTCACCCAGAGAAAGCTGCGAAGGTGTACGTCATCTTGGATGATCAGAGCACCCGATCACTTGCAAGGTCAGAACTCTTTGATATGTTTAACTTAAAGGGAAATGCTTACCCTTACACCTTAGGTACCTGCAGCGGTGTTACAGAGGTCTCTGGGAGAAGGGCCAGTGGTCTTATAGCGACATCCCTCGACAACACCGTGGAGATACCCTTACCCACACTTGTCGAGTGCAACCAGATTCCATCCAATCGAGAAGAGATCCCAACGCCAGAGGCTGCTCTTCATCACCCACATCTCAAGGGGATAGCAAACAAGATACCAGCCCTCAACAACAGCGCAGATATCCTGATTCTGCTTGGCAGAGACATTCTCCGGTTGCACAAGGTACGTCAGCAAATTAACGGACCACACGACGCACCATTTGCCCAATGCTTTGATCTTGGCTGGGTAATTATAGGCGATGTTTGCATACACAAGATGAAGAGACCTAATAACATCTCCTCTTACAAAACACACATCTTGCCAAATGGTCGCAGCACTCATTTTCAGCCATGCCCACATCATTACTGGGTGAAAGAGAAAGTGAGCAACACCAAGAGGCAACAGGAATCCTTCAACAACATGAACATGCTCCAGCCCTGGGACAAAAACCTCGGGTCAACAGTGTTCGATTCCACAAGTGAAGACAACAAGTTAGCACCCACAAGGGAAGATAAAGAATTCATAAAGGTTATGGACAAAGAATTTGTTCAAGATGACTCCAACAGTTGGGTAGCTCCTTTACCCTTTCGTTTCCCAAGAGCGAGGTTGCCAAACAACCTGCAGCAAGCAACTGCAAGGTTCTCATCCTTAAAACGTACCCTAAAGAGGAAACCAGAGATGGAGAAGCATTTCATTGACTTTATGCAGAACATCTTTGACAAAGATCATGCTGAACCTGCGCCACCACTGAAGGAAGGAGAAGAATGTTGGTACCTTCCATCCTTTGGTTTCTATCACCCTCACAAGCCTAACCAGATCAGAGTGGTGTTTGACTCCAGTGCTCAGTATGAAGGCCTCTCCCTCAACAACCTGCTACTAACTGGACCCAACCTGAACAACAGTCTCCTTGGAGTATTGATCCACTTCAGACAAGAACCTGTTGCTATAATGGCCGACATCCAGCAGATGTTTCATTGCTTCATCATGAAGGAAGACAGCAGAAACTATCTTAGGTTCCTATGGCACAAAGACAACAATGTCAACAATCAAGTCATAGACTACCGGATGAAGGTCCATGTCTTCAGCAACAGTCCTTCACCTGCTGTGGCGATCTACGGACTGAGACGGACAGCCCAGGAAGGTGAGAGAGAGTACGGATCCGATGCTCGTCAATTCGTAGAGAAGAACTTCTACGTAGACAACGGGCTCAAGTCTTTGCCCACAAGTGAAGAGGCAATTGACCTACTCTCCAGGACACAGGAAATGCTATCCACATCAAACCTCAGACTCCACAAGATCATCTCTAACAGTCAAGAAGTAATGAGCGCATTTCCATCTGAGGACCATGCCACGAACCTAAAGGACCTCAACCTAGGTTCTGATGTTCCTCCCACACAGCGCAGCCTTGGTCTACTGTGGGATATCAAACAGGACACCGTCACCTTCCAAGTGTCGCCCTGAGACAAACCCTTTACCAAACGAGGAGTCCTATCTGTCATAAACAGCATCTACGATCCTCTCGGGTTTGTAGCATCCATCACTATTCAAGGCAAGATACTGTTAAGACAGCTCACTGCCGAGAACACTGATTGGGACACCCCGCTTCCGACTCAGAAACAGCAAAGGTGGGAGACATGGAAGAAGTCCTTGAAGTTCTTAGAGCAACTCCAAGTCCCACGTTGTTATTCTCCAATGATTCTTACCCCAGCTACACTTCTTACACAGAAGATTGGAGCTGCTACAGTTCCTCCCGGGAATTTCGATAACAAGGACATTTACAAACGTCAGTGGAAGCAAGTACAACACATAGCCAACGTGTTTTGGCACCGTTGGAAGACCGAATACTTGCACCTGCTTCAAAACCGTCACAAATGGCAGACACCCAGTCCCAATCTCCAAGAAGGAGACCTTGTTCTCTTAAAAGACAAAGAGGCTCATCGTAACGACTGGCCAATGGGTCTTATCACCAAGGTCATGCCCAGCGAGGACGGAAAGACTCGTAAGACAGTAGTTAAGGTGACAAAAGGGGGCTCTACCCGAACCTTCCTCCGTCCGGTCACCGATCTCGTGCTGCTACTGCCAAAGGAGGACGTCTCGTGAACTGAACATTGCTCCTGGACGTTGCTCACGGCGGGGAGCATTCCTACTCATTCCCCAGTTTTTTATTGAACATTGACATTTTCCATTGGATTGAACTTTGAACATTGCCATTGGATTTCTGGGTTGGTGGAAGAGTTGGCATGTTTGCGGCTTCCCCAATCCGAAGATGGGTTTAATAGACTTGGACTTATCTTCCGGTGTGATCTACGGGTCAACAACAACGAGTTGGACTTTAAAAATGTTTATTATCGCATGCATGTTTTTCTTTTCTCTTGTTTTTCAGGTTCGAACGACTTCGAAGAATTACGGACATCGTGAAATCCAAGGATTTCAGACGGGGAGCGTCGTGTCCCACGACTTGGGAAATCATTTAATATTTGCATTGCTTGTGTTGTATCCTTGTTGCTAGGCAGAAGTTTGCCTTTCCCTGTATTTTGTCCCAACTCTCTCCCTGTAGTCCTGTGATGTATGTTTGTTCCCTCCTTCATTCTCCATTTTGTGATCGTCCCTCCATCTGTATGCATCTTCTTACATGTCCTCTGAAGAATATTCCTTTTTATCTGCTGCTTTCATCATAATACAAGAATTTCAGTTAAAGCATCCCTCTTTTCCTGGAGTCTTCTTACATGAGATGGTGGCTGAGTTAAGCTGTCTGATTAATCGGTATGAACGTGAGTACAGGTCGATACGGAAGGGGCCCAGAAAGAGAGGTCTATCCAGGCACCATACGTTCTACATATCCATGAGTCAGAATAGTCACTTTTTTCACACCTGTGCCATCGAGCCTGTGACATAGCGCTCTGATATTCAGTGGGCCTCACACAATCCAAAAGTGTCCAGTGTCCACTAGTGTGTGCAGAAATTCAAAATCTCTGTGATCCTGTAGTTACTTTTTTCACACCTGTGCCATCGAGCCTGTGACATAGCGCTCTGATATTCAGTGGGCCTCACACAATCCAAAAGTGTCCAGTGTCCACTAGTGTGTGCAGAAATTCAAAATCTCCCTTATCCTGTAGTCACTTTTTTCACACCTGTGCCATCGAGCCTGTGACATAGCGCTCTGATATTCAGTGGGCCTCACACAATCCAAAAGTGTCCAGTGTCCAATAGTGTGTGCAGAAATTCAAAATCTCTGTGATCCTGTAGTCACTTTTTTCACATCTGTGCCATCGAGCCTGTGACATAGCGCTCTGATATTCAGTGGGCCTCACACAATCCAAAAGTGTCCAGTGTCCACTAGTGTGTGCAGAAATTCAAAATCTCCCTTATCCTGTAGTCACTTTTTTCACACCTGTGCCATCGAGCCTGTGACATAGCGCTCTGATATTCAGTGGGCCTCACACAATCCAAAAGTGTCCAGTGTCCACTAGTGTGTGCAGAAATTCAAAATCTCTGTGATCCTGTAGTCACTTTTTTCACACCTGTGCCATCGAGCCTGTGACATAGCGCACTGATATTCAGTGGGCCTCACACAATCCAAAAGTGTCCAGTGTCCACTAGTGTGTGCAGAAATTCAAAATCTCCCTTATCCTCTAGTGACATTTTTCACAACTGCGACATCGAGCCAGTGACATAGCGCTGTGATATTCAGTGGGCCTCACACAATCCAAAAGTGTCCACAAGTGTCTGCAGAAATTCAAAATCTCCCCTGTCCTATAGACACCTTGTACCTTGTTTTACATTACTATATAGTTTGTTGGATTTTGTCTACATTTCTACCAAAAATGAGGAAGGCTGGTGGAAGAGGCCGTGGAATTGGGTGGGGGTTGGCAGCTGGTAATGATGGTGTTGGTGGTGGATCTGATGGTAGTGGCAAAAGCAAAATAGGACCGAATGCAGGAGGTGTTGAGCCTGCGTCATCGTCTCGCTCCACAAGGCCTCGAAGGCTTAGTTTTCTAGGAGTTGGCAAACCGCTTTTAAAGCCAGAGCTTCAGGAAAAAGTTTTGTCTTACATTGCTGACTCAGCCTCCAGCTCTATCGCCTCCTCTTCTGAAGTTGTAAAAAATAAAAGCACTGAGTCGTCATTTGAGGCTCATGTTCATGAACCACACCTTTCCTTGTGTCCTTCACCCCAACCAAGATTGAAGGATGACGCAGGCCATACTACTGATTACTCCATGGAGCTGTTTTCACATACCATGCCTGGATTATCAAGTGAAATGGTGAATTACCCAGGCCAAGATGAATCTGACATGGAGTGCACTGATGCACAGCCGCAGATAGATGATTCTGCTGGTACATTCACTCAAAGCACTACATTGTCCTCGCAGTGTACAGAGCCAGATTCTGACCCTGATGAGACTCAGGTGCCCCTTCCCGCACACTATACCACCATACACGGTGACACAGAGGAAGGTGCACATGACATTGAAGAGGAGGTGATGGATGACCGAGTTGTTGACCCAGATTGGCATCCATTGGGGGAAGAGGGTGCTTCTTCCAATAGCTCAGATGAGGAGGAGCATCCACAGCAGACATCGATATCGCAACAGCTGTTATCTGGCAGGCCCGGAGCACTCCAAAGACAGGTTCCAAAAATCAAAAGAGTTGCTGGACAGCTTGTCCAGAGGGTCAAAAGATCACAGCGTGCTAGGCCGCAAAATGTCTGCCAAAGTAGGAAGAGTGCAGTGTGGCACTTTTTTGAACAAAATCCTCATGATCAGGCCAAGGTTATCTGTAAGAAGTGCGCAAAGACCTTTAGCCGAGGGAAAAATCTGAAAAATTTGAATACCAGTTGCATGCTTAGACATTTAACCAGCATGCACTTGCAAGCGTGGACACAACACCAAACCTCAAGTGCCACATGTGCAACTGATCACAAAGAAGGTAGTCAACAACGCTACATTGTTTCCCCCCCTGTAAGCCCACCGGTTAGCACAGCAGCAAATGTTGAGGTGTCGTTGCAAGGCCACAGCAGTCAGGGAATCCCACTGTTATATCAACGAAATACTGAATCTAGGTCATCAGAAAGAACACCAACTCCATCACCATCATCAACCCTCTCTCAGTCCGCCCTGTCCACCGCTACTTCCACCATATGCAGCTCTCAAGTCCAGCTCACCCTCCCAGACACTATGAGTAGGTCAAGAAAGTACTCAGTCTCTCATCCGCGTACACTGGGTTTGAACGCCCACATTGCCAAACTAATCTCGTTTGAGATGATGCCCTATCGGTTGGTGGAAAGCGCAGCTTTCCGCGAACTCATGGCCTATGCAGTACCACGCTATGACCTACCCAGTCGCCAATTCTTCTCTCGCAAAGCCATCCCAGCCCTCCACCATCATGTAAAAGACCGCATTGTCTATGCACTCAAGCAGTCAGTGAGTGGAAAGGTGCACCTCACAACTGATGCATGGTCCAGTCGGCATGGCCAGGGCCGTTACGTGTCCATCACTGCGCACTGGGTTAATGTGGTGGATGCAGGGTCCACAGGGGACAGCGGTGGTGGGACAGTGCTGCCTAGCCCACGGTATAGGAAACAGTTGGCTGTAGGCGTTCGACCCTCCTCCTCCAGAAGTGAAAGCTTGTCCACAGAGCGCAGTCGTACGAGCACTCCATCTGCAGCTGCCACTGTTGCACACGAGGTGTCCCCCTATCGAGCAGCTAGTGGAAAGCGTCAGCAGGCTGTGTTGCAGATGATGTGTTTGGGCGACAGACACACCGCTGAGGTGCTGGCCGAGTACTTGAAGCGACAAACTGAGTCATGGCTGGGCAGTGTACATCTTGAGGCAGGCAAGGTAGTTAGTGATAACGGCCATAACTTTGTGGCAGCCATAGCCCTTTCAAAACTCAGCCACATACCTTGTTTGGCTCACACCTTGAACCTGGTGGTGCAGTGCTTCCTCAAAAATTATCCGGAGTTAACAGCCCTGCTCCAGAAGGTGCGAAGACTGTGCGCGCACATCCGCCGGACACCTGTACACTCCGTTCGTATGCAGAAGCTGCAGCGATTGCTCCACCTTCCCAACCACCGCCTCATTATCGACATTGCAACAAGGTGGAACTCCACCCTGCACATGGTGGAGCGGCTGTGCAAGCAGAGGCAGGCCATAATGCATTTGTGGGAGGATACACGGCCAGGCACTTTGAGAGCAGACATGGAGTTGACAGGTGTGCAGTGGTCGAAGCTGAAAGACCTCTGTAAAGTCCTTCAGTGTTTTGAGGAATGCACACGGCTGGTAAGCGCAGACGACGCCATCCTAAGCATGAGCATCCCATTTATGCGTCTGCTCATGCAAACTTTGACGCACCTTAAGGAGCAGGCGTCTGCAGCCAATGTTGATGAGGAGGAAGAGGAGGAGGGAATCCTTGATGACATTCAGCCATTGTCTGCTCAGGGACCTCTCCTGGACGAGGTGGAGGAAGAAGAGGAGGAGGAGGATGATGATGGGGATGATTGCTTAGGGGAGGAGGATGCATCTCGTGGGGCAAGTGAAAATGTTGGCGTGGCAAGGTCTGGTACAGTGTTTGTGCGTGACTGTAGGGATGTGGATTTGCCAGAAAGTGCTCCTCCACCCAGCACTCGCAGTGCATCATTGACACCGGGAACATTGGCCCACATGTCAGATTATGCCTTGCAGATCCTAAAAAGGGACCCCCGCATTGCCAAAATGATGAACGATGACGACTACTGGTTGGCCAGCATCCTGGATCCACGCTATAAAGGCAAATTACAAAACATCATGCCACAGGAGAACCTTGACCTAATATTGGCTAATAAACAAGCAACTCTGGTAAATCGGTTGCTTGAGGCATTCCCAGCACACAGCAGCGGTGATGGTTCTCACACGAGCCGTACGGGCCGGGGGCAGCTTGGCAGAGGTGTTCATGGTGCCCACAGCAGAAGTGGCGTTGGAGACAGGGGTTTCATGACAATGTTGTGGACTGATTTTTCAAGTACCGCTTACACAACAGGTAATACTGCATCGATGGAAAGTGACAGGAGACAGCAGTTGTCAACTATGGTTACAAACTACTTTTCCTCCCATATCGATGTTCTCCCACACAGGTCATTCCCCTTTGACTATTGGGCAGCTAAACTGGACACCTGGCCTGAATTGGCACAATATGCCTTACAGGAGCTCGCTTGCCCAGCTGCAAGTGTGCTATCGGAAAGAGTCTTCAGTGCAGCTGGATCAATCCTGACAGAAAAAAGGACCCATCTGTCAACCCAAAATGTGGATGATCTAACCTTCATTAAAATGAACCATGCATGGGTTTCCAAGGATTTTGTCCCACCTTCCCCTGATGACACATAGGGTGACAGAAAAATGGCTTGCTTTGGTCCACCTCTTCCTGGGACTTGACCTATTTCGCCTTTTGCATCAGCTGAATATCCAACATCAACATATGCCACTTTCTAAAACTCCCTAACTGTGCTGCCCCCCCCCCATGGCCGGGGTCACCACCTAGCGCACGACACCGTGCGAGTGCCGTTACCCTGGACAGGTGGGTAGGCCGACTCTTGGGCGCGGGCACTGGCGCAGGGTCCCTCATAGTGCAATCAAGTGTCTCTGACGGTGGTGGTGCACACCCGCCGTCAGACACACCGCCGTACTATGAGGGGCCCAGTGCCAGTACCGACGCCCACGAGTGGGCCCCCCTTGCTTGGGCAGGGCCCCAGCATTTGCAATCTTTACCTCTCCCTGCTCCTCCGCTGTGTAGTCTTGGCCGTCAAATCCATACTGTGCCTGACACCGTCTGAGCCTGCCTCCTGATGTATAGACATATATTTTGAATGTGTACGCTATCCATACATGTTATCCGGGGATACGGTACCCTTTCTCACCTTTGTGCAATCACGTGCAATCCATACTGGGCCTAACACCGTCTGAGCCTGCCTCCTGATGTATAGACATATATTTTGAATGTGTACGCTATCCATACATGTTATCCTGGGATACGGTACCCTTTCTCACCTTTGTGCAATCACATGAAATCCATACTGGGCCTAACACCGTCTGAGCCTGCCTCCTGATGTATAGACATATATTTTGAATGTGTACGCTATCCATACATGTTATCCGGGGATACGGTACCCTTTCTCACCTTTGTGCAATCACGTGTAATCCATACTGGGCCTAACACCGTCTGAGCCTGCCTCCTGATGTATAGACATATATTTTGAATGTGTACGCTATCCATACATGTTATCCGGGGATACGGTACCCTTTCTCACCTTTGTGCAATCACGTGCAAGCCATACTGGGCTTAACACCATCTGAGCCTGCCTCTTAATGTATAGACATATATTTTGAATGTGTACGCTATCCATACATGTTATCCGGGGATACGGTACCCTTTCTCACCTTTGTGCAATCACGTGTAATCCATACTGGGCGTGAGAACGGCTGGCGAGCTGTTACGCAAGCTACAGCACCTGTGGTTTGCACCCGTAAGTTTTTCATTTTTTCAGGAATGGCGGTTAGGCCTAATTCCGGAACTGCGGTTGACCTGCACTTACTGGGAAATCATCGTTCGCGGGTAATAATTGTAATCAGTGATCCCCATCACTAACGTTGTTCAGCGGGTTATCTGCACCTGTAAGCGACAAACGCTGGCCTTTTCAGTGTAGCGCACATGCAGCCACGGACATGTAAGGGCATGACACACCAGTTATTGGCCAATCTCATGTGCCAGAGCCTCACGTGTCCCTCTAGTAAGCCGGACTCGGACCGCGGGGCATGACGGAGTCTCGTTCGTTAACGGAATTAAGCTTGCAATGTGTGCATCTGTTCTGTAGCTGGCATGGTTGAGGTTTCCCAGATGGAGTCGAATTTAACCGTAGGCTCCACTCCTGGTGGTGCCCTTCTGGACATTCCTTTAAGGTTCAGCTTTGCAACCATACTGCCCACGTAAAACAAACACTTTGCCTTCATGAACGCTGTTTGGAGGGTCATGACTCGTGGGAATAACGCCGCCCAATAAGTTAACCTGCTAGAGAGATCCTTCGTTGCTCCCAAGCATGACATCACACTCCCTAGGAGGAAGGTAATGCCACTGTGGCGACCGTACTCCTGGGGGCGACACAAGTGCACTGATGCCCAGCCACTGCTCGATGAATCTGCTGGTACATTGACCCAGACCACTACATTCCCCTCGCACGCTACACGGCCTGAATCTGACCCTGATGAAACTCAGGTTACCCTTCCCATATACAGTTCCATCTTACACGGTGACAAAGAGGAAGCTGCAGATGAAAGTGCAGGTTTGGCCAACCCGCCATCAGACACACCACCGTACTATCAGGGGCCCTGTGCCAGTGCCGTCGCCAACGAGTGGGCCCCCCCTGCTTGCTCAGGATCACAGCACTTGCAAGGTTGAAATACTGTGCAGTGAGATGGAAGATGGGGACGACGAGGAGTCCAGACTAGTACAGGGATTCCCTAGTGAGGAGACTTATTTGATTGTTTTCAATGTTGGGACAGCAATTTTTGGGGAGCACTATACTCTGGAGAATGGTAGATGGGGCCAACCATACACTGGAACATTCCAAAGGTGGACATCAGACACTGGAGCAGCATTTACAGGGCTCATTATACACTAGAGCATTAGAAATGGGGCCCATTATGTTTGGAGCATTATTTGGGACCATAAGACAGTGGAGCTTCATCCATGGTGACCAACATATACTGTAGCATTATGTGGAGCTCATCATATACTGTTTCAAACATTATATGGGACCAATGATTCTGTATGGAGAAATAGATGGGCCTCGTCATGAGATGTAAAATGTGAAGTATTTTTCATTGTACTATACCGCTATTTCTCTGCCGTATCGGAGCATGATGAGTTGTGGTATGTGTTAAAGGGGCGCTCTTTCGCCCAGGGCACATGAAAACCTGGAGCCAGCCCTACCCCCCCACAACTTTAGCCAAATAACCCCCATTTTTCAGTGCGTAACTTGTATTATGAAGTTAATTAAGGTTCACAAGCTTAAGTAAGAAGAATTGATGCTTTTGGCATTCAAATGAGCACTGTAGGTGTGTTTCCTGTCCTCCTCTCACTGCCGACTTATATTCCCCATTGACTTACATTGGGTTTCGTGTTTCGGGATGACCCCGACTTTTCCCTATAATCGGCCGATCTTGCTCGACCCGACTTTTGGAAAAGTCGGGTTTCACGAAACGAAACTCGACCCTAAAAAAACAAAAGTCGCTCAACTCTAGTCGGGACCACTAGCCAGTGCTCTGGGGGAAAAGGTTTCCCTTGAAGAAGGGAGGATCTGATTGTCCACCACTCCAGTGACTGCCTGACTTGACATGACAGCCGGCACTGCTGATCGAGCGAAAACGGCTTCCTGTCCCAAGCTACCAAGAGGGCATGCTGTAGTGGGCGAAGATGAAACTGGGCAAACAGAATTGCTTCCATTGCTGCCACCATCTTCCCCAGTATCCTCATTCCAAAATGAATGGTGTGAGGTACAGGCTGCCGGAGCTTCTGGACTCCTTGCTGGAGTGCTAGGGCTTTGTCTCGCGGGAGAATCTCCGACCCTCGGGAGGTATCGAAGATCATTCCTAGAAAGGAGATCCTCTGTGTTATGGTCGGCGGAACGCACCAGATATAAAATAATAAGAGGTGCGTTCGCCGCCCGGGGTCCACCGTGCGGTAGTTGGTAAGACCGGTGCTGGGCAATGGCAGATGCACCAGAAGGTGAAGTAGTGCGCACGGGTTAACGTCACCCGAACGCTAGGAGCGGCTATGTTCAGACACAGAGTCGCTTGCCAGAAATATATACAAAGGTGCTGGCCCTGTTATCGTCACAGGAGTCAGCGTGTGGCGTCACAGCCGCGAACACCAATAGCTGCTGTTAATGCAGCGCAGCGGCAACTATAGCCGCAAGCGTCGGCGCCGAGGACCGGGCACCGACGGACGCTAGTGTAGGCGAAGGAGCACTGTGGCGTAGCTTGCCT
Organism: Dendrobates tinctorius; assembly: GCF_039654945.1. Lineage (NCBI taxonomy): Eukaryota > Metazoa > Chordata > Amphibia > Anura > Dendrobatidae > Dendrobates > Dendrobates tinctorius. Next base: position 1,167,187 of record NW_027361793.1, read on the forward strand.
CTACCTGGTGCTGACCTAAGAACACACTCTGTCACCAATCGTATTATCCGAGGGAAGGGGTTTCATAATGAGTCAGCCACCAGTCCATGCATCCGTCACCATTCACACACATAGCAAGATAAGTCTACACTAGCGCATCGCCGAGCCGCCCTGCGGGCTTTTTATAGCGATGCGCTTCCGGAACCTTCCATTAGCTTGGGAAGGACCAATCAGATCCGACGCAGGACCTGAGCATGTGACCCCTGCTCTTCAGTGAGAGGTCAAGTTGCGGGCATGCCCAGTAGCACGGCATGAGGACTTAGCCTCAGGAGCGGTTCACTGCAAAGCAGGTTGCACTGCCATTGCTGCACCAGAGGTGGCAGCAACATCCAGGCTGCCAGAGCGAGTCTGAGCAGCAAGCCTGGCTCGCCGTGTTTGCTGAGCAACACCCGGAGCAGTCGAGGAAGAATGGGAGACCGCAGGATGTCTGGCTCTGGATTCCTGCTGTGCAGTGCCAGGAATCTGACGCCTAACACTCTGGGCTGGCACAAGGGATGCCTTTTTACTGTTGACCAACCACCCTAAGTGGGAGAGCGTATCCAGCGTAATGCCGACATTCTCTTGGCATGCCCGAAACGAGGGGCCCTTCACCAAGAGGTCGTCTAAGTAGGGCAAGATGACTATGCCCCGAGAGTGTAAGATGGCCATCACGACTGCCATTACCTTTGTGAACACTCTGGGGGTGGTGGCTAGCCAGAAGGGCAGCGCTGCAAACTGGAAGTGACGGCCATTGATAACGAATCGAAGGAACCTTTGATGAGGTGGAAAAATGGGGATGTGCAGGTAGGTGTCCTGGATGTCGACAGAGGCTAAGTACTCTCCCTGCACCATGGCCGAAATAACTGAATGGAGAGATTCCATCCTGAATTGTTTGACCCTGATGAATTTGTTCAGGAGCTTCAGGTCCAAAACAGGCCTGACTGTCCCGTCCTTTTTGGGGACTGCGGACAGTTTGGAATAAAAACCCTGGGCGCTCTCGCGCTCTGGTACGGGAACTATGACCCCGTTGTACTGGAGTGAATCGATGGCCCCCAGCAACGCCTTCGCCTGGGACTCCACCCTGGGAAGTCGGGACAGAAAAAACCATCTTGGGGGGTACCTGATAGACTCTATCCTGTACCCCGAAGACACCAGTTCCGCCACACATGAGTCGTGTGCTACGTCGACCCAGACATGGCAAAAGAAAAGCAGGCGGCCGCCTACCCTGCTGATGTCGCCTACAACGTGATGCGAGTCATTTGGCTGAGGACTTCTGCGGCCAGGTTCCTCTCAACCAGGGCTGGCGCGCGCATCCTCCCCAATGGATTGGGTCTATATGAGACCTGTCGCTCCCTATCATGGTTGGAGCGATTTGGGCCGGCCCAACCGGTGGCCGTCGTCCACCCGTAATTGCGAAAGGTCCGAAACCGTGCCGGGACCTGGCGAATAGGCTGCTTAACTTTCTGCTGCGGGAGGAAGCTGATTTTTCCCCCCGTCGTGTCAGAGATGAGCTGATCCAACTTCTCCCCGAACAGGTGGCCTCCCTGATAGGGCAAGGAAGTCAAAGACTTCTTGGAGACAGAATCAGCTCGCCAAGTTCTTAACCAAAGGGCTCTAATGGCTACCGCATTAGCGGCTGCAGATGCCACACAATTGGCCGCATCTAAGGAAGCATTGATCAAGTAGTCTCCAGCCATTGCAATCTGACTTGCGACCTCTGACACCTCCACAGGCAGGTCTCTATCCTGCAAGGCCCTTTTCAATGATTCTGACCATGACATCATGGCCTTGGCTACCCACGTTGCCGCAAACGAGGGAGCAAGTGCTGACCCTGATGCCTCAAAAACTGATCGAGCCAGGCTATCTATGAGTCTATCAGTGGGGTCTTTAATGGATGAGCCACTCGGTACCGACAACAGAGACTTCGAGGCCAGGCGTGACACTGGCGGATCCACCACTGGTGATTCCGACCATCCTTTACGGAGTTCCGGGGCAAATGGATATCTTGCTTCTATGGTCTTCTGGCCCGAAAAACGCCTATCTGGGCGTTCTCTGTGCAGCTGCACTATATCCTCAAATTCCGGGTGAGTACCAAACACTCTGTGGGGTCGCCTGGCCCGTTTAAAGGCTACTTTATGGCTCGAAGCCAAAGTGACCTCATCTTCTACCCCCAGGGTCTGATTGAGAGCTTCAATGAGGCTGTCCACTGTCTCTCGACTCCCTGGGGTATCAAGGTCCAGTGGCCCGTCTGAGTCACCATCCGAACTCTGCCAACTCCCGTCCATTGGTGAGGGAGAGCGAGATGCTGAACTGCCAGATTCCGAAGGACCGGATAGACCGGGAGACCTCGTGTGGGTCCGCTTCCTTCGCACCTGCATGGAATGAGAGCGGCCCCTGCAGGTCGAAGCCTCTTGTGAGGTGGAGGACCCCTCCCAGATAAGCAAGGCACTATCCTTGCCTCCACTTGGGGTGCGAAGAGACTCAATCACCCTTGTAAGTGATGCCATAGATTGGGACAATGATAGGGCTCATTCTGGAGGATTTTGTTCCCTGGACTCAGCTGCCGGGGGGGCTCCTGGGCATGTTTAGAATCGCAGGCCTCGCACAATTTGTTGCTCTGCGCATGCGGAAACGCAGCCTTATAGGAGATGCATGCAGTGTAGAGGAAAGAGTGCATCTTTCCTTTCTCGGCGATATTGCCTCTGCCAGGCGCTTTGCTGCTTTTATTTTTCTTTTTTATATAGAGGGGGGGCACCCCTTGCATCCTAGCGAGCTCCTGCAGACTTGGTTGCACTCACCGCTCCTGCGTCCCCCTCACGCCAATGCTCCTGCGTCTCTGTGCTTCTCCGTGGGCCACTTTAGCGGTCGCGGCCTACCCCGGTCTTAAGCAGGGGCCTCAATTTATCCGGCACCCGCCCAGGCTTCCAGGGGGCAGGCCCCGAAAGTGACGCTGCATAGCCGGGGGCGGAACTTCTGCCGAAGCCGCGGGCTAGATTTTTAACACCCGCCCGCGGGGCGGCGGCCAGCTGCGCCGCAACTGCACTCTGCAGCGGCGCTGCGGCAGTGGAGGTGGCGGCGATGCTCCTGTACCTACCCAGCGTCACAGGAGGAGAGGAAAGGGGAAGGAGAGCCTAATCTTGCCTGCAGTGCCGCATCTCCCCTGCTGCCCAGGAGCCCCACGCACGGCCTAGCCGGACCCAAGCCCACCCACGCCCTGTACCTTCATCGCCAGCAGGTATGCAAACCATCGGGGAGGCGGGGGTGGTGGGGAGATCCCGGACGGTGCAGGCACCCTCAATCCATCCAGCTTCCGAGGCCGAGGAGAAGGACTGTCCGCCATCCTGCAGCACCTCCATCTAGCATTGGTGGAGCAGTGGGGACCGCTCGGACCATCTTGTGCCTCTGTACAGCCACATGGTTTCAATACCTAGGGGTGGTCAGGGCTAGGTCCGGCATCATGTCCCACGTCGCGGGAGAGGATACGTGGAGGGATACTCGCACGTGCTCGCCCGTTGATGGTTTGGGGAAATCGGACCCTTTCAATAGGATCCGTTGCCCCTGTCTAATCTTCATGGAAAAAAGTCTGGAGAAAAAGACCAGACGTGTGCCTCCATAGACACTAAGCAAAAAACTGGTTTCTGCCCGCATTCAGGGCGAGGGTGTATACGGCGGGGGAGGAGCTAACCTTGTGTTGTTTGCCTAGTGTCAGCCTCCAGATGGCGGTAGCGTACACCCACAGTACCTGTGTCCACCAATGAGGCGAAGGAGAAACTGTAGGGGAACAAAAGCGCAAAAGACGATCAAGTGGTACCCTTTTTGTTAGGTGTCGGGTTCCTGTCGCTGTACAGCAGGAATCCCAAGCCTTGCCTTTGGCAGTCTCCCATTCCTCTCCGGCCACAGAGGAGTCTGCTCAGCAGACTCGTCGATCCCAGCACTCTGCTCAGACTAGCATTGTGGGTTTGGTTGCTGCTGCTACCTCTGGTTCAGCTATAGCAACGCATGCTGGTCCGCAACGAACAAGTCCAGGGACTAAGTCCTCCTTTCGGTCCACTGAGCATGACCGTGGGACAATCTCTCATTGGAGATCGGAGGTCACATGCTCAGGTCCTGCTTCTGCTCTGATTGGATCATCAGGAATGTCCCAGAATGCTGAGGCTATAAAAGCCTCGCATGGCCGCCCAGCCATGCGCTATGATAGACATTAGTTCTTATGTTTATAGTGGTGTGTGTGATGATGGGTGTATGAGACAGGTGATGACTCATTATGAAACCCCTTCCCTTTGATACACGTGTTAGTAGGGTTTAGAGGTTTGTCAGCACTTAGTACTGGTACTGCCTAGCGCTGCAGTGCATTCAGCTCACTCATCCGTTAGCGCCAGTGGGCGCCAGTCATCACGATACCACATATGTTGCAGCGTCCGTCTGTATGGCACCGTGCACATATAGTGTGCTTTCCAGCACTAAGCTCAGGCTGGTTAGTGGCGACCGCAAGTGCAGATGCAGTGCATGCTCAGAGCAGTAGGCTAATGCTTGCTGCACCCTGTGACATTTAACAGGGCACAGTGTTCCATGGGGAACTTTAGTGGTTCCAGGCGTTAGCGGGTCTAAAGGGGCACGCTTCTCTTGTCTCAGAAGCAGTGTTCTGTGACCTCACGCTAGCGCTCCTCTAGCCGTAGCCTGTGAGGTTTAACAGGCTTTGGCATTGGTTTCTGTTAGGCATCTGGTTTCTGCGTCTGCTCTGCAGGCATCCAGAGACTCACATCCTGCGGTCTCCTGCTGTCTATCTACTGCAGAGAAGATTACTTTGCAGCAGACCGCTCCAGAGACTAAGTTCCTCTGTGCTCCTGCTGGGCATGTTCACGAGGCAATCTCCCATTGGATATCAGGAGTCATGTGCCCAGGTCCTGCTCCAGATCTCATTTGTCCATTAGGAGATCTGGAAGGTCCCGCACGGCTATAAAAAGCGCGCATGACCGTTCGGCCATGCGCTAGTATAGACTTTTCAAGCTAAATGTGTGAATGGTGACGGATGTATGACTCTGGTGACTGACTCTTTTGAAACCCCTTCCCTCTGATATTACACATGTGGATAGGGAATTAGTGCAGCAGTCAGCGCCAGTCAGTGGCAAGCCTTAGGCCACTGTGCACACCGCACCTCTGCTCTAGCGTCCGACATTGCGCCTGCTTCTTAGCCTTGTCGACTAGCGGCCGTGCCCTACGCCGCGCTGCAGTTGCAGCCCTCCTTGGCGTCCGCGGTAGTGATGTCGCACACATGGTAGATCTAGACAGACGCAGCTCTTCTGCCTTGGGTCCTGCTCCTGTGACCTGATACCGTGTGTGCATTTCCCTGTGGTACTAACAGGCTCAGTGTTTTCGTATGTTTATGTTGCGGCGCCTCTGTGTGTGAACAGAGCCCGCTTTGCTCACTTCAGGGGAAGTCTAACCCGTGCGCATTATACCGCCATATTGCTCATCTGTCATTACCTAGCAACGGTGTAACACCTACTGCACGGTGGACCCCGAGCGGCGAACGCACTTTATTATTTATTTTTATTTAGTGCGTTCTGCCGTTCCTAACAGGTTTCTGCGGACTCTGTGTAGTAACAGAGCCCGTTTCCTATCACACCGTGTCAGTGGTTACCCGCCGGTGTCAAGCGAGCATTTTACTACTCGCTGTACGTTGTTGTATAGTAGCAGTTATACCATCTCTGCACGGTGGACCCCGGGTTGTGATCGCACCTTTTCATAATTTATATTTGGTGCGATCCACAAACCCTAACACTTTTGGATGTAAGAAAAGTAAAAAGAATGTGCTCACCTGAGCATATTATGTGCAGGCACAACTCCTATGAACACCTGAAGATATCAGCTGCTCCTGCCTTGTGTCTGGGGGATGATCTCCTCCAAGATAGTTGACCATTTTGGACCATAACATGATATCAGGCTGCGCTGCTGTAATGAAGAATCATCAAGATGAGTTGAATGGTTTTTATTTTTCAAAACAATTTTCAACGCTGGACTAGCATCCTTTTCAACTGAAAAAGCCTATTGCATAGCAACTGTTCAAGGCATAACCCCTTACCGCCATATGACATACTGGTATATCATATGCTGGTTTCCTGATTTTGATGTGGACTCGCAAGCAGAGCCCGCATCTTTCCTGACAGATGATGGCTGAATTATTCAGCCATCATGTGCCTTTAACAGCTGTGGGTGGAGTGGAGCTCAGCTCATGGCTGTTAATATGTTAAATTTCTGACAGCAGCATTTATCGCACGCCGGTAGGAGAGTGCATCATTCCCATGACAGGATTGAGGGGGACCAATAAGTTGCCATGATAGTCGGGGATCTGTTGCAGACCCCCATGACTGTCATTTTAAAACTCCTTTGAAAGCAATCCCGTGGCTGGTGTTCATAGGAGATTGTGATTGTAGCTGTACATAGCAGGACTGATGCACTGATATGTATAACACAAGCAATCAGATGATTGAAGTTTCAAGTCCCTTAAGGGGACTATTAAGTATAGTAAAAAGTGAAAAAAGTGTTAAAGGGGTTGTCCCCCATTGTATCCCCCCAGGGACCCTAATGAATTTTGTATATACCTTATGTATACTGCCTGTGAGTGGTGCTATCCTTGGCCGCTCACAGGCAGCACGTGACCCAGCACTGAGGTCACAACAAGTGAGGCGTGACTCAGCGCTTGTTCCTCGCAGTGGCTGCTGGGTTGTGGGCGGGGTTACCCTCTGCGTCACACCCTGCATTCACTGCACGCTTTCTCAATGAATGGGCGCGCGGAGGATGCCGGGTTTGATACGGGGGGATAACCCCACCCACAGCCTGGCAGCCAGCGCGGAAAAAGGAATAGGGATACCAGGCTGTTGCCAGCACTTGTCGGGATGTCAGCGGAAGCAAGAGTCGGCTGCAGCTGGGGGTCACGTGCTGCCTGTGAGCGGCCAGCGATAGCGATAGCGCCGCTCACAGGCAGTATAGGCAACATCAGGTATTTACAAAATTCATTAGGGGCCACGGGGGGAACCATTGGGGAGTTAATTTAAAGTAGTGGACAGCCCCTTTAAATATGAAAAAATACAAAAGCTCAAATTGCCCATTAAAAATTAAAGAAAGAAAAGATGCATACTTGGTATTGCTGCATTTGTAAATGTCTGATCTATCAAAATGTAAAATAAGTTAATCTGAGATGAAAAAAAAATCGATACTCAAGAATTACATTTTTTTGGCTGCAGCAACATTGTAAAAAAAATTCAATCAGAGGCAATCATAACATTATAACTAGCCCAAAATTATATTAGTAAAACAAAGCCCTCATACAGCCCCATTTTGTGAAAATTGAAAACTACTTAAAATAAAACTACTTTATGCATGTTTGTCATCTGCATGATCATACTAAGCTGGAGAATCATATTGCCAGTTCAGTTTTATGTGTACTGAACATGCTAAATAAAAAATCCAAAAAACAATTGTGAAATTGCAGTTTTTTTTTGCAATTTCAACATACTTTCCATTGCATCACATCATAAAATAAATAGTGTAATTCAAAAGTACAACTTGCTCCACAAAGTCAAGACCTCAAACCGCTGTGTGGACAGAAAAATAAATAAAAGTTATGGCTATTGGAAGAAGAGAGGAAAAAAGTGAAAATTGAAAAATGGAAAATTGCCCTGTCAGGAAGGAATAAAAAAAATGCTGAAAGTGTCACTGAAATTGAAGAAAACATCCAGAGGAACATTTGAAATAAAGGGAGGAGTAAAATGAGGAGTAAAAGGAAGAATGAAGGGACGAGTGAAGGGACGAGTGAAGGGACGAGTGAAGGGACGAGTGAAGGGACGAGTGAAGGGATGAGTGAAGGGATGAGTGAAGGGGAGATTTTGGTGAGGGGAGAGGACGGAGGGGAAATTGAGGAGTAGATTGATAATGGGATTGCAAAGGAGACAGAAAAAAAATACTGAGGAAAAAAAGAAATGGCAGAAAAATATTTGAAAGGAAAGTAGCAAATAGAATCAGTAGAAAAATTTCACAACTAGTCACACCCATGTCCACGCCGAGCCGCACCCATTTAGCACTGCTGATCACACTGATCGGTACTGAGGGCACAGTGGCTGGCATTATGGGCACAGTGGCTGGTACTGTGGGAATACTGACAGGTACTGAGGAAAAGAAAGAAAGAAAACAGAGTGAGAAAAAAGAGAACAGATAGAGAGAAAGAAAGGAGAGCGAGAGAAAGAAAGAATAGAGAGAGGAAGAACAGAGGGAGAAGAAAGGACAGAGAGAGAAAGAAGAAAGAACAGAGAGAGAAATAAAGAACAGACAGAGAAAGAAAGAGGGGAAAGAAAGAACAGAGAGCAAAAGAAAGAATAGAGAGAGAAATACAGGGGAAAGAAAAAACAGAGAAAGAAAGAGGGGAAAGAAAGAAAGCAAGAACAGAGAAAAATAAAGAAAGAGTAAGAAAGAACACAGAGAGAAAGAAAGAGGGTGCATAAAAAAGAACACAGAGAAAGAAAGAACAAAGAGAGAAAGAAAGAGGGGAAAGAAAAAAGAACAGAGGGAGAGCGAAAGAAAGAACAGAGAGAAAGAAAGGGGAAAGAAAGAAGAGAGAGAAAGAAGTAAAGAAAAAAAGAAAGAAAGAACAGAGAGAAAGAAATAAAGACGGGAAAGAGATAGAAAGAAAGGGGAAAGAAAGAACAGAGATAAAAAAAGAACAGAGAGAGAAAGAAAGAACAGAGAATGAAAAAAAAGAAAGATTAGAGAGAGAAAGAAAGAACAGAGAGAGAAAGAAAGAAAGAGAGGGAAAGAAAGAACAGAGAGAGGGAAAGAAAGAACAGAGAGAAAGAAAGAGGGGCAAGAAAGAAAGAACAGAGAGAGAAAAAAAGAGGGGACAGAAAAAAGAACAGAGAGAGAGAAAGAAAGAGGGGAAAGAAAGAACAGAGAGAAAGAAAGAGGGGACAGAAAAAAAGAACAGAGGGAGAGCAAAAGAAATTAAGAGGGGAAAGAAAGAACAGAGAGAGAAAGAAAGGGGAAAGAAAGAAAGAATAGAGAGTGAGAGAAAGAAAGAGGGAAAAAAAGAACAGAGAGAGGGAAAGAAAGAAAGAAAGAACAGAGAGAAAGAAAGGAGCAAGAAAGAAAGAACAGAGAAAGAAAAAAGAGGGGACAGAAAAAAAGAACAGAGCGAAAGAAAGAAAGAGGAGAAAGAAAGAACAGAGAGAGAGAACAGATAGAAAGAAAGAACAGAAAGAGAGAAATAAAGAGGGGAAAGAAAGAACAGAGAGAGAAAGAAAGAGGGGACAGAAAAAAACAGAGGGAGAGCAAAATAAATGAAAGGGGAAAGAAAGAACAGAGAGCGAGAGCAAGAAAGAGATAGAAAGAAAGCGAAAAAATAGAGAGGGGAAAGAAAGAAAACAGAGCGATAGAGAGAAACAAATAACAGAGCAATAGAGAAAAATAAAGAAGGGAAAGAAAGAACAGAGAAAGAAAGAGAAAGAAAGAAAGAACAGAAAGATAGAGAGATAGAAAGAACAGAGAGACAGAGAAAGAACAAAGAGAGAGTAAGAAAGAAAGAAGTAAAGAAATAAAGAAAGAGAAAGAGCAGGGAGAAAGAAAGAGAGGGGGAAAGAAAAAGAAAGAAAGAAAGAAAGAAAGAGGGGAAATAAAAGAGAGAGAGAAAAAGAAAAAAGAAAGATTAGACAGAGAAAAAAAGAACCGAGAGAGAGAAAGAAAAAGAGAGGGAAAAAAGAACAGAGAAAGAAAGAAACAGAGAGAGAAGGAAAGAACAGAGAAAGAAACAGAAAGAAAGAAATAAAGAAAGATTCTATAAAGATACTATAGCAGCCCGGCTCCCATTGTAATGCCCACCTGAGCCTCCCGATGCAGGACATATCATGATCCATTCACATGGCCGGCATCCCCGATTCCAAGGCGATCCCGCTGTCCGCGCTGTCGGAAGAGGACATGGTGATGGATCTGAAGCATTCCCTGAAGTGCCTCCATGGTTCCTTCACAATCTCCTCATGAAATTACCTAATTTCTGATCAGCTTCCAGCACATCACTTCTGGTGGAACATCATGTGCGACTCTTAATGTGCTCCTCAGGGCTCCGCCGTGTACTCCTGTGTCCGTGGGAAAAGCCTGCTTTGTATGCCTCGTACACACTTGGCTCCGCTCCATACATCCCGTACACACATGGCTCCGCTCCGTAAACACACGGCTCCGCTCCACACATCCCTTACACACACAGCTCTGCTCCGAACACCAAGTACACACATGGCTCCGTACACCTCGCACACGTGCGGCTCCACTCCGTACACCTCGCACATGCGCGGCTCCGCTCCGTACACCTCGCACACGCGGCTCTGCTCCGTACACCTCGTACACACACGGCTCCGCTCCGTACACCTTGTACAAACACGAGGCTTCGATCTGTACACCTCGTACACATGCAGCTCCGCTCCGTACAACTCGTACAAACACATCTCCACTCCATACACCTCATACACACACGGCACTGCTACATCCACACTGTAAACCCCTCCTGAGCCCACACAGAAACTTCATCTCATTCGGCCCCTGATCATGTGACCCCTGACTCTTCCCCTCCTGTGACCTCATCACAGGTCCTGTCCGCACAGTCACAGAACAGCCTAGGACATCATTGCAGGCTGCGGTGGATCTCTCTGGGACGGTGAGAATGGGGGTCTGTGCATGGGGGGTGGCGGCTCAGTGCAATGTGGGAAAAATAGTGTCACGGGCGGGACGCAGGTGGGGGGGTAAAAAAATGGGACTGTCCCGTGAGAATCGGGACGGTTAGGAGCTATGGATTAGGAATGTGTTAGTCCGGGATCAAATCTGTGCAGTGTTGAGAAAAGAGTGCAGCAAAGGGGTAAATACATTGATTGAACCATTGGGAGTAAGAGGAAGAAAGGACAAATGAAAAACAGGGAAGAGAGGTGAAAAGACATGCCACAGAGCAGGGCCGGGGACTGGCCATCTGGTAAATGCCAGAAGCGCCTGTCTGGTCTTGGGCCGCTTTGACTGCTATATTGTTATCAGGATCTGCATCCTGAAGATGCTCACACTGTTAGCAGTGTGACACAGCACAAAGTCGTTGGCTTCATCACCTACCCCAGCAGGCCACGGGCATCCCATTTGTCTGCTACCTGCCGAAGCCAGCACCAACAGGGTGACATGAAAAGCTGTAAAAGATGCATCATGAATTACCAAGAATGATTACTCTAGAACATTGAAACTGCATTATTGCTATAAAGAATGGAAAGAAGGAAAAAAAAGCGCTTTATAGTGTATATGTGAAATATTCATCTGCAAAATTACTATGGAAAATGCAGTAAAAAAGAAGGTACTTAGGCTGGTTTCACACTAGCGTTTTATCGTGCAGCACATTGTGCGCTATCGGGTGCAAACGCAATGGTCCCCTATCTTTAAAATGGCGAGCGCAGTGTCTAGCGATTGCATGCGGTCATCAGCATTTTTGTGCGCTGCGCATTTTCCAGGTGTGCGCCCAGACGCGCCAGACGCTACATGTTGCATTTTTTGTTCCGCCCAACCTCATTAGAAAAATCGCATGTGCGCACGGAATGCGCCAAAAAAATAACATTACAGTCTATGGGGTCGCTGGCGTGCGCATGGTCGTGCGCTCATCAGCACTTTTAGCTTTTAGCGCACATGCGATTTTAGAGTAAACAATGTCTAGACACTGGTTTAAACCACCCCCTACACAAGCAACATTGTTTGGGAAGAGTGTAGATAAAAGGTGTCTGCACGGTCAGACCACTTACTCTACAGAGAGCCTGGAAGAGACCAGACAGCCTGAGTATTGTGAGTATTCTTCAACATAATGTCTGCCTGTCCTTTCAAATTTATTATGTACTAAAAATTTTTTTGTTTAAATTCCAGCATGTCTTCTGGATAGTAATATTCTCCATCCCAGCAAGAACTGGCCCAAGCAGAGCATGAGGTGAGGATCTTGCTGCCTTTGGGTAAGTATAGCTGCTGCCTCTACAAATGTGTAATATATTTTTTTCTTTACAGACATTGTCATCGGACCCGGCAAGTGAGGCGGAACAGCGGGAGCAGCCTACCCAAGTCCCGGCGAGGAGACGTAATGTAAGTATACAGTCTTTCAATGTCCACTACTTCTCCTCTGAGGAGCACCACCACCACTTCTCCTCTGAGGAGCACTGCCACCACTTCTCCTCCGAGGAGCACCGACACCACTTCTCCTCCGAGGAGAACCGACCCCACTTCTCCTTCTAGGACCACTGCCACTTCTAGGAGCACCGCCACCACCGAGCATCAGAGGGGTGACCCACATTCCCTCTTTTACCCATCAAGGTCACGGTCCAGCAGCTCAAGGCGGTCGAGCAATGTAAAGGCGGTCACACGGTGGAAGGCGGTCCAGGCAGGAGACTCCAGCCACAAAGAAGCAAAAAAAACAAAAAGACTTTGTCCCTCCCCCCTCTCCTCCTAATGTGTCTCAACATGCCTCCAGTTCCATCTCTGAGCTCCCTTCCCCCAGTACTTTCGTTGCCCCTTTCCCTAGAACCCCTTCCTCAACTTCCAGCCGTTCTTCGTCACTCCACACCCCCAAAGTATCCCAATCTTCCCCCAAACGTCATTCACAATAAAAAATTTGATTTTTTTTGTTTAAAAATAAATGTGCAATTCTGCTTTCACAAAATATGGTTTCATTAATGTGTCTTTCGCCGCCAACACACACTGCGCCATACACTTTGCGTTTTTGACACCACATAGCTCCATTACTGACACATGTTTCTTGCGTCAGTCTTGGAGAGGTGTGTAGTAAAAAACATAATTGTATGACTTGTATTTTCACCACCAGTCTCTTCAGTCTGCTAATATTGCACAGAATGAATAGAGCAGGGTTCCCCTACTCCAGTCCTAAAGACCCACCAACAGATCATGTTTTCAGGATTTCCTTTGTATTGCTCAGGTGATAATTGCTTTACCTGTGCAATACAAAGGAAATCCTGAAAACATGATCTGTTGGTGGGGCTTGAGGACTGGAGTTGGGGAACCCTGCTCTATTCTGTCTGTGCAATATTAGCAGATTGAAGAGACTGATGGTGAAAATACAAGTCATAGATTAGCGTTCTTGACACCACATAGCTCCATCACTGACACATGTTTCTTGTGTCAGTCTTGTAGATATTTGTAGACAAAAGCACAAATGTATGACTTGTATTTTCACCACCACCATTGCTTCACCTGTGCAATACAAAGGAAATCCTGAAAACATGATTTGTTGGTGGGGCTTGAGTACTGGAGTTGGGGAACCCTGGAATAGAGGATGGTGTTGAGTGCAAGGTATATCTATTGTTACCTTGCCAGGTATCATAAAAAGTTAATTGACTATGGTGTTTTTTTACAATCATCATTTAACTATTTGTGAGACAAGGCAAGGGGATTCTAGATATACCTTGTAATTAACCACATCCTCTATTCAGTGTGTGTTGAATAAACTGATGACATGATGGGGAAAATACACATTATATGTACAATACCCTGGCCTTGTATCATAACTATGACACCTGGGCAGGTGGATACACATGAATTTTAACCTGCAGCGTCGCTTCAGTCTGCATATGTTTCAAGCAGACTGTAGCAATGCTGCAGTTTAACTCATGTGTATTCTCCTGCTCATGTGTGATATCTTTCTGAAGTCAGGATGCGTTAGTTTGGGCGTCCTCACTTTAGGATGACACCATGCCTGGGTATTGTAGAAGTTGTATAAACTTTATTATGTCTCCAGTCTGCGTTCAAACTCAAGCCACAGTGATGACACTACAAATAATATTTATAGTCACAGGGTCATTTGTCATAAAGAGTGACGGATGCTAGTGCATCCCCAAAACACTATTTGTAACATCAGGTCATGTGACACAAATATTAGTTGTATTATCTCCACCATCACTGAAAAATGAACACAAACTGTAGAGATGATAAAGGTCATACAACTTGTGTGTGTGTGTGTGTGTGTATGTATAGTCACCTGGTCAGGAGTAGAGTTGAGCGAAACGGGTCGAAAAATTTCAAAAGTCGCCGACTTTTGGCAAAGTCGGGTTTCATGAAAGGAAACCCGACCCTAGGATGAGGTCGGCCACGAGGTCGGCGACTTACGCGCCAAAGTTGCGTTTCAAAAGTTTGTTTTGCGCTCTTTTTCAGCCAATCAGGATCCACGGACACTGTGGGCAACGTGATGACATAGGCAGGGGTCACCACCATCTTTCAGAAGGGCATGCAAGTGATTGGCTTGCTTTGGGGGGCGTCACAGGGGGTATAAAAGGGTGTGCACGCCGACCGCCATGTTACTCATGCTGATCTCAGAATAGGGAGAGCTGCTGCTGCTGCTGATTTTGTAGGGAGAGCGTTAGGCAGGGAAGAAGACACCAAAAACTGCTTCTGCTGCTAGCGATTTTGCCTGTACAACACACCAGTCACTGTGTGTGCAGTGCAAGGGGAGGCTATATAGTGGTGTATCAGTGGTGTTGGTTGTTGGGCTGCCTTCTAAGGCTTCCTGACATTCCTGCATTGCTGTTTACCCACTGCTCCGCAAACTGCTTTTTTAAAAGCAATCCCAATTTTTTTTTTTGTCCTGCTGAGAAGAAAAAAAAACTGCTTCTGCTGCTAGCGATTTTGCCTGTACAACACATCAGTCACTGTGTGTGCGCAGTGCAAGGGGAGGCTATATAGTGGTGTATCAGTGGTGTTGGTTGTTGGGCTGCCTTCTAAGGCTTCCTGACATTCCTGCATTGCTGTTTACCCACTGCTCCGCAAACTGCTTTTTTAAAAGCAATCCCAATTTTTTTTTTTGTCCTGCTGAGAAGAAAAAAAAACTGCTTCTGCTGCTAGCGATTTTGCCTGTACAACACATCAGTCACTGTGTGTGCAGTGCAAGGGGAGGCTATATAGTGGTGTATCAGTGGTGTTGGTTGTTGGGCTGCCTTCTAAGGCTTCCTGACATTCCTGCATTGCTGTTTACCCAATGCTCCGCAAACTGATTTTTTAAAAGCAATCCCAATTTTTTTTTTGTGTCCTGCTGAGGTACTGAGCGTGCATTTTTTCACACCATACAGCGGTGTACGCTCCTCACACAGTACCGTGTAACGGCTGTTATCACAGCCACAGTGAAGCTATCAGTGTGTCACTCTGTGAGAATAAAACGAGGACATGTTCCGTTCTTACAGACCTGCACTCTAGGGAGATTCCTATTCTGCCCAATTCTACATACACCTTGTAGTTTGTGATACACTAGCCTATTTCTGCCTGTGACATAGCACTGTGAAATTCAGTGGGCCTCACACAATCCATAAGTGTCCAGTGTCCACAAGTGTGTGCAGAAATTCAAAATCTCCCTTATCCTCTAGTCACTTTGGTCACAGCTGTGCCATCGAGCCTGTGACAGAGCGCTCAGATATCAGTGGGCCTCACACAATCCAAAAGTGTCCAGTGTACACAAGTGTCTGCTGAAATTCAAAATCTCCCTTATCCTCTAGTCACTTTTGTCACAGCTGTGCCATCGAGCCTGTGACATAGCGCTCAGATATCAGTGGGCCTCACACAATCCAAAAGTGTCCAGTGTCCACAAGTGTCTGCTGAAATTCAAAATCTCCCTTATCCTCTCGTCACTTTTGTCACAGCTGTGCCATTGAGCCTGTCACATAGCGCTCAGATATTCATTGGGCCTCACACAATCCAAAAGTGTCCAGTGTCCACAAGTGTCTGCTGAAATTCAAAATCTCCCTTATCCTCTAGTCACTTTTGTCACAGCTGTGCCATCGAGCCTGTGACATAGCGCTCAGATATCAGTGGGCCTCACACAATCCAAAAGTGTCCAGTGTCCACAAGTGTCTGCAGAAATTCAAAATCTCCCTTATCCTCTCGTCACTTTTGTCACAGCTGTGCCATCGAGCCTGTGACATAGCGCTCAGATATCAGTGGGCCTCACACAATCCAAAAGTGTCCAGTGTCCACAAGTGTCTGCTGAAATTCAAAATCTCCCTTATCCTCTCGTCACTTTTGTCACAGCTGTGCCATTGAGCCTGTCACATAGCGCTCAGATATTCATTGGGCCTCACACAATCCAAAAGTGTCCAGTGTCCACAAGTGTCTGCTGAAATTCAAAATCTCCCTTATCCTCTAGTCACTTTTGTCACAGCTGTGCCATCGAGCCTGTGACATAGCGCTCAGATATCAGTGGGCCTCACACAATCCAAAAGTGTCCAGTGTCCACAAGTGTCTGCAGAAATTCAAAATCTCCCTTATCCTCTCGTCACTTTTGTCACAGCTGTGCCATCGAGCCTGTCACATAGCGCTCAGATATTCATTGGGCCTCACACAATCCAAAAGTGTCCAGTGTCCACAAGTGTCTGCTGAAATTCAAAATCTCACTTATCCTCTAGTCACTTTGGTCACAACTGTGCCATCGAGCCTGTCACATAGCGCTCAGATATTCATTGGGCCTCACACAATCCAAAAGTGTCCAGTGTCCACAAGTGTCTGCTGAAATTCAAAATCTCCCTTATCCTCTAGTCACTTTTGTCACAGCTGTGCCATCGAGCCTGTGACATAGCGCTCAGATATCAGTGGGCCTCACACAATCCAAAAGTGTCCAGTGTCCACAAGTGTCTGCTGAAATTCAAAATCTCCCTTATCCTCTAGTCACTTTTGTCACAGCTGTGCCATCGAGCCTGTGACATAGCGCTCAGATATCAGTGGGCCTCACACAATCCAAAAGTGTCCAGTGTCCACAAGTGTCTGCTGAAATTCAAAATCTCCCTTATCCTCTAGTCACTTTGGTCACAGCTGTGCCATCGAGCCTGTTACATAGCACTCAGATATCAGTGGGCCTCACACAATCCAAAAGTGTCCAGTGTCCACAAGTGTCTGCAGAAATTCAAAATCTCCCTTATCCTCTCGTCACTTTTGTCACAGCTGTGCCATCGAGCCTGTCACATAGTGCTCAGATATTCATTGGGCCTCACACAATCCAAAAGTGTCCAGTGTCCACAAGTGTCTGCTGAAATTCAAAATCTCACTTATCCTCTAGTCACTTTTGTCACAGCTGTGCCATCGAGCCTGTGACATAGTGCTCAGATATCAGTGGGCCTCACACAATCCAAAAGTGTCCAGTGTCCACAAGTGTGTGCAGAAATTCAAAATCTCCCTTATCCTCTAGTCACTTTGGTCACAGCTGTGCCATCGAGCCTGTGATAGAGCGCTCAGATATCAGTGGGCCTCACACAATCCAAAAGTGTCCAGTGTCCACAAGTGTCTGCTGAAATTCAAAATCTCCCTTATCCTCTAGTCACTTTTGTCACAGCTGTGCCATCGAGCCTGTGACATAGCGCTCAGATATCAGTGGGCCTCACACAATCCAAAAGTGTCCAGTGTCCACAAGTGTCTGATGAAATTCAAAATTTCCCTTATCCTCTAGTCACTTTGGTCACAGCTGTGCCATCGAGCCTGTGACAGAGCGCTCAGATATTCAGTGGGCCTCACACAATCCAAAAGTGTCCAGTGTCCACAAGTGTCTGCAGAAATTCAAAATCTCCCCTGTCCTATAGACACCTTGTACCTTGTTTTACATTACTATATAGTTTGTTGGATTTTGTCTACATTTCTACCAAAAATGAGGAAGGCTGGTGGAAGAGGCCGTGGAATTGGGCGGGGGTTGGCAGCTGGTAATGATGGTGTTGGTGGTGGATCTGATGGTAGTGGCAAGAGCAAAATAGGACCGAATGCAGGAGGTGTTGAGCCTGCGTCATCGTCTGGCTACATAAGGCCTCGAACGCTTAGTTTTCTAGGAGTTGGCAAACTGCTTTTAAAGCCAGAGCATCAGGAAAAAGTTTTGTCTTACATTGCTGATTGCAGCTCTATCGCCTCCTCTTCTTCAGTTGTAAAAAGTAAAAGCACTGAGTCGTCATTGGAGGCTCATGTTCATGAACCACACCTTTCCTTGTGTCCTCCACCCCAACCAAGATTGAAGGATGACGCAGGCCATACTACTGATTACTCCATGGAGCTGTTTTCACATACCATGCCTGGATTATCAAGTGAAATGGTAAATTACCCAGGCCAAGATGAATCTGACATGGAGTGCACTGATGCACAGCCGCTGATGGATGATTCTGCTGGTACATTCACTCAGAGCACTACATTGTCCTCGCAGTGTACAGAGCCAGATTCTGACCCTGATGAGACTCAGGTGCCCCTTCCCGCACACTATACCACCATACACGGTGACACAGAGGAAGGTGCACATGACATAGAAGAGGAGGTGATGGATGACCCAGTTGTTGACCCAGATTGGCATCCATTGGGGGAAGAGGGTGCTGCTTCCAATAGCTCAGATGAGGAGGAGCATCCACAGCAGACATCGCAACAGCTGTTATCTGGCAGGCCCGGAGCACTCCAAAGACAGGTTCCAAACATCAAAAGAGTTGCTGGACAGCTTGTCCAGAGGGTCAAAAGATCACAGTGTGCTAGGCCGCAAAATGTCTGCCAAAGTAGGAAGAGTGCAGTGTGGCACTTTTTTGAACAAAATCCTCATGATAGGGCCAAGGTTATCTGTAAGAAGTGCGCAAAGACCTTTAGCCGAGGGAAAAATCTGAAAAATTTGAATACCAGTTGCATGCTAAGACATTTAACCAGCATGCACTTGCAAGCGTGGACACAACACCAAACCTCAAGTGCCACATGTGCAACTGATCACAACGAAGGTCGTCAGCAACGCTACATTGTTTCCCCCACTGTAAGCCCACCGGTTAGCACAGCAGCAAATGTTGAGGTGTCGTTGCAAGGCCACAGCAGTCAGGGAATCCCACTGTTATATCAACGAAATACTGAATCTAGGCCATCAGAAAGAACACCAACTCCATCACCATCATCAACCCTCTCTCAGTCCGCCCTGTCCACCGCTACTTCCACCATATGCAGCTCTCAAGTCCAGCTCACTCTCCCAGACAATATGAGTAGGTCAAGAAAGTACTCATTCTCTCATCCGCGTACACTGGGTTTGAACGCCCACATTGCCAAACTAATCTCGCTTGAGATGATGCCCTTTCGGTTGGTGGAAAGCGCAGCTTTCCGCGAACTCATGGCCTATGCAGTGCCACGCTATGACCTACCCAGTCGCCACTTCTTCTCTCGCAAAGCCATCCCAGCCCTCCACCATCATGTGAAAGACCGCATTGTCCATGCACACAAGCAGTCAGTGAGCGGAAAGGTGCACCTCACAACTGATGCATGGTCCAGTCGGCATGGCCAGGGCCGTTACGTGTCCATCACTGCGCACTGGGTTAATGTGGTGGATGCAGGGTCCACAGGGGACAGCAGTGGTGGGACAGTTTTTGCCTAGCCCACGGTATAGGAAACAGTTGGCTGTAGGCGTTCGACCCTCCTCCTCCTCCTCCAGAAGCGAAAGCTCGTCCACAGAGCGCAGTCGTACGAGCACTCCATCTGCAGCTGCCACTGTTGCACACGAGGTGTCCCCCTATCGAGCAGCTAGTGGAAAGCGTCAGCAGGCAGTGTTGCAGATGATGTGTTTGGGCGACAGACACACCGCCGAGGTGCTGGCCGAGTACTTTTAGCGACAAACTGAGTCATGGCTGGGCAGTGTACATCTTGAGGCAGGCAAGGTAGTGAGTGATAACGGGCGTAATTTTGTGGCAGCCATAGCCCTTTCAAAACTCAGCCACATACCTTGCTTGGCTCACACCTTGAACCTGGTGGTGCAGTGCTTCCTCAAAAATTATCCGGAGTTAACAGCCCTGCTCCAGAAGGTGCGAAGACTGTGCGCGCACATCCGCCGGTCGCCTGTACACTCCGTTCGTATGCAGAAGCTGCAGCGATTGCTCCACCTTCCCAACCACCGCCTCATTATCGACATTGCAACAAGGTGGAACTCCACCCTGCACATGGTGGAGCGGCTGTGCAAGCAGAGGCAGGCCATAATGCATTTGTGGGAGGATACACGTCCAGGCACTTTGAGAGCAGACATGGAGTTGACCGGTGTGCAGTGGTCGAAGCTGAAAGACCTCTGTAAAGTCCTTCAGTGTTTTGAGGAATGCACACGGCTGGTAAGTGCAGACGACGCCATCCTAAGCATGAGCATCCCACTTATGCGTCTGCTCATGCAAACTTTGACGCACCTTAAGGAGCAGGCTTCTGCAGCCAATGTTGATGAGGAGGAAGAGGAGGAGGGAATCCTTGATGACATTCAGCCATTGTCTGCTCAGGGACCTCTCCTGGACGAGGTGGAGGAAGAAGAGGAGGAGGAGGAGGATGATGGGGATGATTACTTAGGGGAGGAGGATGCATCTCGTGGGGCAAGTGAAAATGTTGGCGTGGCAAGGTCTGGTACAGGGTTTGTGCGTGACTGGAGGGATGTGGATTTGCCAGAAAGTGCTCCTCCAACCAGCACTCGCAGTGCATCATTGACACCGGGAACATTGGCCCACATGTCAGATTATGCCTTGCAGATCCTAAAAAGGGACCCCCGCATTGCCAAAATGATGAACGATGACGACTACTGGTTGGCCAGCATCCTGGATCCACGCTATAAAGGCAAATTACAAAACATCATCCCACAGGAGAACCTTGACCTAATATTGGCTAATAAACAAGCAACTCTGGTAAATCGGTTGCTTGAGGCATTCCCAGCACACAGCAGCGGTGATGGTTCTCACACGAGCTGTACGGGCCGGGGGCAGCTTGGCAGATGTGTTCGTGGTGCACACAGCAGAAGTGGCGTTGGAGACAGGGGTTTCATGACAATGTTGTGGACTGATTTTTCAAGTACCGCTCACACAACTGGTAATACTGCATCGATGGAAAGTGACAGGAGACAGCAGTTGTCAACTATGGTTACAAACTACTTTTCCTCCCATATCGATGTTCTCCCACACAGGTCATTCCCCTTTGACTATTGGGCCGCTAAACTGGACACCTGGCCTGAATTGGCACAATATGCCTTACAGGAGCTCGCTTGCCCAGCTGCAAGTGTGCTATCGGAAAGAGTCTTCAGTGCAGCTGGATCAATCCTGACAGAAAAAAGGACCCGTCTGTCAACCCAAAATTAAAATGAACCACGCATGGGTTTCCAAGGATTTTGTCCCATCTTCCCCTGATGACACATAGGGTGACAGAAAAATGGCTTGCTTTGGTCCACCTCTTCCTGGGACTTGACCTATTTCGCCTTTTGCATCAGCTGAATGTCCAACATCAACATATGCCACTTTCTAAAACTCCCTAACTGTGCTGCCTCCCCCCCCCATGGCCAGGGTCACCACCTAGCGCACGACACCGTGCGAGTGCCGTTGCCCTGGACAGGTGGGTAGGCCGACTCTTGGGCGCGGGCACTGGCACGAGTGGGCCCCCCTTGCTTGGGCAGGGCCCCAGCATTTGCAATCTTTACCTCTCCCTGCTCCTCCGCTGTGTAGTCTGGGCCGTCAAATCCATACTGTGCCTGACACCGTCTGAGCCTGCCTCCTGATGTATAGACATATTTTGAATGTGTACGCTATCCATACATGTTATCTGGGGATACGGTACCCTTTCTAACCTTTGTGCAATCACGTGCAATCCATACTGGGCCTAACACTGTCTGAGCCTGCCTCCTGATGTATAGACATATATTTTGAATGTGTACGCTATCCATACATGTTATCTGGGGATACGGTACCCTTTCTAACCTTTGTGCAATCACGTGCAATCCATACTGGGCCTAACACCGTCTGAGCCTGCCTCCTGATGTATAGACATATATTTTGAATGTGTACGCTATCCATACATGTTATCCGGGGATACGGTACCCTTTCTAACCTTTGTGCAATCACGTGCAATCCATACTGGGCCTAACACCGTCTGAGCCTGCCTCCTGATGTATAGACATATATTTTGAATGTGTACGCTATCCATACATGTTATCCGGGGATACGGTATCCTTTCTAACCTTTATGCAATCACGTGCAATCCATACTGGGCCTAACACCGTCTGAGCCTGCCTCCTGATGTATAGACATATATTTTGAATGTGTACGCTATCCATACATGTTATCTGGGGATACGGTACCCTTTCTAACCTTTGTGCAATCACGTGCAATCCATACTGGGCCTAACACCGTCTGAGCCTGCCTCCTGATGTATAGACATATATTTTGAATGTGTACGCTATCCATACATGTTATCCGGGGATACGGTACCCTTTCTAACCTTTGTGCAATCACGTGCAATTCATACTGGGCCTAACACCGTCTGAGCCTGCCTCCTGATGTATTGACATATATTTTGAATGTGTACGCTATCCATACATGTTATCTGGGGACACGGTACCCTTTCTCACCTTTGTGCAATCACGTGTAATCCATACTGGGCGTGAGAACGGTTGGCGAGCTGTTAAGCAAGCTACAGCACCTGTGGTTTGCACACGTAAGTTTTTCATTTTTTCAGGAATGACGGTTAGGCCTAATTCCGGAACTGCGGTTGACCTGCACTTACTGGGAAATCATTGTTCGCGGGTAATAATTGTATTCAGTGATCCCCATCACTAACGTTGTTCAGCGGGTTATCTGCACCTGTAAGCGACAAACGCTGGCCTTTTCAGTGTAGCGCACATGAAGCCACGGACATGTAAGGGCATGACACACCAGTTATTGGCCAATCTCATGTGCCAGAGCCTCACGTGTCCCTCTAGTAAGCCGGACTCGGACCGCGGGGCATGACGGAGTCTCGTTCGTTAACGGAATTAAGCTTGCAATGTGTGCATCTGTTCTGTAGCTGGCATGGTTGAGGTTTCCCAGGTGGAGTCGAATTTAACCGTAGGCTCCACTCCTGGTGGTGCCCTTCTGGACATTCCTTTAAGGTTCAGCTTTGCAACCATACTGCCCACGTAAAACAAACACTTTGCCTTCATGAACGCTGTTTGGAGGGTCATGACTCGTGGGAATAACGCCGCCCAATCAGTTAACCTGCTAGAGAGATCGTTCGTTGCTCCCAAGCATGACATCACACTCCCTAGGAAGAAGGTAATGCCACTGTGGCGACCGTACTCCTGGGGGCGACACAAGTGCACTGATGCCCAGCCACTGCTCGATGAATCTGCTGGTACATTGACCCAGACCACTACATTCCCCTCGCACGCTACACGACCTGAATCTGACCCTGATGAAACTCAGGTTACCCTTCCCATATACAGTTCCATCTTACACGGTGACAAAGAGGAAGCTGCAGATGAAAGTGCAGTTTCGGCCCACCCGCATCAGACACACCACCGTACTATCAGGGGCCCTGTGCCAGTGCCGTCGCCAACGAGTGGGCCCCCCCTGCTTGCTCAGGATCACAGCACTTGCAAAGTTGAAATACTGTGCAGTGAGATGGAAGATGGGGACGACGAGGAGTCCAGACAAGTACAGGGATTCCCTAGCGAGGAGACTTATTTGATTGTTTTCAATGTTGGGACAGCAATTTTTGGGGAGCACTATACTCTGGAGAATGATAGATGGGGCCCACCATACACTGGAACATTCCAAAGGTGGACATCAGACACTGGAGCAGCATTTACAGGGCCCATTATACACTAGAGCATTAGAAATGGGGCCCATTATGTTTGGAGCATTATTTGGGCCCATAAGACAGTGGAGCTTCATCCATGGGGACCAACATATACTGTAGCATTATGTGGAGCTCATCATATACTGTTTCAAACATTATATGGGACCAATGATTCTGTATGGAGAAATAGATGGGCCTCGTCATGAGATGTAAAAAGTGAAGTATTTTTCATTGTACTATACCGCTATTTCTCTGCCGTATCGGAGCATGATGAGTTGTGGTATGTGTTAAAGGGGCGCTCTTTCGCCCAGGGCACATGAAAACCTGCAGCCAGCCCTCCCCCCCACAACTTTAGCCAAATAACCCCCATTTTTCAGTGCGTAACTTGTATTATGAAGTTAATTAAGGTTGACAAGCTTAAGTAAGAAGAATTGATGCTTTTGGCATTCAAATGGGCACTGTAGGTGTGTTTCCTGTCCTCCTCTCACTGCCGACTTTTATTCCCCATTGACTTACATTGGGTTTCGTGTTTCGGGACGACCCCGACTTTTCTCTATAATCGGACGATCTTGCTCGACCCGACTTTTGGAAAAGTCGGGTTTCACGAAACGAAACTCGACCCTAAAAAACCAAAAGTCGCTCAACTCTAGTCAGGAGTACTAGTAAATTCATGATGCACAAAACATAGCATCATGAATTCACTGGTACACCTGGCCAGTTGATTATTGTATTGGAGTGTAAAAAGACAGAGTGCACTCGGTACAGGTATCAACACAGGTTTTTATTATTAACATACACACAAGAAAACATTTTTACACCATTTGATCTTGCCATTCCACCCGTCCTACATCTGAGTTGAAGTAGGCCGCAAATTGGTCCCTTATTTGGCCAACTTCAACGGATGACCTGAGAGGGTGCTGAGTAAATTCAGGCAATGGGTTAGGATATGCATCATCGAGTTCAAAGTTTGGGTGCTCTCTAGCCATCACAAAATTGTGTAGAACCACACAGGCCTTCACCACCTCATCCACTTTTTCCAGTTTCAGATTAATGGCTGTGCCGAGAATGCGCCATCTGGAGACAAGTATACCAAAGGCACACTCTACAGTTCTTCTAGCCCTCGTTAGCCTGTAATTAAAATTTTTTTTGGTGTGGTCAAAGTCCTGGCTGGAGTAGGGTTTGAGCAGGTTTTGGCACATCTGGAATGCCTCATCCCCAACCATTACAAATGGCTATGGCGGACCTTCGGTGTTGGGAAGAGGCCGTGGCATGGGGAAATTGAACTGGATGCCATACAACCTCCGGCCGATGTCCGAGTTCTTAAAAGCCTGGGAGTCATTCCCACGGCCAAATGCCCCAATGTGCACTGCAACAAACATACAGTCTGCATCCGAAATGGCCATGAGTACTGTAGAAAAGTACTTTTTGTAGTTATAGTACTCAGATCCAGTTCTTTTTGGTTTGATAATCCTGATGTGTTTCCCAACAACCGCTCCCAAACAGTTGGGAAAATTGCAGACTGTCCAGAATTTTTCTGCTATTTCCATCCACTTTTCGTCAGTGGGCAGGGGCATAAATTCAGGACAGAGAACGTTCCACAAAGCCCGGCAGGTGTCCGCAACAATTCCAGACAAGGTGGATATTCCAATCCGGTACTGGAAGTGGAGTGAAGAGAGGGTCTCTCCAGTAGCCAGGAATCTGGGAAACCAAGAAAATACAAAAATTTATATTTATGTATATGGATTTTGTAAACACACACACACAAAAAAATACATGGCATAAAAATAAATCCGCATCCTTTTGTTTACTACATGGCAGAACAATAATTCTGCCAGATTTGGAATAGTGCATGACACACAAAGAAAATTATGCAGGCATTGGTTTTGCAATACTACATACCGTAATGTGACCAGGAGCCATTTCTCTGGAGGAATCGCACGATGGAGCTGTGTGTCCTGTCTCCGGATGCCTTCTTGGACACGAGCAAGTAAATCACTGAAGCTTTGTTGGGACATCTGGGTATAATCAGTAAATTTATCCGGGTTTGCCTGGAGCTTGCTGTAGAGGGTGTGGTACGCTCCACGGCTCTCCCAGAGTTCAATAATCGGATGTATCCACAGAAACCACCAATGCCGTCTTCGCTGTCTCTCTCTCTCCCTTTGTTGATGGCAAGCAACTGCATAAGCCTGAGCCATCCTGATCAGGGGTGGATTAAGAGTAGCCAGGGCCCCGGGCTGTTCAGACTCTGTGGGCCCCCGGTCATGTGACGGGGTCGGGAAGTCACTAGTTTTCATGATGCATACAGTGCGTCAAGGGGCGGGAAGGGGTTAAATACTGAGGTAAAAAAATCAGCAAATACACAACTTGTGCACGAGGCCTCACAAATACTGAGGTAAAAAACACCAAATACTCAGTGTGTCCATGAGGCCTCACAAATACTGAGCAAAAAAACTCACTAAATACTCAGCGTGTGCATGAGGCCTTATAAATACTGAAGTAAAAGCTCACCAAACACTCAGCGTGTGCAAGAGGCCTTACAAATACTGGAAGGCTTCCACCCAACATCTAGTCCTGACTCACCTGTACCTCACATCGAAACCAGCTAATAGTCTGCAATCACCTGCTGACCTGGACCCATGACCTGTCAGACAAGTTAGTTCACATGAGTCACACAGAGACTTCTGCTTCATGAACTTCCCCAGATAGAAGAAGCAGCCTCCGATGTGCAGCCTGTGGCCGGATACACAGGGAAGAGATGCTCCTCATCACAGGCTGTGCCCAACATGGCAGCAGAGGGGTTAATGCCACAGAAAAGTCACGGTCTCCTCACACACTGGACACGATGCTGCATCTGACGATGAACAAGCGCACAATGCGCAATGTTAGTCATGTCCCAGATGTTCAGCATGTGGAGGACCAAGGGGGGACAAAAAAGACCCCGGGATTGGAACAGGAGCATGGGAAAGTGGACAGCGGTCAGAGGGGCAGGGTTTACAAAGGGGTCAGAGTAAGTAAATATATATATATATATATATATATATATACACACACACACACACATATTACTACATGCGGGCAGCGCACACATGCACAATCCTCAGGTTGTATAACTTTCAACTGGTCAAAACATTTCTTTCAGTAGGCCAAGAAAGAAATGTGGCAGGAATAAAGTACACCTCATAGCAACTTATGTGTGAGGCAGAGGTGACAAGACCCGCCATCTCGTGCCCACCTTACTATAGTTGCCCACTGCCCACATATAACAAAGTTGATGGAAACAGACGACTTCCACTATGATGATTGATTACCGGCCGTCTGTGTATGGACACCTTCCCAGAGAAAGGGTTAAATCCTGGCTACAATGTAACAATGTTACGACCCCTCAGTGTCACCGGCTACTACTGACCCAGGACCTCCCCACCACCCACAATGGAGATGACTGGACTCCCTGTATAATGCTATTCCACACTCAGGTACCTCCATAACTTGGCTGAGATACACCCTAGAAGAGTAGTATTGCAAGAAGTATCCCAGCCTGAAGTGAGTGAACTTGCAGCTACTGCCCACTGAGCAGCACGGAGCAGACAGGTCTTACCTGCACCCCCGGCAGGCCGGGCGGCCCCAGGGACTGACTCATCCTGCTGTACGCCGGATCCCTCTGCACAGCCCTGGCCTTGCGCTTCACACAGAGGCGGGGGATCCCTCCTGCACGCCTGGGCGCCCCTCTCCGTGCCAGTCTGGGAGCAGCAGAGATTTCAGGGGGCAGAGAGTTTGGCAGCAGGAAGAGATTTGCTGTATTACTGAGCTTGTGATGATGATTTCCGGCTGCGGAGGGGACATGTATGACAGCTAGTCCGCTCGCTGTCATCACTGCGCTGCTGCTCGATCACACAAAAACTAGACCAGGAAACAAGGAGAGAGGCTATGTGCACACGTGCGGATTTTTCGAGGAATTTTCCACGGCAATTCCGCAACTCCCTGCTGCGGGAAATACGCAAAAAATTTGCATGCTGATTGACAGGTTGGTCACACTCGTCAAACATAGTGTTTGACGAGTGTGACCAGCTTTTTTACTATTGAGGCTGCCTATGCGGCATCGGTAGTAAAAGATATATAATGTTAAAAATAATAATAAAAAAAATCGTGATATTCTCACCTTCCGGTGTCCCCCGCAGCGTTCCCGATCATCGCAATGCTCCCAGCAGCTCCCGGTCCCAGTGAGGCCTTGCGCGACAATGACCTCTGATGACATAGCATCACGCGAGACCACTACGTCATCACAAGTCATTGTCGCGCAAGACATCACTGGGAACGGGAGCATCGCTGAGGCCTGGGGACGCCGGTAGGTGAGAATATCAACAATTTTTTATTTTAATTCTTTTTTTTACCAGGGATATGGTACCCAGTGCCTGGAGGACAGTCTCCTCTCCTCCAGACCCTGGGTACCATCCGTACATTTTCCGCAAAAAGAATGAGCCTGCTGCGTATTTTTCAGCGATGCGATTTAGCAGCAGAAAAATACGCAGCATTAGCACAGCATATGCGGAATGCCATTGAATACAATGGCTTGCTTATTTTATGCGTTTATGCGAAAAAATGCGGCAAAAACGCATAAAATACGTGTGAATTTTGGATGTGTGCACACAGCCTAAAGAAACATTAGGCAGCTACTCCCCGCCTGCTCAATGCCTCTTCCCCTCTCATAGCTCCTCCTGGTAACTGCCTGCACCCATGGCCCTGCTGTTATGTGCCGGGGGTTACATGGGGGGACATAGGACATCCATTATACTTTGTACACTCCAGCTGACTTTACATCTTGTACACACGCGGCTCCTCTCCGTACACCTCGTACACACGCGGCTCCTCTCCGTTCACCTTGTACACACGCAGCTCCCCTCCGTACACCATGTACACACGCGGCTCCTCTCTGTACACCTTGCGCACACACGGCTCCCTCTGTACACCTCGTACACATGCGGCTCCGCTCCATACACCTTGTACACACGTGGCTCCTCTCCGTACACTTCGTACACATACGGCTCCGCTCCATACACCTCGCACACATACGGCTCTGCTACGTCCAAAATTGTGCACACATAGCTTCTGCTACAGCCACCCTGTAAACCTCTCCTGACCTCACACAGAAACTTCCCTCATCCAGCACCATGATGACGATCAGCACAGCAGAGTTCTGCACACAATGAGGCCCCTGACGTTGTGACCCCTGACTCCTCCCCTCCTGTTACCTCATCACAGGTCCTGTGTTTACAGAAGAAAACAGCCTGCGCCCCTGCCTGTCATCATGGTGTGGTCATTGAGGTCCCGGTCCGGTGGGGCTGAGAGTGGGGAGCTGGACAGAGATGGAGGGAGAGAGGAGGATGGCACCTGATGCTGGAGGAGGGAGAGATGGAGAGAGCGAGAGGGGGAGGAGACAGCACAGGCATCGGGAGCGGAGGAGCCGGCTGTGTGGAGCAGCTGAGAGGAGGGGGCAGCTGGGACAGAGGAGGGACCCGAGCAACCTCCACAGCTGGACGGACATCTCCAGAATCCAGGCCAGTGGCGGATTATAATTGGGCAATTGATCCTGGGCTGGTGGGCCCCCCCCCACACCACTGGGCCCTGGACTACAGCCCAGATTGACCTCATTATAATCCGCCACTGATTCTGATGTCCAGATCCAAGTTGAAGTGAAAACTCTTCCAGTGCAGATCCATGTTCACAAAGGAAAATGTAAGCAAATGTGAAGAATTCAGCTGTAAACAGGGTCTATATAAAGAATTCCCATAACACACGCCCACTGCTGTCCCATTGGTGGAGTCTGTTGCAAGAATTTTTCAAGGATTTTCCTTCTGCGAAATGGGACACCTAGGACAACCCATGCGCATAAAAAATGCAAACGCATGGAAAACGCTTGAAAACGCATACAAACGCTGCATTTTTTAAACGTAATGCGCACGATGATGAGATGAAAAATCGCAGTGTTTACAAGCATTTGCATGCGTTTTTTGCATGCATTTCACGTGCGCTCGAAACGCTGCGCAAAACGGCACAAGTGTGAAACTAGCCTTAGCGCATAGATTGGCCAATATATGTAATGCCCAACTGCAATGTCAAGGTGTCCTTCACAGTTGGATCCCTTTCCTGATACGTCACCTCTCCTTGGCAAAAGATCAAAATCTCTAATGGGGCCCCCAATTATGGCAAGTTATATTAGTAATATTTCTCCATCTGTGGTTCGGGGGGTGACGACAGCATGGCTCTTTGTGATTTCAAATGCCAGGGCTGAATTTCAGTCCCAGTCAGTCCCTGCTACAGAGGCAGGGATGATGAAGGACGGAACTACTTTAGTGACAATTGTACAGAGGGATAGCATGGAGTGCAAGTAGATGGTACAAGAGACAAGGAAAGAGGTAAAATAGGCAAAGGGAGATGCCTGGAGCCTACAAGGCTATAGTCCTTGAACACAGGCAAATTTTTTTAGCATGTAAAATAAAAATATATATAATAAAAATAATGGTTAAAAAAGTGTCAAAGTGAGGTGGTGAAGAGACCGTGATAAACTAAAAAAGTGATTTTTTTTATTGTGAAAAGAGGTTTTGTGTGTGAGATAGCACAATTTGAATGTGTGAAAGCCATGCACCAAAGATATCCCTAATAAGAGCAGACACTGAGAATTACACCCAGTATACAGGACAGGAGAAGTGGTACTGTGCAGTGTATATACAGAATAATACAGATACTGAGAATTACACCCAGTATATTGGAGAGGAGAAGTGGTACTGTGCAGTGCATATTACAGAATAATACAGATACTGAGAATTACACCCAGTATACAGGACAGGGAAGTGGCACTGTGCAGTGTATATACAGCAGGGGTCCCCAACCTGTAGCTCAGGAGCCACATGTGGCTTGTGGTCCCATGAATTGTGGCTGGCGACTGTCTGTCAGCTTGGTGCATTAGCTCCAGGTCTTGCAAACAGGTATGAAGAGTACAGTACATCTCAAAATGATGAATTTTGTGAGTAGCCGGCACAGAAGTGCAGATGTGGATGCACATTTACTGGACTTAGGGGTTTAGAGATGTTTTAGGTATGGTACGCTGGAGAATTGTACTACCTATTAGAGGAGGTGCTCAAAGCTGGATGTGACAGTGTGTTGGGAGTCCTTGATGGGAGAATACTGAATTGGGGGGATTGTGGGAACACCTAGATCTCAATGTACTGCTTTGGAGTGATTTCTGTGGAAAAACTTTGGTTATCATTATGAATGTGGCTAAAGACCCTCTCTCTAAGCTGAATGTGGCTTTCAAAGTCAGAAAGGTTGGGGACCACTGATATACAGAATAATCCAGATACTGAGAATTACACCCAGTATACAGGACAGGGAAGTGGTACTGTGCAGTATATATACAGAATAATAGAGGTACTGATAATTACACCCAGTATACAGGACAGGAGAAGTGGTACTGTGAGATGTATATCTATAATATAACCGTGGAAGCATCACTCTGTCTGAAGTCTTTATAGACTGCGCAAGTGTGACACGCCTGCGCAGTGTGGCTCCAGAAAGAATGAGGCATCCAGCGGTGAGGAGTATGTATGGCGCCACCGTACACACTGCATACCGCGATTTCCAGCGCCATACTTGCATACTTAACTGACCGGGAGGAGCGTTGCCGTGGCGCTTCTCTTCGGCCGGAGAACGGGGCCGGAGTGTGCATCGCACTGTCTGGCGCCATTTTACTGAAGACACATTTGCAGTGTGTCGTCAGCAATATGGCTCCGGACCGCATAGTATGGGCATGCATGTACTCCGGCGCCACCCTCCTTCCCTGGCCTCCAGCAGAATGTGACAGCATTGGAACACAGCGAAGGTGAGTATAATTTTTTTTTGTATGTGTGCTGTTTAATAGGGATGAGGGGGACCATGCATACCAGGATATGGCGGTAAGGGAACCATGCATACCAGGTAGGTGAGAGAACCATGCATACCAGGATAAGGTGGTACGGGGACCATGCATACCAGATGGGGGGTTGAGAGGTCCATGCATACCAGGATAAGGGGGTACGGGGACCAGGCATACCAGGATAGGGGAGTGAGGGGACCATGCATTCCAGGATAGGAATAGGTGAGGACCATGCATACCAGGATTGGTGGGTGAGGAGACCATGCATACCAGGATGGGGGGGGGGGCAATGGGACCATGCATACCAGGATAGGGGAGTGAGGGGACCATACATACCAGGATTGGGGGGGGTGAGGGGACCATGCTGTTAGGTGTCGAGTTTCCCCCACTGCACAGGGGGAATCTCAAGCCTTGCCCTCTGCGGTCTCCCATTCCTCTGCAGCCGCAGAGATTCCTACTCAGCAGAGACATCGGTCCAGGCATCTTGCCCAGGTCAATACTAGGCGTCTGGTTGCTCCATCAGGCTCTGCTGTAACACCATGTTTGAGTCAGCAGCAATCAGACGCTCCAGGGACTGTATTTTGCCTACTGAGCATGCCCGTGGGACGACCTCTCATTAGAGGTTGGAGGTCACATGCGCAGGTCCCGTTCCTGCTCTGATTGGTCCACTGGGAAGGTCCCTGAAGGACACCGCTATAAAAGAGTCGCATGGCCACTCGGCCATGCGCTAGTATAGACTTTTGTGGCTTATGGCGTGTATGATGACGGATGTTTGTGACTGCAAATGACTCAATATGAAACCCCTACCCTTGGTTGTGACTGTTGTTAAGGCTTAGGTGTTAGAGTCAGCGCCTGTCGGTGGCTAAGCTATACGCCGAAGTGCATTCCCAGTCCTCTGCACTATCTAGCGTCCAACAGGGCACTGTCGTACCACACCAGGTAGCAGTAACTGTCAGTGTGACACCATGTGCACCTCTAGCGCTTTCCTCCCCACCCTGGGTGGTTAGTGGCGTCCGACGAAGCGGTACTGTGCGCACTTGGTGCGATTATATATTTTCCTACCTTTTGCTGGCACCGCAGCCGCGGCGCTGAGCGCTGATGGTCTAGAGGAGCTCTAGTCCTGTGCCTCTAGGACAGAGCTCTGTGACCTCTAATTAGCGCTCACTCAGTCAAGCTCTGTGAGTTCAACAGGCTCCGGCGTTTGTTTTAGCGGCTCTGTGGAGCAACAGAGTTTGCTTCCATTCATACTGGGTGAAGTTAACCCACGTGTGAGCAAGCGTTCATCCACCATCTAGTTCCGCCATTACTCAGCAGCAGGTTCCATTTCTGCACAGTGGACCCCGGGCTGCGAACGCACCTCATATCTCCTTTTATGTGATTTGGTGCATTCCGCAGGCCCTAACACATGCATACCAGGATAGGAGGGGGCAGCACATACCAGGATAGGAAACCATGTACGAATAAAATGCTGGCCACCCGGGTGTAGAACGAGTTCATAGCTAGTACAGAATAATAGCGGTACTGAGAATTACACCCAGTATACAAGACAGAAGTGGTACTGTGCAGTGTATATACAGAATAATACAGATACTGAGAATTACACCCACTATACAGGACAGGAGACGTGGCACTGTGCAGTGTATATACAGAATAATAAAAATACTGAGAATTACACCCAGTATACAGGACAGGGAAGTGATACTGTGCAGTGTATATACAGATTAATACAGATACTGAGAATTACAACCAGTATACAGGACAGGGAAGTGGTACTGTGCAGTGTATATATACAGAATAATACAGATACTGAGAATTACAACCAGTATACAGGACAGGGAAGTGGTACTGTGCAGTGTATATATACAGAATAATACAGATACTGAGAATTACACACAGTATATAGGAGGAGAAGTGGTACTGTGCAGTGTATATATGCAGAATAATACAGATACTGAGAATTACACCCAGTATATAGGAGGAGAAGTGGTACTGTGCAGTGTATACATACAGAATAATACAAATACTGAGAATTACACCCAGTATATAGGAGAGAAGTAGTAATGTGCAGTGTATATACAGAATAATACAGATACTGAGAATTACACCCAGTATATAGGAGGGGAAGTGGTACTGTGCAGTGTATATATACAGGATAACAGAGGTACTGAGAATTACACCCAGTATACAGGACAGGGAGGTGGTACTGTGCAGTGTATATACAGAATAATACAGATACTGAGAATTACACCCAGTATACAGGACAGGGAAGTGGTACTGTGCAGTGTATATATACAGGATAATAGAGGTACTGAGAATTACACCCAGTATACAGGACAGGGAAGTGGTACTGTGCAGTGTATATACAGGATAATAGAGGTACTGAGAATTACACCTAGTATACAGGACAGGAGAAGTGGTACTGTGCAATGTATATACAGAGTAATACAGATACTGAGAAGTACACCCAGTATACAGAACAGGGAAGTGGTCCTGTGCAGTGTATAAACAGAATAATACAGATACTGAGAAGTACACCCAGTATACAGAACAGGGAAGTGGTACTGTGCAGTGTATGTACAGCTCTGGAAAATATTGAGAGACCACCACATCAAAACTCTGTCATGGGCAGCCCATTCTCCAGACCTGAACCCCATTGAAAGCCTTTGAAATGTAATCAAGAGGATGATGGATAGTCACAAGCCATCAAAGAAGAACTGCTTAAATTTCTGAGACAGAAGCAGTGTGAAAGGGTTGGTGGCACGCATGCTAAGACGCATGAAAGCTGTTTTTAAAAATGATTCCACAAAATATTGATTTCAGGAAAAAATACTAAATTTATTGCTTGTAAATTCGGAGACATGTTGTCAGAAGTTTATAGTGTGAAAGAACAATTTACATTTTACTCAGAAATATACATACAGTATAAAGAGAAAAATCAGACAAACTGAACATTTGAAAGTGGTCTCTTAATTTTTGCCAGAGCGGTAAATACAGGATAATAGAGGTACTGAAAACTGCACTCAGTATACAGGACAGGAGAAGTGGTACTGTGCAGTGTATATACAGAATAAGGCTGGAGTCACACTACAGAGGAATATGGACGAGTGCTATGTGAGAAAAAAAAAAATCGCATAGCACTTGGACCAATGTTAATCTATGGGGCAGCTCCCATCCCCGTATTTTCTCTCGGCCGTATTATACGTGCGAGTGAAATCGCAGCATGCTGCGATTTACACCGATCGGCTCAGACTTGCCAATGCAAGCCTATGGGTGCGAGAAAAACTCGCACACCACACCATCAGTGTGACTTTCGAGAAATACGCACCAGTGTCCTTTGAAAAGCTGGCAATTCAGTGCGGTGTACAGTAAAATCACACTGACAGCTTACAATAGAATAGATAGAATAGAAATATACACATAGTATAGGTATATATATATATAAAACTGAAAGTATGTATGTGTGTGTGTATCACCAACCAATCACGAAGCACCTTTCATTTTACCAGAGCTGTTCAAAAGAAGCGGAGCTGTGGTTGGTTGCTATGAGCTACAGTTTTCCTTGCAACCAATCACTAAGCATCTCTCATTTCACCAGAGCTGGTTAAAAGTAGCTGAGCTGTGATTGGTTGCTATGAGCAAGTTTTCCCACTTGACAACACCTCAGCAGACACTGACATGGTGGGAGAAATCTAGCATCTTTGGGAACATTAGCTCCTAGCCATTGTCTACCCCCCTGAAAGGAGCACAAGACAGAAATTAATCCCCCCTCCCTGCCCATATCCCCATCACACATCCTCCATCCCGTAGGCACATCTTCTCTCTTAAAGGGATCTGTCATGATCCCAGTGCAGGTTTTT
Organism: Dendrobates tinctorius; assembly: GCF_039654945.1. Classification (NCBI taxonomy): domain Eukaryota; kingdom Metazoa; phylum Chordata; class Amphibia; order Anura; family Dendrobatidae; genus Dendrobates; species Dendrobates tinctorius. The sequence goes on from NW_027361793.1 coordinate 1,202,566, forward strand.
GAGCTGCACGTCAGGGGTTAATGTCTGGAGCTCAGTGCATGTTTTGACCTGCACACCTGGGGTTAATGATTCTGGCCTCTTTCTGGTTCTGGGAGAGTTTCTTAAACCCCTGGGAAGCTTCAATCCCTGACAGTTATACTTGTGCCTTTGGCCTAGTGTGCTGACCCCTGTGTGCCTGTTTGATGCTATAGCTTGTTTATATGGTTCTGACCCGGTTCTGTTTCCCGTTTTGAGTTTGCCTGTTGATTTTGTACTGCGTTATTTTCTCTGTGTATGACTCATTGCCTGTGACCTGACTACTCTCTGCTCGCCCCTCTTGTACCTTTGCAGCTATGCCCCCTGGTAACTTTGTCTCGCAGTTACCCTGCTAGGAGTTATCTTGCAGCTCCTAGCTCTGTGGAGTTTAGGCCACGGCCCTAGCAGTCACGTGCTTCAGGTCCTGCTGTTCTGAAGTACGCACCTACTCGGCTGCTGCCCGCTCCACAGGTATCTTTGAGCACAGTTCGCTTTACTCAGGACACGCGCACTGGCTCAGTGAGCAAGTTCAGTGCGATGTTCCTGACAGGATCATTGGTATGGAAGTTAGAGCAAATCCATCCAGCACTTTCGTTTTGACCCCAGGACTCTCTTAAAGGGATCCCTGGTATGGAAGTTAGGACCGTTCCACTCAGCTCTGTGGTTCTGACCCCAGGGTCTCTTAAAGGGATCATTGGTATGGAAGTTAGGGCAAATCCACTCTGCCGTTTGGTACTGACTCTAGGCCTTTCTTAAAGGTATCTCCGGTATGGAAGTCAGGGCAAATCCATCCAGCGCTCTGGTTCTGACCCCAGTCTCTCTTAAATGGATCATTGGTATGGAAGTTAGGGCCATTCCACTCAGCGCTCTGGTTCTGACCCCAGGCTGACGGGATGATGTGGGATATTAGATATTAGGCCGGTTTCACATTAGCGCATTTTCAGCGCGCGCACGGCCGGGGGTAGCTCCGCCCCCGAGCCGGCTCTCTGCCCGGCGTGCCCGCCCCTTGCTTGTAGCGCCGCCTACTAGCGGACAGCGGCGCCTGCGATCGGCGCACCCTATCTTTAGCATAGGGTGCGCAGATCGTGCGCAGGCCGTGCGCTAGTTGCGCTTTGACCTGCGCTGCGCACTTTTGACGGTGCGCCGTGCGCCCCAAAATCCGAAAAGTTTGATTTTGGCGCGCACGGCGCACCGTCAAAAGTGCGCAGCGCAGGTCAAAGCGCAACTAGCGCACGGCCTGCGCACGATCTGCGCACCCTATGCTAAAGATAGGGTGCGCCGATCGCAGGCGCCGCTGTCCGCTAGTAGGCGGCGCTACGAGCAAGGGGCGGGCACGCCGGGCAGAGAGCCGGCTCGGGGGCGGAGCTACCCCCGGCCGTGCGCGCGCTGAAAATGCGCTAATGTGAAACCGGCCTTAGGGGGAGTAGTCCGGTGGCTCTGGCTGACGTAATGATGTGCGATATTAGGGGTAGTAGTCCGGTGGCTCTGGCTGACGGGATGATGTGGGATATTAGGGGTAGTAGTCCGGCGGCTGTGATGGGATGATGTGGGATATTAGTGGTAGTTGTCCGGTGGTTCTGGCTGACGGGATGATGTGGGATATTATAGTGAATGTGGCTATGCGGAGTGGGCGGGGCTCTACACTCAGTTTTATATATATAGATATAATCATTATAATTTGTTATAACCGTATTTAGTTACTATGCCGGGGCAGCGCCGGGCTCTTCAGCTAGTACCGTATATATATATACACATACATCCGGGATCCATGAAAGTCCATCCGAGTTCATGATGTTCCATTCGACAGTTTGGACTGAATCTTCTCGGTGGTTAAGGGTTTCTTTGGACTACTAATAGGGGATTTTCTCTGATAGTACCATTTTGGTATTTTGTTCCATTTTTGTTCCTGTGTTCCCTTACTTTTTGTGTCCTCATCTATTGGGCAATTTTTAATTCTTTTGGTCCGGTGTTCCCTATGTTTGAAATCTTTAAATAAAATTCAATGAAATAAAATTATATAATTGTCATAAATTATATCTTCCTTTCAGATTTCATCCATTCATGGTTATTCGGCTGTGTCAATTTTTTTAAGACTCCTGGGCGCCTCCGGCCTTACAAGAGGATTTATTGCTTCATGTGCATGGGGATTCCTTTTGTTCTATTCTCTGTTTTATACTTGGTATAGTTTTTTCCTATTTGTGGGGCTGCATAAGATCAATTTTTCCCTTTCCTCCTCCCTTCTCCCCCTTTCCCTTCCTCCCTCTTTCCTCCCCCCCTCCCTTTTCAAGGGGGTTCTTTTTCTAATTGGCTATTCTTTGGCCATTATATACATTCTGTCACTAGTTTTGGTCCATTTGATTATCCATTGTGACCTGAAATGCACGGGTTTATCCCTTGTTTTGGATATTGAGTTTTTGAATTTACCTCATAATTACCCTAAACTCGCTTTTTATAAGTGCTTTTTTGCACTTGGATAAAAAAAATCGCTGCTATTTTCATGCTGCTGCTTTATTGAGCTCTGTTTCTATGCACAGATAAAATATCTATCCCAGATGGAATTAATTAAATTATTTACTTTTGAGTCAATCTGGCAAATTTGTAAATATATGAGCTTACAATGCCCAGCATAATTATTGCTGTTACGCACAAATTGACTCTATTTGTTACAGGTATTTCATGAAACAATTTATTTTGAGTAAATATTTTAATACATGTGTATACATTGCTCAATATTTTTCATAAATAAAATCATTGTGCTTTTCATGTGGCCCTTTTGGTGTCTATTTTTGTCTGGGTATGCATGTCCCCTTTTGTATCTGTATGTGTATGGTGTGATTCTGTGTGTCCGCTCCATGTAATGCTGTGTTGTCACTTGTCTTTTGTCTTGTCATATATTTTTGGCGCTTAGCGCATGCGCTATAGGTATAGGATTTTTCTTTGGCTTATTTGCCTGTTTGGCGCTTAGTATATGTGCCATGGATATAGGAACTTTCTCTGGCTCAGTTGCCTCTTTGATATTGTCTGGCGGCTAACACATGCGCTATGGAAGCAGGAACACTTCCTGGTTCCTGACCGCTTGCGTTCCAGTGTCTGTGGTTTGCATTCCATTGGACGCATGTGCTCTTGACACGGTGAGTCGGAGACGTCTGCTCATCGTATTACTCCTCCCACTTCCGCTCCTTCCCTGTTTGTTCCTATTTTTTTCATACCGGTGTGGCTTCCCTTCTAATTATTAAAGGTATTTATATGCTGCTGGGCCACAATCTGACACTTCCCCTGACGAAGCCGTACCTGATACGGCGATACGCGTGGGGCCACTCTCTGGGGCTCCTCTGTGGGTCCTGCCGTTTGATCTATGCATGGATGGATGTCTTTTGGTAAACTGCTCTCTTGAACTATGTTCCTTGTCTGGGGGTTTGTTGGGAGGCTCCATTAGATTCCTTTGTTCTTGGGGTTGAGGTGAATTATTTTGTGTACCTCATTTACTTGGGCATATTCTCTCTAGCCCAAACGATCCCCTTTGATCCTATTGCAGCTCCCCTTCCTCTAGACTTATATGAGCTTTCATGTATGATCCATTTCTTTTTTCACCCATGTTGTGGGTCATAATTTGTGAATTGTTAGGGTTTCTTTATTGATTTCTTTATTTAACCCTCTGACCTCCTAGTATTATTTGTTAGGTTCATCATATATTTGTATTATATTTGTGTATATTTATACCTAGTATCATGATATTTAATATGATTGGATATGTTCATCTTTCCATGCCTTGGCAGGTACCTGCTTTGAAGTCCCTGTTTTAATTGTTTTTAATTTGCACTTTTTATATTGTGTGCCAATAAAAGCTGTGTTCATTCACTTTACTATATTATGGTGTAGTGTGCATATTTTCGGTAGCGCTTTCTCTCTTTTGTTTTTCATTGCCCATTTTGCTACTGGTGTTGCACCTCCCTCTACTATCATTATGGTTGTTATATAGTGGTGCGCCTTATTCTTCATTTATACAGAGATAAGTGATGGATGATGCCACCTGCGGCTCCAACCCTGTGAGCAGTGTGAACATGAAGAAGTGGAGAGGGGGGTTAAAGGGGGACTGCAAATGATGATGTGGAGAAGGTGGTTAAAGGGGGACTGCACATGATGATGTGGGAAGGGGGGTTAAAGGGGGACTGCACATGATGATGTGGGAAGGGGGGTTAAAGGGGGACTGCACATGATGATGTGGGAAGGGAGGTTAAAGAGGACTGCACATGATGATGTGGGGAGGGGGGTTAAAGGGGGACATCACTCCCTGATGAAGCAACGTGTGAAACGTGCGTTGGAGTGTGGGGCAGCGATGACTACACACACAGCATGAATCCTGGTTAGTATTTGCACATTTTATCCACACATATGGAGTTTTACGTGGCTAATGGTTGAATTTAGAGCACTTTATTTTAGGAAATAATTTATGCACTGCACTTTATCTTGTATGCACCCATATTGTTTTGCCCGCAAACCTGTGAATTTATACTTTTTTATTCTATATACTCCTGGATCATGTTAACAAATAATGTGTGTGATGACCCGCCTCCCTTGCTTTTTTAAGTATTGTTTTCCATTGTTTGTCTTATAAATATTGTCCTCCTGTTTTTTAACATGTCATGTTTGGTGTCTTTAATAAAATAATATATTGATTATATAATTATCAAGATTCTTGTCTATGTGTTTTTTATTGGTTTAATGGGGTAAAGGGGACTGCACATGATGATGTGGGAGGATAAAGGGGGACTGCACATGATGATGTGGGGGTTAAAGGGGGACTGCATATGATGATGTGGGGAGTTAAAGGGGGAATACACATGATGATGTGAGGAGGGGGGGTTAAAGGGGGACTGCACATGATGATGTGGGGAGGGGGGGTTAAAGGGGGACTGCACATGATGATGTGGGGAGGGGGGTTAAAGGGGGATTGCACATGATGTGGGGAGGGGGGGTTAAAAGGGGACTGCACATGAAGTGTGGGGGTTAAAAGGAACTGCAAAGGATGACATGGGGTAAAGGGGACTGCACATGATGAAGTGGGGGGAGGGAACGGGAGACTGCAAATGATGAATTGAGAGTGAGGGAAGAGGGACAGCATTTGAATTGAAGGTGGGGGGTGGGGAGAGCAAATGATCTGGGGAGAGAGCAAATAATGAATTTTGAGGGTGGGGGAGTAAATGACGTATTGAATGTGGGGGTAGAGCTGTTGATAATGAATAGAGGGTAGGAGAGAGAAGACATGACAATAAATTGGGGCAAAAGGGGCTTGTAATTATAATGAGTTGGGGGAGCAGGAGTACATAGTGGGGGGTTGAGTATGCAGTGTATGGTAATGAATTTGGGGAAAGCGTACAGGTGCTAATTAATTTATATATTTGGAAATACACAGTACAGTGGCACTAAATTGCACATGAGTTTTTAGCAGCAAATGAAAGACAATTGTCATCAAAATTGACAGAAATAAATAGTGTAATATAATAAAAAGATTTGTGCTTTAAAACTTCTTGTTTATGGAAAGACGTTTAAAATATAAAATATTAACAAAAAAAAACAGCACAAATGTAATTGAGCAATCGTAGGCAATAATAGAAAATAAATTAATAGTCCAAGCCAGGAAAAAAAACACTGGTCCTAATAATAGAACAATCAGCTGTAGCAATCACTATGGGCCAATTGTTCAATGGAACACCCCAGTTTGTTTCAAGAAGTACCCAGTGACTTCAAGCATCAATGGCTAATAACGAAAAGGGTAATAATAGGAAAATACACTAAAAAATGATCGATAAGCAATGATCAATTAAACTAAAATCATAAATAACATAGTCCATTCCCAGAAAGGGAAATACATATGCCATGCAGGAAAGTTCACTATGAAACAGTACCTTTTGGGTTAATGAAAAGTCTGTTCCTCCGTAAAATAGGTAAATCCTCTCGATGCTGTAAGAACATACACGGTTATTCAGTGAGATGCTGACCCATGATCCAAGCAGATTGAAGTATAGCAACGCTGTTACAGCCGGTAACAGTGGCTATTCAGGGAGATCCTGGTATATTCCAATGGAGAATCTTCAACGGTATGTCAGACGCGCTGTACCTACACTTCAGTGCTCGTCAGCACAAGACCTGCGTGACGTCAGACCACGTGACACTGCTAGGCTTCAGTAGCTACGGCGCTTAGTTAGGACCAAATGACTTTCCTACTTGTTTCGGAGACGTCTGTGTTTCTTCAGGGAGATTTTTTATACGTCTAATGTAACTCCAGCCTTAGTTAGATTATCGCAAAACCATAGGCCACCAGAAGCACGGACAGGACAAGTCCGACTACATGTTCCCAGTCTTTCTGCTTAGCTTCACAATATATAGCAAAATATTTGGTTTCAGCTTATCTCACTCTTACAAGTATGACTATGTGTTTCACTTGTTAATGTTCCTTTGTTTTATCCCAGGTGCCAGTTGACCAAGGATCACACCTAGAGTTGAGCGAAACGGGTCGGTCAAATTCAAAAATCGCCGACTTTAGCTAAAGTCAGGTTTCGCCGATCGAAACCCAACCATAGCGTGAGGTCAGCCATGAGGTCGCCGAGCGCCAAAGTTGCGTTTCAAATAATGCTTCCAGCGCCTTTTCTCAGCCAATGATGGAGGACTCACACTGTGGGCAACGCGATGACATGGGCAGCAGCCACCACCATCTTAGAGAAGGGCATTGAAGTGATTGGCTGGCTTTGTGTGGCGTCACAGTGGCTATAAAAGGCCGTGACCGCCGACCGCCATCTTACTTCTGCTGATCTTAGAATAGGGAGAGGTGCTGCTGCTGATTCTGAATAAGGGAGAGCGTTAGGCAGGGAAGAAGAAAAAAAATTGCTTCTGCTGATAGCGCTGTTCAATCTGCTTTTTTCAAAGCACTACAACTTTTATTATTTTGTTCTGGTGAGTTACCGAGCGTTCATTTTTTCACACACCGTATAGCGGTGTACGCTCCTCACACACTACCATGTACTGGCTGGTATCACGGACAAATACAAGCTGTGTGTGACTCTGGAAAAACAAGCAGAGGAGATTTTCCATTTTTCCAGTCCTACACCTTATAGAGCTGTCCGCTTTTCAAACAGTTTCATATATCTGCTGTTTGATCACGGTCAAAACTATACAGAGACAGCGTGTGTCACTCCGTATAAAAATAGACAATTTTCCATACAGACACCGTATAGAGCTGTCCGATTCTCAAACAGTATTGTATATCTGCCGTTCGCATTACAGTCACATCTATACAGAGTCAGCGTGTGTGTGTGACCCTCCGTAAATACATATACGGAGATTGTTAGTTACACAAAAAACGTACACAGCTGTACACTTCTGATACAGTTCCGTATATCTGCTTGTTGGATTACGGTCAAATACATAGTGGGAAAGCGTCATTCACTAGCAAAATATATACATAGATTTAATTTTTTTAATACACCTTACACAGCTGGACGCTCCTCCTACAGTACCATCTCTCTGCTGGTATTTTTGGTACATTTTCCCAAACATGAGGAAGAATGGTGGAAGAGGCCGCAGACGTGGGCAGGGGGGCGCAGCTGGTAATGATGGTGGTGGTGCATCGGCTGGTTCTGGCAAAAGCACAATAGCAGCTAAGGCAGGAGGTGGGACTACTTCTCCCTCCTGAGAAATGCGTCAAAAGGGGTAGAAGGGGCCGAAGGTGGTTCCGTGCCAGTTCTCTGTTTGGGAACCAGCAGTCCACCACCGGTGGTGGTGTGGAGACGCTCATCTCTGTCAACGTGGTGGCTTCGCTCCATCCGGCCCCCAGCTCCTGCAGCTTCAACCGCAGGTGAGGGATCGGGGTTGTTGACCGATGAGAAGCGGAGTGGCGAAGCTGGGGCCTGCTAGTGTGGATGGCAGACAGCTCCGCTGAGGCAGCGGAGCCCAATGACCCGGCCGAAGCCGCAACCGTAGCGGGGCCGGAGCAGCCGCGGACCTTGATGGGCAGGCCGCAGCCGCGGTATGGAGTGCGGCAGAGGCGGCCCCGGGTATCGGTGAGCAGGCCACAGCTGGAACCATGAGTGAGGCAGAGGCGGCCGCGGGTGCCGCCGGGTAGGCCGCGGCCGGCGCCGCAATCGAACCAGAGGCGGCCGCGGAGCAGGCCGCAACCGGAGTCGGACAGGGCCAGAGTGGTGGCCGGCACTGGTGAGGAGGCCGCAGGGGAGGCCGGAGTGGCGGCAGGCTTCGGGTGGTAAACCGCTGCTGCCAGGTGGAACACAGAAGCGTCGGCAACGGGCTAGTTCCGCACCAGCGACGCGGGCCGATGCGCCGCCGGGCGGGGTGGCTCAGGGTGGTGGGTGAGAGCGTCGATCGGCCCTCCGCAACTGGGGCTGCTGGGAAACGGGAGGCCGCGTGGGGAGGCCGAGTGGTGGGGGCCACTTGCGGAGCCGCCGGCGGAGCCAAGGGAACTCTCACCTTTCCCGGCGCCGCGGCTTTCTGCAGGTTGTTCCTCCGCTCTCCCACTCCCGTCGTCTGGCGCCCGCCGCTGCTCTCCATCCCGCCCTTTGGCAGGACCAGCCTCCATAGAATCATAGAATCGTAGAGTTGGAAGGGACCTCCTGGGCCATCTGGTCCAACCCCCTGCTCAAAGCAGGATTCGCTAAATCATCCCAGTCAGATGTCTGTCCAGCCTCTGTTTGAAGACTTCCATTGAAGGAGAACTCACCACTTCTCGTGGCAGCCTGTTCCACTCATTGATCACTCTAACTGTCAAAAAGTTTTTTCTAATATCTAATCTGTGTCTCCTCCCATTCAGTTTCATCCCATTGCTTCTAGTCTTTCCTTGTGCAAATGAGAATAAAGTTGATCCTTCTACAATGTGACAGCCCTTTAGATATTTGTAGACAGCTATTAAGTCTCCTCTCAGTCTTCTCTTTTGCAAACTAAACATTCCCAAATCCTGCAACCTTTCCTCATAAGACAGGGTTTGCAGACCGGTCACCATTCTGGTTGCTCTTTTCTGAACTTGCTCCAGTTTGTTGATGTCTTTTTTAAAATGTGGTGCCCAAAACTGGACACAATATTCCAGATGAGGTCTGACCAAAGAGGAGTAGAGGGAAATAATGACTTCACGTGATCTAGACTGTATGCTTCTGTTAATACATCCTAGAATTGCATTTGCCTTTTTTGCTGCTGCATCACACTGTTGACTCATATTCAGTCTATGATCTATTAGTATACCCAAGTCTTTTTCACATGTGCTGTCACTTAGCCCTATTCCTCCCATTCTGTATATGCTTTTTTCATTTTTATTGCCCAGATGTAGTACTTTGCATTTCTCCCTGTTAAAAACCATTCTGTTAGTTGCTGCCCACTTCTCCAGTTTATTTAAATCTTTTTGAATCCTCTCTCTCTCTTCTCTAGTATTAGCTATCCCTCCTAGCTTTGTGTCATCAGCAAATTTAATCAGTTTACCCTCAATTCCTTCATCTAAATCATTGATAAAGATGTTGAACAATACAGGGCCCAGGACAGAGCCCTGTGGTACCCCACTTGAGACATTCTTCCAACTGGATGTGCAGCCATTTACGACCACTCTTTGGGTCCGATCACTAAGCCAGTTTTGAATCCACCTAACAGTTGCCTTGTCCATTCCATACTTAGTCATTTTTTCAATAAGGATTGTATGAGAGACTTTGTCAAATGCTTTGCTGAAGTCAAGATATACTATATCTACAGCATTTCCTTAATCCACCCAATCAGTGATACCGTCATAGAAGGAAATTAAGTTAGTCTGACATGACTTATTAGTTACAAACCCATGCTGACTCTGTTTAATCACTTCATTCTTATCCAGGTATTGACATACATGTTGTTTAATAATTTGTTCAAAGATCTTTCCTGGTATAGAAGTCAGACTCACCGGCCTATAGTTGCCTGGGTCCACCTTCTTCCCCTTTTTGAAGATAGGAACAACATTTTCTCTTCTCCAGTCTTCTGGCACTTCTCCAGGCCGGATAGTTCCGCAGGGACGGCTGGTGACAGTTCCTCTAGCGGCTACCCCGGGTAATCCACTTCAGTGCCACCCGCCTCCTGCTCGCAGGTCACCAGCGTTGCAGGGGCAGAGTATCATTTGGGTTTTCCTTGGATGGGTCCAGCCACAGTCCCAATTGGTATTCCACTCGGGCACCATCTCGCAAAGTTTTTTTTTTCCCCCGTTCCGGATCCTCCAATGACAGCCAATGGTCCGGAACAGAGTCTCAGATTTGTAATCCACAGGCGAGCAAATTTGTAATCCACAGGGGAGCAAACTTGTAATTCACAGGTGGGCAGCTCAAGTCCTTTTGGGTTCTCCATATAGAAAGAACACCGTGAGCACAACTCAAGATGGTGCTAAGGTTAGGTTCCCAAACCGTTAAAGCAACAAATATGAACCTAGCACACAACTTAAAGGTATTTGTAAGGCGGTTTATTGTAGTACACGAAAAAAGACGTTTCGGTCAATGTGACCTTCTTCAGTTACGTGTGGTATATAGATTGTGTAGAGCTTATTGGCATCTATCAGAAAGGACGATGGTGCTTCAGGCATTGAGGAGAATGATCTCTCTAAGGAAATGAGCTTGTCAGTATATAGGAGAGGGGCAAACATGCCGGTGGACACCGCATCTGGAGGCACCATCGTCCTTTCTGATAGATGCCTATAAGCTCTACACAATCTATATACCACACGTAACTGAAGAAGGTCACATTGACCGAAACGTCTTTTTTCGTGTACTACAATAAACCGCCTTACAAATACCTTTAAGTTGAGTGCTAGGTTCATATTTGTTGCTTTTGGGTTCTCCAGGCGCAGGCCTGCCGTGGAAGATGTCATATTAGCGGCGGCGATCCTGCCGACTACGCCAAATGTGGTAGGGGGCTGGATTGGGGGGGTGGACCACTGCTTACCACATCCGGATGACACAGTGTCACGCGGGGCTTAGGTCAACTAAGGCTGAAATACCTGGGGCCCCTGTGATGTCCGTTTAACTAGGGGAAACCCTGTCTGACCCTCAACCCAGGGTTTTTGCTGATGGTGCAAATGCCTGAGCCTCCAACCTTTCCTTATCTCCTGCTCAGCCCTAAGCTTTACCCTCCACCCTCCACCCAGTGAGGAGACAAACCACCAAAGCCCCACACAATAATGACAGACAGGGAGAACTTAAACTGCACCGCGCCGCATACACACAGGACTATACAGTAATGTGAACAGGGCACAACAAAACACAGATATGGGAAGGCGAAAAAGTAACAACGGATCATACACCACCAGATACGAATCTCTCTCTCTCCAACACCTCCACTCCAGACCGGAACCACTTGGTATGAAACACAAGCTATAATCGGCGACGCCCATAGGCCAGCACGACTATTTAAAGACCGTGGGCGTGACCAAACATCCAACCTGATCTCCAGCTAGATTAACCCCCGATAGCCTGAGAAAATCAAGCCGGCGCCACTGAGGCTATAGTGGACGGAGGTGGAACTACCTCTGCCTGCCGGACGCTGTGGTGTGAATAGCGTCCGACATGACAAGTGGACGGAGGTGAAACTACCTCTGCCTGCCGGACGCTGTGGTGTGAATAGCGTCTGACATGACAGTACACCGTCTTCTACGAGGGACCCCAGGGCCCTCAAGACTCATAGGACCCGGCTTGTCCGGATGACGACGGTGAAAAGAACTGACCAGCCGATCCGCATGTATGTCCGAGGCTGGTACCCAAGACCTCTCCTCCGGACCATACCCCCGCCAATGTACCAAATACTGAAGAGTACGGCGCACTACTTGAGAGTCCACTACCTTGGAGACCTCAAACTCTAAATCGCCATCCACCATGACCGGAGGTGGCATCGGCGTCGTGTCCACAGAGCCTACCACCTTTTTCAATAAAGCCCTGTGAAACACGTTGTGTATCTTGTATACCGCAGGAAGTTCCAACTGATAAGCAACTGGGTTAATGATGGCAGCAATCTTAAAAGTCCCAATAAACCTTGGACCCAATTTTAAAGATGGAATTTTGAGTTTTATGTTTTTAGTCGCTAACCACACCCATTCACCCACACAGAGGTCCGGACCTGGCAAGCGTCTACTGTCAGCCACCCGTTTGTACCTCGCACTCATGCTCAACAATCGCTGTTTCACCCTCCTCCAGACCGATGATAATTGAGCTCCTAGCTGGTCCTCCTCCGGGACGCCCCCCGAGTCACCCTGACGTAAGGTACAAAATTGTGGATGTTGACCGTAAACACAAAAGAACGGAGACTCTCCCGATGACTCTTGGCGGTGATTATTTAACGCAAACTCGGCCAGAGGAAGGAAAGTAGACCACTCCTCTTGGTTGTCGGACACAAAGCATCATAAATACTGCTCCAGATTTTGGTTCATGCGCTCAGTTTGACCATTTGACTGTGGATGAAACGCCGATGAATGTGACAACTTGATCCCCAAACGTGAGCAAAAAGCTTTCCAAAACCTCGCCACAAATTGAGTTCCCCTATCAGATACTATGTCCGACGGAACTCCGTGGAGTCTGACCACCTCCTGCACAAACATCTGAGCCAACGTCTTTGCATTGGGCAAGGAAGGCAACGACACAAAATGCGCCATCTTTGAAAATCGGTCAACCACCACCAGGATGACCGTGTTCCCCGCCGAGGCTGGCAAGTCAGTGATAAAATCCATGGAGATTTCTGTCCATGGCCTATTAGGTACCCCCAGAGGCTGTAGCGTGCAAGCAGGACGGGCTCGGGGCGACTTGGCCCTAGCGCACGTGATGCAAGCTGCCACGTACGAGACCACGTCCTGCCGGATTTTGGGCCACCAGAAACGACACGATACCAGCTCTAAGGTGCCCTTAACCCCTGGATGACCAGCCAGTACTGAGTCGTGGTGTTCCCTCAACACCTTAAGACGAAGATGAAGGGGTACAAATGATTTGTTGGCGGGAAGTCCTGGCGGTACCTCCTCTTGGGCCTCGGCAATCTCCGCCTCTACCTCAGTCGTGAGAGCCGAGACCACTACACCTTCCTGGAGGATGGGTACCGGCTCTTCCCGAGGTTCTCCCCCCGGAAAACACCTAGACAAGGCATCCGCCTTGGTGTTTTTAACCCCGGGACGGTAAGTCACCAGAAAATTGAAATGTGTAAAAAACAATGCCCAGCGAGCCTGCCTAGGAGACAGACGCTTGGCCGACTCCAGATAGAGCAGGTTCTTATGGTCGGTGATGACTGTGACCTGGTGAGCCGCCCCCTCTAAGAAGTGTCGCCATTCCTCAAAAGCCAATTTGATGGCCAACAACTCCCTGTTGCCGATATCATAATTCCGTTCGGCCGGCGACAGCTTCTTGGAGAAGTAGGCGCATGGATGCATATCGCTCAAGGACGAGCCTTGTGACAGTACTGCCCCCACTCCCACCTCAGACGCATCAACCTCCACCACAAAAGGTTTAGACACGTCCGATTGCACCAGAATGGGGGCTGAAGCAAAACTGTTCTTCAGACGCTCAAATGCACGTATCACCACCTCAGACCAGCAAGCCAGAACGGTACCTTTTTTTGTCATGTCCGTGAGCGGTTTGGCTATAGTAGAAAAGTGTTTTATAAATTTCCTATAATAATTAGCAAACCCAAGGAACCGCTGGAGCGCTTTCAGATTATCAGGCCTTTCCCATTGCAGCACCGCTTGCACCTTCGCGGTGTCCATTTTAAACCCTGCAGCGGACACAATATATCCCAAAAAAGGCAACTCCTGAACAAAAAATAAGCATTTTTCCAGCTTAGCATTGAGCTTATTCTCCCGAAGCAACTGTAACACCTGCCTGACATGCTCTAAATGAGTGTCCCGGTCGCTCGAATAAAAGAGGATATCATCCAGGTATACAATCACAAATTTCCCCAGGACATGAGCCAATACATCATTAATAAAATGTTGGAAAACAGTAGGCGCGGTTGTCAACCCAAATGGCATAACCAGGCTCTCAAAATGACCCTCAGGAGTGTTAAACGCCGTCTTCCACTCATCCCCCTGACGGACCCTTATGAGGTTATACGCCCCCCTGAGGTCAAGCTTGGAAAACCACTTCGCCCCCGCCACCTGGTTGAACAAATCAGGGATCAAAGGCATCGGGTAGGGATCACGGATCGTAATCTGGTTTAACTCCCGGAAATCCAGACACGGGCGTAACCCCCCATCTTTCTTCTTAATGAAGAAAAACCCCGCTGCTACAAGCGAGGACGAAGGCCGGATGGGTCCTTTGCTCAGACTCTCCGCGATGTAGTCTTTCAGAGCTTGTCTCTCTGGACCAGAAATATTAAACATCCTGGCCTTAGGTAATTTGGCCCCGGGTTTTAACCTAATCACACAGTCATAGGCTAGATGTGGAGGCAGTTCTGAGCAACCCCTCTCAGAGAATAATACATCCGCGAAATCCTGCAAAGCCTCCGGAAGGCTGGGCGTCACGGCGGACACACATGTGGCCAAGCAATTGTCCTGGCAGAAACCACTCCATTGGACTATGTCCTGAGTTTTCCAATCAATCACCGGGTTGTGCCTGGACAACCATGGAAAACCCAGGACCATTTGTGCTGGGAGATTACGGAGGACCCTACATGTAACCCACTCAGAATGTAGGACCCCAATGTGGAATTTCACCTCAGCCACAAACTCCGTAATCTCCCCTTGTGGGAGGGGAGCGGCATTAATGGTAACCACCTGAATGGGATGAGGGAGTTTTTCGATCTTAAACCCGGCAGTGCGTGCAAACTCCTCATCTATGAGATTGGTGGCGGAACCGCTATCCACAAACACTGATATTGGTAGCTCTCTGCCCGCGATAATAACCTTGGCAGGGAGCATACATTGAGATACCATCATGGAGGATATGCATACGCTCAGTTGGGCCTCCTCCATACCCTCTGAGCTTAACAGTTTTCCGCCGGTGTGACCTTCTTCGGTAGCACAGGACAAACGTTAACATAATGATTTCTTTTACCACAGTAAAAACATGCTCCGGGCTTCCTGAACCCAGGAACGCGACACTTAACCTGTGACACCCCAGCAATTTGCATAGGTTCAGTGGGCTCACCTGCAGCAACCACACTTGCACCTCTGCTTTCCCCCAGGGGTAGTGTCTCCTGTGCCCCCTGACGCAAACGGCGATCAATACGTATAACCAAACTCATGGCAGACTCCAGCGATGCAGGAGTCTCATACGTCAGGAGGGCCTGTTTAACGTTCCCTGAGACCCCATGAATAAACTGGCTCCGCAGCGCTGGGTCGTTCCACTGTGTGTCTACTGCCCAACAGAGAAATTCCGAACAATAGTCCTCCGCCAAGCGCTCCCCCTGGCGGAGGGCGCGGATTTTAGATTCCGCTAGAGCCAATCTGTCAGGATCATCATAAATGAGCCCAAGTGCAGAAAAAACATTATCGACAGAATGAAATGTAGCAGAGTTAGCTGGTAAGGAAAATGCCCATGCTTGGGGGTCACCACTCAGTAATGATAACACCAGACCCACCCGCTGAGCCTCATTACCTGAGATAGGGCGCATGCGAAAGTCTAACTTGCAGGCCTCCCGAAATATGACAAATTTGCTGCGTTCCCCTGAGAATCGTTCTGGCAGCGGGATCTTCGGCTCTGCACCGATACCTGCAGATGCCGTTTGCACCTTCGCTACTACCAGGCCCTGCTGCTGAACTGCCCCTTTCAACTCGGAGACCTGTAAGGACAGCGCCGCCAACTGGCGGGTTATGGAATCCATGGGATCCATGGACTCCTGAAAAATGTAGGCCGATTATAATGTCACGCGGGGCTTAGGTCAACTAAGGCTGAAATACCCGGGGCCCCTGTGGTGTCCCTTTAACTAGGGGAAACCCTGTCTGACCCTCAACCCAGGGTTTTTGCTGATGGAGCAAATGCCTGAGCCTCCAACCTTTCCTTATCTCCTGCTCAGCCCTAAGCTTAACCCTCCACCCTCCACCCAGTGAGGAGACAAACCACCAAAGCCCCACACAATAATGACAGACAGGGAGAACTTAAACTGCACCGCGCCGCATACACACAGGACTATACAGTAATGTGAACAGGGCACAACAAAACAGAGATATGGGAAGGCGAAAAAGTAACAACGGATCATACGCCACCAGATACGAATCTCTCTCACTCCAACACCTCCACTCCAGACCGGAACCACTTGGTATGAAACACAAGCTATAATCGGCGACACCCATAGGCCAGCACGACTATTTAAAGACTGTGGGCGTGACCAAACATCCAACCTGATCTCCAGCTAGATTAACCCCTGATAGCCTGAGAAAATCAAACCGGCGCCACTGAGGCTATAGTGGACGGAGGTGGAACTACCTCTGCCTGCCGGACGCTGTGGTGTGAATAGCGTCTGACATGACAAGTGGACGGAGGTGAAACTACCTCTGCCTGCCGGACGCTGTGGTGTGAATAGCGTCCGACATGACACACAGACACCAGGCAATGCAAGGACGAGGCGGAGGCAGCGTTCTGTTGTAACAGTTCCGGATTTATTCATCGTCTTCCTGATGACCACAACCACGCACCACAGTCTCTTTACAGTTCTCCTTCTCCAGGCCCGGGTACCTTTCACCTTTCCTTTAGTCATGATGATGACCCTCGCGGATCTTTCACTGGGGCTGTCCTAGACCAATCTACCGCCAGCGCTTCACCTGCCCGAGGTCGTCGTCCAATCGGTACCCCCGGGGCCTCGTCTGTCCTGCGGTCCGTCAGGTCAGGGCCACCCCCTGACTGTCTCTTTGCTGTCAGTCCCCTGGTCGAGCTCTTCTTGGTTCACTGTCTTCTACCGAGCTCCTCCCGGGACTAGCCTGCCTGGAACCCTACCCTGTCCTATTTATCCCCTCTCTCACCGGGAATTCCCCTCCTGGGTTCCTATCTCCTCGCCCCCATGACTAAGCATTTCTCAAGCCATAAGCTGATGTTAAGTCCTAAGCTACTCCCCCTGCCATCTTGTAGTCATATCTAGGTACTGCACTCTCCTATCCACCTTTCCCAGCTGTCACCCTTCTATCCTGTCAATCTCCGTCCCTAGTGCACAAACCATCCCCTCCTTCTACCAGTCACGTCTGTCCATCAAGTCACCTTCCCCACAGGTGTGAAGCTGTGCTCGCACATCCATCGCTCAAATGTCCACTCCACGCGTATGCAGAAGCTGCAGCGATTGCTCCACCTCCCCAAGCACCGCCTAATCATAGACGTTGCAACAAGATGGAACTCCACTCTGCACATGGTTGAGAGGCTGTGCGAACAGAGGCAGGCTGTAATGCATTTGTGGGAGGATACACGGGCAGGCAGTTTGAGGGAAGACATGGAATTGTCGGGTGTGCAGTGGTCAAAGCTGAAAGACCTCTGTAAAGTCCTTCAGTGTTTTGAGGAATGCACACGGCTGGTAAGCGCAGACGACGCCATCATAAGCATGAGCATCCCACTTATGCGTCTGGTCAAGCAAAGTTTGACGCACATTAAGGATCTGGCATCTGCAGCGGAGGACGAACAGGAGGAGGAGGAGGGAAGCCTTGCTGACAGTCAGCCATTGTCTTGTCAGGGAACTGTCCTGAATGAGGTGGAGGAAGAAGAGGAAGATGAGGAGGATTTGGGGGATGATTATTTTGGGCAGGAGGATGCTTCTCAGGGGGCAAGAGAAAATGTTGGCGCTCCAAGGTCAGGTACAGTGTTTGTGCGTGACTGTAGGGATGTGGATTTGCCAGAATGTGCTCCTCCACCCAGCAGTGGCAGTGCATTATTGACACCTGGAACATTGACCCACATATGCGATTATGCCTTGCGGATCCTAAAAAGGGACGCCCCCATTGCCAAAATGATAAAGGATGACGACTACTGGCTGGCCAGCATCCTCGATCCACGCTTCAAAGGCAAATTACACAACATCATGCCACAGGAGAACCTAGAGATAATATTGGCTAACAAACAAGCAACTCTGGTAAACCGTTTGTTTGAGGCTTTCCCAACACACAGCAGCAGTGCTGGTTCTCCCACAAGCCGTAGTGGGCACAATGGAAGAGGTGTTCGTGGTGCTGTCATGGTATGCCTAGGTTACTATAGGCAAAAACCCCGGGACCCCTGCGATGTCCCTCAGACTAGGGGAACCCTGTCTGTCCCTCTACCCAGGGTTTACACTGAAGGTGTGCCTGCCTGAGCCTCCACCCTGTCCCTGTCTCCTGTCCAGCCCTAAGCTGAACCCACCTCCCTCCACCCAGTGAGGGGACCAGACACCAGACCCCACAAATACGTATGGACAGGGGTAAAAGAAACACCACACAGTTAATACACAAGGGAATACAATAATGTGCAAGGGCAACCAAATATATATATATATATATATATATATAACAGATTGGAGAAAGAACCACTGAGGGATATACTGCACCAGATATCAGACGCTCCAACACCACCACTGCTGACCGGTATTGCTAGCACTAGGCTAAAGCTATAGTCGGCGACGCCCATAGTCAGGACGAACTATTTAGAGACCAAGGGCGTGGCCCAGCCCTCAGCCAGCATGACAACCTGGTTAACCCTATCCCGACTGGAACAGAATACCCAACAGGGTATTACCGCTGTCTGCCGGACACCCTGGTGTGAACAGTGTCCGACATGACAGGTGCACACAGCTGAAGTGGCGTTGGAGACAGGGGTTTAATGACCATGTTGTGAAATGATTTCTCAAGTACCGCTCACACAACTGCTAATACTGCATCGATTACAAGTGATAGGAGACAGCAGTTGTTAACTATGGTTACAAACTACTTCTCCTCCCATATCGATGTTCTCCCTCACACGCCATTCCCCTTTGACTATTGGGCCTCTAAACTGGACACCTGGCCTGAATTGGCACACTATGTCTTACAGGAGCTCGCTTGCTCTGCTGCTAGTGTGTTATCTGAAAGAGTCTTCAGTGCTGCTGGATCAATCCTGACAGAAAAAAGGACCCGTCTGTCGACCCAAAATGTTGATGATCTAACCTTCATTAAAATGAACCATGCATGGGTTTCAAAGGATTTTGTCCCACCTTCCCCTGATGACACATAGGTTGCCAGAAAACTGCCTCGCTTATGTCCTCCTTTTCCTCTGACTTGCCCAATTCCTCCATTTGCAGCAGCTAGAATGTCCAGCCTACACATCAACATATGCCATTTTTTAAACCTCCCTAAGGGTGTGTGCAGACGCTGCGGAATCCGCTGCGGATTAATCCGCACGGATTTTGCAAAAACCGCAGATAAACCGCAGGTCAAAAGACCTGCAGATTATATGTGGTTTTGCCTGCGGTTTGGTCCTGCGGATTCACCATCTCCACAATGGTGGAGATAGGAACCCGCTGCGGATACCGCAGAAAGAATTGACATGTCACTTTTTTCTGCGGTTTCAAAACCGCAGCAAATCCGCGAGGATTTTTCCGCAACGTCTACACAGCGTTTTTTTTTACCATTCATTTGAATGGTACTGTACACCACAGCTAAAACTGCTGTGGGTCCGCAGCGGCCAAAAACGATGCGGAAACGCAGCGGAATCCGCAGCGTGTGCACATAACCGAACTGGGCTGCCCACCCCCCCAAGGGCTGAGGTCAACACCTGGCGCACCCGGGCAAGTGCCGTTGCTCTGAACAGGTGGATGGGCCCACTGATGGCCGACGGCACTGGCACAGATCCCCTCATAGTACAATACAGTGTCTCTGACGGTGGGGGGGCCCACTCGCCGTCAGACACACCAGCGTATTGTGAGGGGCCCTGTGCCAGTACCGTCGCCCACAAGTGTGCCCCCCCTGCTTGGTCATGGCCACAGCACTTGTAAGTTGCAAAAATACTTACCTCTCCCTGCTCCACTGCTGTGTAGCCTGGCCAGTTAAATCCTTCACAGGGACGGCCACTAGAAATTTGGTGTATTGATTGATGATGGTTAAGATGTAGCTATGGTGTTACCACGGCTGGTCAGAAGTGGGATCTCCAGGAGTGGACCCTCTGGACCGTGGCACCGAGGGGCCCCGGGCGAGCTGCCAGGTGGAGCCGACCCCTATACAGGGATCATTAGGAGCTGGCCCAAGGGTTCGGGTACCACGATAGCCGGTACCGAGAGGGGCGGCTCAGGACGCACTGGAGTAGAAGTGCAGGACTGAAGCATAGACAACAGGATGGAGCAGAAACACGGGAGGCAGGACTGAAGTAGGACTGTAGGACTGGAGCATGGATAGCTGGATGGAGTAGGAACACAGGAGGCAGGACTGGAGTAGAACTATAGGACTGGAGTGTGGATAGCAGGATGGAGCAGGAACACTGGAGGCAGGACTGGAGCAAGACTGAAGGACAGGAGCGTGGATGGCCGGACGGAGCAGGAACACAGGAGGGAGGACTGGAGTATAGAAAGCTGGGCCCATGGAGCACCGGACTGCAGGGATACTGCAGGGACCACGGATGGCAGGACTGCGAGGCTACTGCAGGAATCACTGAAGACAGGACTGTGAGACTGCAGAGAGCACACGAGGAATCAGGGCCCAGTGTGCTAGCAAACACAACGATCAGGTGCCTCCCTCAGGGGGAAACGGCCTGATATGGCCCTGTCTGGACTGCCATTGGTCAGTAGGTGCTTCCGGGTCAGGGCATTGCCGGAGCACAAGTAACAGGAGGGAGGCGAGGCCGCGGCCTATGGCGCATGCGCATTGCATGCAGAGACCCCGTCGTCCGCGAGCCTGTCAGAAGGGACCGCCGTGGCTGTCGGGCGGCGGGGGGCAGCGGCGTGGGAGCGGAGACAGGGTAAGTATGCAGAGGCGGCGTGACAGTACCCCCTCCCCTAAGCTGCCCTCCCCTGAGATTAACAAAAAATCTCTTGAGGATACGGGGAGCATTGATATTCTCCCGAGGTTCCCAGGATCTCTCCTGAGGACCAAAGCCCTTCCAGTCAATAAGAAAAAGAATCCTACCTCTAACCTTCTTCATGGTGATAATGTCCTCCACCTCAAAGACATCATCGGCACCAACCGGCTGAGAGCCAGGATCAGACAAGGAATGGAAGTGATTCAGTACCACAGGATTCAGGAGAGAGACGTGGAAGGTGTTCAGGACCCGGAGCGAAACAGGCAACCTTAATTTGTAGGCGACTTCGTTGATACTTCCAAGAATTTCAAACGGACCGATGTAGCGTGGGTTCAACTTGTAAGAAGGCAGTTTCAACCGGATAAATTTGGACGAGAGCCAGACTTTGTCCCCGATACGATACGGGGGGGAATCCAATCTCTTCTTGTCGGCATAATTCTTCATTCGATTAGCGGCCCTCTTGAGTGACGTGTTGGTCTCAGCCCAGATCTTGGAAAATTCAGAGGACAAGGCGTTGGCTGCGGGTACCTCGGAGGCAGGGGTTAGCGGAAGGGGAACACCAGGATGTCTGCCAAACACAATGAAAAATGGAGACTTGGCCGAGGACTCGCCAGCATGGTTGTTATAGGCGAACTCTGCCCAGGGGAGTAAGTCAATCCAATCGTTCTGGTGGGCGTTGGAGAAATGACGTAGGTACCCAGTCAACGTCTGGTTGGTATGCTCCACCTGCCCACTGGACTGTGGATGGTAGGCAGAGGAGAAGTTGAGGGAAACGTTCATGAGCTTACAAAGTGCCCGCCAGAACTTGGAGGTGAACTGAACCCCTCGGTCAGACACAATGCGTTGAGGTAGTCCATGGAATCTGAAGATTTGATTGATGAAAACTTTGGCCAACTCAGGAGCTGAGGGGAGACCGGGCAGAGGGACGAAGTGGGTCATCTTGGAGAAACGATCCACCACCACCAAGATGACTGTACAGCCAGAAGAAAGGGGTAGCTCAGTGATGAAATCCATGGCAATGTGTTCCCAAGAAACCGCAGGGACAGGCAATGGAAGCATCAAGCCGGAGACAGAGGTCGTCGTGGCACTTTGTTTTTTGCACAGGAAGGACAAGAGGCCACAAAATCGAGTACATCTTGGTGAAGCGTGGGCCACCAGTAGGGACGCGTGATAAGGGCAAGGGTCTTCTTAGTTCCGGCATGGCCGGCCAGTCTGGAAGAGTGCCCCCATAGAAGGACTTTTCGCTTGAGGTTTTCAGGCACAAGCGTCTTGCCAGGAGGTGGAGAAAGCCAGTTCACTGGAGCCACTGTGATGATTCTAGTGGGGTCAATGATATGCGAAGGTTCCTTCGCTGTTTTGTGTGGCTGGAAGGCCCTGGACAGAGCGTCGGCTTTGGTATTCTTGTTGCCGGGGCAAAAACGGAGCTCAAAGTCAAATCGGGCAAAAAATAAGGACCAGCTGGCCTGACGAGGGTTGAGTCTCTGGGCAGACTGGAGATAAGCCAGATTCTTGTGATCCGAGAAGATGACAAAGGGATGGACAGCCCCCTCCAGGAGATGATGCCATTCTTCTAAGGCCAATTTTATGGCCAGGAGTTCCCGGTCGTCAATCGTGTAGTTACACTCGGATGGAGAGAAGGCCTTAGAGAAGAAGCCACAGGGGTGCAGATGACCGGAGGCAGATCTCTGGGACAATACTGCCCCGGCACCTGTCGAGGAAGCGTCCACCTCGATTACAAAGGGTCGGTTGCTCTCAGGACCATGCATGACCGGAGCCGTGGAGAAAGCCCATTTTAGGGTATGAAAGGCCTCCTCCGCCTCAGGAGTCCAACCATTGGGAGTAGTCCCTTTACGGGTGAGAGCAGAAATAGGTTTAGTTATTGCGGAAAAGTGAGAAATGAATTGCCGGTAATAATTGGCGAATCCGAGAAACTGTTGTATCGCCCTTACTCCGACGGGGCGAGGCTATTTGAGAATGGCAGTCAACTTCTCAGGATCCATCCTTAATCCAGCATCAGAGATAATGTATCCCAGAAACGGCAGAGAGGTCTGTTCAAAGAGACATTTCTCTATCTTAGCAAACAGGCGATTCTTCCGAAGACGCTGTAACACCAGGCGGACACTCTTTCTGTGGGACGAGAGATCTGGCGAGAAGACGAGGATGTCGTTCAAGTACACGACCACACAGGAGTACAAGAGATCCTGGAAGATCTCGTTGACGAACTCTTGAAACACCGCAGGAGCATTGCAGAGACCAAAGGGCATGACCAGGTACTCTTAATGGCCGTTTCGAGTGTTGAAAGCCGTCTTCCACTCGTCAACTGCGCGGATACGGACCAGATTATAGGCTGCCCTGAGGTCTAGCTTGGAGAAGACCCGAGCCCCTCTGAGATGGTCAAACAGCTCCGGATTGAGTGGAAGAGGATACCTGTTCTTGATGGTAATCTCGTTCAAGCCCCTATAGTCAATGCACGGCTGTAGAGATCCGTCCTTTTTCTTGACGAAGAAAAACCCGGCTCCCGCGGGCGAGGAAGATTTCCGTATAAAACCTTTGACGAGGTTCTCCCGGACGTACTCGGAAATGGCTACAGTCTCTGCGGGAGACAGGGGGTACATTCTGACCCTTGGGGGGGTTGAACCGGGAAGTAGTTCAATTGGGCAGTCAAAAGGCCGGTGTGGAGGAAGAACCTCCGCTTCCTTCTTATAAAAGGCATCAGCGTAGGAACTGTAGGCAGAAGGAAGGCCCGGAAGGTCTGGAGGTGGCCGAGGAGCGGTCGCCAGATGGACAGGAGTCAGACAGCGAGCTTGGCACGGGTGCCCCGAGCGGAGTATCTCCCCTGAAGACCAGTCGAGAATAGGTTGATGAGTCCTTAACCATGGAAGACCGAGTAGAATCGCATAGGAGAGCTTAGGGAAAACATAAAAGGCTATCTTCTCTCAATGTAAGGGTCCGACTTGCAACTCCACTTCCTCAGTGACCAAGGTGATGGTCTCCTGTAGCAGTCTGCCATCCACTGCGGCAATCAGGTGAGGATTACATAGGGTAACCAAGGGAATTTGGTACTTGTTCACCTCTTCACGCCGGATGAAGTTACCTGCTGAGCCCGAATCCACGTAGGCCACCTCGGACCCACGTCTCTCCCCTGAAACCAAAATAACAGATATAGTAAGAGGTTGAGAGGAATCATTAGCACCTACGGAGGCCTCTCTTACCTGATCTAGGTGGAGGAGTTTCCCTGTTTCTCAGGACAAGTACGGACAAAGTGTGACGAGCCTCCGCAATAGAGGCATAGACCTTGTGCCCGCCTCTCTCTCCGACGCAACTCGGCCAACTTGAGGCGATCTACCTGCATGGATTCGACCGAGGAGGGAGACGAGGACCCGGCAGGACGCGGACTGACAGACCGGGTGGAAAAGGAAGCTGGCCTGGTGTACCTCCTGTCTCTCGCTGACTCCCGAGCGCGCTCCTGGAAGCGTAGGTTGATGCGGGTGGCCAGCGAGATAAGGTCCTCCAAGGTGGTCGGGGTATCCCGACCCGTGAGGTCATCCTTTATTCTGCTCAAAAGACCGCGCCAGAATGCCCCCACCAAAGCCGCGTTGTTCCAGCCGAGCTCAGAGGAGAGAGTGCGAAAGCGGATCGCGTACTGTCCGACCGTGAGAGAACCCTGATGTAGGTTAAAAAGAGACTCGGTGAGAGAGGCTAACTGACCCAGCTCATCAAAAACCCTGTGAAAAGTATCCAAGAAGACCGGAAGACTCAAGACAATGGGATTGTCACGTTTCCAGAGACGATTCAGCCAAGACAGGGTCTCTCCCTCCAGATGGGACATAATGAAGGCCACTTTGGCCCGGTCAGATGGATATTGCTGAGGCAACCATTCAAAATGGAGTCTACACTGATTTAAGAACCCCCTGCAGAGTTTGGGATCACCAGTAAACCGAGGCGGCTTGGCGAGGCGGGGCGCCGGGAGAGCTGTAGACACGGGGGGAGGAGTCGGGATCGTGGCGGCAGACTGGAGGACCGACAAGCGACTATCAAAGGAGGCCATGTAATTCAAGATTTGGGCTTGAGTATCTCGTTGCTGACCCAGCTCCTGTTGAAGACTGGCCAGTTGAGTGGCATTTACAGGATCAGCCACCTGCAGGGCCGACAAGCGGGTGTTCATAGACTTCATGACAGACATGATGCGTCCCTGATTCTCCCGCAAAAAGAGCAACTCCTTTAGGGTAGCAGCAGTAGTACCGGCGGAGTCCATTGCCTGATCGTACTGTTACCACGGCTGGTCAGAAGTGGGATCTCCAGGAGTGGACCCTCTGGACCGTGGCACCGAGGGGCCCCGGGCAAGCTGCCAGGTGAAGCCAACCCCTATACAGGGATCGTTAGGAGCAGGCCCAGGGGTTCGGGTACCATGATAGCTGACACCGAGAGGGGCGGCTCAGGACAGACTGGAGTCGGAGTGCAGGACTGAAGCCTAGACAACAGGACGGAGCAGGAACACGGGAGGCAGGACTGGAGTAGGACTGTAGGACTGCAGCGTGGATAGCTGGATGAAGCAGCAACACAGGAGGCAGGACTGGAGTAGAACTATAGGACTAGAGTGTGGATAGCAGGATGGAGCAGGAACACCGGAGGCAGGACTGGAGCAGGACTGAAGGACGGGAGCGTGGATGGCCGGACGGAGCAGGAACACAGGAGGGAGGACTGGCGTATAGATAGCTGGGCCCACGGAGCACTGGACTGCGGGGATACTGCAGGGACCACGGATGGCAGGACTGCAAGGCTACTGCAGGAATCACTGAAGACAGGACTGCGAGACTGCAGAGAGCACATGAGGAAGCAGAGCCCAGTGTGCTAGCAAA
The DNA here is from genome assembly GCF_039654945.1 of Dendrobates tinctorius. Classification (NCBI taxonomy): domain Eukaryota; kingdom Metazoa; phylum Chordata; class Amphibia; order Anura; family Dendrobatidae; genus Dendrobates; species Dendrobates tinctorius. The sequence continues at coordinate 1,228,352 of NW_027361793.1, forward strand.
CACAATGATCAGGCACCTCCCTCAGGGGGAAACGGCCTGATATGGCTCTGTCTGGTCTGCCATTGGTCAGTAGGTGCTTCCGGGTCAGAGCATTACCGGAGCACAAGTAACAGGATGGAGGCGCGGCCGTGGCCTATGGCGCATGCGCATTGCATGCAGAGACCACGTCGGCCGTGAGCCTTTCAGAAGGGACCGCCATGGCTGTCGGGCGGCGGGGGGCAGCGGCGTGGGAGCGGAGGCCGGGTGAGTATGCAGAGGCGGCGTGACATATGGCCTGACCTGCTGGCCTCTACCTTCAGATGATCAATCGCTACTATTTGTAATGGACGTCAACTTACAAGCGGATGCAGTGGTGCTTTATGATCACCTTTCACAGTCGTGACAGTCACAGACGTGTGACATTACTGCCACCATTTTTCAATGTCTCTTCTCATGCAAATCCAATAGAATCACCTACGGCCTGTGACTTCTGTCTTTTGCACTCCAAAATGACCAGACAGATCATGATAGGCAGTGAGGACCATGTCTACATCTCTCCCTGTGATCACAATTTGATGGAGACGAGTAACGGTGATATGATCCACGCTACTGCGATAAAGCAATCCTTTCTTCACAAAGAACCGTTTTCACTTTCTCCACAGACACAGTAATTGAGGGTCTGCATCGCCTCTGCAACATCTACCGGGAGGTTTTCCCGCGATGAGTAATTCCCAAATTTCTGTTAACACTCGACTTTCTGTCTGTACTTGTATCCATGTAGTTTCCAGTAGCGGAGAGTCTTGACTGGCTTACTGAGATTGAAATATATACAAAGATTTAAAAGTACCACAACACTGTATACTGTTGTACGCTTCGAATACCTTTCCTTTTTCTACTTTTTAAATTCTGGTGTAATACATAGTGAGCCTGTGAGTGTCTGTGTGTGACTCCGGATGTATAGACAGAGATTTACAATTATCCCTAGAGTGGATACACCTGGTATGTGCTGATACAGTACTTTTGTCCAAAATTTTTTATTACGGTATCATCCATAGTGAGTTAGCGTGTGTGGTTTACGCCTTCTATATACACGGTGAATCGGAGATACCAATTTTTACCCTATACTCGATACAGCTTGCATCTTGTTATACAGTACCTTTGTTTGACATTTAGTATTACGGTCAAAATCCATACTAGGTAAGCGTCTGAGAGTGACCACGGGACTATATATACGGAGATTTCAATTGTACCTTATAATATATACTTGCTATCTTGTTATCCAGTACCTTTTTTACAACATTTTTTATTATGGTCAGACCCAGAATGAGTGAGCGTCTGAGGGTGACTCCGGAAATATATACCAAGTGTTAGGCGTCAGATTTCTGCGTCTGCTCTGCAGGAATCCAGAGCCTCACATTCCGCGGTCTCCTGCTGTCTATCTACTGCAGAGATTACTTTGCAGCAGACCGCTCTAGAGACTAAGTTCCTCTGTGCGCCTACTGGGCATGCTCACGAGACGATCTCCCATTGGAGATCGGGAGTCATGTGCCCAGGTCCTGCTCCAGATCTCATTGGTCCATCTCGGAGATCTGGAAGGTCCCACACGGCTATAAAAAGTGCGCATGACCGTTCGGCCATGCGCTAGTATAGACTATACTTGCTATGCGTGAATGGTGATGGATGTATGGTTCTGGTGACTGACTCATTATAAAACCCCTTCCTTCTGATATTACGCATGTGGATAGGGAATTAGTTTAGCAGTCAGCGCCAGTCAGTGACAAGCCTTCAGCCACTGTGCACACCGCACCGCTACGCTAGCGTCCGACATTGCTCTTGCTTTCTGGCTTTGTCGTCGAGCGGCAGTGTCCTACGCCACGCTGCAGTTGCAGCCCTTCTTGACGTTCGCATAAGCGACGCCGCACACACGGTAGGTCTAGAGGGACACAGCTCCTCTGTCTTGGGTCCTGCTCCTGTGACCAGATACCGTGTGTGCATTTACCTGAGGCCTGTGTCTCTAACAGGTTCAGCATTTTGTATGTTTTTGTTGCGGCACCTCTGTGTGTGAACAGAGCTCGCTCTGCGCACTCCAGGTGAAGTTGAACCCGTACGCATCATACCGCCATATTTTTCCTCTGTCATTACCTAGCAGCGGTGTAACACCTACTGCACGGTGGACCCCGAGCAGCGAATGCACTTTATTATTTATTTTTATTTAGTGCGTTCCGCCGTTCCTAACACCGTGATTTCAAATTTGTCCAACACTGCATACAGCTGTACGCTTCTGATACAGTAACCTTTTTTGTTATTTAGATTCTGGTGTAATCCATAATGAGCCTGAGAACGTCTGTCCGTTACTCCGGAAATATATTTGGAGCTTTAAGATTACCCCAACACTGTATACAGCTGTACGCTTGTGTTACATTACCCATTTACAGCTTTTCATATTCTAGTGTAATCCATACTGGGCCTGAGAGCGTTTGTGTCTGCCTCCTGAAATATATACGGAGATTCATAATGTTTACACTATACTATATATACCATGTATCTGGTGATACTGTACACTAACTTTTTATTTTATTGTGTAATCCATACTGAGCCTGTGAGTGTCTGTGTATGACTCATGAAATATATACGGAGATTTACTGTTATCCCTAGACTGTATAGAGCTGTACGCTTCTGATACAGTACCATATATCTGCTGGTATTTTGGGTCCATTTTCGAAAACATGAGGAGGTATGGTGGAAGAGGACGTGGACGTGGGCATGGGGGGCCACATGGTACTGATGGTGGTGATGGTGCATCTGCTGGTAGTGCCAAAAACACAATAGCAGCTAAGGCAGGAGGTGTTGAGCCTACATCATGGTGTAGCTCTGGAAGGTCTGTAAGGCTCCCTTTTCTGGGAGTCGGTAGACTGCTTTTAAAGCCGGAGCATCAGGAACTGTTTTTGGCATCCATTGCTGAAACAGCCTCCAGCTCTATCGCCTCCTCTTCTGAAGTTTAAAAAAATGCAAGGACTGAGTCGTCAGTGCAGGTTTCTGGTCAGGAGCAACCCCTTTCCTTGTGTCCTTCACCCACACCAAAAGTGAAGGACGCGGCAGCACACACTTCAGATTACTCCATGGAGCTCTTTTCACATACCATGCCTGCGTTAATCAAAAATGGGGCCCATCATATACTGAAGCATTCCAAATGGGGGACATCAGACACTGGAGCAGCATTTACGGGGCCCATTATTCACTGGAGCATTAGAAATGGGGCCCATTATATATGGAGCTTTATTAGGGCCCATCATACACTGGAGCATCATCCATGAGGCCCATCGTATACTGGAGCATTATAAATGGGGCAGATCAGACACAGGAGCAGCATCTATGGGGCACATTTTACAATGGAGCATTAGAAATGGGGCCCATTATATATGGAGCATTATTTGGGCCCATCATACACTGGAGCATCATCAATGAGGCCCATCATATACTGGAGCATTCCAGATTGGGGACATCAGACACTGGAGCAGCATTTACGGGGCCCATTATACACTGGAGCATTAGAAATGGAGCCCATTATATATGGAGCATTATTAGGGCCCATCATACACTAGAGCATCATCCATGAGGCCCATCATATACTGGAGCATTCTAAATGGGGCAGATCAGACACTGCAGCAGCATCTATGGGGCACATTATACACTGGAGCATTAGAAATGAGTCCCATTATATATGGAGCATTAATTGGGCCCACAACACACTGGAGCATCGTCCATGGGGACCATCATATACTGTAGCATTATGTGGAGCTCATCATATACTGTATGGAACATTATATGGGACCAATTATTCTGTATGGTGAAATATATAGGGCTCATTATTCTGTATGGCGCACAATGTGGTGGCCATAGTACTGTATGGAGTAATATACTGTCCTTTTTTTGAGCTGTTGTACAATTTAAAATAGATCAGTCATGTCATGTAAGCAGTGAAGCATTTGTCCTTGAACTATACCTATATTTATGTGCCGTATCGGAGCATCATGAGTTGTGGTATGTGTTAAAGGGGCGCACTGACACTCTTTGGCCCAGGGCACACAAAAACCTGGAGCCAGCTCTACCCCCCCACAACTTTAGCCAAATAACCCCCAGTTTTCAATGCGTAACTATTATTGTGAAGTAAATTAAGGTTGATAAGCTTAAGTAATAAGAATTGATGTCGCTGGCATTGAAATGGGCACTGTAGGTGTGTTTACTGTCCTCCACTCCCTGCCGACTTGGGTTTCTTTTTCAGCCGGCCTCCGACTTTTCCCTATAGTCGGCCGATTTCGTTAGACCCGACTTTTGCGAAAGTCGGGTTTCATGAAACCCGACTCGACCCTAAAAAAGGCAAAGTCACTCATCTCTATTCACACCTAATTGGACTCATTTATACAGGCAGGATTTTTATTTCAGTTCATTCAAGGAGTTCATATATCAGTCACCTCCTTCCACACTCAATTATTCGACAAACAAATGTTAATTCATATATGCCCTACCTTAACCGTCTAGACAAAATATCTTTAACATACGCACGTAGTTTATTACAGTGGTCTTCTCATAGACCGTATACAAGGACCCTCAATCTACTCGTCTGCAATTGAAAGTAGTTATTCTCACTACAAGGTCCTTCAATACTCAGGATTTTTACTTACATAAAAGGATCCAATGTTCAATCCAATGTTCCCCACATGTTAGTTAGTTTAGTCTGATATGAGAGATAGCCGGACATCTCCGGAAACTCAGGCACTCAGAGTGAGGGCCCCGTCACACATAACGACTCACCAGCGATCCCGACAATGATATGAACTTGTCAGGATCGCTGGTGTGTCGCTACATGATCACTGGTGAGCTGCGAAACAGGCAGATCTCAGCAGCTTTCAGGACAGCGACACGCGGGTAACAAGCGACGAACATCGCTTAGTTACCCGCAGTCTACGTTAAGATACCAGCGCGCTGGTGCAGGGAGCTGGTAACCAAGGTAAACATCGGGTTTCCTGCCACCAGTTTTCTCCTTGGCTGTGTTCAGATCCATCACCCCTCCTGTAGTCAATGAGAAAACTGGCCTCTTTTGATGTCAATTCAGATGGAGGACTGAGTTGTAGAGAGTCTGTGACCCTCCTCGTGCATGGTGTTAGTCTTAAGAAACCAAATTATTGCACATACACCCTAATAATCCTTATATATAAACATAATATAAACTGAGAATATCCTCAAAATATAAAATTGAATGAAAAAAGGGTGAAAAAATGTCCAAAAATAATTGAATGCATACCCACTCAGATAGAAACACCTAAATCACCACCAAGATATGGATAAAAAATATGGGAGAGACAAAAATATATATAAATAAAAAAAAAAATTTTTTCAGAAAAAATAAAAAATGTGTAAAATGTGTAAAATAATAATAAAGAAATAAGAGTTTTTTGTTTATAAAAATAAAAATATAATAAAAAATAATAAGATATGATAACAGAATATATATATATACAGTATATATATATAAATATAATCAAAAATATGCAAAAAATATTATACAAACCATGTGTACATTAAAAGAAATATATATATATATTTATATATATATACACACATACACACACATACATACACAAATTTTGGGAAGAAGATACAGGCACAAAATGGTAGGTTCAATAACCTGAAGGGCGAGAAAAAGTTCAGTGGTGATAACCTCATTATCCCTTGCTTCTTGTAGAATATTCATTAACTCCGCTTGGTATTTGGCTATGGGATTAAACATTAATTTTTTTATAACCATCACCATTTCTCAATTGTTTAAAAGCTTCAATTTTGTACATTTTTTTAGGCCATACTACTATATTGCCGCCCTTATATGCAGGTTTAAAAACAATATCCTGCAGTTTACGTAATCTTTTCAAGCCCAGTTTTTCTTTGTGATTTAAATTAGATTCCACAGGGGAACATGGAATATTACCTATCACCTTGGCAACTGTCTTGACGAAAATGTCAATAGAAGGGCAAGTTGATAATGGAGGAAATTTATTCGATCGTTTCTTAATTGATGGTGGAATCCTACCTCCAAGAGGTGTATTATATTCATGAGCAAGTTGTTCTCTTTTATTCTCCCTCTTTTTTTCTTCTTTTTTCCTTTTTCTTTTCTTTTTTCTTTTTTTAATGCCGTATTTATTTTTCACATTTTATATAAATTTTTTTATATTTTTTTTATTTTTTCACTTTTCTTATATATATTTTTTTCATCACTTATATTTTTGCACCATGTGCGCATATTTGTTCGCACATGGCGAGCATATGTGTATATGTTTAATATATTACGCACGTATATATATGCACATTGTTGATGTATACTTTTATGCACTGTATTTGTTATATTGTGTATGCACATATTTATTGTCACTTATTATCAAATGTGTTATATTTACATATATATAATTTATATATGGTTCTTTACATATACCGTATGTATATTTTCACTGCGTCCCACTAGGTTTAGGTATATTTCTTCATATTTATTTTTATTTGCATCACACAGTATCATTATTTATGCCGTTTTTTTTTAATTATATTTGAGACATTCCTTTTGTTATCACTCTCCCTTTCCAGCTCCTGCGTGCTTGTTTGTGTGCGCATGCGCTGCCAGGATCCCGGGAATCTGCGGTCATACTGTGTCTCCATGTGAGTGACGTTCCTAACTCGGAAGCGTTCTCTCACATGACGCGGCCTGCACGGGACTTACGGTCGGCCACTGGCAGCGCATGCGCCGCTATACACCCGGCACACACGCGTTGATTTCACAGCCCCTATTTATAAACGCTCCGGTTCACAAGTGCGTCACCCCCCTGACGAAAGACGCCGATCCGAAACGCACGTCGGGGAGTGCTACGCACACCGGTGGCCTGCCTTCTTGTATCCAGGTTCATATTTATTGTTTGCTTAGCCTATTCAATTTAGTGTGGAGGACTTCCATTTATGAGCAAGAGGAAGAAAAAAAAGTGATCCAGCTGGAGACGGAGGCGGCTGCAATTTACAAAGCTTTATTGGACAACTTAAAAATATGTTGGTTCTTTAAAAATTTCTTATCGCAAACACCAAGCACACCAGTGCTAGAGGAGGTAATTTACAACAGAAATTATTTAACCGTGAAACATACTGGATGTTTATGCTTGACACCCGTATTCCCCGTGGTCTCAATGCCAGACAAGATTTAATAAAATTATACTGAACACTGTTTATGCAGTATCTTATAAGGAAATGTTTTATCCTAATTCACTGTTGTCCATGATGATTCTTGACCAAGAAATATTTTTTTTTTTTTTTTTGTATATGCTTTTTTGCATTTTTAATTGTCTGTCCAAACAATGTCATGTGCACTCTATATATAGTTTCTCAATGTATTAGCAGGTAGATCATGACTAAGACTATTTTTTAGTTGAAACGCGTTTTTAAAGAACCAACATATTTTTAAGTTGTCCAATAAAGCTTTGTAAATTGCAGCCGCCTCCGTTCCAGCTGGATCACTTTTTTTTCTTCCTCTTGCTCCTAATTCATGTGGATGCTCACCACAGTCCGTGCTGGGCGTTGGCAGGCTTGGGGATTGCTTTGCAGACGGGTAAGCTGACTACAACTTTTTTTTTTACTTCCATTTATGGTTCTTTATATATATCTGATCTGCTGCCACTTTCTATTTATTCTGTGGTGATTATTCATGATGCAGTGTCACAATTTTGTTATATGTTATGTCCTCATATAGATGGCTGTTTAGCGGACTGTTAGGGTATGGCCACCATATATATTTTATTTATATCCATATACATTTATTATTAATATATATTTTTAAATTTTTTTTGCATATGCATATTATGTACAATGGGGAAAAAAAGTATTTAGTCAGTCAGCAATAGTCCAAGTTCCACCACTTAAAAAGATGAGAGGCGTCTGTAATTTACATCATAGGTAGACCTCAACTATGGGAGACAAACTGAGAAAAAAAAATCCAGAAAATCACATTGTCTGTTTTTTTTTCATTTTATTTGCATATTATGGTGGAAAATAAGTATTTGGTCAGAAACAAGCAATCAAGATTTCTGGCTCTCACAGACCTGTAACTACTTCTTTAAGAGTCTCCTCTTTCCTCCACTCATTACCTGTAGTAATGGCACCTGTTTAAACTTGTTATCTGTATAAAAAGACACCTGTGCACACCCTCAAACAGTCTGACTCCAAACTCCACTATGGTGAAGACCAAAGAGCTGTCAAAGGACACCAGAAACAAAATTGTAGCCCTGCACCAGGCTGGGAAGACTGAATCTGCAATAGCCAACCAGCTTGGAGTGAAGAAATCAACTGTGGGATCAATAATTAGAAAATGGAAGACATACAAGACCACTGATAATCTCCCTCGATCTGGTGCTCCACGCAAAATCCCACCCCGTGGGGTCAGAATGATCACAAGAACGGTGAGCAAAAATCCCAGAACCACGCCGGGGGACCTAGTGAATGAACTGCAGAGAGCTGGGACCAATGTAACAAGGCCTACCATAAGTAACACACAATGCCACCATGGACTCAGATCCTGCAGTGCCAGACGTGTCCCACTGCTTAAGCCTGTACATGTCCGGGCCCGTCTGAAGTTTGCTAGAGAGCATTTGGATGATCCAGAGGAGTTTTGGGAGAATGTCCTATGGTCTGATGAAACCAAACTGGAACTGTTTGGTAGAAACACAACTTGTCGTGTTTGGAGGAAAAAGAATACTGAGTTGCATCCATCAAACACCATACCTACTGTAAAGCATGGTGGTGGAAACATCATGCTTTGGGGCTGTTTCTCTGCAAAGGGGCCAGGATGACTGATCCGGGTACATGAAAGAATGAATGGGGCCATGTATCGTGAGATTTTGAGTGCAAACCTCCTTCCATCAGCAAGGGCATTGAAGATGAAACGTGGCTGGGTCTTTCAACATGACAATGATCCAAAGCACACCACCAGGGCAACGAAGGAGTGGCTTCGTAAGAAGCATTTCAAGGTCCTGGAGTGGCCTAGCCAGTCTCCAGATCTCAACCCTATAGAAAACCCTTGGAGGGAGTTGAAAGTCCGTGTTGCCAAGCGAAAAGCCAAAAACATCACTGCTCTAGAGGAGATCTGCATGGAGGAATGGGCCAACATACCAACAACAGTGTGTGGCAACCTTGTGAAGACTTACAGAAAACGTTTGACCTCTGTCATTGCCAACAAAGGATATATCACAAAGTATTGAGATGAAATTTTGTTTCTGACCAAATACTTATTTTCCACCATAATATGCAAATAAAATGAAAAAAAAACAGACAATGTGATTTTCTGGATTTTTTTTTCTCAGTTTGTCTCCCATAGTTGAGGTCTACCTATGATGTAAATTACAGACGCCTCTCATCTTTTTAAGTGGTGGAACTTGCACTATTGCTGATTGACTAAATACTTTTTTTCCCCACTGTACATATATTAGTGTGTGGACACCCTTTTGTCGTGCTTTTGCACTTATTTGCCATACTTTGCATTAATAAAGGCATTTTTATTTATATTTCTTTCTCCTGCCTTCATTATTTTATATGTATATGTATTTTTGTATTTATTAATATTATTAGTGTTTATTATTTTGGGTGAATAGATTTTGCAATTGCTATGTGATTTATATTTGTGTATACAGTATATATGTATATATATTCTTTTAATGTACACATGGTTTGTATATTTTTTTTCCATATTTTTGATTATATTATATATTTTCTGTTATCATATCTAATTATTTTTTATTTATTTTTTATATTTATTTTTATAAACAAAAAACTCTTTTATTTTCATTTTTTTATTATTTTACACATTTTTTATTTTTTCTGAAAACACTTTTTTTTTATTTTATTTATATATATTTTTGTCTCTCCCATATTTTTTATCCATATCTTGGTGGTGATTTAGATGGTGTCAGTCTTGCTGTTCAGAGACCGCAGGAGGGGATATTTGGACTCGGCTTTGAAGGACCAAAAATATCAGGAAAATCTCCCTTCTATACAGTAAAAATAAATGGCTGAGATGGCTGAGGTTGAATCAACACCCAGGTTTATTTCTCATATATGAGGAGACAGCTCAAAAAAATCACCTTAGAAAGGATAAGGCGAGTGTCTCCCTCTTCTGGAGTTACATCTATTTTTATAATCAACATTGAAGGACGTTGTTATACAAGTTACATACATTTGAAATGTTTTCATTACTCCAAGAGAAACTTTTCCTCACAAGTTAATTATATTTTCAATGAGTACATTGTTTTAATAAACCATCCACATGTCTTGGAGTAAGAACATTTCCTGGCCTTGAACATCCCACACAGACATTTTGGAAAAATACTGTACATCACCACACAAAAAATTTTTGCATTTCAGCAAAATAATGAATATAGAATTTATAGAAGATTCTATTATATTAAGCTATTAAATATCAATATAAGGTTATATAATATTAAGCTATCAAAGATTAATATAAGATTAAGATTTCAATAACAATTGTCTTCCATACAATATAATGCAACCCCCATGGTGAGTAATACAATATAATGTACACCCCATGGTCCTCCATACAATACATTGCACCTCCATGCAATATAATGCACTCCACGTGGTCCCCTATACAATATAATGTACCCCCATGGTACTCCGTACATTTTATTGCTCCTCCATGGCCTCCATACAATATAATGCACTTCCCATGGTCTTATATTCAATATATTGTAGTACCCATTGTCCTTCACACAAAATAATGCACCATCATAGTCCTGCATACAATATAATGCACTCCCCATGGCCCTCCGTATAATATAATGCTACCCGCATGGTCCCACATAGAATATAATGCACCCCACATGGTTGTCCATACAAAATAATGCACCCTACCTGGTCCTCCATGCTATATTGTGGTCTCCCCATGGGCCTCCTTACTATATATTGCTCTATCCATGTTCCTCCTTACTATATAATGCACTCCACATGGTCCTCTGTACAATATAATGCACCTCACATGATGCTCCATACAATATAATATATATAGAGGGACAGGGAATCAGAGAGTTAGCTCACCGTATATCAATTATATCAATTATTCAGATGGCGTCCACGCACAGAGTCGCCCTGGCTCTGGGTGTGCAGAAGCAAACAATGTGAAAAAAGGTTCTCAGGTTCTCTCTTTACAATATAATCCACCCCCTATGGTACTCTATAGAATATAATGCATCCTCCATGGTCCTCTATTCAAAATAATACACCCCCCCATGATCATCTATTCAATTTAATGAATCCCCCATGATCCTCCATAAAATAAAATGCACTCGGCATGGTCCTAAATATAATATAATGCACCCCCATACAACATAAGGCTCCCCCATGGACTTCCATACTATATAATGCATTTCCATGGTCCTCCATCTATATATATATATATATATATATATATATATATGAATGCCTTATCGTGTCTGTCTGTAACCGAAATCGCGGCGCGCCGATTGGTCGCGCCAGCCAGGCCCCGCCAGGCCGCAACCAATCAGCGACAGGCACAGCTGTTTGTAACGGTAAGCAGCGCCTGCCACTGATTGGTTGCGGCCGCCAGGCCTTAATCTTTAAAAAAGAGAATTAAAATAAAAAAAAGTTATTCTCACCTTCCGACGGCCTCCTGTCTTCTTTCCACGCGCCCGTCTCGCGTTCCCAGTAATGCTTTGTGGCTTAGACCGCTGATGACGTCACTCTCGTGAGAGCGAGAAAGAAGACCGACGTCACTCTCGCGAGAGTGAGAAAGAAGACGTCATCAGCGGTCTAAGCCGCAAAGCATTACTGGGAATGCGAGGCCGGGCACGTGGAAAGAAGTCAGGAGGCCATCGGAAGGTGAGAATAACTTTTTATTTTTTAATATTATTTTTGCACAGGGCCGCGGCAGTGATTGGTTGCGGCTACAGGGCCGCGTTGCTGATTGGTCGCGGACAGAGGGCCGCGACGCTGATTGCTCGCGGCTACACGGAAAGGGGGGTGAGGGGACCATGCATACCAGGAAAGGGGGGTGAGGGGACCATGCATACCAGGAAAGGGGGGTGAGGGAACCATGCCTACCAGGAAAGGAAGGTGAGGGAACCATGCATACCAGGATTGAGGGGTGAGGGGACCATGCATACCAGGATTGGGGGGTGAGGGGACCATGCATACCAGGATTGGGGGGTGAGGGGACCATGCATACCAGGATTGGGGGGTGAGGGGACCATGCATACCAGGATTGGGGGGTGAGGGGACCATGCATACCAGGATTGGGGGGTGAGGGGACCATGTACACCAGGAAAGGGGGGCGAGGGGACCATGCATACCAGGAAAGGGGGGTGTGGGGACCATGCATACCAGGAAAGGGGGTGAGGGGACCATGCATACCAGGAAAGGGGGTGAGGGGACCATGCATATCAGGATTGGGGGTGAGGGGACCATGCATACCAGGAAAGGGGGGTGAGGGGACCATGCATATCAGGATTGGGGGTGAGGGGACCATTCATACCAGGATTGGGGGGTGAGAGGACCATGCATACCAGGACTGGGGGGTGAGGGGACCATGCATACCCCAAAAGGGGGGGTAAGAGGACCATGCATACCAGGATTGGGGGGTGAGGGGACCATGCATATCAGGAAAGGGGGGTGAGGGGACCATGCATACCAGGAAAAGGGGGTGAGGATACCATGCATACCAGGATTGGGGGTGAGGGGACCATACATACCAGGAAAGAGGGGTGACGATGAGCATACATACCAGGATTGGGGTGTGAGAGGACCATGCATACCAGGATAGGGGGGTGAGGGGACCATGCATACCAGGATTGGGGAGTGAGGGGGCCATGCATACCAGGATTGGGGGGTGAGGGGACCATGCATACCAGAACTGGGGGGTGAGGGGACCATACATACCAGGAAAGGGGGGTGACGGTGAGCATACATACCAGGATTGGGGTGTGAGAGGACCATGCATACCAGGATAGGGGGGTGAGGGGACCATGCATACCAGAACTGGGGGGTGAGGGGACCATACATACCAGGAAAGGGGGGTGACGGTGAGCATACATACCAGGATTGGGGTGTGAGAGGACCATGCATACCAGCAAAGGGGGGTGAGGGGACCATGCATACCATGAAAGGGGGTTGAGGGGACCATGCCTACCAGGATAGGGGGATGAGGGGACCATGCATACCAGGATTGGGGGGTTAGGGGACCATGCAAATGCCAAAAGGGGGGTAAGAGGACCATGCATACCAGGAAAGAGGGGTGAGAGGACCATGCATACCAGGATTGGGGGGTGAGAGGACCATGCATTCCAGGATTGGTGGTTGAGGGGACCATGCATACCAGGATTGGGGGTGAGAGAACCATACATATCAGGATTGAGGGGTGCATTATTGCATTATTATTAAATCTTCAAAAATAAACTGCATATATATTCTAGAATACCCGATGCGTTAGAATCGGGCCACCCTCTAGTACTATGTAATGCACCTCCCAAGGTCCTTCAATCAATATAAAGCACCTCCAAGGTCCTTCATACTTTATAATGCCCTTCCATAGTCCTCAATACAATTTAATGCAGCTCCATGGTTAGTCATACAATATATCTCCTCTTTGGTCAGACCTCATCTGGAATATTGTGTCCAGTTTTGGGCACCACATTTTAAAAAAGACATCAACAAACTGGAGCAAGTTCAGAAAAGAGCGACCAGAATGGTGACCGGTCTGCAAACCCTGTCTTAGGAGGAAAGGTTGCAGGATTTGGGAATGTTTAGTTTGCAAAAGAGAAGACTGAGAGGAGACTTAATAGCTGTCTACAAATATCTAAAGGGCTGTCACATTGTAGAAGGATCAACTTTATTCTCATTTGCACAAGGAAAGACTAGAAGCAATGGGATGAAACTGAATGGGAGGAGACACAGATTAGATATTAGAAAAAACTTTTTGACAGAGTGATCAATGAGTGGAACAGGCTGCCACGAGAAGTGGTGAGTTCTCCTTCAATGGAAGTCTTCAAACAGAGGCTGGACAGACATCTGACTGGGATGATTTGGCGAATCCTGCTTTGAGCAGGGGGTTGGACCAGATGGCCCAGGAGGTCCCTTCCAACTCTACGATTCTATGATTCTATGATTCTATGATATTTCACCCCCATGGTCCTTCATTCAATGTAATGCACCCCATGGCCTTCCATATAATTTAATGCTCCCACCAAGGTCTCTATACAATAAATTTTTTTTACCTCACCACAAGAGCAAAACTGCAAGTGCTGAACATATTCGCAAGTCCCATAGGGAATGAGTAAGGGGTCTGAATCTATGTGTATGCCCATGTAGCTCTTTCAGCTCTTTTTGACTATTACTATGGATCTTTATTGGAGCTTTCCTATATGCATGGAACAGTTTGGCACTGGCATTTTACTTAACTAAACGTTTTTACGTTTTCCATGCATGAATGGGCACTTTGGCTTCCCTGCAGTATCTGTGGTTTATCCTGCCGTAGTCTTGTGACACTTGTATTTATTGTTACCTGGTATGATGTATTTTTAATATGAATTTTAAAATAAAGTAATATATTTTACCATATCCACCTAGTTGTTCTTTTTCCTCCTTATACAGTACACATGTCTTCGTGGAGCGGGTGTTTCTTTTCTCTGGTGTGGGATTATCGGTATCTCACCAATTGGCACTGTGCATGCCACTGGCGGTTTTTGCATCTACTCAAGATAATACCAAGCCCGATGTTTAGTAATATTTATAATAAAATGGTACATAGAGAAAGAGGCGGTCTGGCCTGGTGGGGTACCGGGGATTCCCCCGGTGGGCCCTTGGCTGTGGGAAGGAGCCAGGAGGAGAAGGAAAAAAAGTGCAGTTTTAAGGAGCGCGGGCCCTTTAAAAGCGCAGGGGCGCACGCACGCAGCGTTCATTACCTGAACCGCTGTGGCGCGCGACCCGACTGATACTGGCAAGTGTGCGCCTGGCATATAACATCAGTGTCATGCGACGGGCGCACACATCCACTGCTGGCCTCTGCTGTGCCGGCGGCCATTTTACAATGAGCGTACCGACCTGCAGAGGAGGAGGAAGCCACCGAGAGCGCAGGCAGGTAAGAGTAAAAGATTTTTTTTTTCTTCCTATCTCTCTCAGCTAGGGGAGACGGGGGGCTCTGGAAGGATGCACATACAGGGGATGGAGGAGGGGCTGGATGGATGCACATATAGGGGATGGGGAGGGGCTGGATGGATGCACATACAGGGAAGTGGGGCCTTGAATGGATGCACATACATGGGATGGGGGCCCTGAAAGGATGCACATACAGGGGAGGGGGGGTCTGGACGGATGCACATACAGGGGAGGGAGGTGTGTACGGATGAACATACAGGGGAGGGGGGTCTGGATGGATGCACATACAGGAGAGGGGGGCCTGGATGGATGCACATGCAGGGGAGGGGGGCCTGGATGGATGCACATACAGGGGAGGGGAGGGGGGCCTGGATGGATGCACATAGAGGGGAGGGGGGCCTGGATGGATGCACATGGAGGGGGAGCCTGGATGGATGCACATGCAGGGGAGGGGGAGCCTGGATGGATGCAAATACAGGTGAGCGGGGGG
Source organism: Dendrobates tinctorius (assembly GCF_039654945.1). Taxonomy (NCBI): domain Eukaryota; kingdom Metazoa; phylum Chordata; class Amphibia; order Anura; family Dendrobatidae; genus Dendrobates; species Dendrobates tinctorius. The sequence goes on from NW_027361793.1 coordinate 1,244,022, forward strand.
CCTGGATGGATGCACATACAGGGTAGGGGGGACCTGGATGGATGAATGCACATACAGGGGAGGGGGGGTGTTATGAATGAGTCACCGAGGAGGAAAAACAAAAAGCAAGCTAAGCTCAGAAAACCGGAGAGGTTGGTAACTAGCAGATTGCACACCCCTGATCCTATACACACAACTAGCAGTAGCCGTGGAGCGTGCCTACGGTGGTCCTAGACGCCTCGTCATGGCCGTAGAACTAAATAAGCATAAAGAAAGAAAGGTAAAATCTAAACTGCCCCAGAGCAGACCCCAAAGAAATAGACAGCCCTCAACATGTATTGTCGGTGAAACAAGATGAAAACACAAACACAGATAGAAAGATAGGCTGAGCAAACGATGGGGCCCTCACTAACTAGAAAGGACAAGAAAGAAAAGCTGCTGTCTGCAATCACGCAAAAAACCCTGCCAAAAAATGTCCAACACGACTGATAGAAAAAGGCCCTGAAGTCGCTAGACTTCAATTCCCTATATCAGCACTCGGGTATATTCTGAAGACAGAGCAAAAGAGATCATCTGATCAGAGACAAAATGGGGATTCAGCCCAGTCCCAGCCAGGGCTGGCTGAACACAAAAGCTAAGTAAACCAGATGAAAACTCATAAGATCAATAGCAGAGAAAACTTAGCTTTAAGAAGGCAGGAACCAAACTGGAAACCAGAAGCCACAGTCAGGAGAAATCACCAGCAAGAAACTAGGGAGTCGGCTGCCTTAAATCCAATCAGAAATTCCTGATGTCCAATCACAGTCCTCTTCCTCAGGTGGCCGGTCTCGGCCATTTAGATCAGCTTCATTACCTCCCTTCACCAACAGAGGGAGTCCAGATAGAGAACTCACTACTCCTCTCTCAGCACAGCCAGCTCCATAACCCTCACCAGAAGCCAGAGGCAAACCCGAAAATGAGCTCACAACAGGGGGGCCTGGATGGATGCACATACAGGGGAGGGGGAGCCTGGATGGATGCACATACAAGGGAGGGGGAGCCCTGGATGGATTCATATACAGGGGGGGCCAGGATGGATGCACATACAGGGGGGCCAAGATGGATACATGTACGGGGGGGCCAGGATGGATACTCATGGTGACCAGGGGCAGGACAAGGGGCCAGGATGGATACACATTCGGGGGCAGGATGGATACATGTGGGGGGCCCAGATGGATACATGGGGTAGGACAAGGAGCCAGATGGATACATATGGGGAGCCAGGATAGATATATGGGGGGCAGGATAAGAGACAAGGATGGATATATGAGGGAGCCAGGATGCATATATGTGGGGGGCCAGGATGGATTTGTGGGGGACAGGACAAGTGACCACGATACATATATATATGGTGGGTCAGGATGCATATATGGAGCGGCTAGGATGGATATATGGGGGAGGGGGCCAGGATGGATATATGGGGGAGGGGCAGGACAAGGGATGAGGATGCATATATATAGGGGGCCTGGATGCATATAAATGGCAGGCCAGGATGCATTTATGGGGCAGCCAGGATGGCTATATAGGGGGAGGCCAGGAAGAATATATGGATGGGGGTAGGATGAATATATATGAGGGGCAAGAATGCATATATGGGGGGCCAGGATGGATACATGGGGGGAAGGGCAGGACAAGGGACCAGGATGGATATATGAGGAGCCAGGATGCATATTTATGGGGGCTCAAGATAGATTTATGGGTGAGGGGGGCAGGGCAAGGGACCAGGATGCAGATATACAGGGAGGGGCCAGGGTGGATATATATGGGGGGCAGGATGCATATACTGTATGTGGGGCCAGAATGGCTATATGGGGGGAGCCAGGACAAGGGACCAGAAAGGAATATGCGGGTCCAGGAGAGATATATGGTGAGGCAGGACAAGGGACATGAGGGCCAGTATGTATACCTGGGGAAGCGGGATGGATATCTGGGGGCCAGTCGGGACAAGGGACATAGGGGGCTAGGCTGGGGCATATTATAAAATATAGGGGGTCAGGCTGGGTGAGATTATTAAATAAAGGGGGCCAGGATGATGGACTTTATTACTGTTTGGGGTCCAGAATGAGGAACATGCTATATTAGTTTATGGTGACAATTGGGGAACATAATTTCTTTAGGGTCCAATTAGGGACATTATTACTACTGTAATATAATTTACTTTTTAGGAAACGGTTTTCCATGGAGGGAACAAAAGGGGGATCCTGTTACTGTGCAGGGCGGTACTATGTCGCTTTTCTTCTTCATCTGACATAGTGTAGAAGTCAGGGAAAAAGTAATGAAAATGCTCTGGAATCGATCAGCTATTGATGACTGTGTGTTATTTTTTGCAGAGATGAGTCCTGGTTGGAAGAAGTGACGGCGGTCTGTGCTGGTTGAAGAAAAGCGAAGATGGAGGACTTCAACTACAGACGTCACTGGTGAGTCAGTGTATTACATGCACATACACACTATACACTATATACTGTGTACAGAGCTCCTGCGTGTAATGTTACTGGTGATCACTGTATTACCTGCACACTATGTGCTATATACAAAGGACCTGTGTATAATGTCACTGGTGATCCCTGTATTACCTGTACACCATACACTATAAACAGATCTCCTTTGTATGTCACTGGTGATCCCTGTATTACCTGTATACTGACACTATATGCAGAGTTGCTGTGTATAATGTCACTGGTGATCCCTGTATTATCTGTACACTGACACTATATGCAGAGTTGCTGTGTATAATGTCACTGGTGATCCCTGTATTACCTGTACACCATACACTATAAACAGATCTCCTTTGTATGTCACTGGTGATCCCTGTATAACCTGTATACTGACACTATATACAGAGCTCCTGTGTATAATGTCACCAGTGATTACTGTATTACCTGTACACTGACACTATATACAGAGCTCCTGTGTATAATGTCACTGGTGATCACTGTATTACCTGTACACTGACATTTTACACAGAAGTACTGTGTATAATGTCACTGGTGGTAATAACAGTGTTGTTAGTATTGCGGTTTGTATTCATAATCAGTATTGTAGTATTCGGTCACCATGTGGTGATAATTTGTGGTCTGGCCACCGTGTGGCAGTATTTCTCCTTGTATGTGGTATTATATGGTTCCTATATGCTGGTAATATGTCATATTATTCGGTCACTATGGGGTGGTAACATGTGGTCTTGTCATAGTGTGGCGGTATTTGTCCCTTGTATGTATTATTATTCAGTCACTATGTGGTCTGGTTATGGTGTGGTGGTATTTGTCCCTTGTATGTAGTATTTTTCACTCACTTTGTGGTCTGGTCATGGTGTGATGGTATTTGTCCCTTGTTTGTAGTCTTATTTGGTCTCCATGTGGTCTGATCATGGTGTTTTGGTATTTCTTCCTGTATGTGTGGTATTGGTCTTTGGTATAGTGGATTGTTTTGTGTACTGTGGTCATTTGTTCTCGCTGATATTATTTAGGAGAAGATTCTTTATTTCAACTAGAGAATAAATACTTTGTACACAGCAGCAGAGATGCACTTACAGGGGGTTTCCTGTGGAAAAAAGTAATAATCTCTCCACAGAATAAGTGATAACATATTGATTGGTGGGGGTCTGACTACTAGGACCAATTCAGCAAAATGTGGAACTTTTTATCCCCATTAGACTGGAGTGGCATGTCTGACTTGACCACTGATCCATTCTTTCCCTCAGTGGCTGCACTTGTTTTTTTCTAGAAGCTCCAAAGAGAATGAATGGAGCTGCGGTCAGATATCCCACCTGCCGCTCCATTTTAAAATGGTAATAAGTGTCCTATCAACGATAAAACTTCCTCATTCTTCTGATCGGTGCAGTTTCTAATGTTCGGACCTAAGCGATCACCTCTCCTGTGGAGCCCATGGATTGGTGATAACTTGTTTTAACCAAAGAACCCCATTAATGTAAACTACTGTAATTATACATCCCAGTTGTGGTGGGGCACAGTAGATGTGCAGGAGTTGCCTGTGTTTTACAGCCGATACTCCACTATAATGAGGATAACGACTGACAGATATTTGCTGTAGGGTGGGCCCCTAGAGTCCATTCCCCTGGTGGGCCCCAGACACCCCAGTCCGACCCTGCATTGAGAGTTAAATAAAGACACACACATAAAATCTGCATTAGGCCGGGATCACACTTGCGACAAACTCGCACGAGTCTCGCACCTCAATACCCAGCACTGCCGCCGACACTCAGGACCAGAGCGTTCAGGTATGTAGAAATACATGCAGCCACATACTACGGTCCCCTCCTTGTATGCATGGCTGGGCTCATCCCCCCTTGTATACATGGCTGGGCTCATCCCCCCTTGTATACATGGCTGGGCTCATTCTCATCTCCACACCCTCCCGCTGGGCTCATTCTCATCTCCACCCCCTCCCCGCTGGGCTCATTCTCATCTCCACCCCCTCCCCGCTGGGCTCATTCTCATCGCCACCCCCTCCCCGCTGGGCTCATACTCATCTTCACCCCCTCCTCGCTAGGCTCATTCTCATCTACACCCCCCTGTATGCATGACTGGGCTCACCTGAATCCTCGCTCGGTCCCTGCATGTATCATGTTTACCTCCTGGCGCCAGTATCTTTTTCTTGTGTGAGCAGTCACGTGATACCGCTCATTATGGTCATGAATATAGATGCCACGCCTATGGGAGTGGCGTCGCGTCCATATTCATTACTATAATGAGTGGTACCACGAGACCACTCACACAGGAAGAGGATACCTGCGCTGGAGACCATCAGAGCTGCAGGCAGTACTGGAGGAGGCGATTATGATGTTTTCAAGAGGGGAGGGGGTCCGACCCCGGACGTTCAAAAAAAAAAAAAACCTTGCTCAGGTGCTGCCCCCCTTGCCTAGTGGCAAGAACGGCCCTGTCTGCATTTGTTATAGGAAATCTGTCACCACATTTAACTTATGTAAGCTATTAATATGGGCATACAGGTTATAGACTGCTGAAAATGTCATCCGTATATGACTCATATCAGTTGTGTTGTTGTTGATAAATTATCTTTTATCACTTTATATAAATGACCTCTTCCAGGCTCTGGGAGGACGCTGCCTGGAAAATAACTCTGCCTCCACAACTTATTTTTAAGGGAACCTGTTACCAGGGTTATGCACAGTAACCTACAGACAGTGTCAGGTTGGTGTCGTTGTACTGATTACAATGATACCTTGGGTGATGAAATCCATCTTGTGGTTGTTGTTTAATCTTTATTTTCAGTTTTGAGTTAATGATATGCTCGTGCTCTGTGGCCGCCTGTGGGGGATCTTCATGTGGTGATCTGCTTAGCTATTCGTAATGAAGACTGCTGACAGGTCACTGATCTCTCAGTGACCTGCCCCTAGTTTACATAATAAATATATGTACAAGCTAATATATCAAAGTCATAAAAGTTCACGTTCCAGCAGAGATCTCAGCACAAAGACCCAATGTCTACCGCACAAGTCACTGTCCAATGATTTGCAAGTTACGTCCAGGTAACAGAAACTATACAGAAATTTCTAGATAGATGGTAATAAACTAATTTTGGAGGGTTAAAATTATGTACAATGCAATCTATGAATTTGACCCACTTAGGGCAGAATTGAACATGGACAGAATTACTACCTGCCCTAAATGCCATACACCTAAGACTCGCCTGTCTCATGGGTTTTGATTTTGTCCTCATTCAGTTACCAATATGAAAATTGTGTGAGAGGACACAAAAGAAATAATGAATATATGTACATACTGAATAAAAAAAACCTTTCTGCAAGCAATTGCCAGCCGTGGCACCTGCGCTGCAGCTTAATTGCATGTTTACTGCATTAATTATAAATGTGCTTGAAGTTATCCTGATAGTATAATAAAAAATCCATTTGAAAATGGTGACCGCCTGCGCAGTAGCAGCTATCGGTGTATATAGAGGTGATCCGAAAGCTGCTACTGCGCAGGTGGCGCCATCTTGAAGGAGAAAATTTATTTTTTTGGCACAAGATGGCGCCGAATAGCTAAGCAGATCACCACATGAAGACCTCCCCACAGCCTGCCCCAGAGCACAAGCATATTATTAACTTAAAAATAAAAATAAAGATTAAACAATAACTACGAGATGGATTTCATCAACCAAGGTATCATTTTAATCAGTATAACGGTGTCAAACTCACACTGTGTGTAGGTTACTGTGCACAATCCTTTTGACAGGTTCCCTTTATACAGTTGTGGCCAAAAGTATTGACACCCCTGCAATTCTGTCAGATAACACTCAGTTTCTTCCTGAAAATGATTGCAAACACAAATTCTTTGGTATTATTATCTTCATTTAATTTGTCTTAAATGAAAAAACACAAAAAGAATTGTCCTAAAGCCAAATTGGATATAATTCCACACCAAACATAAAAAAGAGGGTGGACAAAAGTATTGGTACTGTTCGAAAAATCATGTGATGCTTCTCTAATTTGTGTAATTAACAGCACCTGTAACTTACCTGTGGCACCTAACAGGTGTTGGCAATAACTAAATCACAGTTGCAGCCAGTTGACATGGATTAAAGTTGACTCAACCTCTGTCTTGTGTCCTTGTGTGTACCACATTGAGCATGGATGAAAGAAAGAAGACCAAAGAACTGTCTGAGGACTTGAGAAACCAAATTGTGAGGAAGCATGAGCAATCTCAAGGCTACAAGTCCATCTCCAAAGAACTGAATGTTCCTGTGTCTACCGTGCGCAGTGTCATCAAGAAGTTTAAAGCCCATGGCACTGTGGCTAACCTCCCTAGATGTGGACGGAAAAGCAAAATTGACAAGAGATTTCAACGCAAGATTGTGCGGATGTTGGATAAAGAACCTCGACTAACATCCAAACAAGTTCAAGCTGCCCTGCAGTCCTAGGGTACAACAGTGTCAACCAGTACTATCCGTCGGCGTCTGAATGAAAAGGGAATGTATGGTAGGAGACCCAAGAAGACCCCACTTCTTACCCCGAGACATAAAAAATCCAGGCTGGAGTTTGCCAAAACGTACCTGAAAAAGCCTAAAACGTTTTGGAAGAATGTTCTCTGGTCAGATGAGACAAAAGTAGAGCTTTTTGGGCAAAGGCATCAATATAGAGTTTACAGGAGAAAAAAAGAGGCATTCAAAGAAAAGAACACGGTCCCTACAGTCAAACATGGCAGAGGTTCCCTGATGTTTTGGGGTTGCTTTGCTGCCTCTGGCACTGGACTGCTTGACCGTGTGCATGGCGTTAAGAAGTCTGAAGACTACCAACAAATTTTAAATAACCAAAACAAAATTCCACATGGTCAAATGGAAAGGAACCTCTAGACCACAAACATAAAAACCGAAAAAAGCGGGGGAAGACCTTTAAGGTCAAAAAGAATCGAGGGTAAGCAAGATTCTTCTATAGTGAGAGGAGAAGAATATATATATATATATATATATCTGTCAAAAGTTATCAATAAAGTCTCATAAATAAATATCCTTCACCAATTCATAACTATGACTATAAATGTATAATGACCTTACTCCTTGATATAATAGAGGCTCCATACATAATTAATGATTAGCATAGAAAAAGTTTTTATTGTTAAACATAATACATAAAGTGACAACATGAGAGCAAAGAAGACGCGGGACAGTGAAAATTATGGATATAAGTTGTCATAGATCACCAAGACAAGGAGAAAACATATGTCCCACATGCATAGCAGTGTATTTGAGCACAGCTAATAAATACATAGAATATTCACAAAAAGTATAGGCTTAAATAGCTAATTGTAAACATGAAAGCGTGCAAGAGCATATAAAAAGGACACATGTCTCCCTATACAAGGTGTATGAGCATAAAGGAGGGAAACTGTCTCACACTGCCTAACGTAATCACTGCAGCTACTCTCCAAAGGGTTAAATGCTCCCCTTTAACATATCAAGCATGGCTGTTTGTAAAGATCTCATTAGCAAATGAAATAATCGCTATGTCATACATTATGGAGCATAAGCAGGAGCAGATGGGTAAATGTACCCATATATTAGATACCTTCAGTCATGGTATAGCAGAGAGTAGGTGCAGCAGGCGCGTGTGGGACACCGGGAGCCTCGACGCGCGTTTCGCCTATGGCTTCGTCGGGAGGCGTGGCCAATTAAAAGAGGCAAGGGCTTTTTAAATACATAGGCTGAAGCTTCAGCCAATCGTGGGTCATCGCATGCAAGTATCCGCCCACTACAGGGAGGCGACATAGAGCGCCCCAACCAACAAGAAGGAGGACAGCATCGTCACTGATATAACAGTGACGTGCACATCCCCCAACGGGGCGGCGCAAAGGTATACCGCCGCAATGGCCCAGGTGTGGAATCAAGTCCGGCATGTCGGCGCGCGTCCTGTGTGATGCGCCCGTCCGCGGCGCCGGGTGGCAGGCGCGCGGCTCAGCAGTGGAGGGGAGGACTGTCGTCATCCCCGTCCACTGCCACAGCAGCGCGCACGCCACCCAAGCACCACGGAACGGGCACAGCGCACACATGGAGCACGTCTACACCAGCAGAATGAAAGTCAGATGACAGAACTTATATCCATATATTGGATTTAAATAGGGGACCGACTGGGTGGATATAATGTCCACCCTATAGACTCCATAGAATATAGATGTGACATACTAAAGAAGCATATATAAAAAGAGTGGACTAGTGAAGTTATTCAGAGTATAAGGGCAACAATGCATATAATACTCAGATTATACTGGATCTTCTTGGGGGTCTTTGTGAACTTTCGGAAGCAAATAAAAGGTTGGAACAATTGGATGTTCAGGTAGCAATGCTTCCTTCATTTTCTTGGAAATTGCCAAATTATCTACCCCCTCATCAAGAAGGTGGGTCAGTTCATGTTTGAAGCCTGATAGAGGTATTGATTCTAACTTTCTATAATTTTCTTTCCTGTTTAGTTGTTTAAAGGCTTCTGCCTCATACATGGCTGTCGGCCAAATAACTACGTTGCCTCCCTTATCTGCCCTTTTTATGACAACATCCCTAATCCCTCTCAAGGATTCAAGTGCTAATCGCTGGGAATGACTTAGATTGTCGTGAGAGGGATGCTTGTTCAATTTAAGTAGATCTTTTTTAACCATTTTAACGAAGATTTTAACTGGAGGCCAGGCAGACAAGGGAGGGAAGATAGTTGACCGAGGGTAAAGGTGTACAGGGAGAGAAGATTCCTGAAGCCCTGTACTTTCAGCTGCCAATGACTCCAGATCACACAATGCACGTAGTTCAATTGTCGATAATGTAGGACCTAATTTAGGGGAAAATTGTTTTTTTAAAATTAATTTTCGTGCAAATAATTCAAGATCTTTTAGCAATGTAAATTGATCAGAACCCATCACCGGTGTAAAGGAAAGGCCTAAAGAGAGCACCTCAATTTGTGAGGATGACAGTGTATATTGCGATAAATTGATTACCTTTAAGGTTTCTTGCCCCTTTTGGTCCTCATGTTGTACGGATATTGCTTTCTCTTTGCTGCCGGTGTATAGGGATGCTGATAATGGTTGTTTGGTGGGCCATTGTTTTCGGTGGGCCCACCTCTTTTGTCTAAAAAATGATCTCCACATACTCCTTCAGAGGTAGTTGAGAGACTAGAAATAGACTGAGATCTGGACTGTGATTTAATGCGTTTATTGGATTGTCTAGATCGCCAACGATATACTTTTTTAAGCTGGTAATCTTCAAGGTCACGCTGATACTTTTTGGTCTTATTGTTCTGGATTTCTAACTCCCACTTATTCAGATCGTCCTCTAGGGCCGTATCAAATTTTTTAATTTCATCACCTGAAATTAGTTCATGAATTTTTTTGCGTGATAATTCAATTTCTTTTTCCAAAGATTCAAGTGTCTTTTTGTCGGCACCTATAAGCAGTTCTATTAGTGTTTGTGAACATTTAGTGAGTGTGTCTTCCCACTTGTTAACAAAGGATGAGTCTTCTATATCTAGTGTTGGAAATAGTTGTACCCGCAAACCTCTCGGGATAATGTCCTTTTGTAAATAGTTTTCTAGTGCAGCCTTATTCCACCAGGTTTTTGCTCTTTTTTTTATGAGCTCTCTGATCCTCAGCTTCAAATCCTTTATATCAACCGTTTCCCTGTCTTTTGGTTGATTCTCACCAAACACAGCCCCAAGCTGAGCTACCCACGTTTTGTCACGTTTCTTGTAATCCATCAACCCAATAGGGAGGTCTGTAAACACAATGAAATAATTAAATAACCAAAACAAAATTCCACATGGTCAAATGGAAAGGAACCTCTAGACCACAAACATAAAAACCGAAAAAAGCGGGGGAAGACCATTAAGGTCAAAAAGAATCAAGGGTAAGCAAGATTCTTCTATAGTGAGAGAAGAATATATATATATATCTGTCAAAAGTTATCAATAAAGTCTCATAATTAAATATCCTTCACCAATTCATAACTATGAATATAAATGTATAATGACCTTACTCCTTGATATAATAGAGGCTCCATACATAATTAATGATTAGCATAGAAAAAGTTTTTATTGTTAAACATAATACATAAAGTGACAACATGAGAGCAAAGAAGACGCGGGACAGTGAAAATTATGGATATAAGTTGTCATAGATCACCAAGACAAGGAGAAAACATATGTCCCACATGCATAGCAGTGTATTTGAGCACAGCCAATAAATACATAGAATATTCACAAAAAGTATAGGCTTAAATAGCTAATTGTAAACATGAAAGCGTGCAAGAGCATATAAAAAGGACACATGTCTCCCTATACAAGGTGTATGAGCATAAAGGAGGGAAACTGTCTCACACTGCCTAACGTAATCACTGCAGCTACTCTCCAAAGGGTTAAATGCTCCCCTTTAACATATCAAGCATGGCTGTTTGTAAAGATCTCATTAGCAAATGAAATAATCACGGAACGGGCACAGCGCACACATGGAGCGCGTCTACACCAGCAGAATGAAAGTCAGATGACAGAACTTATATCCATATATTGGATTTAAATAGGGGACCGACTGGGTGGATATAATGTCCACCCTATAGACTCCATAGAATATAGATGTGACATACTAAAGAGGCATATATAAAAAGAGTGGACTAGTGAAGTTATTCAGAGTATAAGGGCAACAATGCAAATATATATAATACTCAGATTTACAAACTAGCTTATATCAGCCCATAACCACAGTTCCTCTATGCCATAGTATTCGCCCATATGAATGTCAGCAAAAGCTCATTCCCATGCTATAGTCAGAAAAAAGAAATACCACAATCTCTACATAAAAAATAGAAAATAATATAAAGCATTTATAAATAAATGTCTATACAAATTATATGCAGGGATCGGGAGTGTCGACATCCACACAGTGACCACGGACGGAAACGATCTTCATCACACTTCGCGACTTGCTTTGTATGTTATATTGCTGAGATGATCCAAGAGAATACAGGATAAAAAAAACAAGGACGAGAAACATCTATAATATAAGGAAAAGTAGTTAACAAAAGAGTAAATATAACAAAGAAGATAAAAAGAAAGCCACATGCCACGATTAAAATATATTTATAAAAAGGATTTGAAGCTGACGGTTTCATTGAGACCCTTTGGGGCCACCATATCAAGAATTATAATCCACTGAGTCTCCTTTTGAAGCAGTTTCTGTTTGAGATTTCCACCATGGATTCCCATATATATGCGGTCAATGCCACATACTTTCAGACCTTTCGGATCACATTTATGTGCCTCAAAAAAATGTTTAGGGATAGTTTTCAAAAGATGGGGTTCAGTACAGTCCAATGCATTCTTAATGTCCCTGATATGTTCTTGAATACGAACTTTAAGGGACCTAGTGGTCATGCCAATATAAATAAAATCACAGGGACAGCAGGCATGATATATCACTGCCTCTGTCCTACATGTGATATGGTGAACAATTTTAAATTTTTTAGTCTTAGAAGAATCCCAGAATTCTTTAGTCCATGACATATTACAGCAAATTGAACAATCCCCACATGGGAAACTGCCCCAAGGAGGGCCTTTACTCGAGGTGAATAATGATTTAGCTTGTGGTGGGACATAGTGGCTGCGACAAAGGATATCTCCCAGAGATTGTGATTTTCGCCACGTAATTGAAGGGTAGGGGGTCAACTGGTAATTTAGATCTCTATCCGTCAGCAATATTGGCCAGTGTTTTCTAAAGATATTGCTAATTTCAACCCAGTTTGAATTAAATTTTGTAATAAAGCGCGGTTTGGGATCATTACTTTTTAGTCTACCTTTTGATGATTTGTTCAATAAAAATTGTCTCTCAGAATGAACTGCTCGCATAAATCCTTTATGAATATCTTTTTTATTGTAACCCCTATCTTGAAAACGGTTGGACAATTCCTTTGCTTGTTTAAAAAAGGTCTTGTCATCTGAGCAAATCCGACGTGCTCTTAAAAATTGTCCAACAGGGATTGAATTTTTTAATTGGGGAGGATGAGAGGATGAGTGATGTAAAAGTGCATTCGTTGCTGTATTCTTTCGAAAAATGTCCGTACAGATTGTTCCGTCCAAATTTTTTGATATAAGAAGATCCAGAAAGTCGACAGATTTTTGGCTATATTTCCATGTCAGCCTTATGTTAAATTTGTTAGCATTAAGGCGGTTCAGGAAGGTTTCTAGATGCGACGTGGAGCCCTGCCAAATAAAAAGAATATCATCGATATAACGAAGCCACGAGGTGATATGACAATGGCCGGGTGTGTCAAGGACCGTATCCCTCTCCCACAGCCCCAGGAACAGATTAGCATAGGAGGGCGCACAGGCCGCTCCCATGGCTGTACCCTGGAGCTGTAGGAAGGGGCAGTCCTTGAACACAAAGAAATTATGTGTCAAAATAAACAATAATAGGTCCAAAATAAATTGGATCAAATTAGGTTCCAAATTAGTCATTTGGAGAAAAAATCTAGCGGCCTTCACTCCATGGCTATGGTCAATCGACGTATACAGGGACTCCACGTCGCATGTCACCAACCACATATCATTCTCCAAAGCAAGACCATTAAGTCGTCTAAGAACGTCTGTGGTATCTTGAACAAACGAAGGAAGGGTTTCTACACATTGTTTCAAATAAAAGTCGATAAACTTACAAGCTGATTCACAAAGACCCCCAATGCCCGACACTATGGGCCTGCCCGGCGGGCAGTGGGGGTCTTTGTGAACTTTCGGAAGCAAATAAAAGGTTGGAACAATTGGATGTTCAGGTAGCAATGCTTCCTTCATTTTCTTGGAAATTGCCAAATTATTTACCCCCTCATCAAGAAGGTGGGTCAGTTCATGTTTGAAGCCTGATAGAGGTATTGATTCTAGCTTTCTATAATATTCTTTCCTGTTTAGTTGTTTAAAGGCTTTTGCCTCATACATGGCTGTTGGCCAAATAACTACGTTGCCTCCCTTATCTGCCCTTTTTATGACAACATCCCTAATCCCTCTCAAGGATTCAAGTGCTAATCGCTGGGAATGACTTAGATTGTCGTGAGAGGGATGCTTGTTCAATTTAAGTAGATCTTTTTTAACCATTTTAACGAAGATTTCAACTGGAGGCCAGGCAGACAAGGGAGGGAAGATAGTTGACCGAGGGTAAAGGTGTACAGGGAGAGAAGATTCCTGAAGCCCTGTACTTTCAGCTGCCAATGACTCCAGATCACACAATGCACGTAGTTCAATTGTCGATAATGTAGGACCTAATTTAGGGGAAAATTGTTTTTTTAAAATTAATTTTCGTGCAAATAATTCAAGATCTTTTAGCAATGTAAATTGATCAGAACCCATCACCGGTGCAAAGGAAAGGCCTAAAGAGAGCACCTCAATTTGTGAGGATGACAGTGTATATTGTGATAAATTGATTACCTTTAAGGTTTCTTGCCCCTTTTGGTCCTCATGTTGTACGGATATTGCTTTCTCTTTGCTGCCGGTGTATAGGGATGCTGATAATGGTTGTTTGGTGGGCCATTGTTTTCGGTGGGCCCACCTCTTTTGTCTAAAAAATGATCTCCACATACTCCTTCAGAGGTAGTTGAGAGACTAGAAATAGACTGAGATCTGGACTGTGATTTAATGCATTTATTGGATTGTCTAGATCGCCAACGATATACTTTTTTAAGCTGGTAATCTTCAAGGTCACGCTGATACTTTTTGGTCTTATTGTTCTGGATTTCTAACTCCCACTTATTCAGATCGTCCTCTAGGGCCGTATCAAATTTTTTAATTTCATCACCTGAAATTAGTTCATGAATTTTTTTGCGTGATAATTCAATTTCTTTTTCCAAAGATTCAAGTGTCTTTTTGTCGGCACCTATAAGCAGTTCTATTAGTGTTTGTGAACATTTAGTGAGTGTGTCTTCCCACTTGTTAACAAAGGATGAGTCTTCTATATCTAGTGTTGGAAATAGTTGTACCCGCAAACCTCTCGGGATAATGTCCTTTTGTAAATAGTTTTCTAGTGCAGCCTTATTCCACCAGGTTTTTGCTCTTTTTTTTATGAGCTCTCTGATCCTCAGCTTCAAATCCTTTATATCAACCGTTTCCCTGTCTTTTGGTTGATTCTCACCAAACACAGCCCCAAGCTGAGCTACCCACGTTTTGTCACGTTTCTTGTAATCCATCAACCCAATAGGGAGGTCTGTAAACACAATGAAATAATTAAATAACCAAAACAAAATTCCACATGGTCAAATGGAAAGGAACCTCTAGACCACAAACATAAAAACCGAAAAAAGCGGGGGAAGACCATTAAGGTCAAAAAGAATCAAGGGTAAGCAAGATTCTTCTATAGTGAGAGAAGAATATATATATATATATCTGTCAAAAGTTATCAATAAAGTCTCATAATTAAATATCCTTCACCAATTCATAACTATGAATATAAATGTATAATGACCTTACTCCTTGATATAATAGAGGCTCCATACATAATTAATGATTAGCATAGAAAAAGTTTTTATTGTTAAACATAATACATAAAGTGACAACATGAGAGCAAAGAAGACGCGGGACAGTGAAAATTATGGATATAAGTTGTCATAGATCACCAAGACAAGGAGAAAACATATGTCCCACATGCATAGCAGTGTATTTGAGCACAGCCAATAAATACATAGAATATTCACAAAAAGTATAGGCTTAAATAGCTAATTGTAAACATGAAAGCGTGCAAGAGCATATAAAAAGGACACATGTCTCCCTATACAAGGTGTATGAGCATAAAGGAGGGAAACTGTCTCACACTGCCTAACGTAATCACTGCAGCTACTCTCCAAAGGGTTAAATGCTCCCCTTTAACATATCAAGCATGGCTGTTTGTAAAGATCTCATTAGCAAATGAAATAATCACGGAACGGGCACAGCGCACACATGGAGCGCGTCTACACCAGCAGAATGAAAGTCAGATGACAGAACTTATATCCATATATTGGATTTAAATAGGGGACCGACTGGGTGGATATAATGTCCACCCTATAGACTCCATAGAATATAGATGTGACATACTAAAGAGGCATATATAAAAAGAGTGGACTAGTGAAGTTATTCAGAGTATAAGGGCAACAATGCAAATATATATAATACTCAGATTTACAAACTAGCTTATATCAGCCCATAACCACAGTTCCTCTATGCCATAGTATTCGCCCATATGAATGTCAGCAAAAGCTCATTCCCATGCTATAGTCAGAAAAAAGAAATACCACAATCTCTACATAAAAAATAGAAAATAATATAAAGCATTTATAAATAAATGTCTATACAAATTATATGCAGGGATCGGGAGTGTCGACATCCACACAGTGACCACGGACGGAAACGATCTTCATCACACTTCGCGACTTGCTTTGTATGTTATATTGCTGAGATGATCCAAGAGAATACAGGATAAAAAAAACAAGGACGAGAAACATCTATAATATAAGGAAAAGTAGTTAACAAAAGAGTAAATATAACAAAGAAGATAAAAAGAAAGCCACATGCCACGATTAAAATATATTTATAAAAAGGATTTGAAGCTGACGGTTTCATTGAGACCCTTTGGGGCCACCGTATCAAGAATTATAATCCACTGAGTCTCCTTTTGAAGCAGTTTCTGTTTGAGATTTCCACCACGGATTCCCATATATATGCGGTCAATGCCACATACTTTCAGACCTTTCGGATCACATTTATGTGCCTCAAAAAAATGTTTAGGGATAGTTTTCAAAAGATGGGGTTCAGTACAGTCCAATGCATTCTTAATGTCCCTGATATGTTCTTGAATACGAACTTTAAGGGACCTAGTGGTCATGCCAATATAAATAAAATCACAGGGACAGCAGGCATGATATATCACTGCCTCTGTCCTACATGTGATATGGTGAACAATTTTAAATTTTTTAGTCTTAGAAGAATCCCAGAATTCTTTAGTCCATGACATATTACAGCAAATTGAACAATCCCCACATGGGAAACTGCCCCAAGGAGGGCCTTTACTCGAGGTGAATAATGATTTAGCTTGTGGTGGGACATAGTGGCTGCGACAAAGGATATCTCCCAGAGATTGTGATTTTCGCCACGTAATTGAAGGGTAGGGGGTCAACTGGTAATTTAGATCTCTATCCGTCAGCAATATTGGCCAGTGTTTTCTAAAGATATTGCTAATTTCAACCCAGTTTGAATTAAATTTTGTAATAAAGCGCGGTTTGGGATCATTACTTTTTAGTCTACCTTTTGATGATTTGTTCAATAAAAATTGTCTCTCAGAATGAACTGCTCGCATCAATCCTTTATGAATATCTTTTTTATTGTAACCCCTATCTTGAAAACGGTTGGACAATTCCTTTGCTTGTTTAAAAAAGGTCTTGTCATCTGAGCAAATCCGACGTGCTCTTAAAAATTGTCCAACAGGGATTGAATTTTTTAATTGGGGAGGATGAGAGGATGAGTGATGTAAAAGTGCATTCGTTGCTGTATTCTTTCGAAAAATGTCCGTACAGATTGTTCCGTCCAAATTTTTTGATATAAGAAGATCCAGAAAGTCGACAGATTTTTGGCTATATTTCCATGTCAGCCTTATGTTAAATTTGTTAGCATTAAGGCGGTTCAGGAAGGTTTCTAGATGCGACGTGGAGCCCTGCCAAATAAAAAGAATATCATCGATATAACGAAGCCACGAGGTGATATGACAATGGCCGGGTGTGTCAAGGACCGTATCCCTCTCCCACAGCCCCAGGAACAGATTAGCATAGGAGGGCGCACAGGCCGCTCCCATGGCTGTACCCTGGAGCTGTAGGAAGGGGCAGTCCTTGAACACAAAGAAATTATGTGTCAAAATAAACAATAATAGGTCCAAAATAAATTGGATCAAATTAGGTTCCAAATTAGTCATTTGGAGAAAAAATCTAGCGGCCTTCACTCCATGGCTATGGTCAATCGACGTATACAGGGACTCCACGTCGCATGTCACCAACCACATATCATTCTCCAAAGCAAGACCATTAAGTCGTCTAAGAACGTCTGTGGTATCTTGAACAAACGAAGGAAGGGTTTCTACACATTGTTTCAAATAAAAGTCGATAAACTTACAAGCTGATTCACAAAGACCCCCAATGCCCGACACTATGGGCCTGCCCGGCGGGCAGTGGGGGTCTTTGTGAACTTTCGGAAGCAAATAAAAGGTTGGAACAATTGGATGTTCAGGTAGCAATGCTTCCTTCATTTTCTTGGAAATTGCCAAATTATTTACCCCCTCATCAAGAAGGTGGGTCAGTTCATGTTTGAAGCCTGATAGAGGTATTGATTCTAGCTTTCTATAATATTCTTTCCTGTTTAGTTGTTTAAAGGCTTTTGCCTCATACATGGCTGTTGGCCAAATAACTACGTTGCCTCCCTTATCTGCCCTTTTTATGACAACATCCCTAATCCCTCTCAAGGATTCAAGTGCTAATCGCTGGGAATGACTTAGATTGTCGTGAGAGGGATGCTTGTTCAATTTAAGTAGATCTTTTTTAACCATTTTAACGAAGATTTCAACTGGAGGCCAGGCAGACAAGGGAGGGAAGATAGTTGACCGAGGGTAAAGGTGTACAGGGAGAGAAGATTCCTGAAGCCCTGTACTTTCAGCTGCCAATGACTCCAGATCACACAATGCACGTAGTTCAATTGTCGATAATGTAGGACCTAATTTAGGGGAAAATTGTTTTTTTAAAATTAATTTTCGTGCAAATAATTCAAGATCTTTTAGCAATGTAAATTGATCAGAACCCATCACCGGTGCAAAGGAAAGGCCTAAAGAGAGCACCTCAATTTGTGAGGATGACAGTGTATATTGTGATAAATTGATTACCTTTAAGGTTTCTTGCCCCTTTTGGTCCTCATGTTGTACGGATATTGCTTTCTCTTTGCTGCCGGTGTATAGGGATGCTGATAATGGTTGTTTGGTGGGCCATTGTTTTCGGTGGGCCCACCTCTTTTGTCTAAAAAATGATCTCCACATACTCCTTCAGAGGTAGTTGAGAGACTAGAAATAGACTGAGATCTGGACTGTGATTTAATGCATTTATTGGATTGTCTAGATCGCCAACGATATACTTTTTTAAGCTGGTAATCTTCAAGGTCACGCTGATACTTTTTGGTCTTATTGTTCTGGATTTCTAACTCCCACTTATTCAGATCGTCCTCTAGGGCCGTATCAAATTTTTTAATTTCATCACCTGAAATTAGTTCATGAATTTTTTTGCGTGATAATTCAATTTCTTTTTCCAAAGATTCAAGTGTCTTTTTGTCGGCACCTATAAGCAGTTCTATTAGTGTTTGTGAACATTTAGTGAGTGTGTCTTCCCACTTGTTAACAAAGGATGAGTCTTCTATATCTAGTGTTGGAAATAGTTGTACCCGCAAACCTCTCGGGATAATGTCCTTTTGTAAATAGTTTTCTAGTGCAGCCTTATTCCACCAGGTTTTTGCTCTTTTTTTTATGAGCTCTCTGATCCTCAGCTTCAAATCCTTTATATCAACCGTTTCCCTGTCTTTTGGTTGATTCTCACCAAACACAGCCCCAAGCTGAGCTACCCACGTTTTGTCACGTTTCTTGTAATCCATCAACCCAATAGGGAGGTCTGTAAACACAATGAAATAATTAAATAACCAAAACAAAATTCCACATGGTCAAATGGAAAGGAACCTCTAGACCACAAACATAAAAACCGAAAAAAGCGGGGGAAGACCATTAAGGTCAAAAAGAATCAAGGGTAAGCAAGATTCTTCTATAGTGAGAGAAGAATATATATATATATATCTGTCAAAAGTTATCAATAAAGTCTCATAATTAAATATCCTTCACCAATTCATAACTATGAATATAAATGTATAATGACCTTACTCCTTGATATAATAGAGGCTCCATACATAATTAATGATTAGCATAGAAAAAGTTTTTATTGTTAAACATAATACATAAAGTGACAACATGAGAGCAAAGAAGACGCGGGACAGTGAAAATTATGGATATAAGTTGTCATAGATCACCAAGACAAGGAGAAAACATATGTCCCACATGCATAGCAGTGTATTTGAGCACAGCCAATAAATACATAGAATATTCACAAAAAGTATAGGCTTAAATAGCTAATTGTAAACATGAAAGCGTGCAAGAGCATATAAAAAGGACACATGTCTCCCTATACAAGGTGTATGAGCATAAAGGAGGGAAACTGTCTCACACTGCCTAACGTAATCACTGCAGCTACTCTCCAAAGGGTTAAATGCTCCCCTTTAACATATCAAGCATGGCTGTTTGTAAAGATCTCATTAGCAAATGAAATAATCACGGAACGGGCACAGCGCACACATGGAGCGCGTCTACACCAGCAGAATGAAAGTCAGATGACAGAACTTATATCCATATATTGGATTTAAATAGGGGACCGACTGGGTGGATATAATGTCCACCCTATAGACTCCATAGAATATAGATGTGACATACTAAAGAGGCATATATAAAAAGAGTGGACTAGTGAAGTTATTCAGAGTATAAGGGCAACAATGCAAATATATATAATACTCAGATTTACAAACTAGCTTATATCAGCCCATAACCACAGTTCCTCTATGCCATAGTATTCGCCCATATGAATGTCAGCAAAAGCTCATTCCCATGCTATAGTCAGAAAAAAGAAATACCACAATCTCTACATAAAAAATAGAAAATAATATAAAGCATTTATAAATAAATGTCTATACAAATTATATGCAGGGATCGGGAGTGTCGACATCCACACAGTGACCACGGACGGAAACGATCTTCATCACACTTCGCGACTTGCTTTGTATGTTATATTGCTGAGATGATCCAAGAGAATACAGGATAAAAAAAACAAGGACGAGAAACATCTATAATATAAGGAAAAGTAGTTAACAAAAGAGTAAATATAACAAAGAAGATAAAAAGAAAGCCACATGCCACGATTAAAATATATTTATAAAAAGGATTTGAAGCTGACGGTTTCATTGAGACCCTTTGGGGCCACCGTATCAAGAATTATAATCCACTGAGTCTCCTTTTGAAGCAGTTTCTGTTTGAGATTTCCACCACGGATTCCCATATATATGCGGTCAATGCCACATACTTTCAGACCTTTCGGATCACATTTATGTGCCTCAAAAAAATGTTTAGGGATAGTTTTCAAAAGATGGGGTTCAGTACAGTCCAATGCATTCTTAATGTCCCTGATATGTTCTTGAATACGAACTTTAAGGGACCTAGTGGTCATGCCAATATAAATAAAATCACAGGGACAGCAGGCATGATATATCACTGCCTCTGTCCTACATGTGATATGGTGAACAATTTTAAATTTTTTAGTCTTAGAAGAATCCCAGAATTCTTTAGTCCATGACATATTACAGCAAATTGAACAATCCCCACATGGGAAACTGCCCCAAGGAGGGCCTTTACTCGAGGTGAATAATGATTTAGCTTGTGGTGGGACATAGTGGCTGCGACAAAGGATATCTCCCAGAGATTGTGATTTTCGCCACGTAATTGAAGGGTAGGGGGTCAACTGGTAATTTAGATCTCTATCCGTCAGCAATATTGGCCAGTGTTTTCTAAAGATATTGCTAATTTCAACCCAGTTTGAATTAAATTTTGTAATAAAGCGCGGTTTGGGATCATTACTTTTTAGTCTACCTTTTGATGATTTGTTCAATAAAAATTGTCTCTCAGAATGAACTGCTCGCATCAATCCTTTATGAATATCTTTTTTATTGTAACCCCTATCTTGAAAACGGTTGGACAATTCCTTTGCTTGTTTAAAAAAGGTCTTGTCATCTGAGCAAATCCGACGTGCTCTTAAAAATTGTCCAACAGGGATTGAATTTTTTAATTGGGGAGGATGAGAGGATGAGTGATGTAAAAGTGCATTCGTTGCTGTATTCTTTCGAAAAATGTCCGTACAGATTGTTCCGTCCAAATTTTTTGATATAAGAAGATCCAGAAAGTCGACAGATTTTTGGCTATATTTCCATGTCAGCCTTATGTTAAATTTGTTAGCATTAAGGCGGTTCAGGAAGGTTTCTAGATGCGACGTGGAGCCCTGCCAAATAAAAAGAATATCATCGATATAACGAAGCCACGAGGTGATATGACAATGGCCGGGTGTGTCAAGGACCGTATCCCTCTCCCACAGCCCCAGGAACAGATTAGCATAGGAGGGCGCACAGGCCGCTCCCATGGCTGTACCCTGGAGCTGTAGGAAGGGGCAGTCCTTGAACACAAAGAAATTATGTGTCAAAATAAACAATAATAGGTCCAAAATAAATTGGATCAAATTAGGTTCCAAATTAGTCATTTGGAGAAAAAATCTAGCGGCCTTCACTCCATGGCTATGGTCAATCGACGTATACAGGGACTCCACGTCGCATGTCACCAACCACATATCATTCTCCAAAGCAAGACCATTAAGTCGTCTAAGAACGTCTGTGGTATCTTGAACAAACGAAGGAAGGGTTTCTACACATTGTTTCAAATAAAAGTCGATAAACTTACAAGCTGATTCACAAAGACCCCCAATGCCCGACACTATGGGCCTGCCCGGCGGGCAGTGGGGGTCTTTGTGAACTTTCGGAAGCAAATAAAAGGTTGGAACAATTGGATGTTCAGGTAGCAATGCTTCCTTCATTT
This sequence comes from Dendrobates tinctorius, assembly GCF_039654945.1. Classification (NCBI taxonomy): domain Eukaryota; kingdom Metazoa; phylum Chordata; class Amphibia; order Anura; family Dendrobatidae; genus Dendrobates; species Dendrobates tinctorius. The sequence goes on from NW_027361793.1 coordinate 1,266,251, forward strand.
TCTTGGAAATTGCCAAATTATTTACCCCCTCATCAAGAAGGTGGGTCAGTTCATGTTTGAAGCCTGATAGAGGTATTGATTCTAGCTTTCTATAATATTCTTTCCTGTTTAGTTGTTTAAAGGCTTTTGCCTCATACATGGCTGTTGGCCAAATAACTACGTTGCCTCCCTTATCTGCCCTTTTTATGACAACATCCCTAATCCCTCTCAAGGATTCAAGTGCTAATCGCTGGGAATGACTTAGATTGTCGTGAGAGGGATGCTTGTTCAATTTAAGTAGATCTTTTTTAACCATTTTAACGAAGATTTCAACTGGAGGCCAGGCAGACAAGGGAGGGAAGATAGTTGACCGAGGGTAAAGGTGTACAGGGAGAGAAGATTCCTGAAGCCCTGTACTTTCAGCTGCCAATGACTCCAGATCACACAATGCACGTAGTTCAATTGTCGATAATGTAGGACCTAATTTAGGGGAAAATTGTTTTTTTAAAATTAATTTTCGTGCAAATAATTCAAGATCTTTTAGCAATGTAAATTGATCAGAACCCATCACCGGTGCAAAGGAAAGGCCTAAAGAGAGCACCTCAATTTGTGAGGATGACAGTGTATATTGTGATAAATTGATTACCTTTAAGGTTTCTTGCCCCTTTTGGTCCTCATGTTGTACGGATATTGCTTTCTCTTTGCTGCCGGTGTATAGGGATGCTGATAATGGTTGTTTGGTGGGCCATTGTTTTCGGTGGGCCCACCTCTTTTGTCTAAAAAATGATCTCCACATACTCCTTCAGAGGTAGTTGAGAGACTAGAAATAGACTGAGATCTGGACTGTGATTTAATGCATTTATTGGATTGTCTAGATCGCCAACGATATACTTTTTTAAGCTGGTAATCTTCAAGGTCACGCTGATACTTTTTGGTCTTATTGTTCTGGATTTCTAACTCCCACTTATTCAGATCGTCCTCTAGGGCCGTATCAAATTTTTTAATTTCATCACCTGAAATTAGTTCATGAATTTTTTTGCGTGATAATTCAATTTCTTTTTCCAAAGATTCAAGTGTCTTTTTGTCGGCACCCATAAGCAGTTCTATTAGTGTTCGTGAACATTTAGTGAGTGTGTCTTCCCACTTGTTAACAAAGGATGAGTCTTCTATATCTAGTGTTGGAAATAGTTGTACCCGCAAACCTCTCGGGATAATGTCCTTTTGTAAATAGTTTTCTAGTGCAGCCTTATTCCACCAGGTTTTTGCTCTTTTTTTTATGAGCTCTCTGATCCTCAGCTTCAAATCCTTTATATCAACCGTTTCCCTGTCTTTTGGTTGATTCTCACCAAACACAGCCCCAAGCTGAGCTACCCACGTTTTGTCACGTTTCTTGTAATCCATCAACCCAATAGGGAGGTCTGTAAACACAATGAAATAATTAAATAACCAAAACAAAATTCCACATGGTCAAATGGAAAGGAACCTCTAGACCACAAACATAAAAACCGAAAAAAGCGGGGGAAGACCATTAAGGTCAAAAAGAATCAAGGGTAAGCAAGATTCTTCTATAGTGAGAGAAGAATATATATATATATCTGTCAAAAGTTATCAATAAAGTCTCATAATTAAATATCCTTCACCAATTCATAACTATGAATATAAATGTATAATGACCTTACTCCTTGATATAATAGAGGCTCCATACATAATTAATGATTAGCATAGAAAAAGTTTTTATTGTTAAACATAATACATAAAGTGACAACATGAGAGCAAAGAAGACGCGGGACAGTGAAAATTATGGATATAAGTTGTCATAGATCACCAAGACAAGGAGAAAACATATGTCCCACATGCATAGCAGTGTATTTGAGCACAGCCAATAAATACATAGAATATTCACAAAAAGTATAGGCTTAAATAGCTAATTGTAAACATGAAAGCGTGCAAGAGCATATAAAAAGGACACATGTCTCCCTATACAAGGTGTATGAGCATAAAGGAGGGAAACTGTCTCACACTGCCTAACGTAATCACTGCAGCTACTCTCCAAAGGGTTAAATGCTCCCCTTTAACATATCAAGCATGGCTGTTTGTAAAGATCTCATTAGCAAATGAAATAATCACGGAACGGGCACAGCGCACACATGGAGCGCGTCTACACCAGCAGAATGAAAGTCAGATGACGGAACTTATATCCATATATTGGATTTAAATAGGGGACCGACTGGGTGGATATAATGTCCACCCTATAGACTCCATAGAATATAGATGTGACATACTAAAGAGGCATATATAAAAAGAGTGGACTAGTGAAGTTATTCAGAGTATAAGGGCAACAATGCAAATATATATAATACTCAGATTTACAAACTAGCTTATATCAGCCCATAACCACAGTTCCTCTATGCCATAGTATTCGCCCATATGAATGTCAGCAAAAGCTCATTCCCATGCTATAGTCAGAAAAAAGAAATACCACAATCTCTACATAAAAAATAGAAAATAATATAAAGCATTTATAAATAAATGTCTATACAAATTATATGCAGGGATCGGGAGTGTCGACATCCACACAGTGACCACGGACGGAAACGATCTTCATCACACTTCGCGACTTGCTTTGTATGTTATATTGCTGAGATGATCCAAGAGAATACAGGATAAAAAAAACAAGGACGAGAAACATCTATAATATAAGGAAAAGTAGTTAACAAAAGAGTAAATATAACAAAGAAGATAAAAAGAAAGCCACATGCCACGATTAAAATATATTTATAAAAAGGATTTGAAGCTGACGGTTTCATTGAGACCCTTTGGGGCCACCGTATCAAGAATTATAATCCACTGAGTCTCCTTTTGAAGCAGTTTCTGTTTGAGATTTCCACCACGGATTCCCATATATATGCGGTCAATGCCACATACTTTCAGACCTTTCGGATCACATTTATGTGCCTCAAAAAAATGTTTAGGGATAGTTTTCAAAAGATGGGGTTCAGTACAGTCCAATGCATTCTTAATGTCCCTGATATGTTCTTGAATACGAACTTTAAGGGACCTAGTGGTCATGCCAATATAAATAAAATCACAGGGACAGCAGGCATGATATATCACTGCCTCTGTCCTACATGTGATATGGTGAACAATTTTAAATTTTTTAGTCTTAGAAGAATCCCAGAATTCTTTAGTCCATGACATATTACAGCAAATTGAACAATCCCCACATGGGAAACTGCCCCAAGGAGGGCCTTTACTCGAGGTGAATAATGATTTAGCTTGTGGTGGGACATAGTGGCTGCGACAAAGGATATCTCCCAGAGATTGTGATTTTCGCCACGTAATTGAAGGGTAGGGGGTCAACTGGTAATTTAGATCTCTATCCGTCAGCAATATTGGCCAGTGTTTTCTAAAGATATTGCTAATTTCAACCCAGTTTGAATTAAATTTTGTAATAAAGCGCGGTTTGGGATCATTACTTTTTAGTCTACCTTTTGATGATTTGTTCAATAAAAATTGTCTCTCAGAATGAACTGCTCGCATAAATCCTTTATGAATATCTTTTTTATTGTAACCCCTATCTTGAAAACGGTTGGACAATTCCTTTGCTTGTTTAAAAAAGGTCTTGTCATCTGAGCAAATCCGACGTGCTCTTAAAAATTGTCCAACAGGGATTGAATTTTTTAATTGGGGAGGATGAGAGGATGAGTGATGTAAAAGTGCATTCGTTGCTGTATTCTTTCGAAAAATGTCCGTACAGATTGTTCCGTCCAAATTTTTTGATATAAGAAGATCCAGAAAGTCGACAGATTTTTGGCTATATTTCCATGTCAGCCTTATGTTAAATTTGTTAGCATTAAGGCGGTTCAGGAAGGTTTCTAGATGCGACGTGGAGCCCTGCCAAATAAAAAGAATATCATCGATATAACGAAGCCACGAGGTGATATGACAATGGCCGGGTGTGTCAAGGACCGTATCCCTCTCCCACAGCCCCAGGAACAGATTAGCATAGGAGGGCGCACAGGCCGCTCCCATGGCTGTACCCTGGAGCTGTAGGAAGGGGCAGTCCTTGAACACAAAGAAATTATGTGTCAAAATAAACAATAATAGGTCCAAAATAAATTGGATCAAATTAGGTTCCAAATTAGTCATTTGGAGAAAAAATCTAGCGGCCTTCACTCCATGGCTATGGTCAATCGACGTATACAGGGACTCCACGTCGCATGTCACCAACCACATATCATTCTCCAAAGCAAGACCATTAAGTCGTCTAAGAACGTCTGTGGTATCTTGAACAAACGAAGGAAGGGTTTCTACACATTGTTTCAAATAAAAGTCGATAAACTTACAAGCTGATTCACAAAGACCCCCAATGCCCGACACTATGGGCCTGCCCGGCGGGCAGTGGGGGTCTTTGTGAACTTTCGGAAGCAAATAAAAGGTTGGAACAATTGGATGTTCAGGTAGCAATGCTTCCTTCATTTTCTTGGAAATTGCCAAATTATTTACCCCCTCATCAAGAAGGTGGGTCAGTTCATGTTTGAAGCCTGATAGAGGTATTGATTCTAGCTTTCTATAATATTCTTTCCTGTTTAGTTGTTTAAAGGCTTTTGCCTCATACATGGCTGTTGGCCAAATAACTACGTTGCCTCCCTTATCTGCCCTTTTTATGACAACATCCCTAATCCCTCTCAAGGATTCAAGTGCTAATCGCTGGGAATGACTTAGATTGTCGTGAGAGGGATGCTTGTTCAATTTAAGTAGATCTTTTTTAACCATTTTAACGAAGATTTCAACTGGAGGCCAGGCAGACAAGGGAGGGAAGATAGTTGACCGAGGGTAAAGGTGTACAGGGAGAGAAGATTCCTGAAGCCCTGTACTTTCAGCTGCCAATGACTCCAGATCACACAATGCACGTAGTTCAATTGTCGATAATGTAGGACCTAATTTAGGGGAAAATTGTTTTTTTAAAATTAATTTTCGTGCAAATAATTCAAGATCTTTTAGCAATGTAAATTGATCAGAACCCATCACCGGTGCAAAGGAAAGGCCTAAAGAGAGCACCTCAATTTGTGAGGATGACAGTGTATATTGTGATAAATTGATTACCTTTAAGGTTTCTTGCCCCTTTTGGTCCTCATGTTGTACGGATATTGCTTTCTCTTTGCTGCCGGTGTATAGGGATGCTGATAATGGTTGTTTGGTGGGCCATTGTTTTCGGTGGGCCCACCTCTTTTGTCTAAAAAATGATCTCCACATACTCCTTCAGAGGTAGTTGAGAGACTAGAAATAGACTGAGATCTGGACTGTGATTTAATGCGTTTATTGGATTGTCTAGATCGCCAACAATATACTTTTTTAAGCTGGTAATCTTCAAGGTCACGCTGATACTTTTTGGTCTTATTGTTCTGGATTTCTAACTCCCACTTATTCAGATCGTCCTCTAGGGCCGTATCAAATTTTTTAATTTCATCACCTGAAATTAGTTCATGAATTTTTTTGCGTGATAATTCAATTTCTTTTTCCAAAGATTCAAGTGTCTTTTTGTCGGCACCTATAAGCAGTTCTATTAGTGTTTGTGAACATTTAGTGAGTGTGTCTTCCCACTTGTTAACAAAGGATGAGTCTTCTATATCTAGTGTTGGAAATAGTTGTACCCGCAAACCTCTCGGGATAATGTCCTTTTGTAAATAGTTTTCTAGTGCAGCCTTATTCCACCAGGTTTTTGCTCTTTTTTTTATGAGCTCTCTGATCCTCAGCTTCAAATCCTTTATATCAACCGTTTCCCTGTCTTTTGGTTGATTCTCACCAAACACAGCCCCAAGCTGAGCTACCCACGTTTTGTCACGTTTCTTGTAATCCATCAACCCAATAGGGAGGTCTGTATGCTCCATAATGTATGACATAGCGATTATTTCATTTGCTAATGAGATCTTTACAAACAGCCATGCTTGATATGTTAAAGGGGAGCATTTAACCCTTTGGAGAGTAGCTGCAGTGATTACGTTAGGCAGTGTGAGACAGTTTCCCTCCTTTATGCTCATACACCTTGTATAGGGAGACGTGTCCTTTTTATATGCTCTTGCACGCTTTCATGTTTACAATTAGCTATTTAAGCCTATACTTATTGTGAATATTCTATGTATTTATTGGCTGTGCTCAAATACACTGCTATGCATGTGGGACATATGTTTTCTCCTTGTCTTGGTGATCTATGACAACTTATATCCATAATTTTCACTGTCCCGCGTCTTCTTTGCTCTCATGTTGTCACTTTATGTATTATGTTTAACAATAAAAACTTTTTCTATGCTAATCATTAATTATGTATGGAGCCTCTATTATATTAAGGAGTAAGGTCATTATACATTTATATTCATAGTTATGAATTGGTGAAGGATATTTATTTATGAGACTTTATTGATAACTTTTGACAGATATATATATATATTCTTCTCCTCTCACTATAGAAGAATCTTCCTTACCCTTGATTCTTTTTGACCTTAATGGTCTTCCCCCGCTTTTTTCGGTTTTTACCAACAAATTTTGCAGCATAATGTAGGGCCCAGTGTGAGAAAGCTGGGTCTCCCTCAGAGGTCATGGGTCTTCCAGCAGGACAATGACCCAAATCACACTTCAAAAAGCACTAAAAAATGGTTTGAGAGAAAGCACAGGAGACTTCTGAGATGGCCAGCAATGAGTCCAGACCTGAATCCCATAGAACACTTGTGGAGAGATCTAAAAATGTCAGTTTGGAGAAGGCACCCTTCAAATATCAGGGACCTGGAGCAGTTTGCCAAAGAAGAATGGTCTAAAATTCCAGAAGAGCATTGTAAAAAACTCATTGATGGTTACCGGAAGCGGTTGGTCGCAGTTATTTTGGCTAAAGGTTGTGCAACCAAGTTTTAGGCTGAGGGTGCCAATACTTTTATCTGGCCCATTTTTGGAGTTTTGTGTGAAATGATCAATGTTTTGCTTTTTGCTTCATTCTCTTTTGTCTTTTTTCATTTAAGACAAATTAAATGAAGATAATAATACCAAAGAATTTGTGTTTGCAATCATTTTCAGGAAGAAAGTATTATCTGACAGAATTGCAGGGGTGTCAATACTTTTGGCCACAACTGTATATGAAAAGGAGTTACCAGTGTGATGTGTAATAGCCGCTCTCTGCTCTCCTGATCTCACTGCCGAGCTTTGTGTGATTATACCCAGAGTTGCCATCAGAGCATTACTGCCCTTATTGCTGTATGGGACCCAGTGAGCAGCAGTACAGAGGGGGACCCGGGCCAAGTTCAGTCCCTGCTTTTTATGCTTCTACTCACCGGGCCCCATCGTGCAATGAAAACCTGTGCACGGCGTACACCTCAGCGGTGGGAGCTTTCTCTGAGCTCCATGGTCGTCTAACCTAAATGGTTGCACAGCTCCCACCCCCTCCACCCTTTGGATTTCCGAACAGGTGATGGCGCGTATGCACCGACGTCCGCATATGCGCCATCCTGTAGGAAGACACCAGAAGCAGAGCTGCGCTTGCAAGGAATAGTCAATGGTCTGTCCATTGGACTACAGATGATAACCCGACGAAAATAATAAATGAACCTTAAGTCTGTCACGAAAGGGACGCCAAAATTAAGCATTGAGCCACAAACTGTGGTCCTCTATCTTAGACAATGTCTGTGGGAACACCATGGAGTCTGACAATCTCTTTCACAAATGCCCTGGCAAGTGTCTTAGCGCAGGGTAATTTATTGAACGGGACCAGATGACACATCTTACTAAACCGGTCCACTACAACCCAGATGACAGAAAAACCCTCAGAGACTGGCAGGTCGGTGATAAAATCCATTGCAAGATGCATCCATGGGGAACTAGGAACCTCTAACGGGTACAGCAACCCTGCCGCTGGAGCATGAGAAGCCTTAGACCTAGCACACATGGTACACTGACGCACCTACTTGACGATTTCTCTTAGCCACCCCGGCCACCAGAAACTCCGACCGATCAACTTTTTAGTCTCGCAAATCCCTGGATAACCCACCAAACAAGACTCATGACATTCCGTAAGCAAAGCTCTCCACAGGGCTTTAGGCACAAATAATTTCCCTTACCGAGTGTTAGTTGGTGCCGCATCCAGGGCTTTAAGAATGCTATTTTCCAACTCTGAACCTAATGCTGCCACCACCACCCCTCTCTGCAGAACAGATTCCTCCTTTTCAGTATTAACCACTGGGGAGAAACTTTGAGACAAAGCATCAGCTTTAACATTCTTTGTCCCAGGGATATATGTCACAGAGAAATGGAACCGGGCAAAAAACAATGCCCACCTAGCTTGACAGGCATTCAAACGTTTAGCAGCATCCAGATAGATCAAATTCTTATGATCAGTAAAGACTTGTATAGGATGTCTAGCACCCTCCAAAAAATGTCGCCAAAGCTCAAATGCAAGCTTAATAGCCAGCAATTCCCGATTCCCAACATCGTAGTTGAGCTCCACCTCCGAACATTTCTTAGAAAAGAACGCACAGGTATGTACCCTGTTATGAATGGGTCTCCGAGGAGGAGAGCAGGTCCAGGCTAAGCCACAGAAAACCAGAGAGGTTGGTACCTAAGCGGATTGCAGACCCCTGATCCTATCCACACAACTAGCAGTAGCCGTGGAGCGTACCTACGATGATCCTAGACGCCTCGGCACAGCCGGAGAGCTAACTAAGCCTAAAGCAAGAAATGGGAAATGTAAACTGCCCCAGAGCAGACCCCAAAGGAATAGATAGCCCCCAAACATATATTGTCGGTGATACAAGATGAAAACACAAACACAGGCAGGAAAATAGACTGCGCAAATGATGGGGCCCACACTGTCTAGACAGGACAGGAAAGGAAAGACACTGTCTGCAATCACACAAAAAACCCTGCAAAAAGTCCAACACGTCAGATGCAAAAAACACTGAAGTCACGCGACTTCGCCCTCCACTATATCAGCACTCTGGTAAATTCTGAAAGCAGAGCAAAAAGAAACCAATCTAACAGGGGATAAAACAAACTGGCACAAGCAGTAACATATGGTCGGTGATTCAGCACAGCCCCAGCCGGAGATGGCTGACCAGCACCAAGAAGAGATAGACAAAACCAGATCAAATGCAAACAGAATAGCAAATAAACCACTTAGCTGAACATGCAGGGACAGAGCTGGAGAAATCAGACCTCAGGAGGAACAGGAAACAAATCACCAGCAGGGAAAGAGGGAGTCGTGCTGTGAATTCACTTTCTGGCCGACCTCTGGTTACTAGTGAAGGTAGTGGAGCTGGTTATATTGACAGAGGGGTCACGAGTTCTCTTTCCGGGCTCCCTCTGGTGGTTATAGGAGGTAATGGAGCTGATCTAATTAACAGAGGCCTGACACCTGATAATGAGGAGGATGATTGGACATCTGGAGTTTCTGATTGGATTTAAGACAGCCGACTCCCTCTATCCCTGCTGGTGATTTTTTTCCTGCCTCCTGTAGTCTTAGTTTCCAGTTCAGTCCCTGCATGCTCAAGCTAAGTGTTTTTTGCTATTGTTCATATTTGATTTGGTTTTGTCTATTCAGTTTTGTGTGGTCAGCCAGCCCCGGCTGGGGCTGTGCTGAATTTCCATCCTTATTTTACTGCTTGTGCCAGTTTGTTTTAGTCCCTTATTAGATTGGCCTCTTTTTGCTCTGTTTTCAGAATATGCCAGAGTGCTGATATAGTGGGCGAAGTCTAGTGACTTCAGTATTTTTCTATCAGATGTATTGGACATTTTTTGCAGGGTTTTTTGCGTGATTGCAGACAGTGTCTTTCCTTTCCTGTCCTGTCTAGTTAGTGTGGGTCCCATCGTTTGCTCAGCCTATTTTCCTACCTGCGTTTGTGTTTTCATCTTGTCTCACCGACAATATATGTTTAGGGGCTATCTATTCCTTTGGGGTCTGCTCTGGGGCAGTTTACATGTCCCCCTTTCTTGCTTTAGGCTTATTTAGTTCTCCGGCTGTTTCAAGGCATCTAGAATCATCGTAGGTATGCTCCATGGCTACTGCTAGTTGTGTGGATAGGATCAGTGGTCTGCAATCCGCTTAGTTACCAACCTCTCTGGTTTTCTGTGGCTTAGCTTGGTCTTGCTTTCCTCCTCGGCGACCCAATCATAACAGAATCACCAGCCTAAACCGCAGATTCTAAGGTACTCAAAAGCAGGAGAGAATTATATAAAAAAAAAAAAAAAAAGTGTCAGAATTTTTTTTTATTTATATTTTTTCCTCTTTCTCTCCGAGACCGTAGGAGGATTTTTTCTTTAATGGAGATTAAGCAATTGTCTGATCGTGTTGAGCAGCTCGCTGCAGAAGTGCGGGGAATTTCCGCCTATGTCGCTCATTCACCTGCTGTTGAACCAAAAATCCCTACTCCTGAAGTGTTTTCTGGTGATCGGTCTAAATTTTTGGATTTTAAGAATAATTGTAAACTATTTCTTGCCTTGAAGCCTAACTCATCGGGGAGCTCTGTGCGGCAGGATAAAATTGTCATCTCCTTGCTGCATGGCGATCCCCACGATTGGGCTTTTTCTCTGACACCTGGAAATCCTATTCTGACTAATGTGGACCCATTTTTTCAAGCCTTGGGGTTGTTGTATGATGAACCTATTGCTATTGATCAAGCTGAGAAAACGCTATTGGCATTGAACCAGGGTCAGGATTAAGCAGAGTTGTACTGTCAAAAATTCTGAAAGTGGGCGGTCCTTACTACATGGAATGTGAAAAATGAGGATGAATGAACTCATGGAGATCAACATCCCACACTGCGGTTACACCATCACGTTTCTCAACGCAGTGATTCTAGAGCAAAGCCCCCATCCCTTATGGGAAATATGTAAAATATGCAAAACAGAAGCCGCGGAGACACCATCACATGTTTCTCAACGCAGGCAATGACTAGTACCTCCCCTTTAACGAGGATCCCCGGATCCTCTAGGTCGGGCCTTATTCAGAAATCTCCTGTGAAATGCCTTAATTAATCTTGAGCCTGAGACGTCCACAGCTTTCACCCAGGAATTGTCCTCGGGACCGAAACCCTTCCAGGACACGAGATACTGTGACCCTCCTCTGTGCCACCTGGAATCAAGAATGCGTGAAATCTCAAACTCGTAGTCCACATCAATTGGAGGACCAGACGGCATAGCCACCTTATCTGGCGTGTCAACTTTCTTCAGCAAAGATACATGAAAAACTGAATTGATTTTCCACGACGAAGGAATGTCCAATCTCACCGCTGCTGAGTTGACAATCTGAACCACTTTGAAGGGTCCTACAAACTTAGGCCCCAACTTTTTAGAAGGGATCTTTAAATGCAGATTCCTAGAGGACAACCACACCATGTCCCCAAAATAAACCTCGCCTCCCTTCTTCTCTTGTCAAAATATTTCTTACACCTCCTATTAGCCTGATTCAGATTATGGCGCACACTGGTCCAAACCCTTTCCAAATTTCCAGAAATACTCTACTCCTCAGGCACCGCCGCACCAATCCTAGAAAAAGAACTGAAAGATGGATGCTTCCCAGTACAACTAAGAAAAGGAGAACACCCAGCTGAAGCGGATTAATGAGAGCAAACTCAGCTAATGGTAGATATTGCGACCACATCTCCTGATTGTCTGCTACAAAAAACATCTCAAAAACTGCACAACGTCCTGGTTCTTCCTCTTGGTCTGTCGATTGGACTCCAGATGATAACCCGACGAAAATAATAAATGAACCTTAAGTCTGTCACGAAAGGGACGCCAAAATTAAGCATTGAGCCACAAACTGTGGTCCTCTATCGGAGACAATGTCCGTGGGAACACCATGGAGTCTGACAATCTCTTTCACAAATGCCCTGGCAAGTGTCTTAGCGCAGGGTAATTTATTGAACGGGACCAGATGACACATCTTACTAAACCGGTCGACTACAACCCAGATGACAGAAAAACCCTCAGAGACTGGCAGGTCGGTGATAAAATCCATTGCAAGATGCATCCATGGGGAACTAGGAACCTCTAACAGGTACAGCAACCCTGCCGCTGGAGCATGAGAAGCCTTAGACCTAGCGCACATGGTACACTGACGCACCTACTTGACGATTTCTCTTAGCCACCCCGGCCACCAGAAACTCCGACCGATCAACTTTTTAGTCTCGCAAATCCCTGGATAACCCACCAAACAAGACTCATGACCAGGGCCGGACTGGGACTAAAATTCAGCCCTGGCATTTGAAGTTACACAGGCCCACTAGTCACATGGTGACTATATAATATCTTTTTACACTTGTAGTTTACAAGAAGTGAGAGGAGATTAACACGACTATATAACATGTAGTCACAGCTGTGCCCAGTATTTCAGCTCAGTCCTATTTATTGCTTTTAGGTACAGTACTCCTCCCAAATCTCTGTCCCCTTTTGTATGCATGATTACAGAATTCCTGGCAGAACTGCTCTCTATTGGGCAACCAGACCCCCTGGTCAAAGCCGCCCCTATCATACCTCCCAACTTTTGAAGAAGGGAAGGATGGACAAAGACTGCGGCGCGCGCAGCGCACCGCTGCAAATTTTGGCCACGCCCAACCACACCCATTTCACAACTAGTCACACCCATGTCCACACCTAATCGCACCCATTTAGCACTGCTGATCACACTGACTGGTACTGAGGGCACAGTGGCTGGCATTATGGGCACACTGACTGGCACTAAGGAAGAGAGAAAACAGAGAGAGAAAAAAGAAAACAGAGAGAGCGAGAAAGAAAGGGGAAAGAAAGAAAGAACAGTGAGAGACAAAGAAAGAACAGTGAGAGACAGAGAAAGAACAGAGAGAGAAAGAAAGAGGGGAAAGAAAGAAAGAACAGAGAAAGAACAGAGAGAGAAAGAAAGAAGTAAAGAAAAGAAAGAAAGAACAGAGAGAAAGAGAGGAAAGAAAAAGAAAGAGGGGAAGAAAGAACTGAGAGAGAAAAAAGAAAGATTAGAGAGAGAAAGAAAGAACAGAGAGAGAATGAAAGAACAGAGAAAGAAAAAGAGAGAAAGAAATAAAGAAAGATTCTACAAAGATACGATAGCAGCCTGGCTCCCATTGTAGTGCCCACCTGAGCCTCCCGGTGCAGGACCTATCATGATCCGCTCACATGGCCGGCATCCCCGATTCCAAGACGATCCTGCTGTCTGCGCTGTCGGAGGAGGACACGGTGATGGATTTGAAGCATTCCTGGTTCCATCACAATCTCCTCAAGAAATTATCTCATTTCCGGTCAGCTTCCAGCACATCACTTCAGGTGGAACGTCGTGTGTGTTTTAAAATGCTCCTCGGGGCTCCGCCGTGTACTCCTGTGTCTGTGGGAAAAGCCCGCTTTGTATGCTTTGTACACACTTGGCTCCACTCCGTACACACACGGCTCCTCTCCGCACACCTCGTACACGCGTGGCTCCTCTCCGCACACCTCGTACATGCGTGGCTCCTCTCCGTACACCTCGTACACGCGCGGCTCCTCTCCGCACACCTCGTACACACTGCTCCGCACACCTCATACACACGGCTCCGCTCCGTACACGCGTGGCTCCGCTCCGTACACCTCATACACACGGCTCCGCTCCGTACACCTCGTACACACATGGCTCCTCTCCGTACACCTCGTACACACGGCTCCGCTCCGTACACCTCGTACACACGGCTCCGCTCTGTACACATCGTACACACACGGCTCCTCTCCGTACACCTCGTACACACGGCTCCGCTCCGTACACGCGTGGCTCCTCTCCGTACACCTCGAACACGCGCGGCTCCTCTCCGTACACCTCTTACACACTGCTCCGCTCCGTACACCTCGTACACACGGCTCCGCTCCGTACACCTCGTACACACGGCTCCGCTCCATACACCTCGTACACACGCGGCTCCGCTCCGTACACCTCGTACACACGCGGCTCCGCTCCGTACACCTCGTACACACGAGGCTCCGCTCCGTACACCTCGTACACACGAGGCTCCGCTCCGTACACCTCGTACACACACGGCTCCGCTCCGTACACCTCGTACACACACGGCTCCGCTCCGTACACCTCGAACACACGGCTCCGCTCCGTACACCTCGTACACACGGCTCCGCTCCGTACACCTCGTACACACGGCTCCGCTCCGTACACCTCGTACACACGGCTCCGCTCCGTACACCTCATACACACGGCTCCTCTCCGTACACCTCGTACACGCGCGGCTCCGCTCCGTACACCTCATACACGCAGCTCCACTCCGTACACCTCGTACACACACGGCTCCGCTCCGTACACCTCGTACACATGGCTCCGCTCCGTACACCTCGTACACACGGCTCCGCTCCGTACACCTCGTACACACGGCTCCTCTCCGTACACCTCGTACACGCGCGGCCCTGCTCCGTACACCTCATACACACAGCTCCACTCCGTACACCTCGTACACACACGGCTCCGCTCCGTACACCTCGTACACATGGCTCCGCTCCGTACACCTCGTACACACGGCTCCGCTCCGTACACCTCGTACACACGGCTCCGCTCCGTACACCTCGTATACACAGCTCCATTCCGTACACCTCGTACACACGGCTCCGCTCCGTACACCTCGTACACGCGCAGCTTCTCTCCGTACACCTCGTACACCCACGGATCCGCTCCGTACACCTCGTACACCCACGGCTCCGCTCCGTACACCTCGTACACATGGCTCCGCTCCGTAAACCTCGTACACGCGCGGCTTCTCTCCGTACACCTCGTACACGCGCGGCTTCTCTCCGTACACCTCGTACACACACGGCTCCGCTCCGTACACCTCGTACACACACGGCTCCGCTCGGTACACCTCGTACACACACGGCTCCGCTCCGTACACCTCGTACACACACTGCTCCGCTCCGTACACCTCGCACACACTGCTCCGCTCCGAACACGCGTGGCTCCGCTCCATACACCTCGTACACCCACGGCTCCGCTCCGTACACCTCGTACACCCGCGGCTCCGCTCCGTACACCTCGTACATACGCGGCTTCTCTCCGTACACCTCGTACACACATGGCTCCGCTCCGTACACCTCGTACACCCACGGCTCCGCTCCGTACACCTCGTACACGCGCGGCTTCTCTCCGTACACCTTGTACACACACGGCTCCGCTCCGTACACCTCGTACACCCACGGCTCCGCTCCGTACACCTTGTACACCCACGGCTCCGCTCCGTACACCTCGTACACCCACAGATCCGCTCCGTACACCTCGTACACCCACGGCTCCGCTCCGTACACCTCGTACACCCACGGCTCCGCTCCGTACACCTCGTACACCCACGGCTCCGCTCCGTACACCTCGTACACACGCGGCTCCGCTCCGTACACCTCGTACTCACGCGGCTCCGCTCCGTATACCTCGTACATGCGCGGCTCCTCTCCGTACACCTCGTACACGCGCGGCTCCTCTCCGTACACCTCGTACACGCGCGGCTCCGCTCCGTACACCTCGTACACACTGCTCCGCTCCGTACACCTCGTACACACTGCTCCGCTCCGTACACGCGTGGCTCTGCTCCGTACACCTTGTACACGCGTGGCTCCGCTCCGTACACCTCGTACACCCACGGCTCCGCTCCGTACACCTCGTACACGCGCGGCTTCTCTCCGTACACCTCGTACACACGACTCCGCTCCGTACACCTCGTACACACACGGCTCCGCTCCGTACACCTCTTACACACACGGCTCCGCTCCGTACACCTCGTACACACACGGCTCCGCTCCGTACACCTCGTACACACACTGCTCCGCTCCGTACACCTCGTACACACTGCTCCGCTCCGTACACGCGTGGCTCCGCTCCGTACACCTCGTACACACACGGCTCCGCTCCGTACACCTCGTACACGCGGCTCCGCTCCGTACACCTCGTACACGCGCGGCTTCTCTCCGTACACCTCGTACACACACGGCTCCGCTCTGTACACCTCGTACATCCACGGCTCCGCTCCGTACACCTCGTAAACCCACGGCTCCGCTCCGTACACCTCGTACACCCACGGCTCCGCTCCGTACACCTCGTACACCCACGGCTCCGCTCCGTACACCTCGTACACCCACGGCTCCGCTCCGTACACCTCGTACACACACGGCTCCGCACCGTACACCTCGTACACACACGGCTCCGCTCCGTACACCTCGTACACACACGGCTCCGCTCCGTACACCTCGTACACACACGGCTCCGCTCCGTACACCTCGTACTCACGCGGCTCCGCTCCGTACACCTCGTACACGCGCGGCTCTTCTCCGTACACCTCGTACACGCGCGGCTTCTCTCCGTACACCTCGTACACCCACGGCTCCGCTCCGTACACCTCGTACACCCACGGCTCCGCTCCGTACACCTCGTACACATGGCTCCGCTCCGTACACCTCGTACACGCGCGGCTTCTCTCCGTACACCTCGTACACGCGCGGCTTCTCTCCGTACACCTCGTACACACACGGCTCCGCTCCGTACACCTCGTACACACACGGCTCCGCTCGGTACACCTCGTACACACACGGCTCCGCTCCGTACACCTCGTACACACACTGCTCCGCTCCGTACACCTCGCACACACTGCTCCGCTCCGAACACGCGTGGCTCCGCTCCATACACCTCGTACACCCACGGCTCCGCTCCGTACACCTCGTACACCCGCGGCTCCGCTCCGTACACCTCGTACATGCGCGGCTTCTCTCCGTACACCTCGTACACACATGGCTCCGCTCCGTACACCTCGTACACCCACGGCTCCGCTCCGTACACCTCGTACACGCGCGGCTTCTCTCCGTACACCTTGTACACACACGGCTCCGCTCCGTACACCTCGTACACCCACGGCTCCGCTCCGTACACCTCGTACACCCACGGCTCCGCTCCGTACACCTCGTACACCCACAGATCCGCTCCGTACACCTCGTACACCCACGGCTCCACTCCGTACACCTCGTACACCCACGGCTCCGCTCCGTACACCTCGTACACCCACGGCTCCGCTCCGTACACCTCGTACACACGCGGCTCTGCTCCGTACACCTCGTACTCACGCGGCTCCGCTCCGTACACCTCGTACACGCGCGGCTCCTCTCCGTACACCTCGTACACGCGCGGCTCCTCTCCGTACACGTCGTACACGCGCGGCTCCGCTCCGTACACCTCGTACACACTGCTCCGCTCCGTACACCTCGTACACACTGCTCCGCTCCGTACACGCGTGGCTCTGCTCCGTACACCTTGTACACGCGTGGCTCCGCTCCGTACACCTCGTACACCCACGGCTCCGCTCCGTACACCTCGTACACGCGCGGCTTCTCTCCGTACACCTCGTACACACGACTCCGCTCCGTACACCTCGTACACACACGGCTCCGCTCCGTACACCTCTTACACACACGGCTCCGCTCCGTACACCTCGTACACACACGGCTCCGCTCCGTACACCTCGTACACACACTGCTCCGCTCCGTACACCTCGTACACACTGCTCCGCTCCGTACACGCGTGGCTCCGCTCCGTACACCTCGTACACACACGGCTCCGCTCCGTACACCTCGTACACGCGGCTCCGCTCCGTACACCTCATACACGCGCGGCTTCTCTCCGTACACCTCGTACACACACGGCTCCGCTCCGTACACCTCGTACACCCACGGCTCCGCTCCGTACACCTCGTAAACCCACGGCTCCGCTCCGTACACCTCGTACACCCACGGCTCCGCTCCGTACACCTCGTACACCCACGGCTCCGCTCCGTACACCTCGTACACCCACGGCTCCGCTCCGTACACCTCGTACACACACGGCTCCGCTCCGTACACCTCGTACACACACGGCTCCGCTCCGTACACCTCGTACACACACGGCTCCGCTCCGTACACCTCGTACACACACGGCTCCGCTCCGTACACCTCGTACTCACGCGGCTCCGCTCCGTACACCTCGTACACGCGCGGCTCTTCTCCGTACACCTCGTACACGCGCGGCTCCTCTCCGTACACCTCGTACACGCGCGGCTCCGCTCCGTACACCTCGTACACACTGCTCCGCTCCGTACACCTCGTACACACTGCTCCGCTCCGTACACGCGTGGCTCCGCTCCGTACACCTTGTACACGCGTGGCTCCGCTCCGTACACCTCGTACACCCACGGCTCCACTCCGTACACCTCGTACACGCGCGGCTTCTCTCCGTACACCTCGTACACACGACTCCGCTCCGTACACCTCGTACACACACGGCTCCGCTCCGTACACCTCTTACACACACGGCTCCGCTCCGTACACCTCGTACACACACGGCTCCGCTCCGTACACCTCGTACACACACTGCTCCGCTCCGTACACCTCGTACACACTGCTCCGCTCCGTACACGCGTGGCTCCGCACACCTCGTACAAACACGGCTCCGCTCCGTACACCTCGTACACCCACGGCTCCGCTCCGTACACCTCGTACACGCGGCTCCGCTCCGTACACCTCGTACACGCGCGGCTTCTCTCCGTACACCTCGTACACACACGGCTCCGCTCCGTACACCTCGTACACCCACGGCTCCGCTCCGTACACCTCGTAAACCCACGGCTCCGCTCCGTACACCTCGTACACCCACGACTCCGCTCCGTACACCTCGTACACCCACGGCTCCGCTCCGTACACCTCGTACACCCACGGCTCCGCTCCGTACACCTCGTACACACACGGCTCCGCTCCGTACACCTCGTACACACACGGCTCCGCTCCGTACACCTCGTACACACACGGCTCCGCTCCGTACACCTCGTACTCACACGGCTCCGCTCCGTACACCTCGTACACACGGCTCCGCTCCGTACACCTCGTACACGCGCGGCTCCTCTCCGTACACCTCGTACACGCGCGGCTCCGCTCCGTACACCTCGTACACACTGCTCCGCTCCGTACACCTCGTACACCCACGGCTCCGCTCCGTACACCTCGTACACCCACGGCTCCGCTCCATACACCTCGTACACACGGCTCCGCTCTGTACACCTCGTACACGCGAGGCTTCTCTCCGTACAACTCGTACACACGGCTCCGCTCCGTACACCTCGTACACACACGGCTCCGCTTCGTACACCTCGTACACACACGGCTCCGCTCCGTACACCTCGTACACACACGGCTCCGCTCCGTGCACCTCGTACACACACGGCTCCGCTCCGTACACCTCGTACACACTGCTCCGCTCCGTACACCTCGTACACACATGGCTCCTCTCCGTACACCTCGTACACCCATGGCTCCGCTCCGTACACCTCGTACACGCGCGGCTTCTCTCCGTACACCTTGTACACGCGCAGATTCTCTTCGTACACCTTGTACACACACGGCTCCGCTCCGTACACCTCGTACACCCACGGCTCCGCTCCGTACACCTCGTACACCCACGGATCCGCTCCGTACACCTCGTTCACCCACGGCTCCGCTCCGTACACCTCGTACACCCACGGCTCCGCTCCGTACACCTCGTACACCCACGGCTCCGCTCCGTACACCTCGTACACCCGCGGCTCCGCTCCGTACACCTCGTACACACGCGGATCCGCTCCGTACACCTCGTACTCACGCGGCTCCGCTCCGTACACCTCGTACACGCGCAGCTCCTCTCCGTACACCTCGTACACGCGCGGCTCCTCTCCGTACATCTCGTACACGCGCGGCTCCGCTCCGTACACCTCGTACACACTGCTCCGCTCCGTACACCTCGTACACACTGCTCCGCTCCGTACACGCGTGGCTCCGCTCCGTACACCTTGTACACCCACGGCTCCGCTCCGTACACCTCGTACACCCACGGCTCCGCTCCGTACACCTCGTACACACGGCTCCGCTCCGTACACCTCGTACACGCGCGGCTTCTCTCCGTACACCTCGTACACACGGCTCCGCTCCGTACACCTCGTACACACACGGCTCCGCTCCGTACACCTCATACACACACGGCTCCGCTCCGTACACCTCGTACACACACGGATCCGCTCCGTACACCTCGTTCACACACTGCTCCGCTCAGTACACCTCATACACACTGCTCCGCTCCGTACACGCGTGGCTCCGCTCCGTACACCTCGTACACACACGGCTCCGCTCTGTACACCTCGTACACCCACGGCTCCGCTCCGTACACCTCGTACACCCACGGCTCCGCTCCGTACACCTCGTACACCCACGGCTCCGCTCCGTACACCTCCTACACCCACGGCTCCGCTCCGTACACCTCCTACACCCACGGCTCCGCTCCGTACACCTCGTACACACACGGCTCCGCTCCGTACACCTCGTACACACACGGCTCCGCTCCGTACACCTCGTACACACACGGCTCCGCTCCGTACACCTCGTACACACACGGCTCCGCTCCGTACACCTCGTACTCACACGGCTCCGCTCCGTACACCTCGTACACACACGGCTCCGCTCCGTACACCTCGTACTCACACG
This sequence comes from Dendrobates tinctorius, assembly GCF_039654945.1. Taxonomy (NCBI): domain Eukaryota; kingdom Metazoa; phylum Chordata; class Amphibia; order Anura; family Dendrobatidae; genus Dendrobates; species Dendrobates tinctorius. The sequence goes on from NW_027361793.1 coordinate 1,286,738, forward strand.
GCTCCGCTCCGTACACCTCGTACACACGGCTCCGCTCCGTACACCTCGTACACACGGCTCCGCTCCGTACACCTCGTACACGCGCGGCTCCTCTCCGTACACCTCGTACACACTGCTCCGCTCCGTACACCTCGTACACACTCCTCCGCTCCGTACATGCGTGGCTCCGCTCCGTACACCTCGTACACCCACGGCTCCGTTCCGTACACCTCGTACACCCACGGCTCCGCTCCGTACACCTCGTACACACGGCTCCGCTCCGTACACCTCGTACACACGGCTCCGCTCCGTACACCTCGTACACACACGGCTCCGCTCCGTACACCTCGTACACACACGGCTCCGCTCCGTACACCTCGTACACACACGGCTCCGCTCCGTACACCTCGTACACACACGGCTCTGCTCCGTACACCTCGTACACACACGGCTCCGCTCCGTACACCTCGTACACACACTGCTCCACTCCGTACACCTCGTATACACTGCTCCGCTCCGTACACCTCGTACACACACGGCTCTGCTCTGTACACCTCGTACATCCACAGCTCCGCTCCGTACACCTTGTACACACTGCTCCGCTCCGTACACCTCGTACACACTGCTCCGCTCCGTACACCTCGTACACCCACGGCTCCGCTCCGTACACCTCGTACACACGGCTCGCTCCGTACACCTCGTACACGCGCGGCTTCTCTCCGTACACCTCGTACACACACGGCTCCGCTCCGTACACCTCGTACACACACGGCTCCGCTCTGTACACCTCGTACACACACGGCTCCGCTCCGTACACCTCCTACACACACGGCTCCGCTCCGTACACCTCGTACACACACTGCTCCGCTCCGTACACCTCGTACACACTGCTCCGCTCCGTACACGCGTGGCTCCGCTCCGTACACCTCGTACACACACGGCTCCGCTCCGTACACCTCGTACACACACGGCTCCGCTCCGTACACCTCGTACACACACGGCTCCGCTCCGTACACCTCGTACACACTGCTCCGCTCCGTACACGCGTGGCTCCGCTCCGTACACCTCGTACACACACGGCTCCGCTCCGTACACCTCGTACATCCACGGTTCCGCTCCGTACACCTCGTACACGCGGCTCCGCTCCATACACCTCGTACACGCGCGGCTTCTCTCCGTACACCTCGTACACACACGGCTCCGCTCTGTACACCTCGTACACACGGCTCCGCTCCGTACACCTCGTACACCCACGGCTTCGCTCCGTACACCTCGTACACCCACGGCTCCGCTCCGTACACCTCGTACACCCACGGCTCCGCTCCGTACACCTCGTACACCCACGGCTCCGCTCCGTACACCCCGTACACACACGGCTCCGCTCCGTACACCTCGTACACACACGACTCCGCTCCGTACACCTCGTACACACACGGCTCCGCTCCGTACACCTCGTACTCACACGGCTCCGCTCCGTACACCTCGTACAGACGGCTCCGCTCCGTACACCTCGTACACACGGCTCCGCTCCGTACACCTCGTACACGCGCGGCTCCTCTCCGTACACCTCGAACACGCGCGGCTCCGCTCCGTACACCTCGTACACACTGCTCCGCTCCGTACACCTCGTACACACTGCTCCGCTCCGTACACGCGTGGCTCCACTCCGTACACCTCGTACACCCACGTCTCCGCTCCGTACACCTCGTACACCCACGGCTCCGCTCCGTACACCTCATACACGCGCGGCTTCTCTCCGTACACCTCGTACACACGGCTCCGCTCCGTACACCTCGTACACACACGGCTCCGCTCCGTACACCTCGTACACACACGGCTCCGCTCCGTACACCTCGTACACACATGGCTCCGCTCCGTACACCTCGTACACACACGGCTCCGCTCCGTACACCTCGTACACACACGGCTCCGCTCGGTACACCTCGTACACACACGGCTCCGCTCCGTACACCTCGTACACACTGCTCCGCTCTGTACACCTCGTACACACTGCTCCACTCCGTACAACTCGTACACACATGGCTCTGCTCTGTACACCTCGTACACCCGCGGCTCCGCTCCGTACACCTCGTACACGCGCGGCTTCTCTCAGTACACCTCGTACACGCGCGGCTTCTCTCCGTACACCTTGTACACACACGGCTCCGCTCCGTACACCTCGTACACCCACGGCTCCGCTCCGTACACCTCGTACACCCACGGCTCCGCTCCGTACACCTCGTACACCCACGGCTCCGCTCCGTACACCTCGTACACCCACGGCTCCGCTCCGTACACCTCGTACACCCACGGCTCCGCTCCGTAAACCTCGTACACCCGCGGCTCCGCTCCGTAAACCTCGTACACACGCGGCTCCGCTCCGTACACCTCGTACACGCGCGGCTCCTCTCCGTACACCTCGTACACGCGCGGCTCCTCTCCGTACACCTCGTACACGCGCGGCTCCGCTCCGTACACCTCGTACACACTGCTCCGCTCCGTACACCTCGTACACACTGCTCCGCTCCGTACACGCATGGCTCCGCTCCGTACACCTTGGACATCCACGGCTCCGCTCCGTACACTTCGTACACCCACGGCTCCGCTCCGTACACCTCGTACACACGGCTTCGCTCCGTACACCTCGTACACGCGCGGCTTCTCTCCGTACACCTCGTACACACGGCTCCACTCCGTACACCTCGTACACACACGGCGCCGCTCCGTACACCTCGTACACACACGGCTCCGCTCCGTACACCTCGTACACACACGGCTCCGCTCCGTACACCTTGTACACACACGGCTCCGCTCCGTACACCTCGTACACACTGCTCCGCTCCGTACACGCGTGGCTCCGCTCCGTACACCTCATACACACACGGCTCCGCTCCGTACACCTCGTACACCCACGGCTCCGCTCCGTACACCTTGTACAAGCGGCTCCGCTCCGTACACATCGTACATGCGCGGCTTCTCTCCGTACACCTTGTACACACACGGCTCCGCTCCGTACACCTCGTACACACACGGCTCCGCTCCGTACACCTTGTACACACACGGCTCCGCTCCGTACACCTCGCACACGGCTCCGCTCCGTACACCTCGTACTCACACGGCTCCGCTCCGTACACCTCGTACACACGGCTTCGCTCCGTACACCTCGTACACACGGCTCCGCTCCGTACACCTCGTACACGCGCGGCTCCTCTCCGTACATTCGTACACGCGCGGCTCCGCTCCGTACACCTCGTACACACTGCTCCGCTCCGTACACCTCGTACACACTGCTCCGCTCCGTACACGCGTGGCTCCGCTCCGTACACCTCGTACACCCACGGCTCCGCTCCGTACACCTTGTACACCCACGGCTCCGCTCCGTACACCTCGTACACACGGCTCCGCTCCGTACACCTCGTACACGCGCGGCTTCTCTCCGTACACCTCGTACACACGGCTCCGCTCCGTACACCTCGTACACACACGGCTCCGCTCCGTACACCTCGTACACACACGGCTCCGCTCCGTACACCTCGTACACACACGGCTCCGCTCCGTACACCTCGTACACACACGGCTCCGCTCCGTACACCTCGTACACACACGGCTCCGCTCCGTACACCTCGTACACACACGGCTCCGCTCCGTACACCTCGTACACACACAGCTCCGCTCTGTACACCTCGTACACCCACGGCTCCGCTCCGTACACCTCGTACACACGGCTCCGCTCCGTACACCTCGTACACGCGCGGCTTCTCTCCGTACACCTCGAACACGCGCGGCTCCGCTCCGTACACCTCGTACACACTGCTCCGCTCCGTACACCTCGTACACACTGCTCCGCTCCGTACACGCGTGGCTCCACTCCGTACACCTCGTACACCCACGTCTCCGCTCCGTACACCTCGTACACCCACGGCTCCGCTCCGTACACCTCATACACGCGCGGCTTCTCTCCGTACACCTCGTACACACGGCTCCGCTCCGTACACCTCGTACACACACGGCTCCGCTCCGTACACCTCGTACACACACGGCTCCGCTCCGTACACCTCGTACACACATGGCTCCGCTCCGTACACCTCGTACACACACGGCTCCGCTCCGTACACCTCGTACACACACGGCTCCGCTCGGTACACCTCGTACACACACGGCTCCGCTCCGTACACCTCGTACACACTGCTCCGCTCTGTACACCTCGTACACACTGCTCCACTCCGTACAACTCGTACACACATGGCTCTGCTCTGTACACCTCGTACACCCGCGGCTCCGCTCCGTACACCTCGTACACGCGCGGCTTCTCTCAGTACACCTCGTACACGCGCGGCTTCTCTCCGTACACCTTGTACACACACGGCTCCGCTCCGTACACCTCGTACACCCACGGCTCCGCTCCGTACACCTCGTACACCCACGGCTCCGCTCCGTACACCTCGTACACCCACGGCTCCGCTCCGTACACCTCGTACACCCACGGCTCCGCTCCGTACACCTCGTACACCCACGGCTCCGCTCCGTAAACCTCGTACACCCGCGGCTCCGCTCCGTAAACCTCGTACACACGCGGCTCCGCTCCGTACACCTCGTACACGCGCGGCTCCTCTCCGTACACCTCGTACACGCGCGGCTCCTCTCCGTACACCTCGTACACGCGCGGCTCCGCTCCGTACACCTCGTACACACTGCTCCGCTCCGTACACCTCGTACACACTGCTCCGCTCCGTACACGCATGGCTCCGCTCCGTACACCTTGGACATCCACGGCTCCGCTCCGTACACTTCGTACACCCACGGCTCCGCTCCGTACACCTCGTACACACGGCTTCGCTCCGTACACCTCGTACACGCGCGGCTTCTCTCCGTACACCTCGTACACACGGCTCCACTCCGTACACCTCGTACACACACGGCGCCGCTCCGTACACCTCGTACACACACGGCTCCGCTCCGTACACCTCGTACACACACGGCTCCGCTCCGTACACCTTGTACACACACGGCTCCGCTCCGTACACCTCGTACACACTGCTCCGCTCCGTACACGCGTGGCTCCGCTCCGTACACCTCATACACACACGGCTCCGCTCCGTACACCTCGTACACCCACGGCTCCGCTCCGTACACCTTGTACAAGCGGCTCCGCTCCGTACACATCGTACATGCGCGGCTTCTCTCCGTACACCTTGTACACACACGGCTCCGCTCCGTACACCTCGTACACACACGGCTCCGCTCCGTACACCTTGTACACACACGGCTCCGCTCCGTACACCTCGCACACGGCTCCGCTCCGTACACCTCGTACTCACACGGCTCCGCTCCGTACACCTCGTACACACGGCTTCGCTCCGTACACCTCGTACACACGGCTCCGCTCCGTACACCTCGTACACGCGCGGCTCCTCTCCGTACATTCGTACACGCGCGGCTCCGCTCCGTACACCTCGTACACACTGCTCCGCTCCGTACACCTCGTACACACTGCTCCGCTCCGTACACGCGTGGCTCCGCTCCGTACACCTCGTACACCCACGGCTCCGCTCCGTACACCTTGTACACCCACGGCTCCGCTCCGTACACCTCGTACACACGGCTCCGCTCCGTACACCTCGTACACGCGCGGCTTCTCTCCGTACACCTCGTACACACGGCTCCGCTCCGTACACCTCGTACACACACGGCTCCGCTCCGTACACCTCGTACACACACGGCTCCGCTCCGTACACCTCGTACACACACGGCTCCGCTCCGTACACCTCGTACACACACGGCTCCGCTCCGTACACCTCGTACACACACGGCTCCGCTCCGTACACCTCGTACACACACGGCTCCGCTCCGTACACCTCGTACACACACAGCTCCGCTCTGTACACCTCGTACACCCACGGCTCCGCTCCGTACACCTCGTACACACGGCTCCGCTCCGTACACCTCGTACACGCGCGGCTTCTCTCCGTACACCTTGTACACACACGGCTCCGCTCCGTACACCTCGTACACACGGCTCCGCTCCGTACACCTCGTACACCCACGGCTCCGCTCCGTACACCTCGTACACACACGGCTCCGCTCCGTACACCTCATACTCACACAGCTCTGCTACATCCACACTGTAAATCCTGACCCCACACATACTTACCTCAACCAGCACCATGACAGCAGCAAAGCAGAGTCTTGCAGACGGTAGAGGCAAGGCTGAGCGCACAGGACCTGTGATGAGGTCACAGGAGGGGCGGAGTCAGGGGTGACATGATCGGGGGTCTGGACAAAGGCTCCTGATCATGTGACCCCCCTGACTCCTCCCCTCCTGTGACCTCATCACAGGTCCTGCGAACAGAGCGAGCAGGCAAGCGAGTGCGACGCTGTGAGTGGCTGAGGGGGGTCTCATGCTAAGGCGATGGTGGGGAGGCGTGGTGGCTTATCTCCCTGCAGTGCGGGAGGAACTTGAATCTATCACCGCCGTGGGCCGGCGGCAGGAGCAACAGTGGCCGCAGCAGCTGGCAAGCGGCCAGATGATCGGCGCTGCCGCCCGCGGCCCACGTGACAGCGGCCCAGCGGGAAAATGCCCGGTTGGTTATATTGCCAATCCGGGCCTGCTCATGACATTCCGTAAGCAAAGCTCTCCACAGGGCTTTAGGCACAAATAATTTCCCATACCGAGTGTTAGTTGGTGCCGCATCCAAAGCTTTAAGAATTTTTCAACTCTGAACCTAATGCTGCCACCACCACCCCTCTCTGCAGAACAGATTCCTCCTTTTCAGTATTAACCACTGGGGAGAAACTTTGAGACAAAGCATCAGCTTTAACATTCTTTGTCCCAGGGATATATGTCACAGAGAAATGGAACCGGGCAAAAAACAATGCCCACCTAGCTTGACGGGCATTCAAACATTTAGCAGCATCCAGATAGATCAGATTCTTATGATCAGTAAAGACTTGTATAGGATGTCTAGCGCCCTCCAAAAAATGTCGCCAAAGCTCAAACGCAAGCTTAATAGCCAGCAATTCCCGATTCCCAACATCGTAGTTGAGCTCCGCCTCCGAACATTTCTTAGAAAAGAATGCACAGGGATGTACCCTGTTATGAATGGGTCTCCGAGGAGGAGAGCAGGTCCAGGCTAAGCCACAGAAAACCAGAGAGGTTGGTACCTAAGCGGATTGCAGACCCCTGATCCTATCCACAAAACTAGCAGTAGCCGTGGAGCGTACCTACGATGATCCTAGACGCCTCGGCACAGCCGGAGAGCTAACTAAGCCTAAAGCAAGAAATGAGAAATGTAAACTGCCCCAGAGCAGACCCCAAAGGAATAGATAGCCCCCAAACATATATTGTCGGTGAGACAAGATGAAAACACAAACACAGGCAGGAAAATAGACTGCGCAAATGATGGGGCCCACACTGACTAGACAGGACAGGAAAGGAAAGACACTGTCTGCAATCACGCAAAAAACCCTGCAAAAAGTCCAACACGCCAGATGCAAAAAACACTGAAGTCACGCGACTTCGCCCTCCACTATATCAGCACTCTGGTAAATTCTGAAAGCAGAGCAAAAAGAAATCAATCTAACAGGGGATAAAATAAACTGGCACAAGCAGTAACATATGGTCGGTGATTCAGCACAGCCCCAGCCGGAGATGGCTGACCAGCACCAAGAAGAGATAGACAAAACCAGATCAAATGCAAACAGAATAGCAAATAAACCACTTAGCTGAACATGCAGGGACAGAACTGGAGAAATCAGACCTCAGGAGGAACAGGAAGCAAATCACCAGCAGGGATAGAGGGAGTCGTGCTGTGAATTCTCTTTCTGGCCGACCTCTGGTTACTAGTGAAGGTAGTGGAGCTGGTTATATTGACAGAGGGGTCGCGAGTTCCCCTTCCGGGCTCCCTCTGGTGGTTATAGGAGGTAATGTAGCTGATCTAATTAACAGAGGCCTGACACCTGATAATGAGGAGGATGATTGGACATCTGGAGTTTCTGATTGGATTTAAGACAGCCGACTCCCTCTATCCCTGCTGGTGATTTTTTCCTGCCTCCTGAAGTCTTAGTTTCCAGTTCAGTCCCTGCATGCTCAAGCTAAGTGTTTTTTGCTATTGTTCACATTTGATTTGGTTTTGTCTATTCAGTTTTGTGTGGTCAGCCAGCCCCAGCTGGGGCTGTGCTGAATTTCCATCCTTATGTTACTGCTTGTGCAAGTTTGTTTTTGTCCCTCATTAGATTGGCCTCTTTTTGCTCTGTTTTCAAAATATGCCAGAGTGCTGATATAGTCTAGTGACTCCAGCTGTGTTGGACATTTTTTGCAGGGTTTTTTGCGTGATTACAGACAGTGTCTTTCCTTTCCTGTCCTGTCTAGTTAGTGTGGGCCCCATCTTTGCTCAGCCTATCTTCCTACCTGCGTTTGTGTTTTCATCTTGTCTCACCGACAATATATGTTTGGGGGCTATCTATTCCTTTGGGGTCTGCTCTGGGGCAGTTTACATTTCCCCTTTCTTGCTTTAGGCTTATTTAGTTCTCCGGCTGTGTCGAGGCGTCTAGAATCATCGTAGGTATGCTCCATGGCTACTGCTAGTTTTGTGGATAGGATCAGTGGTCTGCAATCCGCTTAGTTACCAACCTCTCTGGTTTTCTGTGGCTTAGCTTGGTCTTGCTTTCCTCCTCGGTGACCCAATCATAACAGAATCACCAGCCTAAACCGCAGATTCTAGGGTACTCCAAAGCAGGAGAGAATTATATAAAAAAAAAAAAAAAAAAAAGTGTCAGAATTTTTTTTCTATATATATTTTTTCCTCTTTCTCTCTGAGGCCGTAGGAGGATTTTTTCTTTAATGGAGATTAAGCAATTGTCTGATCGTGTTGAGCAGCTCGCTGCAGAAGTGTGGGGAATTTCCGCCTATGTCGCTCATTCACCTGCTGTTGAACCAAAAATCCCTACTCCTGAAGTGTTTTCTGGGGATCGGTCTAAATTTTTGAATTTTAAGAATAGTTGTAAACTATTTCTTGCCTTGAAGCCTAACTCATCGGGGAGCTCTGTGCAGCAGGATAAAATTGTCATCTCCTTGCTGCATGGCGATCCCCACGATTGGGCTTTTTCTCTGACACCTGGAAATCCTATTCTGACTAATGTGGACCCATTTTTTCAAGCCTTGGGGTTGTTGTATGATGAACCTAATTGCTATTGATCAAGCTGAGAAAACGCTATTGGCATTGAACCAGGGTCAGGATTAAGCAGAGTTGTACTGTCAAAAATTCTGAAAGTGGGCGGTCCTTACTACATGGAATGTGAAAAATGAGGATGAATGAACTCATGGAGATCAACATCCCACACTGCGGAGACACCATCACGTTTCTCAACGCAGTGATTCTAGAGCAAAGCCCCCATCCCTTATGGGAAATATGTAAAATATGCAAATCACAAGCCGCGGAGACACCATCACATGTTTCTCAACGCAGGCAATGACTAGTCAGGTCTTTCCCTGGGAAGGAACAACCACGGGAAGAGCAGTTGGTCGCCCTCCCAGGGCCGTGGGGTACTCGGTACCGGGCCGGGGTCAGGGGAATGTGTCACAGCAGCTTTGACCCGGACGGTGGCCTTGGGCGCCCAAGTAATGGGGGAATGTAGTTAATGGAATGGAATAGTTCGTGACGCCACCTGTGGTGTTCGGCAAGGGAGATGTTAAGCCGACGCTGCAAACAGATCCTCCGGGACAGATGGTGTGGTGCAGCAATGATGGTATAGCCCTCCACAGGCAGGGCTGTTGTCCCAGGGCAGTGTAGATGTAGGGACACTTAGGTGGTGTAGTGTCCGGGGGAAGGGGATGTAGCAGTGTCAGGCAGATGGACACAGGAAGGAATGGAAGACACCAGGGCATGTAGTTCCAATGCTTTACTCACAGTCAGTAGTGCCCGCTTCTACGCCGTGTCCTCCGGGTCATGGACCCAGCCAAACCCCCAGGCAAGATGGAAAGCTCCCCTCCACACTCCGCCAACCTATGTGCCTTTCCTGAACGTCTCTTCTATTGTGCCTTTAAGTGTGAAGATCTCCAGTACCATGGTACGCCGGAGTTCCTCCTGACAGATGTTCCCAAGAACTCTCCTTGTACGGCAGACAGCTGTAGCCTGCTTCGGGGACTCCCTTCTCCTGAGCCCCGGCTCTCTATTCAATTGCTGTTGTGCCCCAAGTCTTAGATGGGAGTAGTGCATTTACAGCCAACTACTCCACCGGTGTCTGCTGCAGAACCATAAGTGTCCATACAACCTCGGGGACCGGGCCCTGGCCTTGCGCTGAGAACCAATAGGCAGGGTTCCTCTTCTAACCCACGTCCTCTCTGTTCTCTCTACTCCTTCGCTCTGTACTTGTCCTTCTTTCTAATGGAAGCTTAGGTTTCAGTTCTACGTCTTTCTCCTTCTGTTCCTTTCCTGTGCCAGCTGGCTCAGATCACTGAGGCAGCTGCAGCACTCCTTCCTCCATCCCTTCTTCCAGGGATCCTTACTCCTGTCTGAGTGACTTCCTACCCGACTGACCTTCCGTCAGACTGAACCTCACATCCTACACTTTCGAACTCTTATGCATCTTAACTCCACCCACCTCCCAGCACATCCAGTGTTCCAAGCAGGGAACCACCAAAGGTGCTCTGCTACCCTCTGAGCAAAGAGCCGCAATGTGGTTGTGCAGAACTACCCTGTTGTGTGGGGTGCGAGTGTTGGAGTGTGGAAAGGAGTTCCCAACTTACCCAGATGGTGGGGTACCACACCTTTAAAGAGAGAGGAAGGTGCAGTATCTCTGTGGCTACTGAGCCTCAGGGGCGCCACACAGTCTCCAATGAAGGAAACCACCTATGCCAAAACATGGTATCCATCCACCGACAGCTGTTTCGCGGTATTGCCTCATCAGTGTGGAGTAGGAAACTGGCCAGTAGGAGCAATGCCTAGTAGAAGACTGTGAAAAATGAGGATAAATGAGCTCATGGAGATCAACATCCAACACTGCAGAGACACCATCATATGTTTCTCAACGCAGCGATTCTAGAGCAAATCCCCCATCCCTTATGGGAAATATGTAAAATATGCAAAACACAAGCCGCGGAGACACCATCACATGTTTCTGAATGCAAGCAATGACTAGCCAGGTCAGTTTCCTACTCCACACTGATGAGGGGCAATTCGTGTATGTTAAAGGATCGAAATGCCTCTTTGGTGTACAGAGGATTTCATTTTTGGGATTTATTTTGTCTCCATCGGCTATTGAAATGGACCCGGCCAAGGTACAGGCCATTTATGATTGGGTTCAGCCCACTTCTTTGAAGGCTCTCCAGAAGTTTTTGGGTTTTGCTAATTTCTATCGTAAATTTATAGGTAATTTTTCTGGTATTGTCAAACCACTGACTGATCTGACCAAAAATGGCGCTGATGTGGTGAATTGGTCTCCAGAGGCAGTTTCGGCATTTCAGGAGCTTAAGCGGAGATTCACTTCTGCTCCGGTTCTACGGCAACCTGATGTCTCACTCCCATTTCAGGTGGAGGTAGATGCTTCTGAGATTGGTGCTGGTTTGTCCCAAAAAGATCCGGTGACTTCTAAAATGAATCCCTGTGCCTTCTTTTCTTGAAAATTCTCCCCATCTAAACGTAACTATAACGTAGGGAATCGGGAATTGTTGGCCATGAAATGGGCATTTGAAGAGTGGAGACATTGGTTGGAGGGAGCTAAACATCAAGTTATGGTCCTCACCGACCACAAGAATTTGATTTATCTTGAATCAGCCAAACGCTTGAATCCTAGACAGGCTAGGTGGGCCTTGTTTTTCACGTGTTTTAATTTTGTGTCTCTTCTTCCGGGCACTAAGAATGTTAAGGCGGACACCGTTTCTCAGAGTTTCTTTGTGGATTCTCTTATTTTGACCGAGCCTACTGCCATTCTAGGTGAGGGGGTAGTTCTTTCCGCCATCTCGCCCGATTTGAGACGTGCCCTGGAGGAATTTCAGGAGGACAAACCTGAGCGCTGCCCTATGGGAAAATTGTATAGAATCATAGAATCGTAGAGTTGGAAGGGACCTCCTGGGCCATCTGGTCCAACCCCCTGCACAAAGCAGGATTCGCTAAATCATCCCAGTCAGATGTCTGTCCAGCCTCTGTTTGAAGACTTCCATTGAAGGAGAACTCACCACTTCTCGTGGCAGCCTGTTCCACTCATTGATCACTCTAACTGTCAAAAAGTTTTTTCTAATATCTAATCTGTGTCTCCTCCCATTCAGTTTCATCCCATTGCTTCTAGTCTTTCCTTGTGCAAATGAGAATAAAGTTGATCCTTCTACAGTGTGACAGCCCTTGAGATATTTGTAGACAGCTATTAAGTCTCCTCTCAGTCTTCTCTTTTGCAAACTAAACATTCCCAAATCCTGCAACCTTTCCTCATAAGACAGGGTTTGCAGACCGGTCACCATTCTGGTCGCTCTTTTCTGAACTTGCTCCAGTTTGTTGATGTCTTTTTTAAAATGTGGTGCCCAAAACTGGACACAATATTCCAGATGAGGTCTGACCAAAGAGGAGTAGAGGGAAATAATGACTTCACGTGATCTAGACTGTATGCTTCTGTTAATACATCCTAGAATTGCATTTGCCTTTTTTGCTGCTGCATCACACTGTTGACTCATATTCAGTCTGTGATCTATTAGTATACCCAAGTCTTTTTCACATGTGCTGTCACTTAGCCCTATTCCTCCCATTCTATATATGCTTTTTTCATTTTTATTGCCCAGATGTAGTACTTTGCATTTCTCCCTGTTAAAAACCATTCTGTTAGTTGCTGCCCACTTCTCCAGTTTATTTAAATCTTTTTGAATCCTCTCTCTCTCTTCTCTAGTATTAGCTATCCCTCCTAGCTTTGTGTCATCAGCAAATTTAATCAGTTTACCCTCAATTCCTTCATCTAAATCGTTGATAAAGATGTTGAACAATACAGGGCCCAGGACAGAGCCCTGTGGTACCCCACTTGAGACATTCTTCCAACTGGATGTGCAGCCATTTACGACCACTCTTTGGGTCCGATCACTAAGCCAGTTATGAATCCACCTAACAGTTGCCTTGTCCATTCCATACTTAGTCATTTTTTCAATAAGGATTGTATGAGAGACTTTGTCAAATGCTTTGCTGAAGTCAAGATATACTATATCTACAGCATTTTTCTAAGTATGTTCCTGATCAGTGGAGTAAGAGAGTAATGTCTGAAATTCATTGCTCCGCATTGGCTGGTCATCCAGGTATTTTTGGTACCAGAGATTTGGTGAGTCGGTCTTTTTGGTGGCCTGCCTTATCTCGTGATGTCAGGAATTTTGTGCAGTCCTGTGGGACTTGTTCTCGGTCTAAACCCTGTTCTCGTTCTAGTGGGTTGTTGATTCCCCTGCCGGTGTCCAAGAGGCCATGGACCCATATCTCAATGAATTTTATTTCTGATTTTCCTGTCTCTCAGAGAATGACTTATTTGGGTGATTTGTGATAGATTTTCTAAGATGATCCATCTTGTACCACTCCCAAAGTTGCCATCTTCTTCAGAGTTGGTGCCCTTGTTTTTACAACAGGTGGTTAGGTTGCATGGGATTCCTGAGAACATTGTGTCGGACAGAGGAGTCCAGTTTGTTTCCAGATTTTGGAGAACCTTTTGTTCCAATCTGTTAATTCAGTTATCTTTCTCCTCTGCGTTTCATCCTCAGACCAATGGGCAGACTAAGAGAACAAACCAGACTTTGGAGTCCTATTTGAGATGTTTTATATCTGCTGATCAGGATGACTGGGTCTCATTTTTGCCCTTGGCCGAATTCGCGCTAAACAATAGAGCTAGTTCGGCCACTTTGATGTCGCCCTTTTTCTGTAACTTTGGGTTTCATCCTCGATTTTCTTCAGGGCAAGTGGAATCTTCGACCTGCCCAAGTGTGGACACTGTGGTAGAGAGAATGCAGCAGATTTGGGACCAAATGGTGGATAATTTGTCCCACTCTCAGGAGAAGCCCAAAGGTTTTGCAACAGGCATAGGACCATTGGTCCCCGGTTTAAAGTGGGTGATATGGTTTGGTTGACGTCAAAGAATATTCCTATGAAGGTTGCGTCTCCAAAGTTCAAGCCAAGATTCATTGGACCTTATAAGATTTTGGAGATTCTTAATCCAGTTTCTTTTCGATTGGCTCTTCCAGTTACGTTTAAGATCCATAACATGTTTCATAAATCTCTGTTGAAGAGGTTTGTGGAGCCAGTAGTTCCTATGGCGGCACCTCCTGACCTTGTATTGGTTAAAGGCAATGTGGAATATGAGGTAGACAAAATATTGGATTCTCGTTTGGCTAGACGGAGATTCCAGTACTTGGTCAAATGGAAGGGTTATGGCCAGGAGGATAATTCTTGGGTCTCTGCTTCTGACATTCATGCAGATAGATTGGTTCGTGCTTTTCACCGGGCCCATCCTGATCAGCCAGGTGGCGTGGATGAGGGTTCGGTGACCCCTCCTCAGGGGGGTACTGTTGTGAATTCACTTTCTGGCCTGCCTCTGGTTACTAGTGAAGGTAGTGGAGCTGGTTATATTGACAGAGGGGTCGCGAGTTCTCTTTCCGGGCTCCCTCTGGTGGTTATAGGAGGTAATGGAGCTGATCTAATTAACAGAGGCCTGACACCTGATAATGAGGAGGATGATTGGACATCTGGAGTTTCTGATTGGATTTAAGACAGCTGACTCCCTCTATCCCTGCTGGTGATTTTTTCCTGCCTCCTGAGGTCTTAGTTTCCAGTTCAGTCCCTGCATGCTCAAGCTAAGTGTTCTTTGCTATTGTTCACATTTGATTTGGTTTTGTCTATTCAGTTTCGTGTGGTCAGCCAGCCCCGGCTGGGGCTGTGCTGAATTTCCATCCTTATTTTACTGCTTGTGCCAGTTTGTTTTAGTCCCTTATTAGATTGGCCTCTTTTTGCTCTGTTTTCAGAATATGCCAGAGTGCTGATATAGTGGGCGAAGTCTAGTGACTTCAGTATTTTTCTATCAGACGTATTGGACATTTTTTGCAGGTTTTTTTGCGTGATTGCAGACAGTGTCTTTCCTTTCCTGTCCTGTCTAGTTAGTATGGGTCCCATCGTTTGCTCAGCCTATTTTCCTACCTGCGTTTGTGTTTTCATCTTGTCTCACCGACAATATATGTTTGGGGGCTATCTATTCCTTTGGGGTCTGCTCTGGGGCAGTTTACATGTCCCCTTTCTTGCTTTAGGCTTATTTAGTTCTCCGGCTGTGTCGAGGCATGCTCCACGGCTACTGCTAGTTGTGTGGATAGGATCAGGGGTCTGCAATCCGCTTAGTTACCAACCTCTCTGGTTTTCTGTGGCTTAGCTTGGTCTTGCTTTCCTCCTCGATGACCCAATCATAACAGAATCACCAGCCTAATCTGCAGATTCTAGGGTACTCAAAAGCAGGAGAGAATTGTAATAAAAAAAAAAGTGTCAGAATTTTTTTTTTATATATTTTTTCGTCTTTCTCTCTGGGGCCGTAGGAGGATTTTTTCTTTAATGGAGATTAAGCAATTGTCTGATCGTGTTGAGCAGCTCGCTGCTGAAGTGCAGGGAATTTCCGCCTATGTCGCTCATTCACCTGCTGTTGAACCAAAAATCCCTACTCCTGATGTGTTTTCTGGGGATCGGTCTAAATTTTTGAATTTTAAAAATAATTGTAAACTATTTCTTGCCTTGAAGCCTAACTCATTGGGGAGCTCTGTGCAGCAGGTTAAAATTGTAATCTCCTTGCTGCACGGCGTTCCCCAGGATTGGGCTTTTCCTCTGACACCTGGAAATCCTATTCTGACTAATGTGGATGAGTACTGTAAATCGGTATATTGTAATCCTAGCAAGGCTTCATAAATAGCAATACAGCAAACACTAAATGAAAATGCACGATGACC
This sequence comes from Dendrobates tinctorius, assembly GCF_039654945.1. Classification (NCBI taxonomy): domain Eukaryota; kingdom Metazoa; phylum Chordata; class Amphibia; order Anura; family Dendrobatidae; genus Dendrobates; species Dendrobates tinctorius. The sequence continues at coordinate 1,302,651 of NW_027361793.1, forward strand.
CAAAAGGATATAAGCTCAATGTGACTAAGAGAAAAAATATAGAAGGAAAAGATTAACCTAGTTCAGGGAAAGTAAATGTACAAATACATTGTGTCCTACACAGGGGCAATCAAAATGTGTCTAATGATGGACATTGAAGGAAGGATCCAAGAACTTGTTTATATGATATCCAAAGTTATTCTCCTTATAGTACATGTGTTACCTGAGTCAAGTCAGATGGATACACGTGTGGCTGATAGAGCTGGCCAAGAGCAATGTGACAGGACTGTTACCCTCCTGCCAGACTGGCACCGTTTCGCTGCTCGCTTATTCCTTGGACCTATGTATCCAGGTAACCCTAGGGCCTATGTATCCAGGTAACCCTAAAAGAAATATTGTTGTCAGGACAAGACCCCAAAGAGCGAAATGGAATGGAGGGAACCAGCAGAAAGATGGAGGGGCATAGAATATTACCAATCTATAGAAGAAAGTACATCCCCTGGTTCATCTGTTCCTCTCTTTTTCCCTTCTCCCCCTTTCTGAGCCTTGTTGTCTAGACTGAGCATATGTTTAGGGGCCTGCACCCCTATGTAACTTTTTGTACGCACCTACTTGCTGTTTCTATTTTCCTCTATCTGGCTATTTATCATATATATTCTTCCTCAACTTTTTTTTAAGAAAAGGCTTTAGAATTGGGTTTTCAAGTTTACCACCTTGGATTTACTGATATGAGACACAGACTGCATCACATTATATAAATATATATACTGCTCAAAAAAATAAAGGGGAAACAAACAGCCTGTTGCAAATGGAATAGTGTTCCCCTTATCTTTTGAGCAGTATATATATATATACATACACACAGGTTGGGCCATTTATATGGATAAACCTGGCCACCACGGTCAGCACCCATCTTGAAAATTTTTCCCCCTTACATATACTTATGTGCCACAAACAGGAAGTTGATATCACCAACCATTCCCATTTAATTTAGGTTTAGCCATATAAATTGCCCACCGCAGGTGTATCCATATAAATTTTTAAACGAAGAAAAAGAGATGCGGCACTCACCTAATTTACAGTGCAGTGTTTCTTTATTCGACCATTAAAGGTCACACAATGAAGGACAGGCAGGTAACATGAGGCATGTGTGGAAAAGATGAACGACAGCCGTTTCGCGTACACAGACGCTTCAACAGGTCCAGGTGTCAATACCTTATCAGCACGCCGCTGTGGGTATCTGGTGCTGCATCTGCCCTTTGTCCAGTGCTGCCACTGCCCTGTGTCTGGTGCTGCTGCTTCCCTGCCCTGTGTCTGGCGTTGCTGCGGGGGGCTCTGCCGACGTTTTGTGAAAGGCCAGAGCCGCCTTCAGTTCCATGGTTTCCTGTGCTGTGGACTCCGGGAAAATGGCCACGGGGCGGCGCATGCGCAGATGAAGATCTCGGCACCTAGTTCTTGGGAACACTCCCTCATCCCAGCCTGCGGCCTGCAGCAATGCTCCACTCTTGCCTCCTCCAGAAGCAACTTTGGGACCTCGCTTCACCACAGCCACCACCCCTGGTAAGCAATAAGACGCATGGATTATAAGAAGCACCACTATTTTATTAAAAAAAAGTTTTTTTCCCATTTTTCTCCTCAAAATTTGGGATGCATCTTATAATCCGAAAAATACGGTATATACCGTATATACTCGTGTATAAGCCGAGATTTTAAGCCCATTTTTTGGGGCTGAAAGTCCCCCTCTCGGCTTATACACGAGTCATATACCTGGGGGTCGGCGGGGGAGGGGGAGCGGGGGTGTCAGAGAACATACTTACCTGTCCTGCCGCGGTCTCTGCAGCCTCGCTTCTCCACTGTCTCCCTTCCTGTCTTCAGCGGTCACGTGGTACCGCTCATTACACGCATGAATATTCTATATGCTGCTCCATATTCTATGGAGCAGCATATGGGGGCATATTCTATGGAGCAGCATATGGGGGCATAAACTATGGAGCAGCATATGGGGGCATAAACTATGGAGCAGCATATGGGGGCATAAACTATGGAGCAGCATATGGGGGCATAGTCTATGGATTCCACCATTGGCTTATACACAAGTCAATAAATTTTCCCAGTTTTTTGTGGCAAAATTGCGGGGGGGGGCAGGGGGGGGGGTCGGCTTATACATGAGTATAAGGCCTCAATATCAACCAATACCTTACATATATTGATATGTTTTTGTGCACTTTTTATATTTCTTTCAGGGTGCAGTTGGGCCCAGATGGTTCTGCAAACTTGTGGCCTCTGTTCACACGGGATGCATTCTAGTTGGCACAGGGCAGCCCCCCTATATGGTGTTACTAAGAGGATGTGAACCAGAAGCCCTGCATTCCCTGCGTGGACACTGCCACATGCGGATTATTTCTTCTGCACTGGAGTACCACACGGCCAATCCCTGATTGTAGGCTGGCTGTTTCATTTGGTATTTATGCACCTGTGCAGCTGCCATTTTACTTTGGTCTGCTGCACCCTGTATTAGTGCAGATGCATTTAGGCCTGTCTGGTTTGAATACGGTATATATATATATATATACACACCATATAATATAATATATACCATATTTTTTGGATTATATGATGCACTTTTGTTCCCTCAAATTTTGGGGGAAGGTGGGGGGTGCGTCTTATAATGCTCATCTGTGTGCTGCTGTGCTATAGAGTGGGGGGCGGCTCTGGTGTGGTGTCAGGGGTGGCCTGGCTGTGGGCTGCAGAGACAGTGGGAGGTCCTGTGCTCCCACTCATTAGGCTCATGTAATATTCACTGCACCCGCTGTCCATCACCTCGGTGCTGAAGCAGTGCCGAGTTGGTAGACAGGGGAGCACTGCATATCACATGTGCCTGCACTCTCCCCCCTGCCCCATCACTATAGTCACCTACCGATGATCGCTCCTGCTCCCAGCTCCCCCCATGGCTTTCCTGTGTCTGCTGAGATCCTCCAGCAGCAGCCGCTCCTTCAGGCAGTTCATCGCTTCAGGACCTTCCATGATGTGACCAATAGGACCTGCGTTCATATGACTCCCAGTGTGCACTGCAAGTCACGTGACCGCAGGTCCTATTGGTCACATCATGGAAGGTACTGTAGCTACAATGAGCTGCCTGAATTATTTTATCATGTGCTTGCCAGCAGGGGGGAAATATAGGGACGGGGGCCATGTGTGACAGCAGGGGGGAATATAGGGACAGGGGGCAATGTGTGCCAGCAGGGGGGAATATATGAACCAGGGGCCATGTGTGCCAGCAGGGGGGAATATAGGGACGGGGGGGGGGCAACGTGTGCCAGCAGGGAGGAATATATGGACGGGGGGACAATGTGTGCCAGCAGGGGGGAAATACAGGGATGGGGGCCATGTGTGACAGCAGGGGGAATATAGGGACAGGGGGGACAATGTGTGCCAGCAGGGAGAATATATGGACGTGGGGACAATGTGTGCCAGCAGGAGGAATATAGGGACGGGGGACCATGTGAATGCCAGCAGGGGGGAATATAGGGACGCGGGGGTGTGTGCGTACCAGCAGGGAGGCATATAGAGAGAAGGGGGCCGTGTGTGTGCCAGCAGGGGGGCATATAGTGACCGGGGGGGCATATCCAGGATGGGATGGGGGGGCTATGTGCCAGCACAAGGGGGCAATGTGCCAGGATGGGGGTTATATAGATACCAGGATGAGGGATATATACGGTATATTATTTGAAAGACGGATACTGGCATTATAAGACACACCTCCATTTAACATAAAAAAATGTTTTCTCTTTTTCTTCACCAAATTTGGGGGTGCGTCTTATAATCAGGTGCATCTTATAAAGCGAAAAATATGGTATATATATAATATATATATTTGAGGAAAAGTGACATATACAGTTGTGCTCCAAAGTTTACATACCCCGGCAGAATTTTTCTTTCTTGGGTGTTTTTTAGAAAATATGAATGATAACACCAAAACTTTTTCTCCACTCGTGGTTAGAGGTTGGATGAAGCAATTTATTGTCCAGTTACTCTGTTTTCTCTTTTTAAATCATAATGACAACCCAAAACATCCAAATGGCCCTGATCAAAAGTTTACATACCCTGGTGATTTTGGTCTGATAACATGCACAGAACTTGACATAAATGGGTTTGAATGGCTAGTAAAGGTAACATCCTCACCTGTGACAAACGCAAGGAAATTTTTCGGGATGCAAAGAAAAACCCACAAATAACATCAGCTCAAATACTGTACTCTCTGAAAACTAGCGGTGTGGCTGTTTCAAGATGCACAATAAGGAGACACTTGAAAAAAATATGGGCTGCATGGTCGAGTCGCCAGAAGAAAGCCAAATAACCTTGATCAAAAGTTCACATACCCCATTTCTTAATACAGCATAGTAATTCCCCCTCTAACATCAATGACAGTTTGAAGTCTTTTGTGGTAGTTGTGTATAAGGTTCTTTATTTTCTCAAATGGTAAAGGTGCCCACGCTTCTTGGCAAAAAGCCTCCAGTTCCTATAAATTCCTGGGCTGTTTATCATGAACTGCGCGCTTGAGATCTCCCCAGAGTGGCTCAATGATATTGAGGTCTGGAGACTGATATGGCTGCTCCAGAACCTTCACTTTGTTCTGCTGTAGCCAAAGACAGGTCGACTTGGCCTTGTGTTTTGGATCGTTGTCACGTTGGGTTGGAACGTCCAAGTACGTCCCATGCGCAGCTTTCGGGCTGATGATTGCAAATGTGCCTTCAGTATTTGGTGTTAACGTGCTGCATTAATCTTACATTCAACTTTGACCAAGTTCCCTGTGACTTTGCAGCTCACACATCCCCAAAACATCAGCGATCCACCTCCATGCTTTACAGTAGGAATGGTGTTCTTTTCATCATAAACCTTGTTGACTGCTCACCAAATATAACATTTATGGCTGTGGCCAAAAAGTTTAATGTTGACCTCATCACTCCAAATTACACTGTTCCAGAAGTTTTGAGGCTTGTCTCTGTGCTGTTTTGTGTACTGTAGGCAAGATACTTTGTGGCATTTTCGCAGTAATGGCTTTCTTCTGGTGACTCGACCACGCAGCTCATTTTTCTTCAAGTGACTCCTTATTGTGCATCTTGAAACAGCCACACTGCTAGTTTCCAGAGAGTCCAGTATTTCAGCTGATGTTATTTGTGGGTTTTTCATTGCATCACAATCAATTTCCCTGGCTTTTGACACAGGTCACAGGTGACCTGCTTCGCCCAACCACTAACCATGAGTGGAGAAAAACTTTTGGTGTTGTCATTCACATTCTCTGAAAAGAGGCCAAGAAAGCAAAAATTCTGCCGGGGTATGTAAACTTTTGAGCACAGCTGTATCTTCATCTGTGGGGTCCTGCAGCCGGGGTCACATCTATCAGTGCACATCACTGACCAGTCTTGTCTCTCTATCTGAGGCACCATGAGATTTATGGCAGCTGCTTTGAAGTCTTTTACAGATTGGGTGATGCTCGGGCCAATCGCACTGACATTGACCCGTTCTGTTTAAAAGTTCAAGCAGCTGCCATAAATCTACTGTGCCTCAGATAGAGACTGCATATATAGCACAAGAATACAGCAGGATCTTATCAGGTGGCTAGCCTCATCCTGCCACCTCCTCACTGCACAGTGCAGACATCACCAGGCAGAAATCTAAGGCTGGTTTCACATTTGCGTTTTTTAGCGCTGGAAAAAAACGCATACCTGCGCATGCATTTTTTCCCCTATATTTAACATGGGTGCGCATACCTGCGCACTGGTCAGCGCATGTATGCGATTTTCATGCGCTGCGTTTTTTTGGGGTGTGCGTTGGTATTTTCCAGACGCAGCATGTTGCATTTTTTGGCCCTTGAAAAAAGCGCATGCGCACGTATGCGCACGTTTTGCGCTAAAAATGGCCATTATAGCCTATGGATGCGCATACGTGCGCACTGGCATGCGCAGGTATGCGTTTTTTTAGCGCTGCGTTTTTTTGGTGGTGTCCACTTGTTGTCCTAGTTATAATCTTCTAAAGTAAAAAAAAAAAAGTCTATATAAAGGAGGTGCCTGCCAAAACTCTGCCACTACTACACTGACAGATTGAAGAGCAGACAGTCAACCAAGAACCCATTATATCAGCGAAGAATGTGAGTATATTACATTATATGCCTGTCCTTTTAAATTATGTATGTACTAATGATTTTTATTATTTTTACATGCAGTATGTCTTCAGAATCAGAGTATTCCCCATCGCGGCAGGAATTGGCGCAAGCAGACCGTGAGGTGATTATTTTTGTGCATCTGGTAAGTATATCTGCTGCTTCTCCAAATCTCTTACGTTTTTTTCAACTTTTTTAAGACATCGTCATCATCCTCTTCTGTGGACGGGACTAGTGAGGGCGAAGAGCAGGAGCAGCGAAGCCAAGTCCCGGTGGTGATACGGAATGTAAGTATCAAATGATTTGTAATGTTCTTTATTTTTTATCTTCTATTTTTACTCTTTTTTATGTTTCTTTTTTTGTAACTTTTTATTCAATTTAAATTGGATTATTCTAATGAATGTGTTTTGTCTAGGTTCCACAACGAGATGAAGACGTGTACCTGGATAATGAGCAGCTCATCAGCCTGGTCCAGGAGCGTTCGCCGTTGTGGGACAGCCGTGACCGGCTGCACAAGGACATTGTGGTGACCCGGCGGCTATGGAATGAGGTGGCCGCAGCGTTGATGGATGGCTGGGACAGCGCCACAGCATCCTACAAAAAGGCGTTTAGTGAGTATTTCCCTGCTCTGTATTGTGCCGCAGTGACTGTTGTCCTTGACGGCACTGTTGGGTTTCGTGCTAGGTGTATTCTAGCAGGAAACCCAACAGTGTCATCGTGGTCTACAGTGACTGCTTTGAGTATTGTATTGCTACATTGTGCCGCAGTGACTGTTGTCCTTGACGGCACTGTTGGGTTTCGTGCTAGGTGTATTCTAGCAGGAAACCCAACAGTGTCATCGTGGTCTACAGTGACTGCTTTGAGTATTGTATTGCTACATTGTGCCGCAGTGACTGTTGTCCTTGACGGCACTGTTGGGTTTCGTGCTAGGTGTATTCTAGCAGGAAACCCAACAGTGTCATCGGGGTCTACAGTGACTGCTTTGAGTATTGTATTGCTACATTGTGCCGCAGTGACTGTTGTCCTTGACGGCACTGTTGGGTTTCGTGCTAGGTGTATTCTAGCAGGAAACCCAACAGTGTCATCGTGGTCTACAGTGACTGCTTTGAGTATTGTATTGCTACATTGTGCCGCAGTGACTGTTGTCCTTGACGGCACTGTTGGGTTTCGTGCTAGGTGTATTCTAGCAGGAAACCCAACAGTGTCATCGGGGTCTACAGTGACTGCTTTGAGTATTGTATTGCTACATTGTGCCGCAGTGACTGTTGTCCTTGACGGCACTGTTGGGTTTCGTGCTAGGTGTATTCTAGCAGGAAACCCAACAGTGTCATCGTGGTCTACAGTGACTGCTTTGAGTATTGTATTGCTACATTGTGCCGCAGTGACTGTTGTCCTTGACGGCACTGTTGGGTTTCGTGCTAGGTGTATTCTAGCAGGAAACCCAACAGTGTCATCGGGGTCTACAGTGACTGCTTTGAGTATTGTATTTCTACATTGTGCCGCAGTGACTGTTGTCCTTGACGGCACTGTTTTTTTTTTATCAACAGTGGACAAAGTCCGAACACGTTGGCGTTCGATCAAGGACCGCTTCAACAGTGATGTTCGTGCTGAGGGCCAGGTTCGCAGTGGATCTGCGTCAAGGACCAGAACTAGATACCGTCACTATAACGCGTTGCAGTTCCTAAGACCGGTCCTTGCCACGAGATTGTAAGTATTATAAATTTTGGGTTTTTATTTTTATTAATCTGTGTTTTTCTAATCCACAGCTGATGCTTCTTGTAAAGGCATGGTAGTAATGATTTTCCTTTCTTCAACAGCACCTGGAGCAGCACCCTGCAACCTGGCCCTGGAGCGGTCCTTCCTCGGACGTCCTCTGACCCGTCCCAGCCATCCGACAGCCAGGAAGCACCTTGCAGGTCAACCACACACACAGCTGGTGACCAGGAAGCTGGGCCATCAGGTGTTCCCCTGTCCCAGGTCTCTGCCACTGGTTATGCGGGCACTACCCGCCAGCGGCAGAGGGCCTTGGACAGGAATGTCTTGCCCGAGTTTATGCATTTGAGCGAGACATTTAATTCCAGCCTCAAGTCACTGTCCGACAGAGTTGAAAGCGGTTTTGCACTCATGGAACGTGGTTTTAACCACTTTGAACACCGCTTCAATTCTGTAGAACAGCGCCTTGACCGTCTGGAGGCCGACCTCAACAGACCAGCACACCATTTTTTTAGTAAGATTGAAAAGGGCATGGCGGAACACCTTAGTCCTGATCAACAGCTGAATGTGCTGCAGGCCTGCAACAATGCTTTCTTGCAGGCTATGCAGCATAATCGGTACGGTCAGCAGTCAGTGGTGTCCTTTCCACCTGTGCCACCATTGACTCGCTTCACCTCACTACCGACTTGTGCTGCATACCACTGCATGGACACCTCTATTCAAAGCCAGGACACCCACCGTTACACCACCACAAGTCTGAGTGCAGCTGGTCACTTCACCGACACCACCATGGCAAGCGCTGCTCCTGTCTGGAGCACCACCGCCACTCCCATGCATGCGTGGAGCTCAGCCACCACTAGGCAAACATGGAACAGCCCTGCCGCTACAACAACGTGTAGTAGCCCTGCCACCACCACTCTGCAAACCTGGACCATCACTGCCGCCACCAGTCCTCCTGCAAGGACGAGCACTGACAACGAAGAGCAGCAGCAGCAGCCACCTCAGCAGCAGCTCCAGCCACCTCATCAGCAGCCACCTCAGCAGCAGCAGCCACCTCAGCAGCAGCAGCCACCTCAGCAGCAGCTGCAACCACCTCAGCAGCAGCTGCAACCACCTCAGCAGCAGCAGCCACCTCAGCAGCAGTCGCCACCTCAGCAGCAGCCGCCACCTCAGCAGCAGCAGCCGCCACCTCAGCAGCAGCAGCAGCCACACCTGCAGACGGGGGACCTACACTCAATATTTGCCCCTACTTCAAGGCGAAATCCATCAAGGCGGGCATTGGGCCAAAGTCGGTCCAGGCACACAAGCCTACGGCGACATGCCATTACAACTAATGTACCTGAACAGATTTCCTCTCCTCCAAGTGTTCCTAGTTTGATTCCCTTAACTGGACTACCTTCCCCCACAAGTTTTGTTGCCCCTTCCCCTCAAACACCGTCTTCAACAGCAAGTGTTGCATATTCCCTGCACACCCCCAAATTGAAACCATCTGCCCCCAAACGCCGGAAAAAATAATTTTTTGGTTTATTTTTGTGATAAAAAATAAATTTACATTTGTGGTTCACCATTACTAAGTTTCATTAATGTTGTTTGCGCCGCTCACACACACTGATGGGTAAATACATGTTAAAAACCAACCCAAGGCCTAGTATAGTCATATGTGAAATAACATGGACTAGTATAGTCATACCAAGGCCTAGTGTAATAACTCGAGTTTTACCAACTTGGATCTGGTTTCATGAAAAACAAACTGTTGAAACTTGTCTTAAAAATAAGTTTCTTTCTAGTTTCACCAGTTTGTTTTTTGTGAAACAAGATGCTAGTTGTTAAAAATCGAGTTATTACAGTAGGCCTTGGTATGACTATACTAGGCCGTGGTATTTCACATATGACTATACTAGTAGGCCCAAGGCCTACTATACTCATATTTGAAATACCACGGCCTAGTATAGTCATTCAAAGGCCTAGTGTAATAACTCTAGTTTTACCAACTAGAATCTGTTTTCATGAAAAACAAACTGTTGAAAATTATAAGTTTCTTTCTAGTTTCACCAGTTTGTTTTTTGTGAAACAAGATGCTAGTTTTTAAAAATCGAGTTATTACAGTAGGCCTTGGTATGACTATACTAGGCCGTGGTATTTCACATATGACTATACTAGTAGGCCCAAGGCCTACTATACTCATATTTGAAATACCACGGCCTAGTATAGTCATTCAAAGGCCTAGTGTAATAACTCTAGTTTTACCAACTAGAATCTGGTTTCATGAAAAACAAACTGTTGAAAATTATAAGTTTCTTTCTAGTTTCACCAGTTTGTTTTTTGTGAAACAAGATGCTAGTTTTTAAAAATCGAGTTATTACAGTAGGCCTTGGTATGACTATACTAGGCCGTGGTATTTCACATATGACTATACTAGTAGGCCCAAGGCCTACTATACTCATATTTGAAATACCACGGCCTAGTATAGTCATTCCAAGGCCTAGTGTAATAACTCTAGTTTTACCAACTAGAATCTGGTTTCATGAAAAACAAACTGTTGAAACTTATAAGTTTCTTTCTAGTTTCACCAGTTTGTTTTTTGTGAAACAAGATGCTAGTTGTTAAAAATCGAGTTATTACAGTAGGCCTTGGTATGACTATACTAGGCCGTGGTATTTCACATATGACTATACTAGTAGGCCCAAGGCCTACTATACTCATATTTGAAATACCACGGCCTAGTATAGTCATTCAAAGGCCTAGTGTAATAACTTGTAAGTTGGAATGGAGCAGATTACATTCATCCACTCAATGCTGACTTGTATTCCCCATGGACTTTCATTGGGGTTGGGTTTTGAGGGTTGTGTTTTGAGAAAATCACATACTTTGTTTTCAACTAGTTGCACAATTTTCTCTTGAAAAAAAATGGTTTCCTGATTCATGGCCTGCAGCTTTGCTCGTTCCAATATATTTCACGCAGACTAGCAATGCTGCATTTTAACTCATATGTGTATTTACCTGCCCAGGTGTGTGAACATCAAAAAATTCAGTTATACATGGGAAGTTTATTAAATTGGAGTTTAAAAAATATAGTGCACTCAGTAATGGTATCAAATAAGGTTTTTTATTACCATAAACAAACAAAAATATTACACCATTTCATCTTGCCAGTGCACCCGTCCTACATCAGAAATAAAGTAGGCCGCAAATTGGTCCCTCATTTGGCCAACTTCAACGGATGACCTGAGAGTGTGCTGAGTGAATTCCGGCAATGGGTTAGGAGCATCATCGTCCAGTTCAAAGGTCGGGTGCTCTTTAGCCATCACAAAGTTATGTAGAACCACACAGGCCTTCACCACCTCATCGACTGTTTCAAGTTTAAGATTAATGGCCGTGCCCAGAATTCGCCATCTGGAAACAAGAATCCCAAAAGCACACTCGACAGTTCTTCTGGCCCTGGTCAGCCTGTAATTAAATATTTTTTTGGTGTGGTCCAAGTCCCGGCTGGAGTAGGGTTTCAGTAAGTTTCCGCACATTTGAAAAGCCTCATCGCCAACCATTACAAAGGGCAGTGGCGGAGCTTCGGTGTGAGGAAGAGGCCGTGGCATAGGGAAATTAAATTGGTTGCCATACAACCTCCGGCCCATGTCTGAGTTTTTAAAAGCCTGTGAGTCATTACCACGGCCAAATGCTCCAATGTCCACTGCTACAAACATACATCCGGCATCCGCAATCGCAATGAGTACTATTGAAAAGTACTTTTTGTAATTATAGTACTCAGATCCCGTTCTTTGGGGTTTGATGATCCGTATGTGTTTACCATCAACAGCTCCCAAACAGTTGGGAAAATTGCATACTGTCCAGAATTTGTCAGCAATTTCCATCCACTTTTCAGCGGTGGGCAGGGGCATAAATTCTGGGCAAAGAACATTCCAGAGAGCCCGGCAGGTGTCAGCAACAATTCCAGACAAGGTAGAGATTCCAATACGGTACTGGAAGTGTAGTGAAGATAGGGTTTCTCCAGTCGCCAGGAATCTGTGAACAGACAAAGAAGTAAAATTAATATTTATGTATATTATTTTAAAAAACTATAAAATAAAATATTAGTACATTCACGAAAACTAATTACCCACGGTTTTGAATACTAAATTTAAAAAAAAACCATCAGACCGCACCCCTTGGTTTTTAAAACATACCGTAATGTCACCAGTAGCCGTTCCTCAGGAGGAATCGCACGACGGAGCTGTGTGTCCTGTCTCCGGATGGATTGTTGGACACGAGCAAGCAAATCCATGAAACTTTCGTGGGACATCCGGATATAATCTGTAAATTTCTCCGGGTTTGACTGGAGCTCGCTGTAGAGGGTGTGGTATGCCCCACGGCTCTCCCGGAGTTCAACAATCGGATGTATCCACATACGCCGCCGTCTTCGCTGCCTCTCTCTCTTCCTTTGTTCATGGCAAGCAACTGCATACGCCTGAGCCATCGCGATGTCCAAATCCAAGTTGAAGTGAAAACTCTTCCAGCGCAGATCCATGGTCACGAGAAGAATCAAGCAAATGTGAAGAATACTGTAGACAGGGTCTATATATTAACATACCACACCCACAATGAAGTCCCATTGGTCTTGTGTGTTGTTGAATGGTTGTTTTTTCATTTTTGTGGGGTTTTTCCAAAATCTGTAAAAAAACGCAAACGCACAAAAAACGCATACAAACGCGCAAAAACGCTGCGTTTTTTTCCTGCATGCGCACAAAAATGCTTGAAAAAAACGCAGCGTTTGTATGCATTTGTATGCGTTTTTTTAATGCGTTTTTTTGCGGGAAAAACGCGCTGCAAAAAAAAGCAAGTGTGAAACTAGCCTAAGCTGTTACTTACAGCTCTACCACGTCCTCTCCTGCTCCTCTCTGGACTCAAGAAGCAGCGCTATGCGTCTTGACTAGTGTTGAGCATTCCGATTCTGCAAATATCGGGTATCGGCCGATATTCGCTGTATCGGAGTTCCGATACCGAGTACCGATATTTTTACAATATCGAATACCGGAATTGGAAGTTCCCCTAATGCAATGAGCCAGTTGTGTTAGCCATGTTAACTAATGGCATGGCTGTGATTGGCTGCTGAAATGATGTCATCATGATGCGCGGTCTGTGCGGGCCTGCCGGGGGTCTGTGTGGGCCTGCCGGGGGTCTGTGCGGGCCTGCAGGCATCGTCCGATGGGACTAGAAGTCCCATCGAGCTATGCCTGCTACAATGACAGTGATTGACACATTAGCCAATGATGGGACAGTAGTAGTCCCATCATCCGGCTAATGTGTTGAATGTAAAAAAAAACAGAAAAACAACATACATACTACATATATACAACATTCATACAACATACATACATACTACATACATACTTCATTCATACAACATACATACTACATATATACTACATTCATACAACATACATACATACTACATATATACTACATTCATACAACATACTACATACTACATATATACTACATTCATACAACATACATACATACTACATACTTACTACATACATACAACATGCTACATACATACTACATACAATACATTCATACAATACATACATACAGTACACATAACATAGAGTACATACTCACCATCACTTGTCACTTTGATGCCCAAAGCCAGTGTCATCTCACTGTAAAAAATATTAAAATAACAAACAACCAATATGCTCCCTGATCCGCAGAAATCCAAGAGTGTCCCACGACGATCTCCTGCAGTGCATCACTGAGAGGTTACTATAGTTCACTGGTCTCACTTTATGGCAAAAGTTGCGTGGGAACTTTCTCACACAGCAATGCCAAAAGTGAGACTAGGGACTATTTTTTTACAGTGGCGGAGGAATACAGTGCGGAAGGATACCTACCTCCCGTCATTGTATTCCTGGTGCCCCTAGAGAGCAGTGGCATCAGCTGATGCCGCTGTTCTCCACGGGAAATCGTCGTGGGACACTCATGGATTTCAGCGGATCAGGGAGTACATTGGTTGTTTGTTATTTTAATATTTTTTACAGATGACACTGGCTTCGGGGATCAAAGTGACAAGTGATGGTGAGTATGTATGGTATTTTATATGTACTGTATGTCTATATGTATGTATTGTATGAATGTATTGTATGTAGTATGTATGTAGTATGTCTGTAGCATGTTTTATGTATGTTGCATGTCTGTAGTATATATGTAGTATGTATGTAGCATGAATGTAGTATATATGTAGTATGTATGTTGTATGAATGTAGTATATATGAAGTATGTATGTAGTATGAAGTATATATGTATGTATGTTGCATGTATGTAGTATATATGTAGTATGTGTGTATGTATGTTATATGAATGTAGTATATATGTAGTATGTATGTAGTATGTATGTTGTATGAATGTAGTATATATGTAGTATGTATGTATGTAGTATGAATGTAGTATATATGTAGTATGTATGTATTATGTAGTATTTATGTTGTATGAATGTAGTATATATGTAGTATGTATGTAGTATGTATGTATGTTTTTTTTTTTTTTTTTTATACATTCAACACATTAGCCGGATGATGGGACTACTACTGTCCCTTCATTGGCTAAAGTGTCAATCACTGTCATTGTAGCATGCATAGCCCGATGGGACTTGTAGTCCCATCGGACGATGCCTGCACACACATAACCCCCGGCAGGCCCGCACAGACCCCCGGCAGCCTGCACAGACCCCCGACAGGCCCGCACAGACCCCTGGCAGGCCCGCACAGACCCCCGGCAGGCCCTACAGACCCCGCCTGCACACATAGACACGCACAGTGTCCGCCCACGCACCACGCACACTATTCCCCCCTCCCGAACTGGATGTGCAAGTAAAGAAAGGGTTTATTTTCATTCCGATATTTGTGCCCCATTGACTTGCATGGGTTTCCGGTATTGGAATCGGCGATACCCGATATTTTTGGGGTATCGGTCCGATCCAATCCAATCCGATATTTCCCGATATCGTAAGGTATCGCTCAACACTAGAGTTGAGCGACTTTTGTTTTTTTAGGGTCGAGTTTCGTTTCGTGAAACCCGACTTTTCCAAAAGTCGGGTTGAGCAAGATCGGTCGATTATAGGGAAAAGTCGGGGTCGTCCCGAAACACGAAACCCAATGTAAGTCAATGGGGAATAAAAGTCGGCAGTGAGAGGAGGACAGGAAACACACCTACAGTGCCCATTTGAATGCCAAAAGCATCAATTCTTCTTACTTAAGCTTGTCAACCTTAATTAACTTCATAATACAAGTTACGCACTGAAAAATGGGGGTTATTTGGCTAAAGTTGTAGGGGGGTTGGGCTGGCTCCAGGTTTTCATGTGCCCTGGGTGAAAGAGCGCCCCTTTAACACATACCACAACTCATCATGCTCCGATACGGCAGAGAAATAGCGGTATAGTACAATGAAAAATACTTCACTTTTTACATCTCATGACGAGGCCCATCTATTTCTCCATACAGAATCATTGGTCCCATATAATGTTTGAAACAGTATATGATGAGCTCCACATAATGCTACAGTATATGTTGGTCCCCATGGATGAAGCTCCACTGTCTTATGGGCCCAAATAATGCTCCAAACATAATGGGCCCCATTTCTAATGCTCTAGTGTATAATGGGCCCTGTAAATGCTGCTCCAGTGTCTGATGTCCACCTTTGGAATGTTCCAGTGTATGGTGGGCCCCATCTATCATTCTCCAGAGTATAGTGCTCCCCAAAAATTGCTGTCCCAACATTGAAAACAATCAAATAAGTCTCCTCGCTAGGGAATCCCTGTACTAGTCTGGACTCCTCATCGTCCCCATCTTCCATCTCACTGCACAGTATTTCAACCTTGCAAGTGCTGTGATCCTGAGCAAGCAGGGGGGGCCCACTCGTTGGCGACGGCACTGGCACAGGGCCCCTGATAGTACGGTGGTGTGTCTGATGGCGGGTGGGCCGAACCTGCACTTTCATCTGCAGCTTCCTCTTTGTCACCGTGTAAGATGGAACTGTATATGGGAAGGGTAACCTGAGTTTCATCAGGGTCAGATTCAGGCCGTGTAGCGTGCGAGGGGAATGTAGTGGTCTGGGTCAATGTACCAGCAGATTCATCGAGTAGTGGCTGGGCATCAGTGCACTTGTGTCGCCCCCAGGAGTACGGTCGCCACAGTGGCATTACCTTCCTCCTAGGGAGTGTGATGTCATGCTTGGGAGCAACGAAGGATCTCTCTAGCAGGTTAACTGATTGGGCGGCATTATTCCCACGAGTCATGACCCTCCAAACAGCATTCATGAAGGCAAAGTGTTTGTTTTACGTGGGCAGTATGGTTGCAAAGCTGAACCTTAAAGGAATGTCCAGAAGGGCACCACCAGGAGTGGAGCCTACGGTTAAATTCGACTCCACCTGGGAAACCTCAACCATGCCAGCTACAGAAAAGATGCACACATTGCAAGCTTAATTCCGTTAACGAACGAGACTCCGTCATGCCCCGCGGTCCGAGTCCGGCTTACTAGAGGGACACGTGAGGCTCTGGCACATGAGATTGGCCAATAACTGGTGTGTCATGCCCTTACATGTCCGTGGCTGCATGTGCGCTACACTGAAAAGGCCAGCGTTTGTCGCTTACAGGTGCAGATAACCCGCTGAACAACGTTAGTGATGGGGATCACTGATTACAATTATTACCCGCGAACGATGATTTCCCAGTAAGTGCAGGTCAACCGCAGTTCCGGAATTAGGCCTAACCGTCATTCCTGAAAAAATGAAAATCTTACATGTGCAAACCACAGGTGCTGTAGCTTGCTTAACAGCTCGCCAGCCGTTCTCACGCCCAGTATGGATTACACGTGATTGCACAAAGGTGAGAAAGGGTACCGTATCCCCGGATAACATGTATGGATAGCGTACACATTCAAAATATATGTCAATACATCAGGAGGCAGGCTCAGACGGTGTTAGGCCCAGTATGGCTTGCACGTGATTGCACAAAGGTGAGAAAGGGTACCGTATTCCCGGATAACATGTATGGATAGCGTACACATTCAAAATATATGTCTATACATCAGGAGGCAGGCTCAGACGGTGTTAGGCCCAGTATGGATTGCACGTGATTGCACAAAGGTGAGAAAGGGTACCGTATCCCCGGATAACATGTATGGATAGCGTACACATTCAAAATATATGTCTATACATCAGGAGGCAGGCTCAGACGGTGTTAGGCCCAGTATGGATTGCACGTGATTGCACAAAGGTGAGAAAGGGTACCGTATCCCCGGATAACATGTATGGATAGTGTACACATTCAAAATATATGTCTATACATCAGGAGGCAGGCTCAGACGGTGTTAGGCCCAGTATGGATTGCACGTGATTGCACAAAGGTGAGAAAGGGTACCGTATCCCCGGATAACATGTATGGATAGCGTACACATTCAAAATATATGTCTATACATCAGGAGGCAGGCTCAGACGGTGTCAGGCACAGTATGGATTTGACGGCCCAGACTACACAGCGGAGGAGCAGGGAGAGGTAAACATTGCAAATGCTGGGGCCCTGCCCAAGCAAGGGGGGCCCACTCGTGGGCGTCGGTACTGGCACTGGGCCCCTCATAGTACGGCGGTGTGTCTGACGGCGGGTGTGCACCACCACCATCAGAGACACTTGATTGCACTATGAGGGACCCTGTGCCAGTGCCCGCGCCCAAGAGTCGGCCTACCCACCTGTCCAGGGCAACGGCACTCGCACGGTGTCGTGCGCTAGGTGGTGACCCCGGCCATGGGGGGGGAGGCAGCACAGTTAGGGAGTTTTAGAAAGTGGCATATGTTGATGTTGGACATTCAGCTGATGCAAAAGGCGAAATAGGTCAAGTCCCAGGAAGAGGTGGACCAAAGCAAGCCATTTTTCTGTCACCCTATGTGTCATCAGGGGAAGGTGGGACAAAATCCTTGGAAACCCATGCATGGTTCATTTTAATGAAGGTTAGATCATCCACGTTTTGGGTTGACAGACGGGTCCTTTTTTCTGTCAGGATTGATCCAGCTGCACTGAAGACTCTTTCCGATAGCACACTTGCAGCTGGGCAAGCGAGCTCCTGTAAGGCATATTGTGCCAATTCAGGCCAGGTGTCCAGTTTAGCGGCCCAATAGTCAAAGGGGAATGACCTGTGTGGGAGAACATCGATATGGGAGGAAAAGTAGTTTGTAACCATAGTTGACAACTGCTGTCTCCTGTCACTTTCCATCGATGCAGTATTACCAGTTGTGTGAGCGGTACTTGAAAAATCAGTCCACAACATTGTCATGAAACCCCTGTCTCCAACGCCACTTCTGCTGTGTGCACCACGAACACATCTGCCAAGCTGCCCCCGGCCCGTACGGCTCGTGTGAGAACCATCACCGCTGCTGTGTGCTGGGAATGCCTCAAGCAACCGATTTACCAGAGTTGCTTTTTTGTTAGCCAATATTAGGTCAAGGTTCTCCTGTGGCATGATGTTTTGTAATTTGCCTTTATAGCGTGGATCCAGGATGCTGGCCAACCAGTAGTCATCATCGTTCATCATTTTGGCAATGCGGGGGTCCCTTTTTAGGATCTGCAAGGCATAATCTGACATGTGGGCCAATGTTCCCGGTGTCAATGATGCACTGCGAGTGCTGGTTGGAGGAGCACTTTCTGGCAAATCCACATCCCTCCAGTCAGGCACAAACCCTGTACCAGACCTTGCCACGCCAACATTTTCACTTGCCCCACGAGATGCATCCTCCTCCCCTAAGTAATCATCCCCATCATCCTCCTCCTCCTCCTCTTCTTCCTCCACCTCGTCCAGGAGAGGTCCCTGAGCAGACAATGGCTGAATGTCATCAAGGATTCCCTCCTCCTCTTCCTCCTCATCAACATTGGCTGCAGACGCCTGCTCCTTAAGGTGCATCAAAGTTTGCATGAGCAGACGCATAAGTGGGATGCTCATGCTTAGGATGGCGTCGTCTGCGCTTACCATCCGTGTGCATTCCTCAAAACACTGAAGGACTTTACAGAGGTCTTTCAGCTTCGACCACTGCACACCTGTCAACTCCATGTCTGCTCTCAAAGTGCCTGGCCGTGTATCCTCCCACAAATGCATTATGGCCTGCCTCTGCTCGCACAGCCGCTCCACCATGTGCAGGGTGGAGTTCCACCTTGTTGCAATGTCGATAATGAGGCGGTGGTTGGGAAGGTGGAGCAATCGCTGCAGCTTCTGCATACGAACGGAGTGTACAGGTGACCGGCGGATGTGCGCGCACAGTCTTCGCACCTTCTGGAGCAGGGCTGTTAACTCCGGATAATTTTTGAGGAAGCACTGCACCACCAGGTTCAAGGTGTGAGCCAAGCAAGGTATGTGGCTGAGTTTTGAAAGGGCTATGGCTGCCACAAAATTACAGCCGTTATCACTAACTACCTTGCCTGCCTCAAGATGTACACTGCCCAGCCATGACTCAGTTTGTCGCTTCAAGTACTCGACCAGCACCTCGGCGGTGTGTCTGTCGCCCAAACACATCATCTGCAACACAGCCTGCTGACGCTTTCCACTAGCTGCTCGATAGGGGGACACCTCGTGTGCAACAGTGGCAGCTGCAGATGGAGTGCTCTTACGACTGTCCTCTGTGGACGAGCTTTCGCTTCTGGAGGAGGAGGAGAATGGTCGAACGCCTACAGCCAACTGTTTCCTATACCGTGGGCTAGGCAGCACTGTCCCACCACCGCTGTCCCCTGTGGACCCTGCATCCACCACATTAACCCAGTGCGCAGTGATGGACACGTAACGGCCCTGGCCATGCCGACTGGACCATGCATCAGTTGTGAGGTGCACCTTTCCACTCACTGACTGCTTGAGTGCATGGACAATGCGGTCTTTTACATGATGGTGGAGGGCTGGGATGGCTTTGCGAGAGAAGAAGTGGCGACTGGGTAGGTCATAGCATGGTACTGCATAGGCCATGAGTTCGCGGAAAGCTGCGCTTTCCACCAACCGATAAGGCATCATCTCAAACGGATTAGTTTGGCAATGTGGGCGTTCAAACCCAGTGTACGCGGATGAGAGACTGAGTACTTTCTTGACCTACTCATAGGGTCTGGGAGGGTGAGCTGGACTTGAGAGCTGCATATGGTGGAAGTAGCGGTGGACAGGGCGGACTGAGAGAGGGTTGATGATGGTGATGGAGTTGGTGTTCTTTCTGATGGCCTAGATTCAGTATTTCGTTGATATAACAGTGGGATTCCCTGACTGCTGTGGCCTTGCAACGACACCTCAACATTTGCTGCTGTGCTAACCGGTGGGCTTACAGTGGGGGAAACAATGTAGCGTTGCTGACTACCTTCTTTGTGATCAGTTGCACATGTGGCACTTGAGGTTTGGTGTTGTGTCCACGCTTGCAAGTGCATGCTGGTTAAATGTCTAAGCATGCAACTGGTATTCAAATTTTTCAGATTTTTCCCTCGGCTAAAGGTCTTTGCGCACATCTTACAGATAACCTTGGTCTGATCATGAGGATTTTGTTCAAAAAAGTGCCACACTGCACTCTTCCTACTTTGGCAGACATTTTGCGGCCTAGCACGCTGTGATCTTTTGACCCTCTGGACAAGCTGTCCAGCAACTCTTTTGATTTTTGGAACCTGTCTTTGGAGTGCTCCAGGCCTGCCAGATAACAGCTGTTGCGATGTCGATGTCTGCTGTGGATGCTCCGCCTCATCTGAGCTATTGGAAGCAGCACCCTCTTCCCCCAATGGATACCAATCGGGGTCAACAAATGGGTCATCCATCACCTCCTCTTCAATGTCATGTGCACCTTCCTCTGTGTCACCGTGTATGGTGGTATAGTGTGCGGGAAGGGGCACCTGAGTCTCATCAGGGTCAGAATCTGGCTCTGTACACTGCGAGGACAATGTAGTGCTCTGAGTGAATGTACCAGCAGAATCATCTATCAGCGGCTGTGCATCAGTGCACTCCATGTCAGATTCATCTTGGCCTGGGTAATTCACCATTTCACTTGATAATCCAGGCATGGTATGTGAAAACAGCTCCATGGAGTAATCAGTAGTATGGCCTGCGTCATCCTTCAATCTTGGTTGGGGTGAAGGACACAAGGAAAGGTGTGGTTCATGAACATGAGCCTCCAATGACGACTCAGTGCTTTTACTTTTTACAACTTCAGAAGAGGAGGCGATAGAGCTGGAGGCTGAGTCAGCAATGTAAGACAAAACTTTTTCCTGATGCTCTGGCTTTAAAAGCGGTTTGCCAACTCCTAGAAAACTAAGCCTTCGAAGCCTTATGGAGCCAGACGATGACGCAGGCTCAACACCTCCTGCATTCGGTCCTATTTTGCTCTTGCCACTACCATCAGATCCACCACCAACACCATCATTACCAGCTGCCAACCCCCACCCAATTCCACGGCCTCTTCCACCAGCCTTCCTCATTTTTTGTAGAAATGTAGACAAAATCCAACAAACTATATAGTAATGTAAAACAAGGTACAAGGTGTCTATAGGACAGGGGAGATTTTGAATTTCTGCACACACTTGTGGACACTGGACACTTATGGATTGTGTGAGGCCCACTGAATATCACAGCGCTATGTCACAGGCTCGATGGCACAGGTGTGAAAAAAGTGACAACAGGATAAGGGAGATTTTGAATTTCTGCACACACTAGTGGACACTGGACACTTTTGGATTGTGTGAGGCCCACTGAATATCAGAGCGCTATGTCACAGGCTCGATGGCACAGGTGTGAAAAAAGTGACTACAGGATAAGGGAGATTTTGAATTTCTGCACACACTAGTGGACACTGGACACTTTTGGATTGTGTGAGGCCCACTGAATATCAGAGCGCTATGTCACAGGCTCGTTGGCACAGGTGTGAAAAAAGTGACTACAGGATCACAGAGATTTTGAATTTCTGCACACACTTGTGGACACTGGACACTTATGGATTGTGTGAGGCCCACTGAATATCAGAGCGCTATGTCACAGGCTCGATGGCACAGGTGTGAAAAAAGTGACTACAGGATAAGGGAGATTTTGAATTTCTGCACACACTAGTGGACACTTTTGGATTGTGTGAGGCCCACTGAATATCAGAGCGCTATGTCACAGGCTCGATGGCACAGGTGTGAAAAAAGTGACTACAGGATAAGGGAGATTTTGAATTTCTGCACACACTAGTGGACACTGGACACTTTTGGTTTGTCTGAGGCCCACTGAATATCAGAGCGCTATGTCACAGTCTCGATGGCACAGGTGTGAAAAAAGTGACTACAGGATAAGGGAGATTTTGAATTTCTGCACACACTAGTGGACACTGGACACTTTTGGATTGTGTGAGGCCCACTGAATATCAGAGCGCTATGTCACAGGCTCGATGGCACAGGTGTGAAAAAAGTGACTACAGGATCACAGAGATTTTGAATTTCTGCACACACTTGTGGACACTGGACACTTATGGATTGTGTGAGGCCCACTGAATATCAGAGCGCTATGTCACAGGCTCGATGGCACAGGTGTGAAAAAAGTGACTACAGGATAAGGGAGATTTTGAATTTCTGCACACACTAGTGGACACTGGACACTTTTGGATTGTGTGAGGCCCACTGAATATCAGAGCGCTATGTCACAGGCGCGATGGTACAGGTGTGAAAAAAGTTTTGAATGTGATCAAACAGCAAATATATTTAACTGTTTGAAAGCTAGACAAAACTAGTAGGTGCAGGTCTGTAAGAACGGAACATGTCCTCGACTTATTCTCACAGAGTGACACACAGATAGCTTCACTGTGGCTGTGATAACAGCCGTTTCACGGTACTGTGTGAGGAGCGTACACCGCTGTATGGTGTGAAAAAATGCACGCTCAGTACCTCAGCAGGACAAAAAAAAAAATTGGGATTGCTTTTAAAAAAGCAGTTTGCAGAGCAGTGGGTAAACAGCAATGCAGCTGTCAGGAAGCCTTAGAAGGCAGCCTAACAACCAACACCGCTGATCCACCACAATATAGCCTCCCCTTGCACTGCACACACAGTGACTGGTGTGTTGTACAGGCAAAATCGCTAGCAGCAGAAGCAGTTTTTTTTTCTTCTTCCCTGCCTAACGCTCTCCCTACAGAATCAGCAGCAGCAACATCTCCCTATGCTAAGATCGGCAGAAGTAAGATGGCGGTCGGCGTGCACGCCCTTTTATAACCCCTGTGACGCCCACCAAAGCAAGCCAATCACTTGCATGCCCTTCTGAAAGATGGTGGTGACCCGTGCCTATGTCATCACGTTGCCCACAGTGTCCGTGGATCCTGATTGGCTGAAAAAGAGCGCAAAACAAACTTTTGAAACGCGACTTTGGCGCGTAAGTCGCCGACCTCGTGGCCGACCTCATCCTAGGGTCCGGTTTTGTTTCATGAAACCCGACTTTGCCAAAAGTCGGCGACTTTTGAAATTTTTCGACCCGTTTCGCTCAACTCTACTCAACACTACTCTTGACTGCTCGGCAGCAGACACACTCACACGCGTGCAATGTGGGCCTGTATACTGGAGGCAGCTGTCACAGGTATAGTGCCAGCACCCAGCATCCGGGGCGCATATGCTCCTCTGCCTTTCCTAGGTCACTGCCCACGGTAGTACAGAGAAATCGTGCCTCCCTGCACTACCACGCAGTTTAACTATATCGGCGGGCTGTGCACACTGATATAATTAAGGGTAGTGTAGCTCTGGGTGGGTCCCTGTGGGCGAGAGGCTTGGGGCGACCGCACACTCTGCCCCCCTGCTAGCTACACTACTGCATCAGACACATCACAGGAGCACAGCGGACTCATCAGACATATCACACAAACACAGTTCACACATAACACATGCCACAGAGACAGCGCACACATCAGACACATCATAGAAGCACAGCGGACACTTAAGACACATCACTTAAGCACAGTGCACACTTCAGACACATCATAGAAACACATCAGATACGTAACACAGACGCATAGCGAACACATCAAACACATCATAAAAGTACAGTGTACACACACACACACACACACACACACACATTTACACTACCACAGTGCACACATGAGCCCAGTCACAGAAGCACAGCAGACAAATCTGACATATCATACAAGCACAGTGGACATATCTTATACATCATACACAGTGGACACATCATGCAAGCATAGTGGACACATAAGACACATCATAGAAGCACAGCGGACACATAAGACACATCACATAATCACAGTGCCCACCTCAGACACATCATAGAAACACATCACATAGGTAAAACAGGTGCATAGCGGACACATCAAACACATCACAAAAGTACAGAGTACATACACACATTACTGTACACAAGCACAGTGCACACATCAGCTATGTAACAAGCACAGCAGACAAATCTGACATAACATGCAAGCACAGTGGACACATCAGACACTTCATACAACCAGAGTACACAAATCTGACATGTCACAGGAACAAGCAAAATACACATATCACATATCTCACAAAAGCACAGCAGGCACATCACATAAGCACAGAGGACAGATCAGACACATCACTTAAGCACAGTGCACACATCAGAAGTGCAGCACAAGCACAGCAGACACATCAGACACCACATAAGCATAGTCTACACAGCAGACATGTCACAGAAGCACAGTAATAATAGTAAACCGTGGCCCAACCTTACAGGTGCTCAAGTAGGATCCCAAACCAGATAGTGTATAGCTAATAAAACTTGGCACTCAGCTTGATATTATACAAATTTTTTTTAATGCAGTCCAGGATATAGTACATCTATTTCAGATGTTTCGGTCATATGGCGACGTTCATCAGTGTACTGTGATGTAAGTGTACAGCCAATAAGTTATGTAAATCAATTACCAAGACAAACATTAATTCAAACATCTAAATGACAAGAAACAGATAATAAATAAAATAAGGAATTTCCCAACCAGGAATATATAGCATCAGAAAATCAAATGTAAATATTACATAGCTGCCACTATCCGGGATGTGAAGGGGAATGAAGTAAGACGTCCCCTTTAATGTCACCTCCCTTTAAGAAGTCCTAATGTATATATGTAATTATTCTTGACACTGCTACACTTATAGTGTATTACCATTGTCTGCTGTATTGGTACTGCCACATCATATATGTGTTACCATGGTGTACAAATTGTAATATATTGTGCTGTATAATGTTCTGCATATTTATGTACAGATTATGGTAAGCTAGTGGATCCTTTGGGGACATTAGTGGAGGGCGCTATTAGTATATAGTTCCTAGATATGGGTAAATGTAGTTCTGTAGTGGGCCACTAGATGGGAGCATACTAGTGGGCCTTGTTAGGTATAGCTGATAGGAAGTACATAGATGGTTAACTGTAGGAGGAGCTGCTATGGAATAAATGAGTGTAGGATATAGGAACAGGTCAGAAGGGCGAGCACGCCCAATGTGTCCACAAGGGCTCTAGGCCCAGGACGACATAGCAGCTACTCAAGTTTAGAAAGTGAAGAAAGACCATGGGCAAGATGGGTGCTGGAGAGAAAAGGAGCACCAAAGAAGTACGGTTCCACAGCTGAGGCGGGAGAAGAGAACTTTGGGTCCAAGAGTCATGCAGGGCGCAGAATATTCACAACGTGGCAGATCTTAAATAGGGCTGAAGCTTGTAAGTCCCGTACGAAACAGATGAATGGGATCCCCTATGTCTTGAGGTCCTACAGAAGTGAAGCTGTGGTACCGCCTAGGGCGCAACTACCCTGTGATGTGCGTGAGGACAAAGAAAGCAGGAAAGGGAAAGTGCAGGAGGAATGCTGTGTGGACTGTAATGTTACTGATGTACCCGGGACCGTTGAAGAGAAAAGTAAAATCATTTGTTTGGCATCTGAACCGGTATCTGGGTCCATTCTTTCCACCCTACGAACTGAAATTGAGTGTACAGGAGCTGTGCAACACCGCTGTGGAATCCCTGACAGTGAACTAGAACCCCAAACAGGTACGCCAGTAGAATCTGACAATTTTTCTGTGGGAGGAGGCAAGGACACCAATACCCAGGTGTCCTCAGCCATGATTATCATCCTGACCGAATCCTACATTTGGCGTAGTCGGCAGGATGCAACTACCTCGCAGTGTGGAGAACCTGCAAAGGGAAAAATTACAAGTGTTGTGGGGGTGGAAGTTGTGCCCCTGAAGGTTAGTAAAGAAGAAATTGTGCAAAATTGTGTATCACTGGATATGACTGACATAACAGATTGGACTGACATTGTACTTCAACCTGAATTGGTGTTGACAAAGATGGCGGCCATGGAGTTGGCGGGAAATGGCGCCGCAAGTGAAGACAAAGCCCTCACCCTTCGTGGGTGTTTTCGTGCTCCCTTGGCACCAAAAGGTGCCTGTCATTGAACCCTTGCCCTTCCCTGGTGGGAGTGGCTAAAAAGATGAAAACCTCGCCCTCCCCTAAAGAATTCCTGCACATGGGTGGAGTTGATAGGGGAGTTCCCACCTAGAAATGGGTGTGGCCTCACAGAAGATTCTGGGTGCAGTGGTGCGGCACCAGTGACCGACGGCAACTCGTGCGCGATGGAACACTCCTGTATCCAAAGTTGTCAAGGCGTGGGCCGATAGAGTGGAGTTGAAGAAAGGAAGGAAGAAAGGCCGACCATTCCACAGAGCTATCCCGGCTGCAAAGTCAGCGTCCCATGAAGAACACGGGCTCCTGGAGTGCGGAGTCCCCGGCTGGGCGAAGTTGGATGGCGGAGCAGCTTTCAGAGCTTTTGGGATGCCGCTGACAGGAGGAACCCTGTGTGCTGGAACCCTCGTCGATGACTCAACGGGGACCGGAAACAGCATCCACACAGGAGGAACCACAGCTGGAAGAGTGGAAGCCAGCAGAGCTGATATCGGAGGGAGGAGTGTCAGCCAAAGCAGTCAGCGGGCCCAGCACGGGCTCGACCACTGTCCAACCTCTGGAGAGGGTGAGTGAGCCTCGACCCCTTGTCCCTGAGGGATGGTCCCGCTCACCAACCCTTAACTCAGCCGCTCTTGCCAACCAGTGCATCCCCGAAGGGGGTGCAGCCACACTTTCCTACCCGGCGGCCTCCGCAGTACCCTCCGCTGTTACAGGCCTGGGCGCTCCTCACTTCCCCTTAACACCAGAGGGCCCCTTTCCCACCACCAGGCAAGCGGCCTGGGTGAAAGACATCATCCAAAAGAAAAAGCAACAGGAAAAGGAGTTGTGGGCCGAGCCGCAGTAGGGTAGAAGCGTCCTGGCAGAGCGGCGAACCCAAGGTCAGCTGGCATACATGGACATTGAGTGGGGGTACGGCTTCATAAGAGAGGGCGGAACCAACGTGAAGGTCTACGTAAACGCGGCCTCCCTATGGCCTATGACAGACCGTAAGGTTAAAATAAAATATCTTTAAATAAGGAAAAAATAATAGAACTACTAGGGAATGAAAGCAGTTATACCTGCTAATGTGGGGCAAAATAGATCCGGAATTCAAAGGGTATCTACTGTAGATGATGGCCAAATCTATAAACAAATCAATAACATCTGTGTTATCAAAACAATTGATGTTATTTAAAATAGGTCCTATTAGATGGTTGTTGCCTACCAGTGGTGTCCAGCAGGGATGCGTATCCTCTAAAATGGGGTGTCCGCCCCGTGTTCAGGTGGTGTGTGTCACTAACCCGTGGTGATTAAATGAAGGGTGGGCGTGACTAGCTGCCATGTGTCTGGCGGAAGTGAGGTCACCGAAAGTGATGTGCCGACGCGTTCCAAAGCAGACACATCTGACACATCAAACAAGCTCAGTGCACACATCAGACATGTCACAGAAACACAGTGCACACATCAGACACATCACAGGAGCACTGCAGACACATCAAATGCGTAACATAAGCACAGCAGACATCAGACACATCAAACAAGAACAGTGCACACATCAGGCATGTCACAGAAACACAGTGCACATATCAGACACATCATAGAAGCACATTGGGCACATCAGATATGTAATATAAGTTCACAGCGGACACATCAAACACCTCACACAAGTATAGAATACACACACATATTACACAAGCACAGTGTACACATCAGCCCAGTGGCGGGCACTGACAGCTTGGGGCCCCTGTGCAAGAAATGTGTCTGGGCCCCCTCCCAGCGTACCGCTGCTTATGATTAGGGCAATCTGGCAATGGGACGTACATAGCAATCACAAGGCCCCATAGCAAAATTCTATTTGGGACTCCACACCTCTAAAAATACATTTATATTTTTTCACTGAGATGGAGATACATATATACTGTATGTCTGTGTGTCATAAATATATATCCATTAAGATTCGGTTCTGCTGGTTCCAGCGCAGTCAGACTTGCAGTCAAGTGACAAATAGTGTCAGGGACGTCAGTGAATAGAACATTGCGGACATGGCTGACTCTCTAGTCGTCACATGACAGCAACTGTGCAAAGCGCATCCTCATGGTTATGTGATTACTGCTGGAACCGTCAGAGCCCGACCATATATATATTACATTACATTATATGTATGGCATCTGTACCATCTGGTATGTACTTTATTAATAGTGTTGAGCATTCCGATACTGCAAATATCGGGTATCGGCCGATATTCGCTGTATCGGAATTCCGATACCGAGTACCGATATTTTTTCAATATCGGATATCGGAATCGGAAGTTCACATAATGCAAAGAGCCACTGCTGTGGCTCTGATTGGCTGCCGAAATGACGTCATCATGATGCACGGTCTGTTCGGGCCTTCCGGGGGGGTCTATGCCGACTGCCCGGGGTTCTGTACCGGCCTGCCGGGGGTCTGTGCCGACTGCCCGGGGGTCTGTGCGGACTGCCGGGGGTCCGTACCGGCCTCCCGGTGGTCTGTGCCGACTGCCCGGGGGTCTGTACCGGCCTTCCGGGGGGCTGTGCCAGCCTGCCGGTGGTCTGTGCTGACTGCCCGGGAGTCTGCGGACTGCCGTGGGTCTGTACCGGCCTGCCGGTGGTCTGTACCGACTGTCCAGGGGTCTGAGCGGCCTGCCGGGGATCTGTACCGGCCTGCCGGTGGTCTGTACCGGCCTGCCGGGGGGCTGTGCCGACTGTCCGGGGGTCTATGCAGGCTGCGGGGGTCTGTGCAGGATCGTCCGATGGGACTAAAAGTCCCATCGGGAGATGCCTGCTACCATGACGGTGATTGACACATTAGCCAATGATGGGACAGTAGTAGTCCCATCATCCGGCCTATGTGTTGAATGTAAAAAAAAAATACATACTACATACATACTACATGCTACATACATACTACATACAGACTACATGCTACATACATGCTACATACATACTACATACATGATACATACATGCAACATACATACATACTGCATATATACCACATGCATGCAACATGCATGCTACATATATACCACATATATACTACATGCATGCAACATGCATACTACACATATACCACATATACCGGGGGGCTGTGCCGACTGTCTGGGGGTCTGTGCCGACTGCCCGGTGGTCTGTACCGACTGTCCGGGGGTCTGTGCAGGCTGCGGGGGTCTGTACCGGCCTGCCGGGGGGGCTGTGCCGGCCTGCCGGTGGTCTGTACCGACTGTCCGGGGGTCTGTACCGGCCTGCCGGTGGTCTGTACCGGCCTGCCGGGGGGCTGTGCCGACTGTCCGGGGGTCTATGCAGGCTGCGGGGGTCTGTGCAGGATCGTCCGATGGGACTAAAAGTCCCATCGGAAGATGCCTGCTACCATGACGGTGATTGACACATTAGCCAATGATGGGACAGTAGTAGTCCAATCATCCGGCCTATGTGTTGAATGTAAAAAAAAAATACATACTACATACATACTACATGCTACATACATACTACATACAGACTACATGCTACATACATGCTACATACATACTACCGACTGCCCGAGGGTCTATGCGGACTGCCGGGGGGGCTGTGCCTGCCTGCCGGTGGTCTGTACCGACTGCCCGGGGGTCTGTGCGGACTGCCGGGGGGCTGTGCCGACCTGCCGGTGGTCTGTGTCAACTGTCCTGGGGTCTGAGCAGACTGCGGGGGTCTGTACCGGCCTCCCGGGGGGCTGTGCCGGCCTGCCGGTGGTCTGTACCGACTGTCCGGGGGTCTGAGCGGACTGCCGTGCCGGGGGTCTGTACCGGCCTTCCGGGGGGCTGTGCCGGCCTGCCGGTGGTCTGTACCGACTGTCCAGGGGTCTGTGCAGGCTGCGGGGGTCTGTACCGGCCTGCCGGGGGGCTGTGTCGGCCTGCCGGTGGTCTGTACCGACTGTCCGGGGGTCTGAGCGGACTGCCGGGGGTCTGTACCAGCCTGCCGGGGGTCTGTGCCGGCCTGCCAGGGGGCCGTGCCGACTGTCCGGGGGTCTGTGCCGACTGCCCGGGAGTCTGTGCGGACTGCCGGGGGTCTGTACCATCCTGCCGGGGGGCTGTGCCGACTGTCCGGGGGTCTGTGCTGGCTGCGGGGGTCTGTGCAGGCATCGTCCGATGGGACTTCAAGTCCCAGCGGGCGATGCCTGCTACCATGACGGTGATTGACACATTAGCCAATGATGGGACAGTAGTAGTCCCATCATCCGGCCTATGTGTTGAATGTAAAAAAAAAACAAAAAAAACATACTACATACATACTACATGCTACATACATACTACATACATGCTACATACATGCAACATATATACTACATACATGCAACATACATACATACTGCATATATACCACATGCATGCAACATGCATACTACATATATACCACATATATACTACATGCATGCAACATGCATACTACATATATACCACATATACCGGGGGGCTGTGCCGACTGTCCGGGGGTCTGTGCCGACTGCCCGGGGGTCTGTGCCGGCCTGCTGGTGGTCTGTACCGACTGTCCGGGGGTCTGAGCGGACTGCCGGGGGGCTGTGCCGGCCTGCACCGACTGTCCGGGGGTCTGAGCGGACTGCTGTGGGTCTGTACCGGCCTGCCGGGGAGCTGTGCCGGTCTGCCGGTGGTCTGTACCGACTGTCCGGGGGTCTGAGCTGCCTGCCGGAGGTCTGTACCGGCCTGCCGGGGGGGCTGTACTGGCCTGCCGGGGGGCTGTGCTGACTGCCCGGGGGTCTGTACCGGCCTTCCGGGGGGCTGTGCCGGCCTGCCGGTGGTCTGTGCCGATTGCCCGGGGGGTCTGTGCCGACTGCCCGGGGGTCTGTACCGGCCTTCCGGGGGGCTGTGCCGGCCTGCCGGTGGTCTGTGCCGATTGCCCGGGGGGTCTGTGCCGACTGACGGGGGTCTGTGCGGACTGCCGTGGGTCTGTACCGGCCTGCCGGGGGGCTGTGCCGACTGTCCGGGGGCCTGTGCCGACTGCCCGGGGGTCTGTACCAGCCTGCCGGTGGTCTGTACCGACTGTGCAGGGGTCTGTGCCGACTGCCTGGGGGTCTGTACCGGCCTGCCGGGGGTCTGTACCGACTGTCCGGGGGTCTGTGCAGGCTGCGGGGGTCTGTACCGGCCTGCCGGTGGTCTGTACCAACTGTCCGGGGGTCTGAGCGGACTGCCGGGGGTCTGTACCAGCCTGCCGGGGGTCTGTGCCGGCCTGCCAGGGGGCCGTGCCAACTGTCCGGGGGTCTGTGCCGACTGCCCGGGAGTCTGTGCGGACTGCCGGGGGTCTGTACCATCCTGCCGGGGGGCTGTGCCGACTGTCCGGGGGTCTGTGCTGGCTGCGGGGGTCTGTGCAGGCATCGTCCGATGGGACTACAAGTCCCAGCGGGCGATGCCTGCTACCATGACGGTGATTGACACATTAGCCAATGATGGGACAGTAGTAGTCCCATCATCCGGCCTATGTGTTGAATGTAAAAAAAAAACAAAAAAAACATACTACATACATACTACATGCTACATAAATACTACATACATGCTACATACATGCAACATATATACTACATACATGCAACATACATACATACTGCATATATACCACATGCATGCAACATGCATACTACATATATACCACATATATACTACATGCATGCAACATGCATACTACATATATACCACATATACCGGGGGGCTGTGCCGACTGTCCGGGGGTCTGTGCCGACTGCCCGGGGGTCTGTGCCGGCCTGCTGGTGGTCTGTACCGACTGTCCGGGGGTCTGAGCGGACTGCCGGGGGGCTGTGCCGGCCTGCACCGACTGTCCGGGGGTCTGAGCGGACTGCTGTGGGTCTGTACCGGCCTGCCGGGGGGCTGTGCCGGTCTGCCGGTGGTCTGTACCGACTGTCCGGGGGTCTGAGCTGCCTGCCGGAGGTCTGTACCGGCCTGCCGGGGGGGCTGTACTGGCCTGCCGGGGGGCTGTGCCGACTGCCCGGGGGTCTGTACCGGCCTTCCGGGGGGCTGTGCCGGCCTGCCGGTGGTCTGTGCCGATTGCCCGGGGGGTCTGTGCCGACTGACGGGGGTCTGTGCGGACTGCCGTGGGTCTGTACCGGCCTGCCGGGGGGCTGTGCCGACTGTCCGGGGGCCTGTGCCGACTGCCCGGGGGTCTGTACCAGCCTGCCGGTGGTCTGTACCGACTGTGCAGGGGTCTGTGCCGACTGCCTGGGGGTCTGTACCGGCCTGCCGGGGGTCTGTACCGACTGTCCGGGGGTCTGTGCAGGCTGCGGGGGTCTGTACCGGCCTGCCGGGGGGCTGTGCCGGCCTGCCGGTGGTCTGTACCAACTGTCCGGGGGTCTGAGCGGCCTGCCGGGGGTCTGTACCGGCCTGCCGGGGGGCTGTGCTGGCCTGCCGGTGGTCTGTACCGACTGTGCGGGGGTCTGTGCAGGCTGCGGGGGTCTGTACCGGCCTGCCGGGGGGGCTGTGCCGGCCTGCCGGTGGTCTATACCGACTGTCCGGGGGTCTGAGCAGGCTGCGGGGGTCAGTGCAGGATCGATGGACCCCGAATGGCTTCGGGGATCAAAGTGACAAGTGATGGTGAGTATGTCTCTATGTTATATGTACTGTATGTCTATATGTATGTATTGTATGAATGTATTGTATGTAGTATATATGTATGTTGCATGCATGTAGTATATATGTAGTATATATGTAGTATGCATGTTGCATGCATGTGGTATATATGTAGTATGTATGTTGCATGTAGTATATATGTATTATATATATGTTGCATGCATGTAGTATATATGTGGTATATATGTAGTATATATGTGTGTTGCATGCATGTAGTATATATGCGGTATATATATAGTATGCATGTTGCATGCATGTGGTATGTATGTAGCATGTATGTTGCATGCATGTAGTATATATGTAGTATGCATGTTGCATGTAGTATATATGTATGTTGCATGCATGTAGTATATATGTAGTATATATGTAGTATGCATGTTGCATGTAGTATATATGTATGTTGCATGCATGTAGTATATATGTGGTATATATGTAGTATGCACGTTGCATGCATGTAGTATATATGTTGTATGTATGTATGTTGCATGCATGTAGTATATATGTGGTATATATGTAGTATGCATGTTGCATGCATGTAGTATATATGTTGTATGTATGTTGCATGCATGTAGTATATACAGTGGGGAAAAAAAGTATTTAGTCAGTCAGCAATAGTGCAAGTTCCACCACTTAAAAAGATGAGAGGCGTCTGTAATTTACATCATAGGTAGACCTCAACTATGGGAGACAAACTGAGAAAAAAATCCAGAAAATCACATTGTCTGTTTTTTTTCATTTTATTTGCATATTATGGTGGAAAATAAGTATTTGGTCAGAAACAAGCAATCAAGATTTCTGGCTCTCACAGACCTGTAACTTCTTCTTTAAGAGTCTCCTCTTTCCTCCACTCATTACCTGTAGTAATGGCACCTGTTTAAACTTGTTATCAGTATAAAAAGACACCTGTGCACACCCTCAAACAGTCTGACTCCAAACTCCACTATGGTGAAGACCAAAGAGCTGTCAAAGGACACCAGAAACAAAATTGTAACCCTGCACCAGGCTGGGAAGACTGAATCTGCAATAGCCAACCAGCTTGGAGTGAAGAAATCAACTGTGGGAGCAATAATTAGAAAATGGAAGACATACAAGACCACTGATAATCTCCCTCGATCTGGTGCTCCACGCAAAATCCCACCCCGTGGGGTCAGAATGATCACAAGAACGGTGAGCAAAAATCCCAGAACCACGCGGGGGGACCTAGTGAATGAACTGCAGAGAGCTGGGACCAATGTAACAAGGCCTACCATAAGTAACACACTACGCCACCATGGACTCAGATCCTGCAGTGCCAGACGTGTCCCACTGCTTAAGCCTGTACATGTCCGGACCCGTCTGAAGTTTGCTAGAGAGCATTTGGATGATCCAGAGGAGTTTTGGGAGAATGTCCTATGGTCTGATGAAACCAAACTGGAACTGTTTGGTAGAAACACAACTTGTCGTGTTTGGAGGAAAAAGAATACTGAGTTGCATCCATCAAACACCATACCTACTGTAAAGCATGGTGGTGGAAACATCCTGCTTTGGGGCTGTTTCTCTGCAAAGGGGCCAGGACGACTGATCCGGGTACATGAAAGAATGAATGGGGCCATGTATCGTGAGATTTTGAGGGCAAACCTCCTTCCATCAGCAAGGGCATTGAAGATGAAACGTGGCTGGGTCTTTCAACATGACAATGATCCAAAGCACACCGCCAGGGCAACGAAGGAGTGGCTTCGTAAGAAGCATTTCAAGGTCCTGGAGTGGCCTAGCCAGTCTCCAGATCTCAACCCTATAGAAAACCTTTGGAGGGAGTTGAAAGTCCGTGTTGCCAAGCGAAAAGCCAAAAACATCACTGCTCTAGAGGAGATCTGCATGGAGGAATGGGCCAACATACCAACAACAGTGTGTGGCAACCTTGTGAAGACTTACAGAAAACGTTTGACCTCTGTCATTGCCAACAAAGGATATATCACAAAGTATTGAGATGAAATTTTGCTTCTGACCAAATACTTATTTTCCACCATAATATGCAAATAAAATGAAAAAAAAACAGACAATGTGATTTTCTGGATTTTTTTTTCTCAGTTTGTCTCCCATAGTTGAGGTCTACCTATGATGTAAATTACAGACGCCTCTCATCTTTTTAAGTGGTGGAACTTGCACTATTGCTGACTGACTAAATACTTTTTTGCCCCACTGTATGTGGTATATATGTAGTATGCATGTTGCATGCATGTAGTATATATGTATGTTGCATGCATGTAGTATATATGTAGTATGCATGTTGCATGTAGTATATATGTATGTTGCATGCATGTAGTATATATGTGGTATATATGTAGTATGCATGTTGCATGCATGTAGTATATATGTTGTATGTATGTATGTTGCATGCATGTAGTATATATGTGGTATATACGTAGTTTACATGTTGCATGCATGTGGTATATATGTAGTATGTATGTATGTTGCATGCATG
This sequence comes from Dendrobates tinctorius, assembly GCF_039654945.1. Classification (NCBI taxonomy): domain Eukaryota; kingdom Metazoa; phylum Chordata; class Amphibia; order Anura; family Dendrobatidae; genus Dendrobates; species Dendrobates tinctorius. The sequence continues at coordinate 1,338,031 of NW_027361793.1, forward strand.
TAGTATGCATGTTGCATGTAGTATATATGTATGTATGTTGCATGCATGTAGTATATATGTAGTATTTATGTTGCATGTAGTATATATGTAGTATATATGTATGTTGCATGCATGTAGTATATATGTGGTATATATGTAGTATGCATGTTGCATGCATGTGGTATATATGTAGTATGTATGTACAGTATGTTGCATGTATGTAGTATGTATGTAGCATGTAGTATGTATGTAGTATGTATTTTTTTTTTTTTTTACATTCAATACATAGGCCGGATGATGGGACTACTACTGTCCCATCATTGGCTAATGTGTCAATCACCGTCATGGTAGCAGGCATCGCCCGATGGGACTACAAGTCCCATCGGGCGATCCTGCACAGACCCCCGCAGCCTGCTCAGACCCCTGGACAGTTGGTACAGACCATCGGCAGCCCGGCACAGCCCCCCGCAGCCTGCACAGACCCCCGGACAGTCGGCACAGCCCCCCGGTAGGCCAGCACAGCCCCCCCGGCAGGCCGGTACAGACCCCAGGCAGTCCGCACAGACCCCCGGGCAGTCGGCACAGACCCCCGGACTGTCGGCACAGCCCCCTGGCAAGCCGGCACAGCCCCCCAGCAGGCCGGTACAGACCCCCGGCAGTTCGCTCAGACCCCCGGACAGTCGGTACAGACCATCGGCAGGCCGGCACAGCCCCACGGCAGGCCGGTACAGACCCCCGCAGTCTGCTCAGACCCCAGGACAGTTGGCACAGACCACCGGCAGGTCGGCACAGCCCCCCGGCAGTCCGCACAGACCCCCGGGCAGTCGGTACAGACCACCGGCAGGCAGGCACAGCCCCCCGGCAGTCCGCATAGACCCTCGGGCAGTCGGTACAGACCACCGGCAGGCCGGCACAGCCCCCCGCAGCCTGCACAGACACCCGGACAGTCGGTACAGACCACCGGCAGGCCGGCACAGCCCCCCGGCAGTCCGCACAGACCCCCGGGCAGTCGGTACAGCCCCCCGGTATATGTGGTATATATGTAGTATGCATGTTGCATGCATGTAGTATATATGTGGTATATATGTACTATGCATGTTGCATGCATGTAGTATATATGTGGTATATACTGTATGTAGTATGCATGTTGCATGCATGTGGTATATATGCAGTATGTATGTATGTTGCATGCATGTAGTATATATGTTGCATGTATGTAGCATGTATGTAGTATGTATTTTTTTTTTCTTACATTCAACACATAGGCCGGATGAAGGGACTACTACTGTCCCATCATTGGCTAATGTGTCAATCACCGTCATGGTAGCAGGCATCTCCCGATGGGACTTGTAGTCCCATTGGACGATGCCTGCACAAACCCCTGCAGCCTGCACAAACCCACGGACAGTCGGCACAGCCCCCCGGCAGGCCAGCACAGCCCCCCAGCAGGCCGGTACAGACCCCCGGCAGTCCGCACAGACCCCCGGGCAGTCGGCACAGAACCCCGGACAGTCGGTACAGACCACCGTCAGGCCGGCACAGCCCCCCGGCAGGCCGGTACAGACCCCCGCAGCCTGCACAGACCCCCGGACAGTCGGTACAGACTACCGGCATGCCGGCACAGCCCCCCGGCAGGCCGGTACAGACCCCCGGCAGTCCGCTCAGACCCCCGGACAGTCGGTATAGACCACCGGCAGGCCGGCCCAGCCTCCCGGCAGGCCGGTACAGATCCCCGCAGCCTGCACACACCCCTGCACAGTCGGTACAGACCACCGGCAGGCCAGCACAGACCCCCGGCAGTCCGCTCAGACCCCCGGACAGTCGGTACAGACCACCGGCAGTCCGCTCAGACCCCCGGACAGTCGGTACAGACCACCGGCAGGCCGGCAAACCCCCCGGCAGGCCGGTACAGACCTCCGCAGCCTGCACAGACCCCCGGACAGTCGGTACAGACCCCCGGACAGTCGGTACCGACCACCGGCAGGCCGGCACAGCCCCCCGGCAGGCCGGTACAGACCCCTGGGCAGTCGGAACAGACCCCCGGACGGTCGGCACAGCCCTTCCGGTATATGTGGTATATATGTAGTATGCATGTTGCATGCATGTAGTATATATGTGGTATATATGTAGTATGCATGTTGCATGCATGTAGTATATATGTGGTATACATGTAGTATGCATGTTGCATGCATGTGGTATATATGCAGTATGTATGCATGTTGCATGCATGTAGTATATATGTGGTATATATGTAGTATACATGTTGCATGCATGTGGTATATATGCAGTATGTATGTATGTTGCATGCATGTAGTATATATGTTGCATGTATGTAGTATGTATGTAGCATGTAGTATGTATGTAGTATGTATTTTTTTTTTCTTACATTCAACACATAGGCCGGATGATGGGACTACTACTGTCCCATCATTGGCTAATGTGTCACTCACCATCATGGTAGCAGGCATCTCGCGATGGGACTTGTAGTCCCATCGGACGATGCCTGCACAGACCCCCGCAGCCTGCACAGACCCCCGGACAGTCGGCACAGCCCCCCGGCAGGCCAGCACAGCCCCCCGGCAGGCCGGTACAGACCCCCGGCAGTCCGCACAGACCCCCGGGCAGTCGGCACAGACCCCCCAGACAGTCGGCACAGCCCCCCGGCAGGCCGGCACAGCCCTCCGGCAGAGACCCCCGGCAGTCCGCTCAGACCCCCGGACAGTCGGTACAGACCACCGTCAGGCCGGCACAGCCCCCCGGTAGGCCGGTACAGACCCCCGCAGCCTTTACAGACCCCCGGACAGTCGGTACAGACTACCGGCAGGCCGGCACAGCCCCCCGGCAGGCCGGTACAGACCCCCGGCAGTCCGCTCAGACCCCTGGACAGTCGGTATAGACCACCGGCAGGCCGGCCCAGCCCCCCGGCAGGCCGGTACAGATCCCCGCAGCCTGCACAGACCCCCGCACAGTCGGTACAGACCACCGGCAGGCCAGCACAGCCCCCCGGCAGGCCGGTAAAGACCCCCGGCAGTCCGCTCAGACCCCCGGACAGTCGGTACAGACCACCGGCAGGCCGGCACAGCCCCCCGGCAGGCCAGTACAGACCTCCGCAGCCTGCACAGACCCCCGGACAGTCGGTACAGACCCCCGGACAGTCGGTACAGACCCCTGGACAGTTGGTACAGACCACCGGCAGGCCGGTACAGACCCCTGGGCAGTCGGCACAGACCCCCGGACAGTCGGCATAGCCCCCCGGTATATGTGTTATATATGTAGTATGCATGTTGCATGCATGTAGTATATATGTGGTATATATGTAGTATGCATGTTGCATGCATGTGGTATATATCCATTGTGTATGTATGTTGCATGCATGTAGTATATATGTTGCATGTATGTAGCATGTATGTAGTATGTATGTAGCATGTAGTATGTATGTAGTATGTATTTTTTTTTTTTTGTACATTCAACACATTAGCCGGATGATGGGATTACTACTGTCCCATCATTGGCTAATGTGTCAATCACCGTCATGGTAGCAGGCATCGCCCGATGGGACTTGTAGTCCCATCGGACGATCCTGCACAGACCCCCGCAGTCTGCTCAGACACCCGGACAGTTGGCACAGACCACCGGCAGGCCGGCACAGCCCCCCGGCAGTCCGCACAGACCCCCGGGCAGTCGGTACAGACCAGCGGCAGGCCGGCACAGCCCCCCGCAGCCTGCACAGACACCCGGACAGTCGGTACAGACCACCGGCAGGCCAGCACAGCCCCCCGGCAGTCCGCACAGACCCCCGGGCAGTCGGTACAGACCACCGGCAGGCCGTCACAGCTCCCCACAGCCTGCACAGACACCCGGACAGTCGGTACAGACCACCGGCAGGCCGGCACAGACCACCGGCAGTCCGCACAGACCCCCGGGTAGTCGGCACTGACCCCCGGAAGGTCCGAGGCTGTACAAGGACAGAAAAGGGTTTTTCTTATTCCGATACCGGAAGTCCCATAGACTTGAATGGGACTTCCGGTATCGGAATCGGCGATACCCAATACTTTTTTCGTGTCTGGCCGATACCATCCGATCCGATATTTTAGGGTATCGGATGGTATCGCTCAACACTATTAATTGTCTATGGAACTGATGGAAATACCCCAGCGAAGCGCTTAGCAGCTCTATAGATAATGGATAGATCAGAGGCCAAGCATCTGCTTTATCTAGGACGAGACTACAGACCCCTGTTCTCACAATCTCTGGTGGGCCCAGTAGCGAATCCCCAGTTATCAGCAAGTTATCCACGATCTGATGAGTCACACATGCATTGTACACATACCGTACATATGTATACCGTACATACACACACAGATACACATACATATACCGTACATGCATACACACATACAGTATACTGTATATATGTAAGGTGGAGGACCCCCGCAGAGTGTCCGGGCCGGAACCAAGGGGACCGCCATCTGAGTTCCTAAGGAAACAGTACCCGGGGAACAGAGGAGAGTGGACTGCTGAGAGTGACAGGGCAGCAAGGGGAGGGGTGAGTATAAAAGAGACAGGGAGCGCGCAGGGGAGTCAGTTGGCAGTGAGGGAGACACAGAGCAAGAAACCGTGGGAGGTTGAGAGAGCCAGGGTGACAGACATTGACCAGCGGGGAGACCTTCAGTGGCCTGCGGAGGGTAAGCGATGAACCTGCCGACAAGAGACCTGTGCTTTACTTCAATCCAGGGCCGCTCCCCGCCCACGGTCGTCCGCAGCCGTTACAACTGTGCTCCGGTCTGTTGCGGCTGGTCCGCCGCCCCTCGCAGCCGCTGCCACTTCACTCCAGCCCGCTGCGGCGGCCTGCATGCTGCCGCCCCGCCTCTGTCCGCGGCTGTGGCCTCTTCATCATCGGCTACAGTGGACGTCACCCCGCCACAGTCGGCAGTTGGGGCCTACTCCCCGCCTACAGGGGAACTCTTCGCATAGGTTCAAGCCGTGCACGTGGCCTGCCAACCGCCACTGCTGGGAACTGCGACATAACCCAGCTGGGAGACGAGAGTCTCATTAAACTTGCGGATAAGCTGAACCCCGCTGTGTTTACAGAGGGTTACCTCATCAAGAGACTCCTTCAGGGCCTGTTGTGCCCCAACGTCAAGACTCCTTCAGGGCCTGTTGTGCCCAGCTCCAGGACTCCTTCAGGGCCTGTTGTGCCCCAACGTCAAGACTCCTTCAGGGCCCGTTGTGCCTAACTCCAGGATTCCTTCAGGGTCTGTTGCGCCCCAACTCCAAGACTCCTTCAGTGCCTGTTGTGCCCCATCTCCTCCTGGGTGGTGGGGCGCTCGAAGATTACGACAGATCTTCAGCAGCTGGGCCCAGCGGCTGCGACGCCAACACAGCCCATCAGCGACATCGAGGGACATCAGGACGGATAAGTGACGCTTTAGAAATAAGGACCCGTAGTAGGCTAAATCGTGGCCCTATAGCAACCGGCTGTTGCCGGATTAGTCGTGTTCCTTGTTAAAGTGCTTGTTGGTGCATAGTCCCTGCGAGGACAGTATGTTCTATTGTTACTTTTGGTTGCTTAGCATAGCCCTAGTGGCTCAAAGTTATAAAAGTTTCTTTAACCAAAGTTCACCCAGTCTCACGTCTCATCACTGCATCTTGCGTACCTGCTGTTACCTACACATACACACAGATACACATGCATATACTGTACATACATAAACACGTATACCGCACATACACACACACACACACTTCTAAACACATATTGTATACACATAGATGAAAAAATGGGGAAAGATTCTGGCACAACCATCCAGGGATAAAACGGATTCTTTATTCAAACGTAGTTAAAACATTAGGTAAGAGGCCTCGCCGTTTAATGTTTTAACTATGTTTGGATAAATAATCCGTTTTATCCCTGGATGGTTGTGCCAGAATCTTTCCCCATTTTTCATCTACCTTCCTGAGATCACCAATGGAAATGGCACCCTCAGGAAGAACTCCAGGCCAAATTTCCAGCTACAGTACACATTCTCAGTTTGGTAAGCTCCTTCATCCCTCTCCCTGCATCTCACCATAGTTTACATATGCCGTACACACATATACATACCCATATACCATATATCCACACACATACATACACAGATGTACACACATACAGTAGATACACATATACTGTACACACATAGATACACACATACATGCACAGATGTATACACACACAGACACACACATACATATACTGTACATACATAGACACAGATACACACACATACGTACACACAGATGCATACATACACATAAATACACATATACTGTTCATACATACACACGTAGATACAGATACATACACAAATGTGCACAAACACATACATATGCAGATATACTGTACACACATAGATACACACATATACATATACTGTACATACACACACATATGTACATATACAAACCCACACTAATTTATGACCAGGTGTTCAGATGAGCCGTGGAGATTGGAGAAGGTCAGCCACATAGTACAGAGATCAGCTGGAGAGAGCTGCTGTAGAACCCACTGTGGGGGATGGGGACACAGCAGAGAGGACTGATATTAGCTTCCTGCTGCTGCCGTGCTGTCCCGTGCAGTGAGCTTCCTCCCTGACCTCTTCTGTGTGAGATGTTGCAGCCTGCTGGGAATAGAACAGTGGAGGGAGCAGAAGACACACTGTACTTCCTGCTCTTCCTCCACTTGTGTCCTCTTTGTGTTGTGCAACCCATGCCCCCTGACTACAGTTGAGCACTCACCAATGGGACGCGCCATGCAGGAGGACAGAGAAAGCAGCCAGTGAGCACTCTCATCAGTCTTGTGGGAAACCGTTCATTGGCCAGCATCTCTCCCTGCATAACATGGCCCCTTTTTGAAATCTTGCACTCCGTGTGCCCCTCTATCCCCGATTCTGGGTAGTCACATGATTACGGGAGGGATTGAGAGGGGCCGATGCTGCATGACACCAGGCCCCTCTCACTCCTACTCACAATCTTGACTCAGGGGCCCCCCTCCACCTCTGGGCCCCTATGCAGTTGCACTGGCTGCACTGGCAGTATGTCTTTCCCTGCATCAGCCATGTCACAGAAGCACAGCAGACAAATATGACATATCATACAATACAAGCACAGTGGACACATCAGACACTTCACACAAGCCCAGTGGACACATACAGTCATATGTAAAAGTTTGGGCACCCCTATTAATGTTAACCTTTTTTCTTTATAACAATTTTTGTTTTTGCAACAGCTATTTCAGTTTCATATATCTAATAACTGATGGACTCAGTTATATTTCTGGATTCAAATGAGGTTTATTGTACTAACAGAAAATGTGCAATCTGCATTTGAACAAAATTTGACCGATGCAAAAGTATGGGCACCTCAACATAAAAGTGACATTAATATTTCGTAGATCCTCCTTTTGCAAAAATAACAGCCTCTAGTCGCTTCCTGTAGCTATTAATGAGTTCCTGGATCCTGGATGAAGGTATTTGTGACCATTCCTGTTTACAAAACAATTCCAGTTCAGTTAAGTTTGATGGTCGCCTAGCATGGACAGCCCGCTTCAAATCATCCCACAGATGTTCAATAATATTCAGGTCTGGGGACTGGGATGGCCATTCCAGAACATTGTAATTGTTCCTCTGCATGAATGCCTGACTAGATTTGGAGCGGTGTTTTGGATCATTGTCTTGCTGAAATATCCATCCCCTGCGTAACTTCAACTTCGTCACTGATTCTTGCACATTATTGTCAAGAATCTGCTGATACTGAGTTGAATCCATGCGACCCTCAACTTTAACAAGATTCCCGGTGCCGGCATTGGCCACACAGCCCCAAAGCATCATGGAACCTCCACCAAATTTTACTGTGGGTAGCAAGTGTTTTTTAGCCTCCATGCATAACGCCTTTTTGTATGACCAAACAACTCAATCTTTGTTTCATCAGTCCACAGGACCTTCTTCCAAAATGTAACTGGCTTGTCCAAATGTGCTTTTGCATACCTCAGGCGACTCGGTTTGTGGCGTGCTTGCAGAAACGGCTTCTTTCGCATCACTCTCCCATACAGCTTCTCCTTGTGCAAAGTGCGCTGTATTGTTGACCGATGCACAGTGACACCATCTGCAGCAAGATGATGCTGCAGGTCTTTGGAGGTGGTCTGTGAATTGTCCTTGACTGTTCTCACCATTCTTCTTCTCTGCCTTTCTGATATTTTTCTTGGCCTGCCACTTCTGGGCTTAACAAGAACTGTACCTGTGTTCTTCCATTTCCTTACTATGTTCCTCACAGTGGAAACTGACTGGTTAAATCTCTGAGACAACTTTTTGTATCCTTCCCCTGAAAAGCTATGTTGAACAATCTTTGTTTTCAGATCATTTGAGAGTTGTTTTGAGGAGCCCATGATGCCACTCTTCATAGGAGAATCAAATAGAACTACTTGCGAGTGACCACCTTAAATACCTTTTCTCGTGATTTGATACACCTGGCTATGAAGTTCAAAGCTCATTGAGGTTACAAAACCAATTTAGTGCTTCAGAAAGTCTGTAAAAAGTAGTTAGGAGTGTTCAAATCAAGAAAATGATAAGGGTGCCCATACTTTTGCACCGGTCAAATTTTGTTTAAATGCAGATTGCACGTTTTCTATTAGTACAATAAACCTCATTTGAATCCAGAAATATAACCGAGTCCATCAGTTATTAGATATATGAAACTGAAATAGCTGTTGCAAAAACCAAAATTGTTATAAAGAAAAAAGGTTAACATTAATAGGGGTGCCCAAACTTTAACATATGACTGTACGAGCATAGCGTACACATCGCAGGAGCATTGCAGCAGACACATCAGATACATAACACAAGCACAGAAGACAGGTCAGACATGTCACAGAAGCACAGTGCGCACATCAGACACATCACACAAGCACAGTGGACACATCATACGAGCATAGCGTACACGTCAGACACATCACAGGAGCACTGCAGGCACATCATACACATCAAACAAGCACAGTGCACACATCAGACATGTCACAGAAGCACAGTGCACACATCAGACACATCACACAAGCACAGTGGACACATCATACGAGCATAGCGTACACGTCAGACACATCACAAGAGCGCTGCAGGCACATCATACACATCAAACAAGCACAGTGCACACATCAGACATCTCACAGAAACACAGTGCACACATCAGACGCATCACACAAGCACAGTGGACACAGTCATATCACACAATCACAGTGCATATATCAGACACTGCACATAAGCAAACACATCATACGATCACAGTGCACACATCAGACAATCAAAGAAGCAAAGCTCACATATTGTACTGTCACACAAGTACAGTGCACACATCACAAAATCACATTGCACACCTCACAGAAGTGCACGACTCATACTGAACACATACATCAGACAAGCACATTGATGTCACACTGCCAGGAATATTCACCACTTCACTTTCTCATCTCCAACACACTGAAATGACACAGGTGCTGCTAAACATGCCCACTAGTGACTCTAGGCCCCACCACCATTCAACCTACTTTGCAATCTCCAGTTTTCTTTAGGCTATGTGCACACGTAGTTTTTAGTCTCTGCGGATTTTGTAGAGAAAACCGCAGGAAATCCGCAGGACAAAGTGCTGCGTTTTTTCTGCGGTTTATCTGCGGATTATCTGCGTTTTTTCCGCGGTTTTGCCCTGCGGTTTTACACCTCATAATGGATGAGGTGTAAAACCGCAGCATTTCTGCACCAAACAATTGACATGCTGCGGATTGTAAACCGCAGCAAAACCGCGCGGAAAAATCCACAGCATGTGCACAGCTTTTTTTTATTTCCATAGGAAATAAAGGTACTGTACAACGCAGCAGAATCTGCAGCGTTTCTGCAGAGCCAAAAACGCTGCGGAAACGCAGCAGAATCCGCAGCGTGTGCACATACCCTTAGAGGGCTATATGCAGTATTAAACTGGGGTGCCTGGAGCCCACAAATGAAAGTTACTGTAGGGGGCCCACTATATGCTTTCATGCAAATATTGTGAGCCCATATTAGGTTTTTGGGACCAGAGTTCCCAGAGCCATAACTTTTATTTTACATTGACAAATTTGTTCTGTTTGTTTTCATTTTATTTACAATATGCATAATTAAACAAAAAGATAACTGAATTTTATGTTTGGTTTGATGGCATAGATATGAAATACAGTCATATGTAAAAGTTTGGGCACCCCTATTAATGTTAACCTTTTTTCTTTATAACAATTTTTGTTTTTGCAACAGCTATTTCAGTTTCATATATCTAATAACTGATGGACTCAGTTATATTTCTGGATTCAAATGAGGTTTATTGTACTAACAGAAAATGTGCAATCTGCATTTAAACAAAATTTGACCGATGCAAAAGTATGGGCACCTCAACATAAAAGTGACATTAATATTTCGTAGATCCTCCTTTTGCAAAAATAACAGCCTCTAGTCGCTTCCTGTAGCTATTAATGAGTTCCTGGATCCTGGATGAAGGTATTTGTGACCATTCCTGTTTACAAAACAATTCCAGTTCAGTTAAGTTTGATGGTCGCCTAGCATGGACAGCCCGCTTCAAATCATCCCACAGATGTTCAATAATATTCAGGTCTGGGGACTGGGATGGCCATTCCAGAACATTGTAATTGTTCCTCTGCATGAATGCCTGACTAGATTTGGAGCGGTGTTTTGGATCATTGTCTTGCTGAAATATTCATCCCCTGCGTAACTTCAACTTCGTCACTGATTCTTGCACATTATTGTCAAGAATCTGCTGATACTGAGTTGAATCCATGCGACCCTCAACTTTAACAAGATTCCCGGTGCCGGCATTGGCCACACAGCCCCAAAGCATCATGGAACCTCCACCAAATTTTACTGTGGGTAGCAAGTGTTTTTTAGCCTCCATGCATAACGCCTTTTTGTATGACCAAACAACTCAATCTTTGTTTCATCAGTCCACAGGACCTTCTTCCAAAATGTAACTGGCTTGTCCAAATGTGCTTTTGCATACCTCAGGTGACTCTGTTTGTGGCGTGCTTGCAGAAACGGCTTCTTTCGCATCACTCTCCCATACAGCTTCTCCTTGTGCAAAGTGCGCTGTATTGTTGACCGATGCACAGTGACACCATCTGCAGCAAGATGATGCTGCAGGTCTTTGGAGGTGGTCTGTGGATTGTCCTTGACTGTTCTCACCATTCTTCTTCTCTGCCTTTCGGATATTTTTCTTGGCCTGCCACTTCTAGGCTTAACAAGAACTGTACTTGTGTTCTTCCATTTCCTTACTATGTTCCTCACAGTGGAAACTGACAGGTTAAAACTCTGAGACAACTTTTTGTATCCTTCCCCTGAAAAGCTATGTTGAACAATCTTTGTTTTCAGATCATTTGAGAGTTGTTTTGAGGAGCCCATGATGCCACTCTTCATAGGAGAATCAAATAGGAGAACTACTTGTGAGTGACCACCTTAAATACCTTTTCTCATGATTTGATACACCTAGCTATGAAGTTCAAAGCTCATTGAGGTTACAAAACCAATTTAGTGCTTCAGGAAGTCAGTAAAAAGTAGTTAGGAGTGTTCAAATCAAGAAAATGATAAGGGTGCCCATACTTTTGCACCGGTCAAATTTTGTTTAAATGCAGATTGCACATTTTCTATTAGTACAATAAACCTCATTTGAATCCAGAAATATAACTGAGTCCATCAGTTATTAGATATATGAAACTGAAATAGCTGTTGCAAAAACCAAAATTGTTATAAAGAAAAAAGGTTAACATTAATAGGGGTGCCCAAACTTTAACATATGACTGTATGTCTTGATTACCTATTACTTTTTGCACTGTAAAGGCATTTAAACATATTCTCCCTCTAAGGGTAAGTTCACACAGGGCGTTTTTGCAGAGGTTTTTATGCTATTTTCAGCTGCTTTTTTCATTAGCAGCAAAGGCTATGAGATTTCAGAAATCTCATACACACAGATTGTTTTTTTTTGTGATCAGGATTTTGTGCTTTGCAGCGTTTTTTAGACAGAGCATGTCACTTCTTTCAGTGTTTTTGCAGCATTTTTCACCCATTGACTTTAATGAACGGTGAAAAAAATGCTGCAAATACACGTATTTGTTGCAGAAAAGTCAAGGACAGCCAGATGTGACATCACTCAGCTCTGCTACATCTAGATTGCAGGCTGAATGATGATTCCATACAGCCTGTCATCAAGCAGAGCGGACCCGAACCCCATTCACTTGAAAGAATGGGGTTCGGGTCAATACAACACAGTGTTTGACACGCTGTCATATGCATGACAGAGTGGCAAACACCGCTGATTGACAGGGAAATCCTCCCTGCCGGTCACAGAGCCGCGGTTCCCACGCTGTCAAAAGACAGGAAGAGCATGCAGGTGTTATCAGAGGTATGAAGCTTACCTCCGGTCACTGGTGTCAGATGATGGGACTACTGCTCCCATCATCTGACACCTACAGCCGCTAATTGCAGTGAGAGCAGGAGCGGTGGATGGGAGTATTCATCTGCCGCTCCTGCGCTGTATATAAAAAAAATGGCGTGGGGTCCCCCATTTTTGACAACCAACCTGACTAAAGCTCACAGCTGAGGGGTGCTATTCTCAGGCTGGTAAGGGGCCATTGATCTTGGCCCCCCACAACCTAAAAACAACATCCCGCAGCTGCCCAGAAAAGGCGTATCTGTTAGATGCACCTATTCTGGAGCTTTGCCCGGGTCTTCCCACTGCCCTGTAGCTGTGGCAAGTGGGGTTAATATCATCTTGCTATTGAAAAGTGACATTAAGCACAGCTTAGTAATGGAGAGGTGTCAATAAGACACCTCTCCATTAATAATCCTAGAGTTGCTAAATGGTTAAATAAACACACACACAATAAGAACAAAGTCTTTTAATGAAAGAATACACTACACACATTTTTTCCATCTTTATTAAACTGCTATTCCAATATCGAAGCCCTCGTTCTCCTGCAAAAAACTTAAAATAATAAATCAACAATATACATTACCTGTCTGGCGTACAGTCAAGTCCCACGGAGTAAATCCATCTCTGGGGTTTAATCAGTTTACAGCCGTAGCGCTGCTAATCCGACCGCACCAACTATAAACTATTAGGGAATGAATGGAAGCAGCGGGCGTAGACTCAGTAAGGAGCGGTGATGTCACAGTCTGTGCTCGCTGCCAGCATGAACTCCTGTGACCTCAGCACCATGGGAAAATGATGATGCTGAGTTCACAGGAGTTTATGCCAGCAGCGAACACAGACTCAGTGACAGCACCTCACTGAGTCTGTGCTCGCTGCCAGCCTGACCTGAGGTGAACTGAGGTAGTCAGTCAGGTAGTCAATCAGTCAGGTAGTCAGTCAGTCAACTAGTCAGGTAGTCAGTCAGTCAGGTAGTGAGGTAGTCAGTCAGGTAGTGAGTCAGTCCTTCCGTCCAATTTTACGGTCCGTCCGTCCGATTTTACCATCTGTCTGTTCGATTTTACCATCCGTCCGAATTTACCACCCATTCGTCCAATTTTACCACCCGTCCATGTGATTTTACCATCCGTCTGTGTGATTTTACCATCCCCCCCGTCAGTGTGATTTGCACTTGAATTACTGGCTTTTCGAAGGAGGTACGGTTCTACAGGAAGTTATTTTTTTTTCTTTGCGGGCATTCAACTTTATTAGCTTTCACAAAGAGACACAAAAATGCATGAAAAAATGCATCAAAAACGCATCAAAAAACACCTACACCTGCGTTTTTGCCGCAGCTTCTTTCCTGCCAAGAAATCAGGTTTTGCTGCAGAAAAAAACCCATCAAAAATGCCCTGTGTGGGGCGTGGCCTGGAGCTCAATGGAGGAGGACATGTGAGCTCAGAGCTCCTGTGAAGCCTGGTGTTTCAAGCAACTTATTTAACTAAGAAGATTGCTTTTTGCTGGAAGACCCTCAGATGTGGATTGCTAATCTCATTGGGATCATTTTGAGACCTATTTGAAGAAAATCCACTGGATATTTAAGAAGTTATAGCTCCTGGAAGAAAGCAGGGATAAGCTATCAGCGGTGACTCAGCAAAAAATCACCTCAGCAAGAAGCGCTGGAACTGCTATTATACAGGCCTCTTAGGCATAAGGACTTGTTGGAGTCTGAAATGGTGAGCCTTTGAGCACCCTGCCTGGTGCTAGAGAGGCAGGTGAGAGGAACAGAAATAAGGAATATTGCTGTCTGCTCTCGGCAGTGGGGAAGAGAGCCGGAACGTCAGGAGGAGAAGATCCGGATCAGTAGAGCTGCTGTGAGGTGTTTGTCAGCTGACTTGGAAGGTGAGAGAGAGAAGTTGAAGTCTGCTTCAGAAGGTTACCGATTGGGCTCTGCTGTGCTGTGGTGAGGAGAGAGGAGATCTGCTGGGCTGCCGGAGCGGTGAGTGACAACGCTGATCGGTGGTGAGGGAAGAAGAGCCGGATCGTCAAGAGGAGGAGATCCGGATCAGTGGAGTTACTGTGACTACTGACCCGGTCGGTGGCAGAGAGATTTGTAGCCTGCCTCAGGAGGATACTGGTTGGGCTCTGCTGTGCCACGGTGAGGCGAGTGGAGATTTGCAAACCTGCAGGAGCGGTGAGTGACAGCGAAGATTGGTGGTGGGGAAGAGGAGCCGGCTCGTCAAGAGGTGGAGCTCCGGATCAGTTGTGCTTCTATATATCCTTGGTAAATAGCAACTTTTCTGTTGTTTTTTCCTGAGTGGAGGTGCTGCTGCTGGTTGACTGTCGGTGTCTCTTGTGTATCCAGAGAGAGTGGAGAATTGAAGGAGCCGCAAGAGTGGTGAGGGGCGGTGCTGAACCAGCGAGAAGGAGGTGCCAGTGTATTAAAAAGAGAAGATCCGGAACTGATGCTCTACTGCAAAGTTTATAGGAGAAATTGACGGGGACTGCCTTATCTAGTCCTGTCCGGAGCTGATACCAGAGAGGGGACTTGAACTGTCGTGACCTCTAGATGCGGAGTGGTGAGCGGCTTTGTTGAAGAAGATTTTTCTGGACTGTTTTGTGGGAATTTGCTGATTGCTGGATATATTCGGGTGCTGGCTGTGATCTTAGGTATCTGCTGTGATTCTGGGTGTCAGCAGTGATTTATACTCACCTGAGAAGCATGTGTAACTAGCCCTAAGATACTGAAGGCACTTGGAGTTATAACTTTATAGATAATAGTGTCACTATTATTTACATAATAAGCAACTGTATATCACTGGGAGGGTGTGAGACGGCCTTAATTGGGGGGATTATACTCACTATATATACTATCTTTCTTTGAGTACATACCCCTATTATTGCAGCTAATCTTAAATCCACTGCTAGTAAAATTCAAAAGCCTAATGTAACGCTCAAGGGATAGACTAAGTCCGAGAGTGGACCCTCTGGGTCACGGATCTGGAGCCCCTGGGTCGAGCGCGCCAGGTGATGACCGACCCCTATACAGGGATCGTTAGGGGCAAAACCACAGAGGACAGAACCACGACAGCCGGTACCAGGAGGGACGGCTTAAGGACAGCAACCAGAAGGAGGCTAGGTCACAGGACAGAGACAGGAGTGCCCGAGCAGGTTATAGGAAGCGGGGAACACCCAGGCGGCAGAGGCAAGTAGGGAGAGCAGGAATAGCCACGGGGACAGGAGGAATGCAACGAAGGAGACGCCAGGGAGGGTAAGGGTGGCGATAGGCTGGAGGAGAGGAAAAACAGGGGAGAAGGAGGACGAGGGAGGAGGGCAGGACAACCCGGGAGCTGACAGGAGAAAGCAGGAGAATTCACTGGAGTAACTATAGAGGCTAGAGAGGCCCGGAAGGCGTGGGTTAACACAACAATCCTCAGGCGTCCTCTCAACAGTGAGGACGCCTGAAATACCTTAGGAACTGGAAGGAAGATGACAAGCGCCGCCCTCAACGCCGCCCACCACCAGCAGAAGAGGAAGCGCTGGCGCACGCCCGCGGCCTAAGGAAGGGGCGCAGGAGCGCCGCAGTGCTGGAGGCAGGACGGGAGTGCGTGCTGCGGCGGAGAGGCCGGTAAGAGGAGGCGGCGGCGGATGCCGCTGCAGAAAGCGCGGCCGCCGATGTTACAGTACCCCCCTCCTTACATCCCCCCTTTCCGAGGTTGGCCAGAAATCTTTTTAATATTAGGGGGGCGTTAACATTCTCTCGTGGCTCCCAGGACCTCTCCTCAGGACCAAATCCCTTCCAGTCAATAAGAGAGTCCTCCCCCGGACTCTTTTCATGGCCAAAATATCCTTTATTTCAAAGATGTCACCCGACCCAATAGGTAAAGGAGGACCAGCGGAGACAGGTTGGAACCGATTCAGAACTACAGGTTTCAGAAGCGAGACATGGAAGGCGTTAGGGACCCGAAGTGAAGCCGGCAATCTCAGTTTATAAGCCACCTCGTTGATGCGTCTTAGAACTTCGAAGGGACCGATGAAACGAGGACTCAACTTTTAGGATGGAACTTTCAAGCGGATGTGTTTAGTCGAGAGCCAGACCTTGTCGCTGGGATGATATGGAGGAAGATCCCTCCGTCTCTTGTCCGCATGCTTCTTGATTTGGGTGCTGGCTTTCTCGAGCGCCTGTCTGGTCTCCTTCCAAATCTCCGAAAATTCTACGGTGTGGGCATCTGCCGTGGGAACTCCAGATGATGCAGTAATGGGCAGCGGAACACCAGGATTCTGACCAAAGACCACAAAGAATGGCGAGTAGGTGGTCGATTCGTTGGGATGGTTATTATGAGCGAACTCTGCCCATGGTAGAAGCGAGACCCAATTATCCTGATGGGCGTTGGAAAAGTGACGTAGGTAGGTCGTCAGGCCTTGATTAATCCGCTCTACTTGTCCATTGGATTGTGGATGATACGCGGAGGAGAAGTCGAGAGACGTACCCATAAGCCGGCAGAGAGTCCTCCAAAAGCGAGAAGTAAATTGAACCCCACGATCAGACACAATACGCAGCGGGAGACCATGTAGCCTGAAGATCTGGTGAATGAAGATCTCGGCCAACTTTGGGGCTGACGGCAGTCCGGGCAAGGGGATAAAATGAGCCATCTTAGCGAAGCGATCCGCCACGACTAGGATGGTGGTGCAACCAGCAGAGCGGGGCAAGTCGGTTACGAAATCCATTGCAATGTGCTGCCATGGGGCCTCCGGGACAGGTAACGGAAGGAGAAGGCCATAGGGCAGGGTTCTTGGGACTTTGTTTCGAGCACAGGTTGTGCAAGAAGCGACGAAATCCATCACGTCTTGGTGAAGAGTGGTCCACCAGTAATAACGGGAGAGAAGCGAGAGGGTCTTCTTGGTCCCCACGTGCCCAGCTACCTTGGAGGAGTGCCCCCAGCGCAACACCTCTAGACGCTT
Organism: Dendrobates tinctorius; assembly: GCF_039654945.1. Lineage (NCBI taxonomy): Eukaryota > Metazoa > Chordata > Amphibia > Anura > Dendrobatidae > Dendrobates > Dendrobates tinctorius. Next base: position 1,355,437 of record NW_027361793.1, read on the forward strand.
GTCTTGAGGAACAAAGGTCTTGCCTGGTGGCGGAGTAGAAAAGTTTACAGGAGCCACGGGGATCACCTTGGTAGGCTCGATAATATATGATGGGCCCTCGTTCTCAGGCGACTGTAAAGACCGGGAGAGTGCGTCCGCCTTGATGTTTCTATCACCGGGCCGGAAGAGAAGCTTGAAATCGAACCGAGAAAAATACAAGGCCCACCTGGCCTGTCTGGAGTTGAGTCTCTGAGCGGACTGCGGATAGGCCAGATTTTTGTGATCCGTGAAGATAGTAAAGGGATGCACAGCCCCTTCGAGCAAGTATCGCCATTCCTCTAGAGCCATCTTGATGGCCAGCAACTCTCGGTCTCCGATGGAATAATTGCACTCTGCAGGCGAGAAGGACTTGGAAAAGAACCCGCAGGGAACCAGTCGTCCCGAGGGAGCCTGCTGGGAAAGGACTGCCCCAGCTCCAGTGGAAGAGGCGTCCACTTCTAGAACAAAAGGCCTGCTGGCAACCGGCCGATGTAGGACCGGTGCAGAAGCAAAGGCGCGTTTCAGCGCCAAAAAGGCGTCTTCAGCCTCGGAGGACCAGCTATTCGGCTTAGTTCCTTTATGGGTCAGGGCCGTGATGGGCTTGGTCACCGTGGAAAAATGCGGCACAAACTGTCGGTAGTAGTTCGCGAATCCGAGAAAACGCTGGATGGCTTTTATACCGACAGGACGAGGCCACTTGAGTACCGCAGAGAGTTTCTCGGGATCCATCTTCAGACCAGAATCTGTGATTATATAACCCAATAAGGGTAGCGAGGTCTGCTCAAAAAGACACTTCTCAATCTTGGCGTAGAGGTGATTCTCCCGAAGGCGATGCAGGACCATGCGTACGCTTCTCCGATGAGAGGATAGATCTAGTGAAAAGATGAGAATATCATCTAAGTACACTACTACGCATGAGTAGAGAAGGTCCCTAAATACCTCGTTCACAAATTCCTGGAATACAGCCAGAGCATTGCAGAGACCAAACGGCATGACTAAATACTCATAATGACCGTCACGGGTATTGAAGGCCGTCTTCCACTCGTCCCCTGCGCGGATCCGGATCAAATTGTAGGCTCCCCGTAGGTCCAGCTTCGTGAAGATCCGAGCCCCTCTCAGCCGATCGAAGAGTTCCGGAATAAGCGGAAGCGGGTATCGATTCTTGACCGTGATATTGTTCAGGCCCCGGTAGTCGATACATGGCCGAAGGGATCCGTCTTTCTTCCGAACAAAGAAAAAGCCTGCGCCAGCAGGGGACGAGGATTTCCGAATGAACCCCTTGGCCAAGTTCTCCTGTATGTATTCAGTCATAGCCGTGGTCTCTGCGGCAGACAAGGGGTAAGTTCTCCCTCTGGGAGGGGTGGCTCCGGGAATTAAGTCGACAGGACAGTCGTAGGCCCGATGCGGAGGCAGAGAATCCGCTTCTTTCTTGCTAAAGACGTCTGGGTACGCGTGGTACGGTGCGGGAAGACCCGGGAGATCGGCTGGCATAGTCAGGGAACGAGGGTGAAGGACGGACTGCAGGCAACGTGCGTGGCAGGAATGGCCCCAGCGTAGAATCTCCCCCGAGCGCCAGTCGACAACTGGCTCGTGCAGCCTAAGCCAGGGTAATCCTAGGAGGACAGCGTGGGACAATTTAGGCAGGACGTAGAAGGCTATTTTTTCATGATGAAGCGCTCCAATTTGTAGGTCGACTTTGGCTGTAACCATGGTGACAAGCTCAGGGAGAGGCTTTCCATCAACGGAGGCGATAGCATGCGGGTCTTTTAGGAAGACCACCGGAATCCGAAGTTTATCCACTTCTTCTTGTCGGATGAAATTCCCAGCTGCACCCGAGTCCACATACGCCTCCACAGATCTGCGCTCCCGACCTGCAATAATTAAAGCTGACAGGGTAAGGGGCCAAGAGGAATCATGATCACCTAGGGGGGCCTCTCTTACCTGACCTAGGTGGAGGCGTTTCCCGGTCTCTCAGGGCAGGTGCGCACAAAGTGATTGGCCCCTCCGCAGTACAGGCAGAGCCCGTTCGTCATCCTCTCCCTGCGTCGCTGCACGGACAACCTGATCCGATCTACTTGCATGGGCTCGGGAGCGACGCTAGTAGCGGAAGCTGGAGAGCGCGGAATGGGCGCGCTCCAAAAACCGCAGGTCTATGCGAGTGGCCAGGGATATGAGATCCTCTAGAGTGGTCGGGGTATCTCGTCCGGCAAGCTCATCCTTAATTTTACTCGAGAGACCTCTCCAGATGGCCCCTACAAGTGCCTCGTTATTCCATCCAAGTTCAGAAGACAATGTCCGAAAGCGGATGGCGTACTGACCCACAGTAAGGGAACCCTGGCGGAGGTTAAAGAGGGCCTCGGTAGTAGACGCCAAGCGTCCGGGTTCATCAAACACCCTCCGGAACGTCTCCAGAAAGATCTGGATACTGGACACGACGGGATCATCCCTCTCCCATAAAGGATTCACCCAGGCCAGAGCTTCTCCCTCAAGATGGGATACAATGAACGCCACTTTGGCGCGATCTGTGGGATATTGTTGGGGCAAAAGCTCAAAGTGCAGTCTGCACTGGTTTAGGAAACCCCGGCATAGCTTAGGATCCCCGCCATACCGGGGAGGCTTCCCCAGGCGGGGTGGCGGAGACGAAACTGCGTCCCGGGGTGGGGTGGGAGCGACCGCAGCAGACTGCAAGGCAAGCAGTTGATCGTCAACGGACGCCATGTAACCCAAAATGTGAGACTGGGCATCGCGCTGCTGCGCAAGCTCCTGCTGAAGACTAACTAGAAGGGGAGCGTGCCCTGGGTCGGAGGTCTGCAGCGCGGATAACCGGGTGTCCATAGACTTCATAAAGGACATTATCCGAGTTTGATTCTCACGCAGGAACAGTAGTTCCTTCTGCGTGGCGGCCGCGGCACCGGCGGGGTCCATGGCCTGAGGATACTGTAACGCTCAAGGGATAGACTAAGTCCGAGAGTGGACCCTCTGGGTCACGGATCTGGAGCCCCTGGGTCGAGCGCGCCAGGTGATGACCGACCCCTATACAGGGATCGTTAGGGGCAAAACCATAGAGGACAGAACCGCGACAGCCGGTACCAGGAGGGACGGCTCAAGGACAGCAACCAGAAGGAGGCTAGGTCACAGGACAGAGACAGGAGTGCCCGAGCAGGTTATAGGAAGCGGGGAACACCCAGGCGGCAGAGGCAAGTAGGGAGAGCAGGAATAGCCACGGGGACAGGAGGAATGCAACGAAGGAGACGCCAGGGAGGGTAAGGGTGGCGATAGGCTGGAGGAGAGGAAAAACAGGGGAGAAGGAGGACGAGGGAGGAGGGCAGGACAACCCGGGAGCTGACAGGAGAAAGCAGGAGAATTCACTGGAGTAACTATAGAGGCTAGAGAGGCCCGGAAGGCGTGGGTTAACACAACAATCCTCAGGCGTCCTCTCAACAGTGAGGATGCCTGAAATACCTTAGGAACCGGAAGGAAGATGACAAGCGCCGCCCTCAATGCCGCCCACCACCAGCAGAAGAGGAAGCGCTGGCGCGCGCCCGCGGCCTAAGGAAGGGGCGCAGGAGCGCCACAGTGCTGGAGGCAGGACGGGAGTGCGTGCTGCGGTGGAGAGGCCGGTAAGAGGAGGCGGCGGCGGGCGCCGCTGCAGAAGGCGCGGCCGCCGATGTTACACCTAAGAATACTGCTAGCCAGAGATCTTATACTGACGCTGCCAACCTGTTAAGCCCACTTAAATCTAGATCCCCCCTAAAAAGGGAGGAAGCTACTTCATCTGAAAATATGCCCAATAGTTCTTCTGGTAAGATCACTCAGAGGAAATCGGACCAGAAAAGTTTGTCTTCTAGTTCTTGTACTTTGTCTTTTTCATCCTCTCAGAATTCTAAGACCATAAACAAAGAACAGCCCTCTAATCAGGACAAGGACAGTAAGATGGATATGTCCCAATCTAATAAGAGGAAAAACCCATAAAATCGGAATGTGGAAGAGGGGGCAGTGGATCTTGATTCTGACAGCCCTTCCGAGGAGTATTCTCCAAATAGCACTCCTGTCAAGCAACCACCAAAAAGGGGCTGCTCGGAGTTATCTTCTACTGCTTCCCTGCCAGTTCTTGATATTGACTACAATACCCTATTGAATTCTGACAGAATGGTTACCGAGGGTATACTGGTTAATCTCCTTAAATCTGTCTCCAAATCTGTCACTGACTCTGTCACTAACTCTATCAATGAATCTATTAGATCGGCTTTCGATTCCCATAAAATAGATATCCAAGAAATCAGTGATAAATTCTCTCAAAGGTTTGAGTTAAACGAAAAAAGACTAACTAAGGTGGAGAACAAGACAGACTACCTAGTAAAACAAAATTCAGATTTGAAAGCTGAGCTCTTGGTCGTAAAGTCCAAATTAGTGGACTTAGAGGACCGCAGCAGACGTAATAATGTCAAGATCAGAGGGATACCTGAAAGCGTGATGCAAAGGGATCTTTCAAACCACACCAAAGCTGTCATGGAATGCCTAGGTTACTTTAGGCAAAAACCCCGGGACCCCTGTGATGTCCCTCAGACTAGGGGAACCCTGTCTGTCCCTCTACCCAGGGTTTACACTGAAGGTGTGCCTGCCTGAGCCTCCACCCTGTCCCTGTCTCCTGTCCAGCCCTAAGCTGAACCCACCTCCCTCCACCCAGTGAGGGGACCAGACACCAGACCCCACAAATACATATGGACAGGGGTAAAAGAAAACACCACACAGTAAATACACAAGGGAATACAATAATGTGCAAGGGCAACCAAATATATATATAACAGATTGGAGAAAGAACCACTGAGGGATATACTGCACCAGATATCAGACGCTCCAACACCACCACTGCTGACCGGTATTGCTAGCACTAGGCTAAAGCTATAGTCGGCGACGCCCATAGTCAGGACGAACTATTTAAAGACCTAGGGCGTGGCCCAGCCCTCAGCCAGCATGACAACCTGGTTAACCCTATCCCGACTGGAACAGAATACCCAACAGGGTATTACCGCTGTCTGCCGGACACCCTGGTGTGAACAGTGTCCGACATGACAGTACCCCGCCTTCTACGAGGGACCTCCGGAACCTCACCATGTCGAGGACCTGGCTTGTCCGGATGGCGACGATGGAACATAGTAACCAGTCGATCAGCATGAATGTCAGAGGCCGGCACCCATGTCCTCTCCTCAGGACCATAGCCACGCCAGTGGACCAGGTACTGTAGAGTGCGACGCACAACCCTAGAGTCCACCACTTTGGACACCTCAAATTCCAACGCGCCATCCACCAAGACGGGAGGTGGTGGCCCGGGGGAACCATCCACCAAACCCACGACCTTCTTTAGCAATGCTTTGTGAAATACATTATGAATCTTATACACAGCCGGCAACTCCAAACGAAATGCCACGGAGTTGATCACTGCGGAGATTCTAAATGGGCCAATGAACCTGGGACCCAACTTAAGTGACGGTATCTTGAGCTTAATGTTCCTAGTAGATAACCACACCCAATCACCCACACACAGGTCCGGACCTGGCACACGTCTGCAGTCAGCCACCCGTTTGTACCTGGAACCCACCTTCAACAAGCGCTGCTTGACTCTCCTCCAAACAGACGACAATTGAGCTCCCAACTGGTCCTCCTCAGGGACGCCAACTGAGCACCCCTGACGCAAGGTGCAAAATTGAGGATGTTGACCATACACACAAAAAAAAGGAGATTCCCCAGACGATTCCTGGCAATGGTTGTTTATTGCGAATTCTGCCAGAGGAAGAAACGCTGACCACTCTTCCTGATTGTCGGAAATAAAGCAGCGCAAGTATTGCTCCAGGTTTTGGTTCATCCGCTCAGTCTGTCCATTCGACTGAGGGTGGAAAGCCGCTGAATGAGATAATTTGATTCCAAGGCGAGAACAAAAAGCTCTCCAAAACTTTGCCACAAACTGCGTACCTCGATCAGACACAATGTCAGATGGGACACCATGAAGTCTGACCACCTCGCGAATAAATATCTGAGCAAGAGTCTTAGCATTGGGCAAAGACGGTAAAGCAACGAAATGTGACATTTTGGAGAACCTATCAACAATAACCAAAATGACCGAGTTCCCTGCCGAGGCGGGCAAGTCAGTAATAAAATCCATGGAAATCTCAGTCCATGGCTTACTGGGCACCCCGAGAGGCTGCAAGCTACCAGCGGGACGGGAACGAGGAGTCTTGGCCCGTGCGCACGTGTTACAGGCAGCCACATATGAGGCCACATCCTGCCGGATTTTAGGCCACCAAAAACGACGCGATACCAGTTCCAGAGTGCTCTTAACCCCTGGATGACCTGCCAGTACCGTGTCGTGATGCTCGCCCAACACTCTAGAGCGTAGATGTAGCGGCACAAAAGATTTATTAGCAGGCAACCCCGGCGGTACCACCTCCTGAGCCTCCGCAATCTCTGCCTCAATCTCTGTCGTGATGGCAGATACCACCACACCCTTTTGGAGAATAGGCACCGGCTCTTCACATAACTCTCCACCAGGAAAACACCTGGATAAAGCGTCTGCCTTAACATTCTTCGACCCAGGGCGATAGGTAACAATGAAGTTGAACCTGGTGAAGAATAATGCCCAGCGAGCCTGTCTGGAGGACAGGCGCTTAGCAGATTCTAAATAAAGCAAATTCTTATGGTCGGTTATCACAGTAATCTGATGAACAGCCCCCTCCAAGAAGTGTCGCCACTCCTCAAATGCCAATTTGATGGCCAATAGTTCCCTGTTGCCAATATCATAATTACGCTCCGCAGGCGACAGCTTCTTGGAGAAGAAGGCACACGGATGCAACTTGGCCCAAGAAGGGCCCTGAGACAGTACAGCCCCCACTCCAACCTCCGACGCATCCACCTCCACGACAAACGGTAAGGAGACATCGGGCTGCACCAGAATGGGCGCTGAGGCAAAACTATTCTTGAGGAATTCAAACGCCTGTACCGCAGGCTCAGACCAGTCAGAAAAGTCGGTACCCTTCTTAGTCATGTCAGTCAGTGGTTTGGCAATCATAGAGAAGTTCTTAATAAATTTCCTATAGTAATTGGAGAAGCCAAGAAATCGCTGAAGCGCCTTAAGATTATCAGGCCGATCCCAATGTAGTACCGCCTGCACCTTTGCGGTGTCCATCTTAAAACCTGAGGCGGAGATTATATAACCCAAGAACGGTAGCTCCTGTACGAAAAACACACATTTTTCAAGCTTGACATAGAGCCTGTTCTCTCTGAGCAACTGCAGAACCTGTCTAACATGCTCTATATGTGTATCATGGTCGCGAGAGAAAATGAGGATGTCGTCAAGATAAATTATAACGAACCTCCCCAACAACTGAGAGAAGACATCATTAATGAAGTGTTGAAAGACCGCCGGTGCCATAGTCAACCCAAATGGCATTACCAAACTCTCAAAGTGACCCTCAGGGGTATTGAACGCTGTCTTCCACTCATCCCCCTGACGGACTCTTATAAGATTGTACGCCCCCCTGAGGTCCAGTTTGGAGAACCACCTGGCACCAACCACTTGGTTGAATAAATCGGGTATAAGTGGCATAGGGTAAGGATCACGGACCGTAATCTGGTTGAGTTCTCTGAAATCCAGACACGGGCGTAAACCGCCATCCTTCTTTTTAACAAAGAAGCCAGCAGCCAGAGGAGAAGAGGAAGGTCTAATATGACCCTTGCTCAGGCTATCCGCAATGTATTCCTTGAGAGCTAGCCTCTCGGGACCTGAGATATTAAACATTCTAGCTTTAGGTAACTTGGCCCCTGGTTTCAACCTAATAGCACAGTCATAGGGGCGATGCGGTGGTAGTTCCGAACAACCCTTCTCAGAAAATACATCCGCATAATCCAGCAACGGCTCCGGGATACTGGGGGTCAAAGCGGAAATACATGTAGCCAGGCACCTCTCCTGACACTCCCTGCTCCACTGAATTATGTCCTGGGTCTTCCAATCAATAACAGGATTATGCATTGACAACCATGGAAAGCCCAGAACCATCTGAGCCGGTAAATTACTAAGCACCTTACAAGTTACCCGCTCTGAGTGTAATACTCCGATGTGGAGTTGTATATCCAACACACACTCTGTGATCTCCCCTTGAGACAACGGGGAAGCATTGATGGTAACCACCCGGATGGGGTTCGGCAATTTCTCCACCGGAAATCCCGCTGTATGCGCGAACCTCTCATCAATGAGATTGGCAGCTGAGCCACTATCAATAAATACTGTAATAGAGAGCATTTGCCCCCCAAGTACCACCCTAGCAGGGAGCATACACTGGGAAACCATGACGGAGGATACACAAAGGCTCAGACTAGACTCCTCCAAACCCTCTGAGCCTATCAGTTTTCCGCCGGCGCGCCCTTCTTAGGTACCAGGGGGCAAGCGTTAATAAAATGTCCTCCTTTGCCACAAAAAAAACAGAGCCCCTGCCTTCTGTGCCAAGGACGTTTAGGCTTGTTACTCGGTGACTGTGCTATACCAGCGATCTGCATGGGTTCCATGGATTCACCCGCGGCAACCTCACTGACCACTCCCCCACCTCCCGGAGGCAACGAAACCAGCGCCCCCTGACGGAGACGTCGGTCTATGCGTACTACAAGTGCCATCGCAGCCTCCAGAGAGGCGGGAGTCTCGTACATTAGGAGAGTCTGTTTAACCCTTCCAGAAACCCCATGCAAAAATTGACTTCTAAGTGCAGGGTCATTCCACTGCGTGTCCACCGCCCAGCGCCGGAATTCCGTGCAGTAATCCTCAGCTGGTCGATCACCCTGTAGCAGTGAGCGTATCTTAGACTCTGCTAAGTTTAATCTATCTGGATCGTCATAGATCAAACCCAGAGCAGAGAAAAAAAAATCTACAGATTCAAATGCCGGTGAGTCTGAAGGGAGTGAAAAAGCCCAGGCCTGTGGGTCACCACTCAGCAAAGAAATCACCAAGCCCACGCGTTGAGCCTCATTACCTGAGGAATGTGGACGCATACGGAAATACAATTTGCATGATTCACGAAACACCGTGAACTTACCACGATCACCAGCAAATCGTTCAGGAAGGGGAAACTTGGGCTCAGCTGCCCTGGCTGCAGCCTCAGCAGGTACTGCAGGAGCTGACAGGCCTTGTTGCTGGACCGCCCCCCTGAGTTCAGTGACCTGTATGGATAGAGCCTCCAGCTGCTTGGTTAGGGAAAGTATAGGATCCATAGTAAGTAACCCCTATATTCCCTATCTATACTTTTTTTTTTTTTCACTTTATTATTTGGGCCGACTATAGCGTCATGGAATGCCTAGGTTACTTTAGGCAAAAACCCCGGGACCCCTGTGATGTCCCTCAGACTAGGGGAACCCTGTCTGTCCCTCTACCCAGGGTTTACACTGAAGGTGTGCCTGCCTGAGCCTCCACCCTGTCCCTGTCTCCTGTCCAGCCCTAAGCTGAACCCACCTCCCTCCACCCAGTGAGGGGACCAGACACCAGACCCCACAAATACATATGGACAGGGGTAAAAGAAAACACCACACAGTAAATACACAAGGGAATACAATAATGTGCAAGGGCAACCAAATATATATATAACAGATTGGAGAAAGAACCACTGAGGGATATACTGCACCAGATATCAGACGCTCCAACACCACCACTGCTGACCGGTATTGCTAGCACTAGGCTAAAGCTTTAGTCGGCAACGCCCATAGTCAGGACGAACTATTTAAAGACCTAGGGCGTGGCCCAGCCCTCAGCCAGCATGACAACCTGGTTAACCCTATCCCGACTGGAACAGAATACCCAACAGGGTATTACCGCTGTCTGCCACCCTGGTGTGAACAGTGTCCGACATGACAAAAGCATTGTTAAAGAGGGCTCTGCCATCTTTGACTGACCTACAACTGACGATTGACAGAATCCATCGATTGCCCCTACCCAAGAATGTATCTAAGGATAAACCAAGAGATACGATTCTCCACTTTCATTTCTTCGAAACAAAAGAAAAAATTCTGAAATATGTTAGAGAGAAAGGTTCCCTCCCCTCTCCACATGACCAACTAAAATTCTTTTCTGATTTTTCGAAATCCACTATGGATGCCTGAAAAGCGTTTAAAGAAATCACTACTAAACTTACTGAACTAGGAATTTTTTATAGGTGGGGTTTCCCAACAAAATTACTCATTCCCCATAGGGGTAAAATTGTCCCGCTCTTTACTCCAGAAGAAGGTCTAGATTTCATACGATTCCTACAGAAAGATCCATCTACCAAAGATAATGGTTGATCATGGAAACGTATGTCATATACTTTATTGGTCTAGCCTACTTTATTGGTTCACGTGTTTGTTTTATATGTATGGTTAATTATTACTGAGGGTCTTAAATAAATAATAATTAACAATAGTTAAGTAATGTTTAATAGGCTACTATTCCACATCTTTATGGCTTTCTGGGATCTTGCCACATTTTGGCTTTTTTTAAGTCCCCATAAAAGGAGAGATACCACAGTTAGTGGATAACCTCCAGGAGGACTCTTTAGATACATACTTCCTTTCTTTTATTTTCCTTGTATTGTTTATAGTTTTTTGCTTGAATAGTTTTTTTTTTTTTTTTTCTTTTTCTTTTCCTTTTTTTTGTTTACCTTTCTGCTAAATTATTAGATTGGTCGGGTGAAGGTTCTTGATATCTAAGCAATAAACAAACATGAAACTAAAAATCCTTTCTCATAATGTAAAAGGTTTAAACAGTCCACACAAACGCTACATTACCTGGAAAGAAATAAAACGGCTCCATGGATGTCTCTTGTCTTCAGGAGGATAAACTAGTTAAAGATAATCATCCCAATTTCCAACATAAAAATTTCCCCCACATTTTTAAAGCCCTCAAAAATAAAAAAAAGTGCTGGAGTGATAACAATTGTCAATAAAGATATCCCTTTCCAACTAATTGAAGAACACGCTGACTCTCAGGGAAGATTTCATATTCTCATATGCAACCTAAATTTTAATCTTTGTACGATTGTAAATATTTATGCCCCTAATAATGGTCACCATTCATTTTTCAATAAACAAATGAAGAAAGTTAATAAGGTTAAAAGAGGGGATTTACTGCTAATAGGGGATTTCAACTTAGTTCCTGATAGGAATATTGACTTGTCTTCTTCTGCCACTTCTAAATCAAACCGAACTCTGGGTAATTGGATTAAACAGAATGTGATGTTTGATGTCTTCTGATGTCTGAATGCTTCGTCTAGGGAATTCACTTTTTACTCCGACACATATAAAACATCTTCAAGAATTGATCTTTTTTTAACCAACGTTTTTTCCCTAACAAAATTTTGGAAAATAGAAATCTTGGAGAAATCCTTTTCAGATCATGCCCCTGTCCTTGCGGTGATTGATTCGGGTCCTCCCACGACAAATACTTTCCTATGGAGAGTTAATTCCACTTTACTAAATACCCAAAAGTACAAGGAGTTAATCAGTGATATAATTAATAATTATTTTAATGAAAACTCCTCAGAGGAGATTGATCCCTTTACTGTATGGAATGCACACAAAGCTGTCTTGAGGGGGTGTCTCATTCAACTTTCCACGAGATATAAAAGAGAAAAAAGAGAAAAAATCGTTGATCTCCAATCCCAAATTGCCTTAAAAGAAATACAACAAAATAATCTGTCCACTCCTTCTCAAGATATTCATTTAGATATTTTGAAACTAAGACAGGACTTAAGATCTGAAATTGTTTCCGAATATGATTCCATTATTAGGGCATCAAAGTACAACACCTATGCTTCAATTAATAAACCTACTAAGTACATGATGAATAAATTGAAGCACTCCCGGGTAAATAGGAGGATTATTAAAATTAAATCTCTTTCAGGAGAAATCAAGTACCACCCTTCTGATATCACTCAAGTTTTTGCGGACTACTTTGAAAACCTTTACAATCTAAAAAATGACCCATCAACAATTAACCCTAGTCAAGAGGAGATTGACTCCTTTTTTTCCAAATTGGCCCTCCCTCAAATAGATAACTTGGACCTAAATTTATTAAATCAACCATTTACAGCGGAAGAAATTGCTAAATCCATTGATAAACTTAAATTAAACAAATCCCCTGGTCCAGATGGATTCACCAATGAGTATTTTAAATCCTTTTCCAACATCCTATCTCCTCACTTAATGTCTCTTTTCAATCATGCTTCCAGCCTTGGCTAGTTTCCCACAGAAATGATGGAAGCCTCTATCATTATGATTCCAAAGGATAATGGGAATTTAGAGGAAGTTAAAAATTATCGTCCAATTTCCTTAATAAATACTGATATTAAAATATATTCAAAAATCTTAGCAGATCGTTTAAAAAATCTTTTACCCCACCTCATTGGGAACGATCAAGTGGGTTTTATTAGTGGGAGACAAGTCACAGATGGCACAAGGAGGACTCTGAATCTGCTCAACATGGCTAGGACTAATAATTACCCTTCTTTGTTTATTTCACTAGATGCCCAAAAGGCTTTCGATAGGGTGAATTGGAACTACCTAAAAACCGCCTTACTAAAATTTGGCTTCAATAATAAATTTATAGCATCTGTATTTGCACTATATTCTAACACTAATGCCAAAATTTATACTAATAACCATTTCTCTAAACGCTTTAATATTACCAATGGAACAAGACAAGGGTGTCCCCTCTCTCCCCTCTTATTTGCCCTAGCGATTGAGCCCTTGGCAGAGATGATCAGGCAAAATTCTGCTATTTCCGGTTTTAAAACAAAGAAACACCATCACAAACTAACCTTATTTGCAGATGATCTTCTGTTATCAGTTACTGATCCCGCTAATTCTCTTACTGCCCTCATGACGGATTTGGAGTGCTTTTCTAGAGTTTCCTATTTTAAAATAAATGCTCAGAAATCTAAACTGCTACAATTTAACTTAAATTGCTCAGAAATCGAGAATCTTAAAAAGCAGACTAATTTCTATTGGGAGGAAAACTAGTTGGAATTTCTGGGGATTATTTTCCCTAAAGATTTAAAATCCATTTCGGCTAGGAATACGGATCATCTTATTGGTAAGCTTTCAAAAGATTTTTCTGGTTATAACAATTATGATTTGTCCCTAATGGGAAGAATTTTGGTAATAAAATCCTATATACTGTACTACCCAAAATACTCTTTATACTTAGAAATGTTCCACTAATTATCCATGCTTCATATATAAAAAGACTTCAAAAATCAATCGATTTATTTATTTGGAAAGGGAAAAAACCTAGAGTAGCCAACAAAATTTTATATAAGAAAAAAATAATGGAGGCCTTGCACTACCTAACATTCAGGCCTACTATCAAGCCTCTCTTGTTCTCCAAAGCCAACAATGGTTTTGTGAGACGGCATCTTCCGCCTGGTTAGACTTGGAATCAGAACAATGTGGGGACAATGCCATCTCAGATCTATTCTTTAGACACTTACTGTCACCCTCTATTAAGGACCATCACCACCCTATTCTTAACTCTATATTTGCAGCATGGAGGTCTTTTACAAAACTAAAGAAGAAAGTCAACAGGCAGCAAATTATGAAAAAATTCCCTTTAAAATTATTGTCTAGGATATATAAATGCCCCATTCCAGAAGTATGGTATGAATTAAAAATAGTAAAGTAGGGGATATATGGGATGGACAGCACCCTCTATCCTTTAGTGAGAATAAGAACAAATTCCATTTCCCCTTTGCACAATTCTCATTCTACCTTATTTTGAAAGATATTCTGCAGAAATTTTTAAGTAGTAGAGCTCTAAACTTTGATATTATTGCCTCTATGTTTACTAAGCCTAATAATAAATCGACTTGGTGCCTAAAGACTATCTATTCCCATTTTAATGAAGATATGGAGTTTACCAAAAACGCATATATCCAGAAATGGGAAAAAGATTTTAATACTACATTTGAAATAGAAAAATGGGAAAAGGCTATAAAATTTTCAAACTCCTCAACAATCTCTATGACTCTGCGGGAGTCCTTCTTTAAAACATTGACTAGGTGGCACTACACCCCGATTAGACTTTCCCATATAGATTCCAAATACTCTCCTTTATGCTGGAGAAATTGTGGCCTGCCGGGCAACTTATACCACATATTCTGGAGCTGTCCCAAACTAAAAAAATTGTGGAAAGAGGTCTTGGACCATGTAGGAACCTTTTCGGACCAAAAGGTTAAGGTCACTCCGCAAATGGCCCTGCTTTCTCTGGGTACTGAGAATATCAACCCTTCTATTAGATTTGTTATGCTACATATTTTCCTGGTAATCAAAAACACAATAGCGTTTTGGTGGCTAAAAACCGCTTCGCCTTCTTTTTCAGATATTTTAGATAAGGTTTGGATCCATAGTTCTATGGAGAAAAGGTTTGCTTTTATTAACAATGCCTTACCCGATTATCACTCTAAGTGGGACCTATGGAACCAAAAATTTTCCTAGTTTAAAATTACTTACTATTTGAGTTATGGTATTTACTGCTTCTCTGATTGTCTGTTTGCCTTAAAAGTATTGCAGAAAGGTAACAAAGTCTTCATCATTTGTCCTAACTCACTATTTGTCTTATCTAATTTTAATTTATTTTATGTGTGATGTAACACTGTAGAGTAGAGTTCTCTACTTTTTATTTTTTTCCTATGTTTACCCTTCCTTCCTTCCCTGTAATATTGTTATGAAAATTTAATAAAAATTATATAAACAAAAAAAACGCCCTGTGTCAACTTAACCTAAGGGCTCATTCAGGCGACAAAACATTAGATAGCATTCGGACCAATGGTAGTCTATAGAGCCGGGGATATGTCTGAATCATTGCATGTTTGAGTTTGATCCAATATTTAGATCACACATGGTCATGCAAGCATCTGGCCACTCTGGCAATTTGCCAGAAAGGCCTGTCCAACCATGTGCTGCATTATATGCTAAACTGTTAAAGGAATTGGCATCCTCAAGATGCTGATACTCATAATAGTTGTGACATAGTACAGAGCCACTGACTCCATCAACAGGGGATGTTGGTGATGTGATGATGGAGGCTGCAGAGAATGAGGTGTCTGGACTAAGTGAGTATAAAGTTTTCTATTTTTGGGGGCTGTGTGGGATGATCATACTATATATAGTGCTGTGGGGTGGACTATCCTACTATATAGTTGTCTGTGAGGTGGACCATCATGCTATATTGGGGCTGTGGGAGATTATCATACTATATATAGTGCTGTGGGGTGGACCATTATACTAGATTGGGGTATGTAAAGTGGAACATCATACTATATAGGGGACTAGATATGCTAGACTAAAATTAGTCACAAGCACATTTCTAACAGTAGTCAGTTCTAGAAATAGAGACAAGGCGCTACTGCGCAAATAGCAGTATACATAGTCTCACTCATAGCTAGGTTGGTAAAATAAATAGCCAGCTAGGCAGTGGCTGGATAAACCGACCAGATACAAAGTAAATGGCCCGTCCCCAGACACACAAATACCCCGTGAGCAAGTGTGGACAAAAAGTTACGGTATGTAAATGATAAAGATCTCTATGCTCAGCCAACTGGGCGGGGCTTAACACACTAATACAGATCTTGTAAAAAAGAGACCAGAAGGTAACTGTTGACCTTTTTGTTAGTTCCAGTGCTACAATCAGTAATTATAGGAACGGCGACCACAAATAAAGCCAACTGGGCGGAGCTAACACGGGACACTGTTTAAACTCAAGCATGGGTTTTGTATTGTGCTGATTTGTATGTGTGGTTATCGTTTGGGGTGGTTATGGAGATTTTCTCTGTCCACTTAGACCCTCTCTAGCCCCTAATAGTCTGGCTGATCGGGTCCTTGATGTTCCCTATGCCTGATCTTGGGCTGGGGTACCTCTACGCATATACGAGGTCTAATGTACCTATACCCGACATTGCCATTTCTGTGTGTGGTTCCACTATTACTCCCCAGCAACAGGCCCGCTGTCTTGGGGTCATACTTGATTCCGAGCTTTCCTTTGCCCCCACATTCGATCACTGGCTCGCTCTTGTCATCTGCACCTCAAAAACATTTCTAGAATCCGACCTTTTCTTACTTTTGACTCTGCAAAAACTCTTACTGTTTCTCTTATTCACTCTCGTCTCGACTATTGTAACTCTCTTCTAATCGGTCTCCCTCTTACCAAACTCTCCCCTCTCCAATCTGTCTTGAATGCTGCAGCCAGGATCATATTCCTCACCAATCGTTACACCGATGCCTCTACCTTGTGCCAGTCATTACACTGGCTACCCATCCACTCCAGAATCCAGTACAAACTTATTGCCCTCACCCACAAAGCCCTCCATAGCTCAGCACCACCTTACATCTCCTCCCTTGTTTCAGTATACCACCCTACCCGCACCCTCCATTCTGCTGATGACCTGAGGTTAGCATCCTCAATAGTCAGAACCTCCCACTCCCGTCTCCAAGACTTTACACGTGCTGCGCCAATTCTTTGGAATGCACTTCCCAGGTCAATACGATTAGTCCCCAATCCCCACAATTTTAAGCGTGCCCTGAAAACGCATTTATTCAGACTGGCCTATCGCCTCAACACATTAACCTAATCTATCCCTGTGTGGCACAGCCAAAAGTTTTACCATAACCAGGTTCCCCGCATCATGTTCCCACATGCTTTATGCATCCATCAGCCCTCTGTGTCTGTACTGTTACACACTTAACATTATGGTTGGTCCAAACAATCAGGGCAACTGTTACCACCCACCTTTCGTGTCTCCCTTTTTCCCTCATAGACTGTAAGCTTGCGAGCAGGGCCCTCACTCCTCTTGGTATTTTGTTATAATCTACTGTATGTGATTATTGTTATGCTGTAATGTCTATTGTCTGTACAAATCCCCTCTGAAATGTAAAGTGCTGCGGAATATGTCGGCGCTATAGAAATAAAATTTATTATTATATTATTATTATTTAGTGTGCATTTCTATCTTTTTTGTACACCTCATAGTGATCAGCATCTTCTTGGGATTACATTATCCCTTGTACTGTTTTCTGTAATTATTGGGTTGGAATTGCATCATTTTTTCATTGTATTTGTATATTATTGGGTGTTTCTGACTCATATGCTCTATATTACCTATGTGTGGGCTTACTAATTCTCCTATTGAGAATCCTGTTTACATGGACCTAGGGATATAGGCATCATTCTCAGTGAGGGTGATAGTTGGTAGCAGGTGGGTTGCTCTATTATGAGCATTGTATTATTTGTGTATGTGTCACATTTGTGACCATTTTTAATGTTTTTAAGAATTTTTGCTGTGTTTAATAAAATTTGTATTATATATGCTATGTCCTATTCAGGGTGATCCCCTGCACATGGCCTATTTCTTTCTCTCCTATTTCTTTCTCTACAGTTGTTCCTGCGCAATACACAGAAATTTCACAGTGATAAATACCATAAAAACTCTCGTCAAGGACTTGATTTTACTGCATTGTTTTGAAATGCTGTGTATACACAGAGCTTGTGGGGTAAACTACTAGCATTTTGCAATGGCCATGGCATGGTTCAGGTACTTTTTAGAAGAACCATAGGAAGTTTCCACCATCCTTGAGAATATAGCATAAGGTAAATGTTGCATTTTGAGTATATTTTGGACCTTCTATCAAGAATGGATTCTATTAGAAGAACCTTGAAGAACATGGAAGGCCTTTATTCATCAATTTCAGGAAAACACTAAACCAAAGTAAATAGAACAATTTCAGTATTTCAATTGTTGCATTCTTTCATTTCCTTTTGTCCTAGTTGAAATTTTTTGTTTTATTTTGTACAGGTAAGAAAATGGTTTATCTGGAAGCTCTTTCTGGACTCGGGATCCATTGAAGACATTTTAGAATTCACTTCACACTCCAATTTTGTGGTATTTATTCCACCATTCGCTTAAATGTCCAAAGCTTAAATGTAGTCTATGTGCAATCATCAAGTGCTAGACAGCTGAGAGGCTTTACATTGAGATTGCATTTTTATTACTACAAGATAAACATTTGTATTTTTGTTAGAATAGCATAGGAAAGTACCAGATCCAGGCCTTTACCTCTTTGCAAATGTTGAAATATGTTGTTATCTTCAGGCAAATTATGGTAAGAAGCCATGTTTAACTGCTTTTTTTATTCCTGTGCAATACTCATACATTTCACAATGATAATTGCAGTAAAAGCTCTTGTCTTATAATTGGTTTTACTGCATTGTGGTGAAATGATGTGCATACACAGAATTAGGAACTTTTTGCTCATTGCATGAACATCTTTGACAAAAGACAACTATAAATTATTGGATTGTGAGGACATTTTGGACCTTCTATCAAGAAAGGATTCCATCAGAAGTACGTTGGAAAAGATGTGTGGCATTTAACCTTTTTTTCAAAACACCATTTCAAAATAAGTGGAGCAACTTTATTATTTAATTTCACAATTTGGATCCAATCTGCTCTGTCCTAATTGATAATTTTTATTTTAGTTTTCCTTTTTTTGTAGGTCAGAATAATCCAGATCTGGAAGCATTTTCTGGAACGTTGGAATCCATGGAACACATTGTGGGCAGCATGGTGGCTCAGTGGTTAGCACTGCAGTCTTGCAGCGCTGGAGTCCTGGGTTCGAATCCCACCAAGGACAACATCTGCAAGGAGTTTGTATGTTCTCCCCGTGTTTGCGTGGGTTTCCTCCCACATTCCAAACTGATAGGGAGTTTAGATTGTGAGCCCCATCGGGGACAGTGTGCAAACCTTAAAGCGCTGCAATCATCATGTGTTAGAAAGCCTTGACACTGAGATTGCATTTTTCAATACTGCAATCTAATCTATTGTGTTTCAGTTAAAAAAATGAAAGACCATCCTCAATCCAGACGATTTCTTTTTCTTTCTCGCTTCATTGGTGGACACAGGTTACCATGGGTGTATGCTGCTATGGCTAGGAGGCTGACACTATGCAAATAAGAAAAATGTTGCTCCTCCCCAGCAGTATACACCTACCGACAGGTACAAAGCACTTCAGTTTTTGCTTAGTGTCTGTAGGAGGCGGACCTGAATCTAACACCAGATCCGCAGGTTTTTTTTTCTGTCACAGGTTTCTGTGTGAATTTATTAATCCTTTTCCCTTTTTTTCAGATACAGCTCGTCGGGTAACAGGGTGCAGATTTCTCACCCTGTTTTCCCACATTTATGAGACCGAAAGAGCAGTGTATCATCACCCACATCGCCCACTCTCGGACCCGCTGGCAGGACTTTATCCCCTGTCCCCCTTTTGGGGTGTTTCAGGGTGACTCTTGGTGGCAAGTCCTTGCTTTATCCCCTCCTCACCCCTCTCCTCGGAGAGCACTGAGAGGAAGATGGTGGTCACCGTTGTAGGCCTCCCCCTTCTTGTAAGGGGTTGACACCGTCTTCTGCACCGTCTGGAGACGGTGCGGGAAGGAGGATCTTCATTTCCAGGCCCCTCTCTCTACCGAGGGCTCCTGATGCAATCTTCATCAGAGGTGCCAGACACACAGCAGGTACCCCCCCCAACAGCGCTTCCTGCAGTGACCTTTCCAGCATCTCCCATTTACCGGTTTATAGGCACCGTAGCTCCATAGGACCCATTTCGATTTTCACGCCCTTTTTTCTCTGTGCGCGCGGCCCTCCATTTTTCAAGCCTTCTTGCCTGCGGCTGTCCTCCGTCATGGGCACGCCCCCGGCATGTATACTTTCAGCCCGCTCCTATCATCTGCGGACACTCCCCTCCCAGAATGTATCCTATCGGCCCGCTCCTCCCATCTGCGGACATGCCCCCTGCTTGGTGCGTTCAGTCCCGCAGCCTCTCTCATCACCGCTTTCACTTTTAGTTGCCGAGCATGCCCCTATTTCTGCACTTGGGTCCCGGCGTCAGCGTTTGGCCCATCTTCTTGCTAGACACGCCCCTCCGGCGTGTCAGCCTATCGGAACGCAGTTTGCTTTTTCATCAGTCGTCCGCGTCCGCCTCCCTGCACGCCCTGGCCAGACATCCAAGCTGCTCTGCACGTTGGCCCCGCCCACCCCTCCAGCTCGTCGCTTGGCCACAGGGAATCAGCGCCCACCTTGAAAAGAACTCCCACAGCGCCTGCAGTCACCTCACTGCATGATTTTTCTGGGGGATGCAGTACCTATGCTCCTGGGGACACAGTACCCGCGCTCTGCAGCTGCATATCGCTGGAATCTGGTAGGCTCTGCCCTGTAAAGGAAGAATTGGTTCCAGCTGCGTATAAAATCCTTTTCTTCATTGAAAAAAAGTATTAAAATGAACAAATAGCTTATGCGCTCTCCACAGGTGCCATAACAGACAGAGGCTACGCGTTTCGACCTTGTCGGTCTTTAACCAAGACTTGGTTATAATGGTGACTTATAATAGTGAGAGATGGTTCAAAAGTAATCGCACTAACTTTTTCCTACCTTCCTCCCCAGCTAAGGAACCTTTGAGTAAAATCACACGGGAACCAGAACCTGAACCCATGCAGGTGGAATCGGTACAGAGAAGGGTTAGTGATGCATGCAAAGAACATCGCCTAAAAGAAAATCTATGTTTCTGCCGTGGTAAGTCAGGACACTTCATTATAAACTGCCCCAGTCGTTCTCGTAAGACTACTGCGTCAGTCAATCACTGTGAGTGTTGTGAGAGGAGGTCTGTCATGTCCGAGCCTCAGGCTCCAGAGAGATCTGCAGCCATAGATATTGATTTCTCACACTTAAACTCCGTTAGTTCTGAGGCTGACGACTGTGTGAACGCTGCAATTTTTCAAGTTTCCTCAGCAGTGTCCCAGTTGAGCTGTAAGAAGAACAATTCTCAAACTCCTCAAACTCTGGGTTGACTGTCTGGGTGTCTGGTCTGCTATGATTGACTCAGGGGAAGCAGCAATTTTATGGATATCTCCTTTGCTCTGAAACATGGGATACGTTCAGTGAAGAAGGCTACTCCAGTACAGATGGAGACCGTGGATGGCTCCCTGCTGACCTCTGGACCAGTGGATCAGGAAACCGAATCTTTGAAGGTCCTTATGGGTAAAGATCATCAGGAAAAAAACTGTCTTTTATGCTTATCTCTTCTCCCACTTTCCCATTATTTTAGGGCTACCATGGCTGCAGGCTCAGAACCCTACAATTAACTGGGAGACCAAGGTACTACACTTTCCGAAGAAGCAGATGAATCCAGAAGTTTCAGCTTGCTCTGTTCCTAAAGGAACCATGTCAGTCCCGGAACTACCAGCTGTATACCAGGACTATGCGGATGTGTGTGACAAGAAGAACGCTGACCAGCTTCCCCCTCACCGTCCATATGATTGTCCAATTGAATTATTGCCTGGAGCAGAGATACCTTTTGGTAAGATCTACCCCCTGGCGAGGCCCGAGCTAAAGGCCTTGAAGAACTATATAGATAAAAATCTAGCCACTCTTCATCTCCTGCAGGTGCACCCATCTTCTTTGTGAAGAAGAAGGATGGTTCTCTGAGACCTTGCATAGACTATGGGGAACTCAATAAGGTTACTGTTAGAAAGTGTTATCCATTGCCTTTGATCCCGGAGTTATTGGTGAGAGTGAGGCATGCCAAAATTTTCTCTAAACTAGATCTCTGTGGGGCCTATAACTTGGTCCATATTAGACCTGGGGATGAATGGAAGACTGCGTTCAGGTCACGCTATGGACACTTTGAATACCTAGTCATGCCATTTGGAGTGTGTAATGCTCCAGCCACTTTCCAACACTTGGTGAATGACATCTTCAGGGATCTGCTAGATACATTCGTAGTGATTTATCTGGATGATATTTTAATTTTTTCTAACTCCACAGAGGCACATCATGGACATGTGAGAATGGTCTTAGAACGCCTAAGACAGAACCATCTTTGCATCAAACTTGAAAAGTGTGAATTCCATAGGACCGAAGTTCAATTTCTGGGGTATATAATGTCTACACAAGGAATTAGTATGGATGGAAGCAAGACCCAAGCCATAAAAGATTGGCCAGTTCCTAAGAATGTGAAGGAGGTGCAGCGCTTCATCAGGTTTGCAAATTTCTATAGACGTTTTATTAGGAATTTCTCTGAGGAAGTGTCACCTATCACACAACTTACCCGGAAAGAGTCTAGGCTCTCCTGGACCCCTCAAGCCCAAGAAACATTTTCCCGTCTAAAGGATAAATTTACCACCGCACCTATCCTAGTGCATCCCAACCACGAACTTGCCTTCATAATAGAGGTGGATGCTTCACACTGTGCAGTCGGAGCTATACTCTCTCAGAGAACAGGTGAGAAGAATGTCTTGTATCCTTGTGCTTTCTTTTCCCAGTGGTTGTCTTCGGCTGAGAGGAACTATGATGTGGGCAATAGAGAATTGCTGGCCATTATTGCTGCCTTCAAGGAATAGAGACGCCTTCTTCAGGAAGCTGCACAGCTAATAGTCGTCTTGACAGACCATCGCAACCTTGAATTTATCAGGTCGGCTAAGTGCCTGACTCCTCGCCAGGCTCATTGGAATCTCTTCCTAAACCAATTTAATTTTGTAATTTCTTATAGGTCAGGATCGCACAATGGAAAGGCTGATGCACTCTCTAGGATTCATTCAACAGAGACCTGTCCACTAACTCCTCCTAAGACTATTCTTCCTGACTCTAGATTCCTGGGAGTGATTCAAAATCAAGACCTACTTAAGGACATCAAGGAAGCATACCATTCGGATTCTTTGTTGGCACAACCTCCAAGGGATGTAAGTCTTGTCTTTAAGAATGGTGTGTGGATACAGGGACAACGCTTGTATATACCCGAAACGGTCAGATTGAGAGTATTGCAACTCATCCACGATTCTAAGATAGCTGGGCATAGAGGAGTTCTAAAGACACAAGAATTTCTTTCTCGTTTCTTTTGGTGGCCCACTTACAGAAAGGATGTTTTAAACTATGTCACTTCATGTGAAGTCTGTGCAAGATGCAAAACACCACGCTCCTCACCAATGGGTCTATTACAACCCCTTCCCACCCCATCCCACCCATGGGGATCCATTTCTATGAATTTCATTGTGGAGTTCCCAACCACTCAAGGGAAGAACACCATTCTAGTGGTGGTGGATCAGTTAACAAAGGCAGCTCATTTTATTCCCTGTGTCGGCTTACCCACTGCAAAACAGACATCAGATTTGATGATTGAGAATGTGTTTTGCTTGCATGGAGTACCGGATAAGGTCATTTCGGATCAAGGGGTGCAATTCACTTCAAGGTTTTGGCAGAATTTCTGTGCCGCATTGGACATTAAAGTAAACCTTTCTTCTGCTTTTCATTCCCAGACTAATGGACAGACAGAACGGACCAATCAGACCCTGGAGCAGTATCTCCGCTGCTTTATCTGCCACCTACAGGATGACTGGGTGGATCGACTTCCACTGCCTGAGTTCTCCTATTACAACTCTCAGAGCGCCTCCACTAAGCAGTCTCCTTTTTACGCCAATCTAGGTTATCATCCTTACATTCTTCCTCGATTTCCCATAGATACACACTTGCCAGCAGTGGCTGAAAGAATCACGTCTTTACAAAAGAATATTGATCTTCTAAAGGAAAATCTGGAATTGGCTCAGGAAAGGTGTAAGAAAGCAGCAGATAAATTTCGTAAACCTGCACCAGCTTTCAAGGTAGGAGACTTAGTCTGGCTATCAACCAGAAATCTTAACTTAAAAATTCCATCATCTAAATTGGGACATAAGTACATTGGACCCTATAAAATCAGTAAAATTATAAGTGTTGTTGATTGTCATCTTCAACTGCCCAGAACTATGAGAATCCACCCTGTCTTTCATGTTTCCCTACTAAAGGCTGCAACCCCCAATACGTTTCCTGGACGTTCTTCTCGCCCTGACCCCGTGCTGGTCAATGGTCAGGAAGAATTTGTGGTGGAAAGGATTCTAGATTCCAGGTTGTACAGGGATTGGTTACAATACTTGATTAAATGACATGGCTACCCAGTGGAGGACAACTCATGGGAACCAGTCAGTAACATTAATGCTCCTCGCTTACTCCGCTAGTTTCATCAGATGTACCCAGACAAGCCTGGACTGAGGGCATCCGGAGGCTGTCCCTAAGGGGGGAGTAATGTAAGGTTCTCAGTCTCTTTTGACATGTTTTTTGAAACTCAGTTTTTCCGTCAGCCATTTTGCTTTCTGTCTTGCTGCAGCTATCTTGCCCTCAGTTAGGTCTATGTGCAATTATCAAGTACTAGAAAGCTGATAGGCTTTACATTGAGATTGCATTTTTATAACTACAAGATAAGATAAATTGTTAGAATAGGAAAGGACTGTATCGGATCCAGGCCTTTACCTCTTTGCAGTTGTTGAAATATGTTGTTATCTTCAGGCAAATTATGGTAAGAAGCTATGTGTCATGCCCGTCTTGTTTGCTATGCTGCATGACCCCTGGAGCAGTGTGCACGCGCACCTCATCTCATGGCTGCCTGCCGTTGCTGGTGCGCACTCGTGCTCTACCTCATGGCTATACGCCATTGCTTGTGCGTCATCGCTAGTGTGCATGTGTACCTCACCATGGCTGCATGCCATTGCTGTGTGCATGCCCGTCTCTGCTCTGCCTGCTGCAGTCCTCTCTATGGTCCTGGAGGACCGAATCCAGCAACCATCTCTATGGTCCTGGAGGACCCGACCATGTGATCCTCTCTATGGTCCAGGAGGACCTGACCCAGCGATCCGCTGTATAGTTCTAAAAGACCTGACCCGGAAGTTCCCCCCATGGTCCTGACCCGGAAGTCCAGGTGCTAATGCCCTATATCAGACCGCCCCTTACTATTGTCGGGGCCTAAGTATTGTGTTGCTTCCCTGCTAGACTGTTTTTTTACTCTGCTTGGTTGCTCTCTGTATTCTGTGCCACTGCACTCTGCCTTGTTGTGCTTCTTCGCAGATGCTCTGTGCTTATACTTCGTCTGGTGTCCTGTGGTTGTCCTTTGTCTTGTACTTCTTCTGGTGTCCTGTCTTTGTCTGGTGTCTTGTACCTTGCCTTGTGTTCTTTCTCTGTACTCTGTCTTATTCTTGTCTGCTCCTTTAGCACAAGCTCTGCTTCTCTCCTACGCTCTGCCCTATCGCGCTCTCTTGTACAAGCCTGTTTCCGTACTGTGCCTCGCCGTGCGGTCTGTACGTGCTTTGGCTATGTACTTTGCTTTAAGCCTTATCTTTGTATTCTGACCTTACGTGCTCCTTTAGCACAAGTCTTGTCTTGTACTCTGTGCTTTGCCATAAACCCGGCTCTGGGCTCTAGCATACGCTCCGCTTCTCTTTCTTGTACCCTGCACGTTCCCTGTGTCCAGACACTCACACTCATATCTTCCTTGAGCCGGCTGACTGGTTCCAGCAGTCGTGGTGACTCACCCCCTTGGTCTTGCCCCTGACACTCCCTGTATCAGCTCGCCCTAGGTGGGTGGGTGCCCCGACCCAGAGGATCCAGTCTAGAAATCGACTCAGCTGAAGCTGACTCCGTCACACTATGTTTAACTGCTTTTTATTCCTGTGCAATTGTCATACATTTCACAATGATAAAATGCAGTAAAAGTTCTTGTATTACAATTGATTTTACTGCATTGTGGTGAAATGATGTGCATGCACAGAATTAGGAACTTTTTGCTCATTGCATCAGCATCTTTGACAAAGGGCAACTTTAAATTATTGGATTGTGAAGATATTTTTGACCTTCCATCAAGAAAGGATTCCTTTAGAAGTACTTTGGAAAAAATGTGTGGCATTTATTTAACCTTTTTTTACAAACCATCATTAAAAAAAAGCGGAGCAACTTTATTATTTAATTTCAATATTTGGATCCAATCTGCTCTGTCCTAATTGATAACTTTTTTAGTTTTGCTTTTTTTGTAGGTGAGAACAATTCAGATTTGGAAGCATTTTCTGCACCCTTGGAATCCATGGAACACATTGTAGAATTCGGTTAATGCTCCAACTGGATGGTAATCATTTACTTTACCTTTTTATCACATTTTCAAAGCTTTTTTCCAGACAATTTACAATAATCATGTGTTAGAAAGCCAATGACATTAAGATTGAATTTTGCATTACCTCAAACTACTGTATATACTCGAATATAAGCCGAGATTTTCAGCCCATTTTTTGGGGCTGAAAGTCCCCCTCTCGGCTTATATTCGAGTCATATACACCGGGGGGTTGGAGGGGGAGGGGGGCGGGGGTGTCAGGTCATTCTTACCCGTCCTGACGCTGTCTCTTGAGCCCCCAGCTTCTCCGCGCTCTCTCTTCCTGCCTTCAGCGGTCATGTGGTACCGCTCATTAAAACTCATGAATATGCGCATATTCATGAGTTTTAATGAGCGGTATAACATGACCGCTGAACGCAGGAAGAGAGAGCGCGAAGCAGGGGGCTCAAGAGACAGCGTCAGGACGGGTAAGTATAGCGATACTCACCTGTCCTGCGTCCATTGCTGCTTGCTGCTGTCTGTCAGTGACTTCAGACAGCAGAGGGCACGGTGACATGATTAGTGCACGCCGCTCCCCCTGCAGTCTGAACATCACTGACCGATGACGTGGCAGATAGCGGTGAGCAGCCATGGACGCAGGGCAGGTGAGTATCTGACACCCAGCGACAGAGAGGTGAGTATGTCATTTTTTTATTTTTACATGCAGCAGCAGCAGCGGCAGCAGCACATGGGGGAATAATCTAAGGAGCTTCTTATGGGGTCAGCATATGGGGGAATAATCTATGGAGCTTATTCTGGGGACACCATATTGGGGAATAATCTATGGAGCATTTCCCACCCTAGGCTTATACTCGAGTCAATAAGTTTTCCCAGTTTTTTGTGGCAAAATTAGGGGGGGGGGTCGGCTTATACTCGGATCAGTTTATACTCGAGTATATACGGTAATATATTTTGTTTCAGTTAAAAAAAAAGACCATCCTCATTCTAGATGATTTCTTTTTTGCAGTAACTGAAATATTTTATCCGCAGTCGAGTTACTGTGAAAAATTTGTGTTCAACTGCTTGGTTGTTAGTGTGCAGTACACAGAAATTTCACAATGATAAATACAGTAAAAACCCTCGTCAAAGACTTGATTTTACTGCAATGTTTTGAAATGATGTGCATACACAGAGCTTGTGGGGTAAACTACTAGAGTTTTGCAATGGCCATGGCATGGTTCAGGCACTTTTCTCCCATGCCTCATTGGGGGACACAGGACCATGGGTGTTATGCTGCTTGCCACTAGGAGGACACTAAGTGAACACAGAAAAAATTAACTCCTCCTCTGCATTATACACCCTCTCACTGGCTGAGATTTTCCCAGTTCTTGCTTCTTCTCTGTAGGAGACACTTGGGTCTGGTTTCAGACCCCATCGTTTTTATTTTCAATTTTTTAAATTTTTTTCTGTAAAATTTTTTTTTTATAATTAACGGAGTGAAGGGGGCGACGAATTCCTTTCAAGGGTCCACTCTACCCCAAACCAACAACAGGTGAGAATGCGGAGTATACCTCCCAGTACCCTCTCCTGCGACAACTGGGGCATACTTGATTTTCTGGGGCGACGGTTCCATTACGGTTCTGATCTCCCAACAGTGACAAAAGGCGAGCGCACGGAGCGTCTCACAGAGATCCCACCTGATGGCCTGCTTCAACCCCATGGCCTCTCCATCCCCCGTCTATAGGGAGGATGGATCGAGGTATACCCCTTTAAGAATTCCTCTGGCTCTGCTGCATCGCCCGGGAGGATGAGATCTGGTAGCTGAGTCCTGGACAGCGCGACCCTGCGTGAGCACCTGCAACGGAGGTACGGGGTCAAGTCCTGGTCCCGGGGAGAAGCGCTGATCTAGTGCCAACGGCGATATATCTGCGCCCTGTCACGGTCCCCCATTCTTGTTTTCAGTCGGCGCTCAGCGCCGGCAGGCCCAGCAATTTAGTCCCTGGCTTTTCAGCCAGACTAGGCCACAATTTACATGGCGCCGCCCACTATTGGGGCCGCCATCCACATCCCTGGCGCTTCTCGCTCTAAACGAGAAGCGCCCTATTAGTCTTGGGGGCCATATCGTTTCTTCACGCCTGCTCTGTGACGGCTGCGGGAGGAGCACTGTTATGACTGGGTCACCGAGGAGGAGAGCAGGCCCAGGCTAAGCCACAGAAAACCAGAGAGGTTGGTAACTAAGCAGATTGCAGACCCCTGATCCTAGCCACACAACTAGCAGTAGCCGTGGAGCGTACCTACGAAGATCCTAGACGCCTCGGCACAGCCAGAGAGCTAACTAAGCCTAAAGCAGGGAAGGGGAAATCTTAACTGCCCCAGAGCAGACCCCAAAGGAATAGATAGCCCCTAAACATATATTGTCGGTGAGACAAGATGAAAACGCAAACACAGGCAGGAAAATAGACTGAGCAAATGATGGGGCCCACACTGACTAGACAGGACAGGACAGGAAAGATGCTTTCTGCAATCACGCAAAAAACCCTGCAAAAAGTCCAACACGTCTGATGCAAAAAACACTGAAGTCACACGACTTCGCCCACTATATCAGCACTCTGGTATATTCTGAAAGCAGAGCAAAAAGAGGCCAATCTAATAAGGGACAAAAACAAACTGGCACAAGCAGTAACATATGGACGGTGATTCAGCCCAGCCCCAGCCAGAGCTGGCTAAACCACACAAACTGAGATAGACAAAACCAGACCAAATGCAAACAGAATAGCAAATGAACACTTAGCTGAAAATGCAGGGACTGAGCTGGAAACATCAGACCTCAGGAGGCAAGAAAAAGAAAATCACCAGCAGGGATAGAAGGAGTCGGCTGTCTTAAATCCCAATCTGAAACCCCAGATCTCCAATCGTTGTCCTCATTATCAGGTGGCAAGACTCTGTTAATCAGATCAGCTCCACTACCTTCAGTAATAACCAGAGGGAGGCCAGAAAGCGAATTCACAACAGAGCGCACTGACTGACAGCACCAAGCGATGCTGCAGGGCCACCGATATCTCTCCTGGGGACACAGCATCAGGACCTTGGGTAAGCTGCATCTGCCTTAGGAAGAAGCCTAACCCCTTCTCTGCACGATTACAAGGCTTTATCTGCAGCCCAGACTCTGCCTGTAACCCCTTGGGGGCACTATGTCTCAATCTAAGGAAGCCAAAAGGGCCAGCAAAAAAAC
Source organism: Dendrobates tinctorius (assembly GCF_039654945.1). Taxonomy (NCBI): domain Eukaryota; kingdom Metazoa; phylum Chordata; class Amphibia; order Anura; family Dendrobatidae; genus Dendrobates; species Dendrobates tinctorius. Next base: position 1,384,673 of record NW_027361793.1, read on the forward strand.
ACACTTCATTATTTATCTCTTGTGCCACTTGCAAGACTGCCTTACCCAGTGCTCAAACTACTCCATTATGCACAGACTGCGACCCGGCCTGTGCTCAAACACCATCCGCCGCTGCTGCCACCGTGCCCTTTGAATTTAGTCCTCCTGAGTGGGCTGTGTCCCTGTCACGGTCTGTGGAGTCCCTGACCAAGGCAATAGACTCCTTCTGGGACTCCTCTTTAAGTCAGAACGTGCCTTTGGTGACCGCGGAGGGCTCTGGCGACGGCCGGGAAGCGTCCACCAGCAGGGGCCATATTCGGTCAAGAGATGGTCAGGTTTCTAGAAAGCGGACCCATGACGAGCCCCTGGGTCACGCTTGAGCTTTGGCATCTAGGAGTTCTGTCTCTCGTTCTCCCTCTCCTAACATTCGCAGTGAACATGACTCTGAATATGAGCCTGACACGTCATTAACTCAGGATCCCCTGAATGACCAGGAATCGCTTGATTCTCTTATAGAGTCAGTCAACAGGATTCTGAGGTTGGACGAGGAAAATATTTCCGCTCCGGAACACGTTGTGTCCTTTAAGACTAAACATGTGCACAGGGTATTTGCCAGCAATCCTGAGTTTAAGGGCATTGTCCAGAGACATAGGGACTGGCCAGATAAACGGTTCTCAGGTCAAATGTCTATTGAGTCTAAATACCCTTTTGCTCCAGATCTAATGAAGGATTGGTTAAAATCCCCTTCAGTGGATCCTCCTATATCGCGTCTTGCTTCCAAAACGCTCCTATCCGTTTCTGATGGTTCTTCAGTCAAAAACCCCTCTGACCGTCAAATTGACTACCTTGTTCTCTCAGTTTTTGAGGCTTCAGGGGCTGCACTCTTTCCATCTTTCGCGGCGACTTGGGTGGCTAAAGCTATGGCAGCTTGGGCAGAGGTGTTAGTCACAGCCATTCAAGATGGCAATCTTCCCCCGCAGGCAGCCAGCGTTGCCAGTCAGATAGTTCACGCAGGAGACTTTGTAGTTAATGCTTCCTTAGATGCCACTAATTGCGATGGCATGAGGACAGGGAGGAGGAGGAAGAAGAGGAGAGCATGGTCAGTGGTCCTCTTGGTTAGGACACGGAAGTCTGGCCTGTTAGCAGTCTGGCACGCATGGCTGATTTTATGTTACGCTGTCTTTCACGTGACCCTGGCGTTCTCAAAATTTTGGGTGACAGTCATTACTGGTTGGTGACACTTCTAGATCCACGCTACAAGGAGAACTTTCTATCTTTTATACCAGAAGCAGACAGGTCTACTAAAATGGGACAGTACCAGATGGGCCTTGTTGTGGAATTATTAAAAAAATTCCCATCTGAAAAGGCTGGTGGAAGAGGTCACTGATCATTGGACAACCAAGGAGTACAGGTGAGAGAGACAACTCCAATCCAGCAGAGGCAGGGGAAACACTGGCAAAGTTCTGGGAGAGTTTTCTCAGACTCCTCCCATCACAGTGGCCCTGAGGCACGGAGTACTTTCACAAGGAGTGCTAAGTTTTGTAAGATGCTGAGGGAGTACCTTGCTGACAGTTTCAATGTCCTCCATGATTCCTCTGTGCCTTATAATTTGTGGGTATCCAAGCTGGACACATGGCATGAACTGGCTCTCTATACCTTGGAGGTCCTGGCCTGCCCTGCTGCTAGCATTTTGTCAGAGCAGGTATTTAGTGCGGCTGGTGGAATTATAACTGATAAGCGCATCCACCTGACAACTGAAAATGCTGACAGCCTGACTCTTATAAAAATGAACAATGGCTGGATTAGGCCTGACTTTTCAACACCACAATATGATAGCAGCATAATATAAGCTCAAATCCAGTGTATTTTTGGAAGATCTATTCCCATGCACCTGTTCACACCCACACATGGGTATAACGCTTCCTGATTTTGGCTATTTGCTGTTGTCCTCCTCCTCATCTTACACCACCAGATCACCAGGGTGACCGTGGTCCATGATGAAACACCCACACAATTATTTTAAAGGGTGTTTATGATGCCTGTACCAAAAAAATTGTTATATAGTATGTTCATGTATATTCCCCAGGGGTATATGGATGTCAGCTCATACACTTAGTGCATGGGCATTACAAGTATAGGAAACCCTCTGCTTTCTAATGAGAACATTTTTTATGAGGCTCTCCTCCACATCTCATCAAAGGGGTATTGAGGTGCGCCCAAATTTTTGGCAGCCCTTGCATTCACTGCATAGGCAAACACTAAGGGATACCCACTTTCTAATAATGGTAATATTTTCATTAGGCCCTCCTGTACATCTCGTCAAAGGGGTATTGGGGTGCGTCCAAATTTTTGGCAGCCATTGCATTTACTGTATAGGCAAACAGTATGGGAGACCCAATTCCCAATAATGGGAAAATTGTTTTATGAGGCCCTCCTCCATGTCTCTTTCAAGGTGTATTGGGGTGTGTCCAAATTTGTGGCAGCTCTTGCATTCACTGCGTAGAAAAACAGTATGGGCGTTATGCACCCCTTATTGGGACCCCCAGGATGGAGTGGGCTGCTTTCCCACAGATCCTTCCATCCCCTGGTTTCTCTAGACCAGTTTATCAGCATTCCGGGGATCACCCTGGGCAACCCAAGTCTGTATGGGCCTCAGCAGAGAGTGCACAAACAGGTCCATCACCACCTGTTCTACCATCTGCGCAGGCATAGAGGACTCTGGCTGCAGCCACTTCTTGACAAGGTGTAACAGGTGAAACATTTGGGAGCATGGTGGTTTGTCCCGGTGATATGCCCAAAGGTGAAACCGCTGTGCAATGAGAGTCATTATTACCCCCAAGTGTGCAAGAATATCCATTTTTAGCTTGCCATACTCTTTAGCGTCCTGCAAAGCTAAGTCAAAGTATGCTTCTGGGGCACCAGCACCTCTGCCCACTGTTCTGGCAGGAGTTTCTCCCTCTCGGCAAATCTTTCAAACACCGTCAGGAAAGCCTCAACATTGCAATTCTTCATTATAGATTCTTCAGCCTCAGCAATGCAGTTCTCCACTGCACGTTGTTCAGCTTCAACAGTGCAATTCTCCACTGCAGTTTCTTCAGTTTCAACATTGAAATTCTCCACTGCAGGTTCTTCAGCCTTAACACTGCAATTTACTGCAGGTTATTCAGCCTCGACACTGCAATTCTCCACTGCAGGTTTATCAGCCTCAACACTGCAATTTTACAATGCCGGTTCTTCAGCCTCAACACTGCAATTCTCCACTGTAGGCTCTTCACCCTCAACATTGCAATTCTCCACTGCAGGTACTTCAGCCTCAACACTGCAATTCTCCACTGCTGATTCTTCAGCCTCAACACTGCAATTCACTCCAGGTTCTTCAGTTTCAATATTGCAATTCTCCACTGCAGGTTCTTGAGCCTCAACACTGTAATTCTCCACTTCCCGTTCGTCAGCCCCAACTCGCAATTCACTGCATAGGCAGATAGTATGGGAGACCAACTTGCTATTAATGGGAACATTGTTTTCAGGAAGCCCTCTTGTATGTCTCTTGAAAGGGTTATTGGGTGCGTCCAAATTTGGGGCAGGTGTTGCATTCACTGCATAGGCAAATGTGGCGCCCCTGAGGCTTCAGTCGCCACAGAGGTACTGCACCTCCTAGTGAGGTGTGGTGCCCCACCATCTTGGTAAGGTGGGAACTCCTGACCATGCTCCATCACTCGCATCCCACACAACACAGTAGTTCAGCAAAGCCACATTGCGGCTCCTTGCTTAGAGAGTAGCAGAGCACCTTTGGTGGTTCCCTGCTTGGAACACGAAACGTGCTGGGAGGCGGGTGGAGTTTAGAATACATAAAGAGCGGGGAGAGAGAGAGAGAGAGACGCTCGGAGAGGAGTGAGGATCCCTGGAAGAGGGATGGAGGAAGGAGTGCTGCAGCTGCCTCAGTGATCTGAGCCAGCTGACACAGGAAAGGAAAGAAGGAGAAAGACATTAGACTGAAACCTGACCTTCTATGAGAGAGAGGGATTAGTACAGAACGAAGGAGTAAAAGGGAACACAGAGGACGTGGGTTAGAGGAAGAACCCTGCCTAGAAGTTCTAAGCGGAAGGCTGGGGCCTAGTCCCCGAGGTTGTATGGATACTGAAGGTCCTGCAGCAGACACCGGTGGAGTAGTGGGCTGTAAATGCACTACTCCCATCTAAGACGGGGGCACAACAGCAAATTGGATAGTGAGCTGGGGCTCAGGAGTCCCCGAAGCAGGCTACAGCTGTCTGCCATACAAGTAGAGTTCTTGGGAACATCTGTCAGGAGGCACTCCAGTGTAGCTCAGTACTGGGAGTACTTCACACTTAAAGGCACTATAAGAGGAGACTTTCAGAAAGGTACATGTTGACGGAGTGTTAGAAGGGAGCATCCTATCTTGCCTGGAGGTTGACTGAGCCCAGGACACAGAGGACACAGCATGGGGGCAGGCATCTGTGTGAACTGCAGACTGTGAGTAAAGCTTTGGAACTACATGCCCTGGTGTCCTCCACTTATTCCCGCATCACTACACCCCACACTACTACATCTGGGCACCAGCCTCTACACCGCCTGTGCCTCTCCTCCATTGCTACATCTACACTGCCCTGGGACTAAAGCTCCACCTGTGGGGAGCTTAACCATCTTGGCTGCAACCCACCACCAGTCCCAGAGGATCTGCATGCAGCGTCGGCCTAACACCTCACTTGCCGAACACCACAGGTGGCGTCACGAACCATTCATAAACTTTATTTCATTGTTCATTCATCCCCTTTTTGCCATGGAGCCCCAGGGCCATGGACCGGGTCACATGTTCCGTGACAACTCCCATTGAGATCAACGGGCCCGGTACCGAGTACCCCACTAGGCCCTGGTGGGGCTCTCCACAAACACTATGGGAGGGCCAACTTCCTAATAATGGGAAAATTTCTTTCAGGTGGCCCTCCTGTACGTCTCTTCAAAGGGGTATTTGGGTGTGTCTAAATTTGTTGCAGGGTAGGCCTTGCATTCCATGCAAAGGTAAACAGTATAGGAGTCCCAACTTCCTAATAATGGGAATATTGCTTTCAGGTAGCCCTCCTGTACGTCTCTTCAAAGGGGTATTCGGGTGTATCCAAATTTGGGGCAGGTGTTGCATTCACTGCATAGGCAAACAGTATGGGAGGACCAACTTCCTAATAATGGTAATATTGCTTTGAGGTGGCCCTCTTGTACATCTCTTCAAAGGGCTATTTGGGTGCTTCTAAATTTGGTGCAGGGCAGGCCTTGCATTCAATGCATAGGCAAACAGTATGGGAGTACCAACTTCCTAATAATGGGAACATTACTTTCAGGTGACCCTACTGTACATCTCTTCAAAGGGTTTTTGGGGTGAGTCCAAATTTGGCGCATGTGTTGCATTCACTGCATAGGCAAACAATATGGGAGGACAAACTTCCAAATAATGGGAACATTGCTTTCAGGTGGCTCTCCTGTATGTCTCTTCAAAAAGATATTGGGGTGCATCTAAATTTGGTGCAGGACAGGCCTTGCATTCACTGCATAGGCAAACAGTATGGGAGAACTACTTCATAATAATGGGAACATTGTTTTCAGGAGGCCCTCCCCTACATCTCTTCAAAGGAGTATTGCGTCCTAATTTTTGGCAGCCCTGCCACTCACTGCATAGGCAATAACAGTATAGGAGACCACTGTTTAATAATGGGAACAACAAAGCATAGCCAGCTGATGGATGAAAAGTAAAGGCAGTCTGATAGTCCTATCAAAATAGTCTTTTTGACTTTCCGAGTCCCTCCTTCATAAATGAAACATGATGTGTCTGATGATGTGTCACACACCACATGGCCAGCTAAGGTTGAAAATTGTTAAAATGACATTTGCCAGTGAATGTGATGCGCCCCAGAGGCCGTGGGATACTCAGTACCGGGCCGGTCGTCTTAAAGGGATGTGTCACAGTGGCAGTGACCCGGTCTGTGGCCCCAGGCGGTCATGTAAAAGGAGAGTATTGATTAGGGATAATGTTTATGTAGTGATTCATGATGCCAGTTGGAGTGTTCGACTGTAGTATAGCCGGCACTGCAAATGATCCATGGGGGAGTAGATGGTGATGGCAGTGCAGATGTTTAACCCTCTCCAACCAGGGCTGACCACCAGAGATTGTGATGGAAGTAGAAGGCACAGAGTAATAAGGCAGAAGACAAGGAAAGCCACTTTATCATTTACTGTAGTTCAGGTGCAGTTCAGAGGAGATATTACAACTCACCAGGTTACAGTCTGCTCTGCAGAATTGAAGTTATCCTTCACTCTGCTGTGACTCGGTGTAAACTTCCTGCTATTCTAATCTCTTCTGGGACCAAGGCTTCCCGGAGTCTAGCACTTCCAGTATAGCCACTACTCACTGTGTATTCCTCCTCTGGCAATTTGCAGCTTGGTTCCTGTGTGAAGCTCAAGTTCCTTCTTGCATATTCCTTCACTGATCCTAGTTTGCTGCAGTCTTCTTGGGGAAAACACTCCTCTGTTGGTTGTATAAGCTCACACAGTCTCTCAGCTTACCACCCTGCTCTGAAAGCATGGATGGCCTAGGGGCCGACTCCCTGATTCTTCTTAGCTTTACTCCTGGAATGAGCACATGTCATGGCTTCCAGGAGCGTTCTCCATTTTCCTCCACCGTCTTCTTCCCAGAACACAACTTTCGACTCCTCCCCCTCCCAGTTAGGGTATTTCTGCAAAGCTCTAAGCTTCAGACAAGTAAGGGAGTAAGGTAAATTGTGTGTGTGTGTTGTGGTCTCTAGCAGAGAAAGCATAACTCCCATTGCTCACAAAACACATACAAAACAGTACATATTTAACCCTTTTATGGCGGTAAAGACGCAGGGTGCCACATTCCCCCTAGTTAAAGGTAGCATGTCCTCGGGCTACACAAGGAACAAGCATATAACAAAATGACAACACTTAACCTGAGTTGAGTCATGGATTACAGCGCAAAACTACTTCTGATTGGTTGGATTGTCCCTGAGTGCAGCTGCAGGGCACACAGACCATAATAGAAAATTAATTGCACTGGCTGTTTTAGATGGCTTCCTGTCAACGCATGATGAACAGATTTTTCATCTCAAGTTTAAGAGTCTTTAAAGAGTTCTTGTAGTAGAATAAGGCATAATAACTACTGATATCGCAAATTAGTCCATGTGGGCACAACTTCTTTAACATTTTTAGCAATGTTACCTAAGGCAAAGTTCAATGTAAGTACAACTCAAAACTAAATTATTAATTTTAGACTATTTTACAAATCATTTCTATAGCGAGAAGGGGTTTGACCCTGTGTGCTACGCTGTGATCTGCGCAAGATAGGAATATTAGACGACTTCCTACGACTCTTTGAACCTACCAGGGGCACAACAGGTTCATTACTGAATGGGCATTAGCGACTCATCATGTCCAGAACAATTTGGTGTTTCTGGTAAGGACCTTTGTGGGAACACCATCACTGGAACTACCACTGGTTTGTTAACTTGTAGCCAAGAAATAGGGTATTCACCTAGAACAGTGCAAATTTTTGTATCATTCTTTTCTTTTAGCCGAGGATCTTCCTTAGTCTCAACTCTTTCACGCAATTGTGCTGGACATACTTTCAGATTGTCTCTGGATACGGTAGTACACGTTTTTCCGCCGACTTTGGAGATGGTACACACTTTGCTGTTGTCATAGCTAGATGGTTGAATAGTATAAGGCTGAGCCTCCCATTGGTCGTCTAACTTTTGGTTTCTTCTCTTTTTCTTCAGCACTTGTTCACCTGTTGGTAAGGGGGTTGCCACAGCATGTTTATTAAAGTTTCTTTCCTGTTTCTGCCTAGCTTGCGCAAGACTTTCCTCTACACATTGTTGAACTTTTTGATACTGCAGTTGTCTTTCCGTATTCCAATCCATGTCCAATTGGCTGGATATGGTTTCGGGAGTTAGGACTCCCATTTCAAGGTCGATGGGGAGTTTACCTGGCTGTGCACGCATCAAGTAAGCTGGGGCATATCCTATTGCCCTGGTTGGGATATGGTTGTACATTTCAATCAAATCAGGCAATTTCTCAGGCCATTGGTTCCTTTCTTCTAGTACTAGGATCTGCAATAAATTGATTACCAGATGGTTCAGTTTTTCGCAAAGACCATTGCCTTGTGGATGGTATGGTGTAGTTCTGATCTTTTTACATCTATAGAGGGAGCAAAATTCTTGGAAGACTTCTGCTTCGAAGGCTGGTTCTCTGTCTGTCAACACTTGATCTGGGTAGCCATGGGGTCTGCAGAAATATTCTTGGAATGCCTTTGCAGCTGTTCTTGCGGTTTGGTCTTTCACTGGAATGACCACTAGGAAATGGGAATAGTGATCCACTATTGTTAAGGCATAGGTATACCCTGATCGGGTTGGGGTTAGTTGCACGTGGTCTAGAGCCACCAGTTCCAAAGGTTGCTTAGTGATGATGGGCTTCAAAGGGGCCCTTTGATTGTCAGAATTCTTTCTTCTGAGATTACATGGGCCGCATTCCCAACACCACTGTTCAATAGACTGTCTCATACCTGTCCAGAAGAAGCGGTCGCGGATGACTACTTCCAGCTTTTTCCAACCAAAGTGTCCCACTTGATTGTGGTAAGCTTCCAAGACCATGGGCACATCCTTTTTGGGGACCACGATCTGCCATACCAGTTCATGCGTATGTGGGTTAATAGCTCTTCGGACCAACTTGCCTTCAAAAAGGAACAGCTTCTTTCTCTCTTTCCACAACTGTTGGACATCTGCAGGCGCATCAGGAGCTGGAGATGAATCTGCTTCTCCAAGGAGTTCTTTGACCATACATATAGCCAGGTCACTGCCCTGTGTCTCTGCCCAACCATGGTGAGGTAGTGGAAGGGAAGCTTCGTGAACGGCAAGACTTCTCCCTGTCACGTGGTTAGAGTCTTGGGAGGCACCGTGGCGGTGGAATGCTGGTATCTCTATTTCTTCCAGATCTTCTAGATCTTCTGCTGGATCAGGAGCATTTGGCATATGGGACAAGGCATCGGCATTGGCATTTTTAGTGCCAGCTTGGTATTTAATGACAAACTCATAATTGGACAACCAAGCCATCCATCTTTGTTCAAAGGCGCCGAGCCTAGTGGTCTCCAGATGGATTAACGTATTGTTGTCCGTATAGATGGTAAACTTGGATGAGGCCAAATAGTGCTTGAACATCTCGGTCACTGCCCAAACGATAGCCAAGAATTCTAGCTTGAAGGAGCTATAGTTGGTAGGGTTCCTCTCAGTAGGACGAAGCTTCCGACTGGCATAGGCAATGATTTTCTCCTTACCCTGCTGCACTTGAGATAGGACAGCTCCTAACCCAACATTGCTGGCATCGGTGTGCAGGATAAACGGCTGATCATAGTCTGGATACGCTAAGATCTCTTCTCCTGAAAGTGCTTGCTTAAGGCTGTTGAATGACTCATCCAACCTAGCATTCCACTCACTCATGGGACTCTTGCCTCTGGCCTTTTGGGTTGGCCAACTAGAAGAGCTTGAAGAGGGGCTGCCAATTTCGTAAAGTCTTTGATAAAGCATCTGTAGTATCCCACTAGGCCTAGGAATTGTCTGACCTCTTGGATGTTGGTGGGTACCTGCCAGTCTCTGATGACAGTCACTTTGTCTGGGTCGGGTGCTACTCCTTCTGAACTCGCGACATGGCCTAAATACTGCACTTTGGGCTTTAGGAGATGACACTTAGATGGTTTTACATTTAAGCCGAAGTTGGACAATACCTCAAAGACCTCTGCCAGGTGTTGCAGATGTTTCTCATAGGTCCTGGAATATACAATCACATCATCCAAGTACAATAGCACAGTCTCAAAGTTCATATGTCCCAGGCAACATTCCATAATTCTGTGAAAGGTCCCAAGAGCACTGCTCATTGAGAACGGCATGTAATTAAATTCACATAGCCCCAAAGGAGTAGTGAACGCAGTTTTTTCTTTGTCTGTCTCAGCAACAGGAACCTGCCAGTACCCACTGGTAGAGTTGAGCGAAACGGGTCGGTCTAATTCATAAGTCGCCGACTTTCCCTAAAGTCAGGTTTCATGAAACGAAACACGACCATAGTGTGAGGTCGGCGACCAGAGTGCCAAAGTCGCGTTTCAAATGATGCTTCCAGTGCCCTTTTTCAGCCAATGATGGATGACGCACACTGTGGGCAGAGCGATGACATGTGCAGCGGTCACCACCATCTTTGAGAAGGGCATGCAAGTGATTTGCTTGCTTTGTGTGGCGTCACAGAGGTTATAAAAGGGCGTGCACGCCGACCGCCATCTTACTTCTTCTTTCAAACTGCTTTTTTAAAAGCAAAAATACTTTTCTTCCTCTTTTCTGCACAGTTACCAAGTGTTCATTTTTCCACACTTTTGTGTGCAGCAGTCTTGCTTATTAGGCTGCCTGCTGCCATACTTGGACTGAGAGCATCATTGTCAGCCTCCTAAAATCTCTAGGGAGATTCAAATTCTACACAATACTATATACACCTTGTATCTTGTTTTACAGTACCATATAACTGGTGGTATTTTGGGTACATTTTCCCAAAAATGAGGAAGTATGGTGGAAGAGGCCGTGGAAGTGGGCGGGGGTTGCCAGCTGGTACTGATGGTTGTGGTGATGGTGCATCTGCTGGTAGTGGCAAAAGCACAATAGCACCTAAGGCAGGAGGTGTTGAGCCTGCGTCATCATCTGGCTCCACAAGGCCTTGAAGGCTCCCTTTTCTGGGAGTAGGTAAACCGCTTTTAAAGCCGGAGCTTCAGGAACAAGTTTTGGCTTATATTGCTGACACAGCCTCCAGCTCTATCGCCTCCTCTTCTGAAGTTTCAAAAAATAAAAGCACTGCATCGTCAGTGGAGGCTCCTAGTCAGGAACAACACCTTTCCTTGTGTTCTTCACCCCTACCAAAAGTGAAGGATGCGGCAGGCCACACTACAGATTACTCCATGGAGCTCTTTTCACATATCATGCCTGGGTTATCAAGTCAAATCGTGAATTCCCCAGTCCAAGATGAATCTGACATGGAGTGTGGGTCGCCAGCCAGGGCAGTGGGGTTAATCGGTACCGGGCCTGTGTCTCAGAGGGATGTGTCACAGTGGTGTTGACCCGGTCCGTGGCCCTGGGCGTCCATGCAAAGGGGTGAATAACGTTTATAGGTGAATGATACGTGATGCCACCTGTGGTTTCTGATCAGATTGACCAGCGCTGCAGTGTCGCTTCTCTGGGACAGATGTTGTGGTGCAGCTAAGATGTAGAAGCCTTGCACAGGTAGGGCCGTAGTCGCAGGGCAGATGAAAGAGTTGGTAGATTGTGTGCAGTGCAGGATGTAGCAGAGACGTGCGCTAGGCGCAGGTGAAAGATGACAGACACAGTCGTGCAGTTCCTTTACCTGTACTTGGTAAGTGCCGTCCAGGACCCAGAGTACAGATGGAGAAAGAGTTGGTCAGCCTGGAAGCAAATTAGGAATTCTCTCTCTGCAGATAGGTAGTGTGGCCTCCGTTCTAGCGCTTATCTGAGGTACTCGCAGTACAGAGTTCACTGAAGTTCCCCCTGTTGACTCTCTTTTGGAACTTTCTCATATGGCAGGCAGCCGTAGCCTTTTCCTTCTGGCTCACACACGTCACTGCTGGGGCCTCTGAGCCTTAGTTGGGAACAGAGCATTTACAGTTGCTACTTCCTCCGGTTTCTGCTGCAGGACCGTCAGTGTCCCTACAAACTCGGAATCCGGACCATGCGCTCCAGCTAGGAGTGAGCCTTAACTCTGCTCATCCTCCAGCTCCCCTTCTCATGTCCATACACTTCCCTTTCCCTTCACAGACTGTCCTAACTTCCCTCCTCCCAACCACAGAGAGCAGCTCCTCAGCAGTCAGGTTCAGAGGTCTCCCTGCTGGCCTGGAGTGGGAAATGTGTTGTGTGTTGGTTTAACTGCTAGAGAGATCCTTCGTTGCTCCCAAGCATGATATCACACTCCCTAGGAGGAAGGTAATGCCACTGTGGCGACCGTACTCCTGGGGGAGCCACAAGTGCACTGATGCCCAGCCACTGCTAGATGATTCTGCTGGTACATTGACCTAGACCACTACATTCCCCTCGCACTCTACACAGCCAGAATCTGACCCTGAAGAAACTCAGGTTCCCCTTTCCGCATAATATACCACCTTACACGGTGACAAAAGGAAGGTGCAGATGAAAGTGCAGGTTCCTTGAGAAGGTGGGGGGGCATACTCATGGGCGACGGCACTGGCACAGGGCCCCTCATAGTATGCAAAAGTGTCTCTGCCGGAGGGAGGGCCACCCGCCGTCAGACACACCGCCGTACTATGAGGGGCCCTGTGCCAGTGCCGTCGCCAACAAGTGGGTCCCCCTGCTTGCTCAGGATCACAGCACTTGCAAAGTTGAAATACTTACCTCTCCCTGCTCCACCACCGTGACGTCTTCCGCGTTTCCTGACAGTGACATTCTGGTCAGAGAGCGTGATGACATCACGTCTGTACACCCTCTGCCGAAACAGTCCAAGTGCAGAGAGATGGAAGATGGGGGCGACACGGAATCCAGATTACAGGGATTCCCTAGCGAGGAGACTTATTTAATTGTTTTAAAGGTTGGTGGCAATTTTTGGGGAGCACTGTACTCTGGAGAATGATATATGGGGCCCACCATACACTGGAGCATTCCAAAGGTGGACATCAGAAACTGGAGCAGCATTTACAGGGCCCATTATACACTGGAGCATTAGAAATGGAGCCCATTATATATGGAGCATTATTTGGGCCCATAAGACACTGGAGCATCATCCATGGCGCCCATCATATACTGGAACATTGTAAATGGGGCAGATTATATATATGGAGCATTATTTGGACCAATCGTACACTAGAGCATCATCCGTGAGGCCCATCATATGCTGGAGCTTTCCAAATGGGGGACATCAGACACTGGAGCAGCATTTACAGGGCCCATTATACACTGGAGCATTAGAAATGGGGCCCATTATATATGGAGCATTATTTGGGCCCATAAGACAGTGGAGCTTCATCCATGGGGACCAACATATACTGTAGCATTATGTGGAGCTCATCATATACTGTATCGAACATTATATGGGACCAATGATTCTGTATGGAGAAATATATGGGCCTCATTACTCTGTATAGCGCACTATGCGGTGGCCATAATACTGTATGGAGTAATATACTGTCCGTTTTTGGAGCTATTGGAGAATTTAAACTGGATATCAGTCATGAGATGTAAGAAGTGAAGTATTTTTCATTGTACTATACCGCTATTTCTCTGCCGTATCAGAGGATCATGAATTGCGGCATGTGTTAAAGGAGCCCAGTGACACTCTTTGGCCCTGGGCCCACGAAAATCTGGAGCCAGCCCTACCCCCCCACAACTTTAGCCAAATAACCCTCAGTTTTCAATGCCTAACTATTATTATAAAGTAAAGGTTGACAAGCTTAAGTAATAAGAATCGATGTTTTTGGCATTAAAATGGGCACTGTAGGTGCGTTTCCTGTCCTCCACTCACTGCTGACTTTTCTTCCCCATTGACTTGCATTGGGTTTCGTGTTTCAGTCGGCTTTCGACTTTTCACGATAATCGGCCGATTGCGTTCGACCCGACTTTTGCGAAAGTCGGGTTTGATGAAACCCGACTCGACCCGAAAAAAGGCAAAGTCGCTCATCTCTACTCACTGGTTAAGTCCAAAGTGGAGAAGTACCTAGCTGATATTAATGCTGCTAGAGACTCCTCCATGCGCGGTAAGGGGTATGCATCTTTGTAAGTAATTTTGTTAAGTTGTCTGTAATCTACACACATGCGCATTGTATCATCTTTCTTTTTGACTAAAACCAGGGGAGCTGCCCAAGGACTGCCCTGATTACCCCTGCTTGTTTCATTTCTCTTAGCATACCATGTGCACACTGATGAGCTGGAGGTACAGGACGATACCTTTCTTTGATAGGTGGGTGATCGCCTGTGGGGATGTTATGTTGAAACCCTTTTACGTGCCCAAAATCCAAGAGATGCTTACTGAAAACCCAATCGTATTCTTGTACCACTCGCTGCACTCCATTTTTTTGATGTACAGGAGTGGAGTCGGTGCCAACATGTATCATTTGGAACCATTCCTCAGTCTGAACAGAAGAGCCATTGCCATCCGTCGCTTCTGATGGAGTGAAGGATTCTACAGCCTGAATATCATTGTTGCTGACTGTGAATAGTTTGGCTACGGTTGCATAACGGGGCAAGCAAGCTTCCTCCTCTCCACAGTTCAGAATGCGTACCGGAACCCTGCCCCTTTTAACATCAACAATTCCCCTGGCTGTCAGCACAGTAGGTCTGCTATCTGAGTAGACTGGTTCAAGGAGGGCTTGGTAGTCCTGTCCTCTTGATGCCTATGGCTGCTTTGCACCAGATGAGAGTCTCACTCCTAGGGGGAAGAATGGAGTAGGGGGATCACTCACCCTTACGCTACTAATCTCTCCACCAGTTAACACCACCTGCTGTTGCTGCACAAGGGCCTTGATTTCTTTATTGAGGGCATGCTGTTCTTTTTACGGGGCCGACTCAGCTATGTCTTTCAAAATGGTGATGACCTCACTTAAACAATTTTCAATCACATTTGTGACTAATGTTATGGAAGGTTGACACTCTGCTCTGTCCACCTCTACCACCACAAGACCTTGAGCTTTGAGCTCCACTTTCCTCACCTTAATGACATCCTCTTTGTACCCCACCTGTGTCAGAGGTTGACCATTACTTGCTATTAATGACAAGTTACCATCAGGAAGTTGGGTGAAATTATCATCAGTCCAATATCTCTGGTACAGTGTGTGAGGCATTGTGGTTACCTGTGATCCAGCGTCCATGAGGGCGGTGAAGGGGATACCATCCACTACCACGAGTATAAGTGGACGTCCTCCAACATACCTGTTTCTCCAGTTAGTTGGGCCAGATTGTCTTCCTCCTGGGGGTTGGTCCTTGGCCCCAGGGGTGGCCCACTTAAAGGACATTCCCTTTCAATACGATCAACCTTATGGCACCGTCTGCAGGTTTCCAAGAAGAGTCAAATTGGTCTGTTGTTCTCTTGTCAGTGCGAGTCAGTCGTCGCTGATGTTGTGGCATCCTCTTTGGCCGTCGCCATGGGAGATCATCCGGGCTTGATGCTAGTTGGATCCTCTCTGTGGGGGAACAAGTGTAGAGAGTCTGAACAGTTTTATATAGAGCAGCCATATTTATAGTCAGTTCCTGTACTTGCATTCGTAAATTTGCAGTAGAATCATCAACTGGAATCTGCACATGCTGTACTGCAGGCACCTGGGGTGAGGATACTGCCCCCTGGTGGTATGTAACTGCTGGATGTTTAACTGGCTCAGTGCAGCGATAGGTAGATTCTCTTAAGATACGGATGGATCTATCCTTAAACTGAACAAAGTCCATGTCAGGGTTCTGCAATGACATCATGCGCAGTTGTGCCTTACTGGAATCAGACAAAAGACCTTCAATAAACTCTTTCAGCATTTTGTTCTCATCTCTTACACTGTCTAGATCAATTTGTTTAATGGCCTGCAGCGCCTCCTGCAGGTTTAAGGCATAGTCTCTAACAGTGTCCTGTGGTTTCTGGCTGCAGCTGACAAATCGCATCTTTATTTCTGAAGCAGTACGGGTGTCAAAAGTATCCCTTAATTTAGCAAAAATGTCTTTTAAATCTTGGCCAGCGACTGATAAACTCTCTGAGCAACGCCACTGAGCTGACTTGTAAGTAAACTGACTTTCTGCTCCTCTGACATAGGGTAAATTTCAAACATGCTGCGCAGCTTCCTTTTGAAGTCACATAAAATGTACGATTTGCCATTGTACTGTGGCAGCCATGCCACACCCAGTATATAAGGCATGGTGAGAGGTAATATGGGAGCTGCAGCTGCTGCACCCTGAGCATCGCCGGGATTAGACATCTTCCCCCCTAGTTAACCCTTGCAGGGGTGCGACTCACCGCTTCAGTTGCTGCAGGTCGTTGCTCCTGTAGGAGTTTAGGCACGCATGGTATCTTGTTCGTGATGCCAAAATGACGCGCCCGAGGCCATGGGATACTCAGTACCGGGCCGGTCATCTTAAAGGGATGTGTCACAGTGGCAGTGACCCGGTCCGTGGCCCCAGACGGTCATGTAAAAGGGTAGTATTGATTAGGGATAAAGTTTATGTAATGATTCGTGACGCGAGTTGGAGTGTTCGACTGTAGTATAGCTGGCACTGCAGATGTTTAACCCTCTTCAACTAGGGCTGAACCCCAGAGATTGTGATGGTGTGGTGCCCCTGAGGGTTCAGTCGTCACAGAGGTACTGCACCTCCTCCTGAGGTGTGGTACCCCACTATCCAGGTAAGGTGGAGACACCTGACCACACTCCAACACCTGCATCCCACACCACAAAGCACCTTTGGCGGCTCCCTGCTTGGAGTGTAGCATAGCACCCCTTGGTGGCTCCCTGCTTGGAACACGAAACATGCTGGGAGGTGGGTGGAGCTGAGTTTTTGCACTAAAAGAGCGGGAAGAGTTAGGGGTCAGTCAGTCTGACAGAGAGAGAGTTTGAGAGATCCCCAGGAGAGGGATGGATGGATGGATGGAAGTGCTGCAGCAGACCTCAGTGACCTGGGTCTGCTGGCACAGGAAAGAGACATTTTAGAAAGCCTGACTCTCCATAAGAAGGAAAGGATTAGCACGGAACGTGAGGAGAATAAGAGAACAAGGACCAGTGTTAGAGGAGAACCCTTCCCAAGTTCTAAGCACAAGGCCGGGGCCCTGTCCCCAAGGTTGTATGGATACTAATGGTTCTGCAGCAGACACCGGAGGAATAGAAGTAGTGACCACTTTATTCCCACACAAGACTTGGGGGCACAACAGCAACAATAGTGAGCCTGGACTAGGTAGAAGGAGTCCCCGATGTAGGCTACAGCTGTCTGCCGTACAAGTAGAGTTCATAAGAACATCTGACAGGAGGAACTCCAGTGTATTCCGGCGCCAACCCGTCAAGCACTGCTACATCTCTTGCGCCCGACACTACACCATCTAAGTGTCACTTCACCTACTCTGCCCTGGGACTACAGCCCTGCCTGTGGAGGGCTATAACATCATTGCTGCTATTCTAATCCCTTCTGGGACCAAGGCTTCCTGGAGTCTAGAACTTCCAGTATAGCCACTACTCACTGTGTATTCCTCCTCTGGCAATTTGCAGCTTGGTTCCTGTGTGAAGCTCAAGTTCCTTCTTGCACAATCCTTTACTGATCCTAGTTTGCTGCAGTCTTCTTGGGGAAAACACTCTTCTGTTGGTTGTATAAACTCACACAGTCTCTCAGCTTACCACCCTGCTCTGAAAGCATGGATGGCCTAGGGGCTGACTCCCTGATTCGTCTTAGCTTTACTCCTGGAGGGAGCACATGTCATGGCTTCCAGGAGCGTTCTCCATTTTCCTCCACCATCTCTTCCCAGAACACAACAACTTTTGACTCCTCCCCCTCCCAGTTAGGGTATGTCTGCAAAGCTCTAAGCTTCAGACAAGTAAAGGCTCATTCACACGTCAGTATTTGGTCAGTATTTTCCATCAGTGGTTGTATGCCAAAGCCAGGAATGGAACTTACCAAGAAAAAAATATAATTGAAAGACTGATGTCTGTTCTTTGTTTTGGAGACACTCCTGGTTTTGGCATACAAATACTGACGAAATACTGATGTGTGAAAGAGGCCTAAGGGAGTGAGGTAAATTGTGTGTGTGTGTGTTGTGGTCTCTAGCAGAGAAAGCATAACTCCTATTGCTCACAAAACACATACAAAACAGTACATATTTAAACATTTTGTGGCGGTAAAGGTGCAGGGCGCCACAAATGTATGTGTCTTGGTTGAAAGCAATGGTAAAGTTCAAAAATCACATAAAGATATAAAGCCTGCTCACCGACTTCCAGAGGGAGCACAGAACGCCATTCTGCAGTGGCCAATCCAATGAAGAAAATAAAAGAAATCCAGCTTCATGAAAAAATATGATTTCCAAATTTATTCCAATATGGATATAAAGCAATTCAGCTCCAGGACTGCATCAGCTCAGACAGGAGAGACATAAGTTTATGTTCCTTAACATATTTCCCAGGAAAATCCATTTTGGATTTGTTTTTGTAGGTTTTATTGTGTGTCAGTAAACGTGGCGTAAGACTCTGACAACATTGTTCACAGCAGTGACCTGGTAGTCAGAAATTATTCCAGGGGTCTTCCCCATGATGTACCCTTGTCATTTGAGCACTGTTCCCATCGATTTCCACAATTTCCAAGCTTTCCAATATGCTCGACCTGAGCAACGAACACCCAAGCATTTTAGTGCTCGCCGATCACTAATCATGTGAGACTACTACATCCTGCTATTCCATTGGCCATCTGTTCTAGTGTTGGTAAGGCTGTTTCTTTTTGTCTAGAGTCACACTAGAGAGGAATACGGACGAGTGCTGTGTGATAAAACATCACACAGCTCTCGTACCAGTATTCCTCTATGGTGCAGCTCACCTCCCATAAACGTTTTTTTTCTCGGCCGTTTTGAGCATCCGAGTGAAATCGCAGCATGCTGCGATTTGCACCAACACTCTGCCATGTCTCGGCTCACTCGCACCCATATAAGTAAATGGGTGCAAGTGACACAGCACAATCACTCGGATATCATCTGAGTGATGTGCACTATACGCCGGCAGTGGAGGAGATAGAGAAATTAGCTTCTCTGCCTACTCCACAGCTGCACTCTGATCCGCTCTGTGCGAGAGCCTCGGAGCACAGTCACGTGAAACTCGGCTCCTGGTCATAGCAGAGCATTAGCCGAGGTCATTAGCATATCGCATCTGATGCTCTCGTATCGAATGCCATACGCAAGAGTGACCCCTGCCTTTCTATGATGTTTTTTTATTTATGTCCTTCTAACAACCCATGTGAAGTTGACATGTGGAAAATGTTATTCATTATTTTCTTGTGTGTGGTTTTGATATCTGATCTAACCCATGCACCCCCCAGGAAATGCTCCATTTTTTGTTTTCTCCTCCCCTTCTTCCAAGAACCACAACATTTTTATTTTTCCATCAATATAGCCATATGAAAGGTTTGTTTTTTGTGGGACGACTTGTATTTTTGTATTGCATCATTCATTTTACCACACAGTGTCCCGGAAAACTTCTAAGTGCAGTGAAATTGTAAAACAAAGTGCACTTTCAAAATAGTTTTTTTTTTTTGTATTTACCATGTTCATTATATGGTAAATCTGACTTGGCAATATCAGTCTTAAAGTCAATACGAGTACGCGGATATTAAACATTGAAACAAAGGAAAAAAAAAAAAGTGATCGAAAAGCCCAATATACAAAGGAGTAAAATATGAACTTTATTGGCATAATAAATGCAATGAACAGTTACATGGGTGAGACAAAAGTGCATATGTGGTGTTTGCAGGTACGCAGGATGCAGTGACGAGTCGCGAGACAATTTGGTGTTCTATATTAACGTTTATAAGACTAGAGGGAACTTTCCTCAGTCACGGCCTGATCAACAAAAGGGGGTAACACGGGTTGTGTGGTGCCCCTGAGGGTTTAGTCGCCACAAAGGTACTGCACCTCCTCCTGGTAATTCAGGTAAGGTGGAGACCCCTGACCACGCTCCAACACCTGAATCCCACACAACACAGTAGTGTAGCAAAGCACCCTTTGGTGGCTCCCTGCTTGGAACACGAAGCGTGCTGGGAGGCGGGTGCAGTTTAGTTTGCACTAAAGAGCGGGACGAGGATAGGATATAGAGAGTTAGTCACAGGAGTCTGACGAGGTCGGACCTGTTTAAAGAGATCCCCTGAGAGGGATGAAGGAGGGAAAGTGCTACAACCGACCTCAGTGATCTGGGTCTGCTGGCACAGGAAAGGAACACTGAAAGAAAGCCTGACTCTTCATAAGAAGGAAAGGATTAGTATGGAACATGAGGAGAGGAAGAGAACAGAGGATTGAGGGTTAGAGGAGAACCCCTCTCAAGTTCTAGGCGCAAGGCCGGGGTCCGGTCCCCGAGGTTGTTTGGATACTTATGGTCCCGCAACAGACACCGGAGGAATAGAAGTTTGTCATCACTTTATTCCCACACAAGACTTGGGGGCACAACAGCAACGAGATAGAGAGCAGGGAATTAGAAGCAGAGAGTCCCCGAAGAAGGCTACAGCTGTCTGCCGTACAAGTAGAGTTCATAGGAACACCGGACAGGAGGAACTCCAGTGTAACTCAGTACTAGGAGAACTTCACTTAAAGGCGCTAAGAGGGAGACATTCAGAAAAGGCACATAGAGTTGGAGAAGTGTTGGAAAGGTGTGCTTCATCTTGCCTGGAGGTTGGCTGGGCTCCTGACCCGGAGGACACGGCACCGATGCGGGCTCTTGAGCCACCACAGACTGTGAGTAAAGCTTTGGAACTACATGCCCTGGTGTCCTCCACTTATTCCTGTGTCAACCTGCCCAGCATTGCTACATTCCTTGCGCCCGACACTACACCATCTAAGTGTCGCTACATCCACTCTGCCCTGGGACTACAGCCCTGCCTGTGGATGGCTATACCATCACTGCTGCACCACACCATCTGTCCCAGAGGATCTGTCTGCAGCGTCGGCTTAACATCTACATTGCCGAACACCACAGGTGGCGTCACGACTTACACATTCACAGTGAACATTTACAATGGGCGCCCAGGGCCACGGACCGGGTCACCGCTACTGTGACACTTCCCTGTGAGATACCGGCCCGGTACCGAGTACCCCACAGCCCTGGGTTTGCTCTGTTCAAGCAAACACAAACGGGTAGAACACGACTACTTCCACTATAGGGCCACGGTATGGCCGACTACGGGTCCTTAATTATATAGTCAACTTAGCCGTCCAGACGTCCCTCGCCATTCGGGATGGAGATCCTTCGGCGTAGAAGTCGCTGGGCCCAGTTGCTGAGACGTTGACGAAGTCTTCGCGCGCTCCGTGCTGATGACACTGGAGCCCCACAGGCCCTGATGGAGTCCTTGGATGGATGGGTCACAGTCCCTGGACTGGGGCAAGCGGCAGTGATGTAGGGTGGCGAATCATAGGCCACCTGCGCAGCTAACGGCTGCGACGGGGAGTCCGCGGCCAGCAGAGGCTCGGCCCCTGCTGCGGACCGGAGCAGTGGTGGCCACCGACGGCACTGTACTTGCTGCGGCCACTGGTGAGAGCAGGGCGGCTGTGGGTGGCGGGGAACAGGCTGCAGCCGTGGGCTGAGGTGAAGCGGCAGCGACCGTGTGTCGAACTGGGGCCGCAGTGGCCGCAGGCTGGAGCGGGGCAGCAAGTCTCGGATGATCACCTTGGTGCAGTCCCTCTGGAGTCCTCAGTGAACGTCTGGTACGGTAAGTCGCTCTAGCTTGCAGTCGCACCCACGGTCTCCTGCTGCCTCTGTCCCGGTCTGCTGACTCATCGTCCCGGGAATTTCCCACCTCTTTTATACTGGTCCCTCCCCCAGCCCATCTGTCTGTCACAACGGTCTGTCCCCGAACTCTGTCCCCCGGGGACAGTTTCCCCCAGAACCCAGATGATGTCTCCCTTGGTTGCGGCCCGGACACTCAACGGGGGCCGTTCCTCCCACACTTATGTGCATCAGCAAAAATCCACAAGGTACAGGAAGTACATGGCAGCAGTATGGTGTAATATTACATATGTTATATATATGGAAGGGTAAAATAAGCTATAATATACAAATCAGCTGAGTAGTCATATATAACAAAATATAATATAGCGTTCACCAACTTAAGTAATAAACACACCTAAAGGTCATAAGACTATCACAACTACTTAATCTTACCCAGATAATAGTGACCATGATGCCGCAGCGCCTGCACCCACCCAGTGGAGAGTTGTTCTTCTGTAATAGTGGAGAAGTTGGTTTTGGAGGAGGAGGGCTGGGCAGTTAGGAGAAAGGACTTTGGGGGTTGTCCACCAAAACTGTCTCTGATATTATCAATCTTCTGCTTGAAAAATGAGGCAAAGTCTTCAGCTGAGATGAGTGGAGAGGGAGGAGGTGCTGGGGGATGGAGGAGAGAATTGAAGGTGTTGAATATCTGTTTAGGGTTGTGAGACAGGGAGGATATGAGAGATGAGAAGTAGGTTTGATTTGCTGCAGCGAGTGTGGTCTTGAAAGAAGTGAAGGACTGTTTAAATGTGATGAAGTCCTTAATAGAGTTTGATCTTTTCCATCTCTGCTCAGGAGCCCTGGAAGCCCACCTCAGTTCTTTGGTCAGGCTGGTGTGCCAGGGCTGTCTGTTGATTTTGCTAGCTTTGGTATGTGAGAGGGGCAACCGATTTCAGAGCTACAGCTACTGTGTTATATAGAGCGGCAGCGGCAGCCGAATTGTGTAGGGAACTTATGTCTGTAAGAGGGAGGAGGGATTCAGACAGTGAGTGTAGATCTAGGTGTTTAAGATTTCTGCAAGGGTGTGCAAGTTTGTAGGATGGAGTTTGTGGACTTAGAGAGGAGAGGGAAGAGAATGTAAGTAGGTTGGTCAGAAAGAGGTAGAGGTGAGTTAGAGAGGTTAGATAGGGAGCAGAGGCAGGTGAAGATGAGGTCCAGAGTGTGGCCAACTTTGTGAGTGGCTGCAGAATACCATTGATTGAGGCCGAAGGAGGAAGTGAGAGATAGAAGTTTAGTGGCAGCTGCGAGGGAAGGGTCAATGGGGATGCTGAAGTCACCCAAGTTGATAGTGGGGATGTCAAAGGAAAAGAAATGGAGTAGCCAGGTGGTGAAGTGATTGAAGAAGGTGGTGGCTGGCCCTGGAGGGTGGTAAATGACAGCCAGTTGGAGGGGGAGTAGATGCGCACAGAGTGCACATCAAAGGAAGGGAGGAAAACAAAGGGTGGCAGTGGGAAGTGAAGGAGCAGTTATCTGACAGGAGAAAACCATCACCTCTGCCATGCTTGCTGCTGGAGCAGGAGGTGTGGGAAAGGTGGAATGCACAATGTGAAAGTGTAGCAGGAGAGTCTATGTCAGAAGGTATGAGCCAGGTTTCGGTGATGGTGAGGAAGGGAAGTTTGTGAGTAATGAAAAGATCATGGATGTAGGAAAATTTGTTGCAGACAGAGCAAGCATTCCATAGAGCTCCTGTTAGTGGGACTGGGGAAGCGGGGACTGGGCGAATGGTTATAAGGTTAAGGAGGTTACGGAAAGTTGTGATAGAGCGTGGATGGGAGGTAGACATGACTATGGGAATGTGGTGAGGAGGGCCAGGATTTGGAGACATATCACCAGCAGAAAGGAGAAGCAGAGAAAGTGTTAGCAGGTGGGAGCAGGAGAGGGCACGAGGGGGCTGTCTGTGTTTGGAGACAGGGGATTGTATATAGAGGAACAGTTCTGAGGAGGAGGTGAGATGGATGGAGGGAGAGATGAACAGTTCCTTACTAGGGGTTGGGATTATTGGGTTCGCAGAAAGTGAAGGATTATAGGAGTGAGAGTGAAAACAAACAGAAACATTGTTTACAGTGACTGTATCCAGTTACCTTCAGTTCCCTTCTGGTTCATTTCTGGATTAATTCTGAGCATCACACTTATATGATACTCAATTACGTAATACACACTGCAGACTGAAGTCTTGGCAAACTTAGGGTCTGCAATATATTTGCTAGAAAGTGCATTCAGGTGTGAAGTAGAGAGGAGTGGTCTTTGCAGATCTGGGTCAGATAATTAAGAACCAGCCAGATGCATGTGATCAAGGCAGTGTAAACAAGCTCATAAATAACATTGAGGTAAAGCAGGGGTTAGTTGAGAGTGAATGCTAGCAGCAGAAGTAAGAAAAGTCTGTGTGGAAGGTTGGGTGATGTACCAATAAAGTTGTTGCAGGATAACAAGGCAGTAGATGATAGACAGCAAGCTGAGATATATGTATCTTTTTTAAATGTTTAATTTTTTGTTTGGCAATAGAGGTGATTTCAACCCCTTCACAACAAGCGCCATACATGAACTACGCATGTCGTGTCTCTCCCTTTGATATGGGCTCTGGCGGTGAGCGCACATCTTCCCCCACACATGTCAGCTGATATGAACAGCTGATGTGAACCCCTAACAGCCGGGGGTGGAATTGCGATCCACCTGTGGCTGTTAACCTGTCAAATGCTGCTGTCAATCTCTGGAGACTATTGAAGCAAGTGAAAAGTAAAAAAAAATGTTTTTAAAAATATTTAAAAAATAAGTTTAAATCACCCCATTTAAAGTAAACAATTTTAAAAAATGCCCATATTTTGTATCGTCGCTTTCAGATTCATCCAATCAAGATATAAAAATAATTAATCTGATCGATAAACGGCAAAGCAAAAAAAAAAAAAAAATTACAAAACTCCAGGATTACTTTTTTTTGTCTCTGCAACATTGCATTAAAATGCAATAACGGGCGATCAAAAGATCGTATCCACACCAAAATGGTACCATTTAAAAACGTCAGCTTGGCACGCAAAAAATAAGCCCTCATTGAGCCCCAGATCACAAAAAATGGAGATGCTACAGGTCTCAGAAAATGACGCCTTTTTTTAAAATCAAAATTTGGATTTGTTTTCAACATTTAAATAAAAAAGAACCTATAAATGTTTGATATCTATGAACTTGTAATAACCTGGAGAATCATAATGGCAGGTCAGTTTTAGCATTTGGTGAGCATGGTAAACAAAAAGTCCCCCAAAACTATGTGGAATTGAACTTTTTTTTTTTCAATTTCACCGCACTTCGAATTTTTTTCCCATTTTCCAGTACATGATATGGTAAAACCAATGATGTTGTGCAAACGTACAACTCGTCCCGCAAAAACAAGCCCTCACATGGCCATATTAACGGGAAACTATAAAAGTTATGGCTCTGTGAAGGAGTGGAGCGAGAAACGGTAATGCAAAAACAAAGAAGGGCTGTGGCGTGAATAGGTTAAATAGTCTCCTTAAGGGGCTTGAAGCTGTTATCATCCGATCGCTTGTGCTTTACATAGCAGTGCATTAACACTGCTATGTATAGGAGAAATCAAAATCTGGCTATGGACCGGCGTTCACAGTAGTGTTGTAATGACAAGTAAGGGGGTCATCAGCAGACCCCCGGCTCTTTAGAAATGAAACAGGATGGCTTCTGAAAAGGACATGCCTGATGATGTTCCATTTCATGGCAGGGTAACCATCATTGAGAAGCGACCACAACATTTTCCCCTGATGTTACTTTGTTGCAAGGAGGAAAATGATCTGGGCTGCCATCATTGCATTACTACCATTACTGCTGTATGGGGCCCAGTGAGCAGTGGTACAGAGTGGGGCCCGCTCTTGTGCTCCTGCTCATCCAGCTCCATGTGCACTAAACTGCTGTGCGGTGTGGTGCACATGTCGGCACTGGGAGCTTTCTCAGAGCTGTGCACTGCCGTCTAACCTTGATAGCTGCACAGCTCCCTCTCCCTCCCTCTTATTTGTACTTCCGGTCAGGTGACAGCTGACATGTACCAGACGCTGTAATCAGAAATGCGCCTGCAAGGGAACATCTGTAGGATAAGTATAAAAGCATTTTTGTTTTCTTTATAAAATGAATTAAATGGGTGAGGGGAGGAGGAGGGAGACTGCAAATGATGAAGTGTCCAGGAGGGGGACTGCACATGAAGTGGAGGGGTGAGGGGGACTGCACATGAAGTGTGGGGGGAGGGTGAGGGGGACTGCACATGATGAAGTGGATGGGTAAGGGGGACTGCACATGATGAAGTGGATGGGTAAGGGGGACTGCACATGATGAAGTGGGAAGTGATGGGGTCTGCACATAATGAAGTGGGGGGACTGCACATGACTAAGTGGGGGGTGAGTGAGAGGCACTGCATATGATGAACTGGGAGGGTGATGAGGACTGCACGTGATGAAGTTGGGGGTGAGGACAGCACATGATGAAGTGGGGGTGAGGGGGCAGCACATGATAAAGTAGGGTGGTGAGGGGGACTGAAGAAGATGAAGTGGGGGGGACTGCACATGAAGTGGCAGCAAGCGGGACTGCAAATGATGAAGTGGGTCTGAGGGAGGACTGCACATGATGAAGTGTGTCTGAGGGGGGGTGAAGGGGACTGCACATGATGAAGTGGGGGTGAGGGGGGCTGCACATGATAAAGTGGGGGGGACTGCACATGATGTGGCAGCAAGGGGGACTGCACATGATGAAGTGGAGGGGATGGGGGACTGCAAATGATGAAGTGGGTCTGAGGGAGGACTGCACATGATGAAGTGTGTCTGAGGGGAGACTATAAATGATGGAGAGGGGATAGGGGGCTACAAATGATAAAGTATGGAGGACTGCAGATGAAGTGAGGTGGGATGAGTGACTGCAAGTTTATACTTGGAATGGTGGATTTCATAATAATCACTTATATATTAATGGTGCGTGCTCGTCTGTATTCAGCTGTGTAGTGTAGAAGAAAGGGAAAAAGTGGGGAATGTGCTCTGGAAGCTGTGCTCTAGGTAACTATGTGTTATTTTATGCAGAGACGAGTCCTGGCTGGAAGATGTGATGGCGGTCTGCGCTGCATGAAAAAGAAAATCAAAGATGAAGGACTTCAGCTAGAGATGTCACTGGTGAGTCTGTGTGTTACCTGTACACTGACACTCTACACTATATACAGAGGTCCTGTGTATAATGGCACTTACTATTGTGTTTTTTTTATTAATGATCAGTATTGTAGTATGCAGTCACTATGTGGTGGGAATATGTGATCTGGTCATGGTGTGGCTTTATTTCTCCCTTGCATGTGGTATTATTCAGTAACTATGTGATGGCAATATATGGTTTGGTCATAGTGTGACAGTATTTGTTCCTTGCATGTGGTATTATTTGGTCACTATGTGGTTGTAATATGTGGTCTGGTCACAGTGTGACAGTATTTGTTCCTTGTATATGGTATTTATGGTCATTTAAAAAAATGTGACTCATTCCCTTAAAGAAAAATACATAAAAATGAACCTAAAAAGAGTATTAGATATTTTCGGAAATATTTAATAGGTTACAGTAGAGTAGAGCCCGGACAAAAGAGTCTACCTTATCGTGGTGGCGGCTTAAACATTCTTTTCGCCAGAACAATAGCCGTTGGTTATGAATGTGATATGGTGATGGGAACTGTTAATTTGTGATTGGTTAGGACATGGTGCAGAAGTGTTAGGACATGGTGCAGAAGTGGAGTTTTTCCAAGAGAGTGCGGTGGGACTGTAGAAGGTTCGAGGGATGGAGGTGGGGCTAGGGTGGGGCCTGGGTGGAGACTCAAGGGGGCCCAAAAATTTTGCCAGTATGGGGCCCCAAATTTCCAAGTGGCAGCCCTGAAAATGATGTCATGTGAGTGACAGTAGCTTTTGCCATCCTAATGACAATCTGAGAATGCCAAATGCAAGCTGGGAGACTCAAACAAATCTGGAAGTTAAAGTAGAGAAAGCTGGGCAGCTTGTTTATATATAAAGTGCAATAGAAAAGTAATAGTAATAGTAATTAAAACGCATAGAATGAAATTCACTATTAGGGTAACATGAACCGACAAGTCGCCTTACATTACTCCTGATCGGTAAACTGATCAGTAATTGATCGGTAAACTGATCGGTGGTCGTATAATAACCTGTTTACACAAACAGACTGTGGTTAATGATGTGCACTGAGCGATCTGAATTAGACTGCTCAGTATGCATAGGTTTCCTGTGTTCTAAGCAGTGCGAGTCCTGTTGCACCAAGAGTGATAATCTTTTGCACTGTGCAAAAGACTGTTCCACCTGATGAACAGGTGTTTTGCTTGTTTAGCGGGTGATTGATTGACTGTTTACACAGAAGAATTACTGTGACTTGAGAGGTCTCAAGAACGCTTGTTCACGATAATCCTTTAGTGTAAATGCACTTTAAGAGTTAATATTTTTTCTTGCACTTTCTTGAAATAGCATAATCAGAAAAATGAATACACTAAAGAATGGTATGCACTGATTATATCTGTGCTTCATCAACTGAAATGGTTTACATAAAACCACGCAGTGTGCAAATAGATAAAGATTTGTGGGTTCATATTCATGTATCAACTGCTACGTACTTATCAAAGCCACAGCATGGAAATTATTTCATCTTTATCATTCTTTCAATCTCTATCAAAAGTAAAACAAAAAAAAAAAGAAAAACAGCAGAAACTGTCTTTTTTCTACTGGAAGTCACCCACCTGCACCTACATACCATAGCCGGCATGTTCCAATAACCACCTTTCATAAAGTTCAAGTTCTGTGAGTTTTGAGTCAAATCAAGTATTTTAATTAGTCTAACACTGCTTGTTGCAATTCTGCCAGTTTTTTTTTTGTGCTACAGTGTATCAAAAGAGACACAGAACTAGAATTTAGTTGCTTATTTGTCACTGGGCAAAAATACTTCCCATGACAATACTGCTGGCTGTCATTAGTATTGCAAAGATTGGCAGTTTGGCAACATTGCGGTATGTGTATGTGGACAATTCTCCTTTGGAATTTCTGCAGCAAATAAGCAGTAGTAAAATCAAAAACAAATATTGTAGAACTTACTGTTGAATTGCTGTAGATTTACCACAGATTTCACTCTTTGCATTGCAAAGGGTAAAATCCTCAGTAAAATCAGCAACATGTGGATGAGGCTTTGCAAAAAAAAATAAAAAATCTCATCGCCTATATGGACATACTGTTAGGATTTCAGCAGAAGATGGACTCAATATGGCTACTTTTGAAAAACACTTGTTAGTAATCCAGCACAAAAGTGTAGAGTTTAAAGATCCCGAATTTACTAATGTTTCATTACAGCAATAAAAATAAGTGCACATTAATATACAGGAACACATGTCCAACTTGTTTAAACTCAGACAAATTCTAAGGCCGGGGTCACACTGGCGAGGAATACGGCCGAGTGAGAGGCGCTAAGAGCACGCATTAGACAGGGACCAATGATTCTCTATGGGGTCCCTCGCACCAGCCGTATATTTCTCATCCGTATTCTACGGTCCGTGCCAATCGCAGCATGCTGCGATTGTCAGCGTACTACGGCCGTAGTACGCCAATGCAAGTCTATGGGTGCGCAAAAAATACGGATTACACACGGACCAGACGTGTGACCTGCGAGCAATACGCAGGTCTTTTGGCTGGTGACGGGAAATGGGCCAATCCATCATCAGGAAGCCTAGACATGCAAGTGAGCTCAAAAAGCGCTCCAGACATCCAGGAAGTATGCCTCCACGGAGTACAGCAGCATCATGGCATCCACTTACATTAATGTGGAAATGTTAATAGTCCTGGTGCAGGAGCGTCTCGAAATTTGGGACCAACGTGATGCCAATTATTCCAACCGGGCAAGAAAGGAGGCGTCATGGAGGCGCATCTGTCGCCAGATGTACCATGACTTTGGTGATCGACCACGTGAGGAGCAGCATAAAATTCGTTAGTACAAGCCAAAACATGAGTAACCTTAGCGCACAACAAAAAAGGAATATAGAATCAGCACCCCCCTTCCTGTGCATGTACTTTTTTCCTCATGAGGCCGTTAGATTTGGATGTGACACATGGATTTACACAGCCATAATTTGGGTTTCGGCCACAAGCTCCTCATCCTCCTAGACAAACCAATTATTAAGTGTAGCTATTTCATACATCAACTAAAGAGACCCTGTGCTTCCCAATTAGATATGCCACCATGGGTAGAAAGCACACCCCAGAAGGCCCCATGCCTAGACTATTGGTAGCAATGTGACCTATCAAATATGTGAATTTGACAATATTTACTGTCACATTGCAGTGGAAGATGTGATGAGACGCTGGCGAAGCATCCGGGACCAATACCGCCGGGAACGCCAGCAGCGGTCCAGGAGTGGGGATGCTGGCTACGTTAAAAGAAAATATATCTATTACGACCGCCTCTCCTTCCTCGCCCCAATTCTGGATCTGAGACCGTAAGTAAATACCTCACACCACATTACACAGATACTTTACAGGGCCAAAAATATTGATGTATTTTTGCCTCTGTTCTATTTCATAACAGAACTCAATCCAACCTTACGGATCAAGGAACGGGCTCAGAGACAGAGCCCATAATTGATCCTGTAGGGGATGAGGTGGCTGGCCCATCTTCTCCCCCTACAAGAAGCATGGGTGAAGATGAGTCATCACAGGAGAACCCATTGGCTGCCCAACAAATCACACCACAGGACCATCTGCTGCTGCCCCATCACCCATCCTGGAAGAGCCGGGCAACTTGAGCAGCAGCCCAACTGGCCAGATCAGGGGATCCCCACAGGCTGCTGTTACATCCCGGCGAGGCCGAAGAAGGCGCCAGGTCGCTGTTCAAGAGAGCAGGACCAATGTGGACACAGGGGTGCTAAATTATTTATCTAGAGTCACTACAGATGATGGGGAGGAGGCCTACTCACGTAGCCTGACCCTTTATCTCCGTGCCCTTTCCCGTGAGGTCAGGCTCCGTATTAGGGGATTTTTTCAGATCCTGCTTGATGCAAGCACCCCCCCCAATACCCCATATGAGCTTTTCGAATATCTGGAGAGGTGGCAGCTTTCCCCCAGAAATCTAATGCGCATGAGACCACCCACACAGATGCTTGCTCAAGCAGGGTCTGAACATCCTCTAATACGTGGGCCTACACCTCAACCCCTTCCTCCCCCTACCCAACCTTCACAACAGCAGCAACAGATTTCTGGCTCTAGCCAACCCGACCAATATGGCCACTTATTCCCACCCAGTGTTGGAGGCTGGTCCCAACCTGGTTGGGGACGACATGGCTATATTGGTGGGTATGAGACACGGGCCTACCCGCCCCAACAAGATGCCCCTCAGAAGTATTACTTTGACCACTACCCCTAACAATCACAGGAGGAAGGTCAGTACCAACAGCATGGGCAACAGTATGCACCCACACAGGGCGATGTTGCTCAAAGTAGTCAGCAGCAACCACAGGCTGCTCCTCCGCCTTCTCCTTCCCCAACATTCCACAATTTATAAGTGGCTAAAAACATGGAATTAGTAAACCCATACTATACATGAGTGTTCTTAATCGGTCTGATGGGAGGAGATGTCCAGTGTGTTTGAACTGGTGGTTAAAATCCCAAGGCAAAGTAAAAAAGAGGTTTTCTCCATCAGCAAAATGAGCTAAAACAGATAATACTAACATTTCTTATGACGGTTTTCAAATCATATGATTAAGACACCATGACAGGCAAGGCTACCTTATGCGTTTCTGAGACATATTGCATGTCTGTAAAAAATACAATATTTCACGGGGCTATACTGGCAAAGTCAAAGGATCAAAATAGAGTACTCACTTGATAATGCACAGAAAAGGCGTGCTGTCCATATTCACTTAGTCCAATTTAGGCCAGCTAACTATATTCCAAAATCAAGGCAAACAGCCTCAAGACCATCACGCTCTCTTTATGTATTATCAAGTCAGTCTTCTAATTTGATCCTTTGACTTTCCCAGTATAGTGCGAAATATTGTGCTTATTACAGAATGTAATATGTGTCAGAAACGCGTAAGGTAGCCTTGCCTGTCATGGTGGCTTATTAATATGATTTGAAAACCTTCAGAATAAATGTTAGTATTATCTTGTGTAGCTCATTTTGATGATGGATAACTCCTCTTTTTTACTTTGGATTACAAATGTGTAAAGTTGCAATGTTGTTATTGCACTATATATGTTGTAGGATATGTTTGTAATTTTGTTTGAGCAACAATGTTGAAATATGCCAAAAGGCCAATTTGTGCCATTGCCCAAGTTTTCCTTAGGGCAAGAATATGTTTGCCTTACAAACTTAAAAAAAAAAAAAAAAAAAGCCAAAAGTAAAAATTTGGCAACTACACTTTACGTCTCTGTCTTAATTGTCCAAAACCATATCAAAATACGCTTACCAAATCAAATCAACAGTCATAGATTCAGAAGGAGTAGAAATATATATATTTTGACACACATCAAACCAACATTGCCAACATAGATCCAGCATGCTCTTGCCAAGAAGGTTCCCCCTGAGGTGCCATAAAGTAATTAGTGAAAAGATCACGCACTTTGAGGCCAGAGATCGGTCTACATTGATAGTTGATAGGTGGTCTCACCCTACGCACATTGTCCGGCCTACGCACAACACCAGCAGAGGAGGAACAATCATGTATCCTGGTGAAGTTATGAAGAACCACACAGGCTTTCACTACTTCATTAACATTTTGTTCACTCAGCTGAATGGCAGACTGGAGTACCCGCCATTTGGCACAAAGAATGCCAAAGGAACACTCCACCAGTCGCCGAGCACGTGATAGGCACAAGTTAAATATCCTGCGCCTGTGGTGAAGGTTGCGCCGGGGATATGGCCTCATGACATTGCGTGTTAACTGAAAGGCCTCATCTGCCAAAAGAACATAAGGGACACATTCTTGAGTGGAGCCTGGTAGCTGGCGTGGTGGTGATAGATCCAACTGGTTGGTGCGTAGCCACCGAGCCATAATGGAAGTATTGAAGATTCTAGAGTCTCCCGTCCTTCCATAGGCCCCAATGTCAACAATTATAAACTTGTATTGAGGGTCGGCCAGAGCCAACAATACAACAGAAAAGTATTGTTTATAATTGAAGAATTGGGAGCCAGAGTTCGGCGGCTTACACACCTGGATATGTTTGCCATCAAGGGCCCCAATACAATTTAGAAACTGGCATTCTTCCTCAAAGTCCCTTGATATCCTCAACCAGTCTTCCATCCTTGTTAGGCGTCGGATTTCCGGCGCTGCACAGCGGGAATCCCGAGCCTTGCCTCCGACGGTCTCCCATTCCTCCCCAGCCGCAGAGGAGCTTGCTCAGCAAACTCGTCAGTCCCGGTGCTCTGTCCAGACCAGCTCCGTGGGTTTGCTTGCTGCTGCCACCCCTGGTTCAGCTTTGGCAATGCATGCTGCTCAGCAGCAAGATCCTCCAGGGACTAAGTCCTCATGTCGGGCCACTGAGCATGCCTGTGGAGTGATCTCCCATTGGAGATCAAAGGTCATGTGCTCAGGTCCTGCTCGTGTTCGGATTGGCCCATCCGAGAAGCAAGGAGGATCACGGACGCCTGCGGCTATAAAAGGTTCGCATGGCCGCTCGGCCATGCGCTAAGATAGACTCAAATAGTTTGGTGTGTATGATGATGGATGCATGTATCTGGTGTCTGACTCATTATGAAACCCCTACCCTTTGATACGTCTGTTGTTAGGGTTTAGAGACTGAGTCAGCGCCTGCTAGTGGCTAGCCTGTAGGCCACAGTGCATACCGGCCGTCTGCACACTTGCACACGCCATTTATTTGATCCCTGTTGGTATCGCAGTCGCGGTGCCGGGCGCTAGCGGTCTAGAGGGACTTCAGTCCTGCTGTCTAAGGGCTGAGTTCTGTGACGTTACGCTAGCGCTTACTCTGCCGAGCTCTGTGAGCGAAAACAGGCTACGGCATCTATTATTTGCGGTAGTGCGGCTCTAAGTCATAAGAGTTCGCCTCGGTACACCTTGGGTGAGGTTAACCCCGTGTGTGCCGTTATTTCACCGCCATATCGCGTCCGCCATTACCGAGCAGCAGTTAACACCTCTGCACGGTGGACCCCGGGCTGCGAACGCACCTAAACACCATCTTATTATTTGGTGTGTTCCGCCAGCCCCTAACATTATCTTAGCGCCAGGGTCTGGCCGATAATGGCGGATGAACAACGACTGCATAGGTACATCCAGCAGCTGGAGGGTAGGTTGGCAGCGCTAGAACGTTCCACCTCAGCTGCGGATGTTACCTCAGTCGCCGTTCAGGCAGCTACAGAGGCTGTCGCTCGTGTCTCCACGGCCAGTCCTGCCCCGATCTTGTCCCGCCTCCCGCTGCCCGAGAAGTTCTCAGGGGAGAGTGCTTCGTGTAGGGGTTTCGTGAGTCAGTGCTCCATTCACCTAGAGCTGCTGGCTACACGATTTCCCTCTGAGCGGGCCAAGGTGGGATTTATCATCTCCCTCCTGTCGGGCAGGGCCTTGGAATGGGCCACTCCACTGTGGGAGCGTGGGGATCCCCTGGTACAGAGTGCCACCCACTTCTTGATCGCTCTGAAACAGGTGTTCCTGGGACCTCAGGTCACACATGATACGGCACTCCAGTTGCTGGCGCTAACCCAGGGTTCGTCTTTGGTCAGCCAGTATGCCATCCTCTTCAGAACTCTGGCCTCTGAGCTGGAGTGGCCAGATAAGGTGCTCATACCCATATTCTGGAGAGGCCTGGCTGATCATGTCAAGGACGCCCTGGCCACCAGGGAGGTGCCCACCACCCTAGAGGAGCTCATTACAGTCTCCACCCGGATTGACGTTCGCTTCACTGAGCGAGGGTTGGAGCGCTCCAGGTCCCGCCAACGCTATAAGTTGGCTCCAAATTTTGCCAGACCGCTGGAACCCCTCGGCCCACCGCCTGAGCCTCCAGAGGCCATGGAGGTGTCCCGCACAGGGTCCAGGGCCCGGTCCGTGTGGGTACCCCCAGTCTGCTTCCGTTGTCGGCAGACTGGGCACCACGCTAACCAGTGCCCACAGCGGCCGGGAAACGCCCCCGTCTAGTGGTTATCGGAGGGGGCCTACTAGACACAGCTAATTTCTCCTCCAAGCTCCGGTTTAAAGGGACGTTAGAGTTTGAGTCTTCCACTCTGATGGTGGAGGTTTGCATGGACTCTGGGGCGGAGGGCAACTTTATGTCATCTGCCTTCGCTCAACAACACGCA
The DNA here is from genome assembly GCF_039654945.1 of Dendrobates tinctorius. Lineage (NCBI taxonomy): Eukaryota > Metazoa > Chordata > Amphibia > Anura > Dendrobatidae > Dendrobates > Dendrobates tinctorius. The sequence continues at coordinate 1,419,498 of NW_027361793.1, forward strand.
GTCCCTCTGGTCTTGCTACCTCAGCCAGTCACCATTAGGGTGGTGAATGGGGCGACACTCCCGTCCCTAATCACCCACCAAACGGCTCCACTGAGACTCTCACTGTCTCCGTCTCATCAGGAGATGCTGTCTCTCCTTGTGATGCCAGAAGGTATCGACCAGGTCCTCCTAGGGGTTCCCTGGTTACGGGCCCACTCTCCCCACATAGACTGGTCCTCGGGGAAAATCCTCGCTTGGAGTAAGTCCTGCGAGGGTAGGTGTCTGAGGGACTGCATTCAGGTCGCTACTTCTGAGGTTCCTGCAGATCTCTCCTCGCTTCCCAAGCCATATCGGCAGTATGCAGACGTTTTCTCCAAGAAGGCGGCGGAGATCCTTCCGCCGCACCACCCTTACGACTGTCCTATTGACCTCTTGCCCGGCGCTGAGCCTCCCCGGGGTCGAGTATACCCCCTATCTCTCCCAGAGACAGAGGCCATGTCGCAGTATATCAGGGAGAATCTGTCAAGGGGATTCATTAGGAAGTCGGTGTCCCCGGCGGGAGCGGGATTCTTCTTTGTCCAAAAGAAGAATGGGGAATTACGTCCGTGCATCGATTACAGGGGACTTAACGCCATAACCGTTAAGAACAAGTATCCTCTGCCCCTGATATCGGAACTATTTGATAGGCTACGGGGAGCGAGAGTGTTTACTAAGCTTGATCTGCGGGGAGCCTATAACCTGATTCGCATCCGTGATGGGGACGAATGGAAGACGGCATTTAACACCAGAGATGGGCACTATGAATATCTGGTGATGCCCTTCGGGCTATGTAACGCCCCAGCCGTCTTCCAAGATTTTGTGAACGATATCTTCCGGGATATGCTTGCCACCTCGGTAGTAGTCTATCTGGATGATATTCTTATTTTTTCTCCAGATATTGACTCCCACCGGAGAGATGTTCGCAAAGTTTTCGATCTCCTGCGGGCCAACTCCCTCTATGCCAAATTGGAGAAATGTGTGTTTGAGCAGGAGTCCTTGCCTTTCCTGGGTTACATCATCTCAGCCCAGGGTTTGGCCATGGATCCTGCCAAGCTACAGGCGGTGATGGATTGGCAGGAACCCCATTCTCTCAAAGCGGTGCAGCGCTTTATGGGGTTCATAAATTACTATCGCCAATTCATTCCCCATTTCTCAACTTTGGTTGCACCCGTGGTAGCCCTCACCAAGAAGGGTGCGAACCCCAAACTGTGGTCGGAGACTGTCTCCAAGGCTTTCGCCTCCATTAAGTCCCATTTTGCTAGCGCTCCCATTCTACATCGCCCTGATGTAGATAAACCATTCATTCTAGAAGTGGATGCCTCCTCCGTCGGTGCTGGGGCGGTCCTTTTCCAGAAGGACTCGCAAGGTCGGAAGCATCCATGCTTCTTCTTCTCCAAGACCTTCACACCGGCGGAGAGGAATTATTTCATCGGGGACAGGGAGTTGCTAGCAATGAAGCTGGCCTTCTCAGAATGGAGACATCTCCTGGAGGGGGCTCGCCATCCTTTCCAGGTGTTCACCGATCACAAAAATTTGGTCTATTTGCAGACGGCTCAGCGGCTGAATTCTCGTCAGGCCAGATGGTCCTTGTTCTTCTCCCGGTTCCATTTCACACTACATTTTCTCTCCGGGGAGAAGAACGTCCGAGCCGATGCTCTTTCTCGCTCTGTGGTGTCATCAGAGGAGGAGGGGGAGCCTCGACTGATAGTCCCATCGGAGAGCCTGAGGACCGTGGCTCCGGTTGCTCTTGAGTCTGTACCTCCGGGCAAGACTTTTGTCGCTGTCCATCTGCGACCGGAGGTCCTCTCGTGGGCTCATTCGTCCAGAGTGGGAGGTCATTTCGGGATCAAACGGACCACTGAACTACTGGCGAGGATGTACTGGTGGCTGCATATGGCCCGTGACGTCAAGGACTATATTCAGGCATGCGTCTCTTGCGCCCAGAATCGGCCCTCTCGGCAGCGGCCCGCCGGGTTACTCTTCCTCTGCCGGTTGCGGACAGGCCCTGGGAGATGGTTGGTATGGACTTTGTGGTGGGTCTGCCCAAGTCCAGTGGCAGCACCGTCATCTGGGTGATCACCGATCATTTCTCCAAGATGGTGCACCTAGTACCACTCTCTCGGCTACCGTCGGCACGAGGCCTAGCGGCATTGTTCATTAAACATGTTTTCCGCCTACACGGCATGCCGGATAAGATTGTCAGCGACCGGGGTCCCCAGTTTGCTTCTCGGTTCTGGAGAGAGCTCTGTTCTCTGCTCAGCATTGAGCTAAATCTCTCTTCGGGCTATCATCCCGAGACGAATGGGTTGGTGGAGAGAGCCAACCAGACCCTGGTGACATATCTGCGACATTTTGTCTTGGCTAGGCAGGATGATTGGGCATCCTTACTGCCGTGGGCAGAGTTCGCCTTGAACAACGTGGTAGCCGATTCCACCGGTCAGACCCCATTTCTCTTAAATTACGGTCAGCATCCGCACGTCCCCATGCCCATGCCCGTGTCATCCACCAACTCTAGGGTGGCAGACTGGGCGGTGGAAGCACGTGACATTTGGGACCGCACGCAGGATGCTATCCGGGCCTCCAAGGAGAGAATGAGGTCCTCCGCTGATACCCGCCGGCGCCCTGCTCTGACCTTTGCCCCTGGCGACTTAGTGTGGCTCTCTGCCCGTAACATCAGGCTGCGGATGGAATCCGCTAAGTTCGCACCACGCTACATCGGTCCTTTCAAGGTCCTCGAGCAGATTAATCCTGTGGTCTACCGTCTAGCCCTTCCACCACACTTGGCTATCTCGGACACGTTTCATGTGTCTCTCCTCAAGCCAGTTCACATGTCCCGGCTTTCTGAGCCAGCTGCCAGAACATCAGATCTGTCGTCTGACGAGTTTGAGGTCAATGCCATCGTGGGATGCAAGGTGATGCGGGGCAAAAAGTTTTACTTGGTGGATTGGAAGGGTCATGGTCCAGAGGCCCGGACATGGGAGCCGGTGGAGAATATCCACGCTCCTCTTCTCATTGCAGAGTTTGAGCGGAGCGAGGCTCAGAGGGGAGGGGGCCCTAGGAGGGGGGGTAATGTTAGGCATCGGATTTCCGGCGCTGCACAGCGGGAATCCCGAGCCTTGCCTCCGACGGTCTCCCATTCCTCCCCAGCCGCAGAGGAGCTTGCTCAGCAAACTCGTCGGTCCCGGCGCTCTGTCCAGACCAGCTCCGTGGGTTTGCTTGCTGCTGCCACCCCTGGTTCAGCTTTGGCAATGCATGCTGCTCAGCAGCAAGATCCTCCAGGGACTAAGTCCTCATGTCGGGCCACTGAGCATGCCTGTGGAGTGATCTCCCATTGGAGATCAAAGGTCATGTGCTCAGGTCCTGCTCGTGTTCGGATTGGCCCATCCGAGAAGCAAGGAGGATCACGGACGCCTGCGACTATAAAAGGTTTGCATGGCCGCTCGGCCATGCGCTAAGATAGACTCAAATAGTTTGGTGTGTATGATGATGGATGCATGTATCTGGTGTCTGACTCATTATGAAACCCCTACCCTGTTGTTAGGGTTTAGAGACTGAGTCAGCGCCTGCTAGTGGCTAGCCTGTAGGCCACAGTGCATACCGGCCGTCTGCACACTTGCACACGCCATTTATTTGATCCCTGTTGGTATCGCAGTCGCGGTGCCGGGCGCTAGCGGTCTAGAGGGACTTCAGTCCTGCTGTCTAAGGGCTGAGTTCTGTGACGTTACGCTAGCGCTTACTTTGCCGAGCTCTGTGAGCGAAAACAGGCTACGGCATCTATTATTTGCGGTAGTGCGGCTCTAAGTCATAAGAGTTTGCCTCGGTACACCTTGGGTGAGGTTAACCCCGTGTGTGCCGTTATTTCACCGCCATATCGCGTCCGCCATTACCGAGCAGCCGTTAACACCTCTGCATGGTGGACCCCGGGCTGCGAACGCACCTAAACACCATCTTATTATTTGGTGTGTTCCGCCAGCCCCTAACAATCCTGGCCTCGGGCATGACGACTTGATATAGTCTTGACCATATTTCAATACATGTTGACCTGACTATGCCAGATATGGTTGATCTTCCAATCAGAAACTCATGGTGGAGGGTAGCATAAGACAGGCCAGTGGCCAGGAAGCTGAAGAACAACAGAAAAGGATGATTGTCGAATGCACATATTTACAAAACAAACAGGTCCATACATACCAAACTTGGTAAGATTTCAGAGCAAATAACACACTCATTTTGCTTTGCACAATGAGTAAGTGATATTCAGTACATATTTCACACAACATTCGGGTCTGTAAGTTGAAACATATGTGGACTAAGATGAGGGCCTAAAACTTACTCCAAGAAGGCAAAAATTCAAACTTTGCCCAACACATCATGAACATAGAGAATATGGTTGTGTAGTACATACCGTATTGTGAGTAGAAGTCGCTCCTCTGCAGATATAGCTTTGCGCATCCTTGTATCCTGAAAGGTTATCCCAGGGCGCACTGTCTCCAAGAGTCTATCAAATGTTGCAAGGCTCATGCGACAGTATTGGTAGAATTTGACAGGATGCTCCCACAGAGAAGAATAGAGGCGGTGAAAATTAACTCTTGTGAGTCTTTGCCTCAAAAGTGGGTGTACCCACATGCGTCTCCTCCTCCGCGGATCCACTATCACTGGGTATGGTTGGCTAAAGCGCCATGACAAAAGCCAGTTGAAGAGAACCTGCTCAGTTGTGTTGAAAGTCAGACTGTCTGCCATGTTGCATATACCACAGCAACACACCTAGTGAAGGCAAGGTGACAAATGGACAAGAATGGAGGCTGCCACCTGTTCCTGAGCCAATAAATACAGTGCAGGCTAATGATTTAAATAGTTAGTAGGCCTCAAAACCGTTAAATGTCCATTTTGCAAGGCTGCAAGAAAATCTCGCCATACAGATTGCATACGGATGCCATACGGATTACATACGGATGCTCACATGCGCAAAATACGTGACCGCACCTTGCTTACGGATGACCTACGGAGCACTATTTAGGGGTCATTCATCCGTATTATGCCTGTAAACTACGGACCGTATTTTGCGCAGGTTAGTGTGACCCCGACCTAAAACTGAAAAGCGCTAAGCTACAAGGCAACAAGAAAAATCCACTCCCTACACCACCCCATGTCAGGTCACAGAAATATAACCCTTTCATGACCTGAGGTATTTTCATTTCTGCGTTTTCATTTTTTGCTTTTGCTACCCTTCTTCCCAGAGCAATAACTTTTTATTTTTCCATCGATATAGCCATGTGAGGGCTTGTTTTTTGCGGAATGAGTTGTACTTTTGAATGACACCATTGGTTTTAACATATTGTGTACTGAAAATTAGGAAACAAAATTCCAAGTGCGGTGAAATTGCAAAAAAAGTGCAATCCCATAGTTGTTTTTTGTTTTCCTTTTTTACTATGTTCACTAAATGCTAAAACTGACCTGCCATTATGATTCTCCAGGTCATTATGAGTTCATAGACACCAAACATGTCTAGGTTCTTTTTTATCTAAGTGGTGAAAAAGAAATCCAAACTTTGTTAAAACAAAAAAAAAAAGTGCCATATTCCAATATTTGTAACGTCTCCATTTTTCGTGATCTCAGGTTTGGTGAGAGCTTATTTTTTGGGCATCGAGCTCACGTTTTTAATGATAGCATTTTGGTGCAGATATGATCTTTTGATCACCCATTATTGCATTTTAATGCAATGTCGTGGAGACCAAAAAACATAATTCTGGCATTTGACTTTTTTTCTCGCCTACTCTGTTTAGCAATCAGGGTAATCCTATTTTTTATTGATAGATCGGGTGATTCTGAACTCAGCGATACAAAATATGTGTATGTTTGATTTTTTTTTATTGTTTTATTTTGATTGGGGCAAAAGGGGGATTTGAACTTTTATATTTTTGTTATTTTTTTTATAATTTTTAAAACAATTTTGTTTTTTTTACTTTTGGTATGCTTCAATGGTATCTATGGGAGACTAGAAGCTGCCATAATCTGATCGGTTCTGCTGCATACAGGCGATGATCAGATTGCCTGTATGTAGCAGAATTACTCACTTGCTATGAACATCGACCATCGGGCAGTGCTCATAGCAAGCTGGCAATGACAACCATAGAGGTCTGCAGGAGAACTTTAGTTGTTGAGTAAAAAAGGGGAAAAGCCAGCGCTGCTTGTGGTCAGAACGCAATACATAAAGTGCATATGCACATATTAATTTCTAACTGTATTTCAAAATGAGACATTTAGCAAAAAAATTGATCATTTGTACTACCCCACCACTCCAAGGCAATCTCATATGCAGAAGTCCTACTCTACGTTTTTAATATTCGCTGTGCCATTGCGGCCTCCTAAATATATTAAAAGCAAGACCATATTAAATGCACACCATTCCTGAAGCGTTTCTGAATCACTCCCATGGAGCCAAAAAAGGTAACGCAGATAAAGGCCAACCAGGTCCAGACCGACATCTCAGGTTAACCTCCACACTCTCCTCACCAGCAATTACAGATGAAGGGTGATACAGGTGCACAATTAAATAGAGCCCTGGGGCAGGGCTGGGCTGCTGTGTGTGCACAGCAGCCTAGATCAATCATAATGAATACAGAAAAAACTGTGAACATAACCCAGGGCGCACGGCAACTGTGGTGGTCAGCCACAAACCAACATCAAGTAAAAAAGGGGGGAAGCCAGTGCTGCTTGTGGTCAGAACGCAAAACAAAGTGCATATGCACATATTAATTGCTAACTGTATTTCAAAATGAGACATTTAGCAAAAAATTGATCAACTTTAGTTGTCGTGCCAACCCATAGGTGACCTGCGATCATGTGATGGGAATCATTGATGGGTGGATTTCCGGCGCGATTGCCGGAAGTGTGTTAAATGCTTCTGTCAGAGTTTGACAGCAGCATTTAACGGGTTAATAGCCGCAGGTGGATCACAATTTCACTGTGGCTGTTCCGGGCACAAGTCAGCTGTTCAAAACAGCTGACATATGCCGGGAAAGATGTGGGCTCACCGCCGGAGTCCACATCAAAGGGAGGGTGTCCGACACAGGCGTACTATTACTCTCGATGGCGGAAAGGGGTTAAAGCAGGTATAATAATAATAATAATGATAAATTTTATTTTTATAGCGCCGACATATTCCGCAGCACTTTACATTTCAGAGGGGATTTGTACAGACAATAGACATTACAGCATAACAATAATCACATACAGTAGATAACAAATTCCAAGAGGAAAGAGGGCCCTGCTCGCAAGCTTACAGTCTATGAGGAAAGAGGGAGACACGAAAGGTGGGTGGTAACAGTTGCCCTGATTGTATGGACCAGGTATGCAACATTATACAGTAGTATAATGTCTAATCTTTAAGTAGGCAGTCCACATAAACTTTATAGTAGACTATGAAAGCCAATTTTGACAACACTATAAATACATGTTACCAATTCTATAACTTAACCCCTTAACATCCAATGACGGACACACTCCGTCATGGCCGAGTGTCAGTTCCCGCACCAGGATGGACTGTATCCATGATGCATTTAAACTATGACTATGTGTAATCAAGCAGTGACAGTTCAGTGCTGACAGCTGTCTGTGACAGCTGACAGGCACGGCAAGGGGTGTAGGGACCCGTCATGTTGGTCTCCACACCCAGATCGCTGTGATCGGTCAGTCAATCTGACATCAATAACCGCATAATCGCGCAGGAAATGCTGAAATATCAGCACCTCCCGCCCGATCAGTGCAGGAGCTCAGCGCTGCCAGTTACTGAGCTTCTGCACTAGCAGCCAGGAGCAGTGTCCGTGCCACCCCTGACTGATAACGCCCTAATTGCTGCAATTGAGTGTGATCGCAGCGTTCAGGAGGGAGGCAGAAGAATGGGAGCTCCCTCTGCCTTCAGATCAGCATCCCCATGATGTCATCGCAGGGCCCGATCATTGCCATGATGACCCGGGGTCATCATGACGACCCCCGGGTCATCAAGTTATGGAAAGCCTCTGAGATCATGCTCACAGCATGGTGCCAGAAGCTTTCAGTATAGGTATACCTGCAATCAAAGTGAAAAAAGTGAAAGTTCCATAAAGCAAAAAGGTAAAAAAAGAAAACATTTTTTAAAAAATCTGTAAAAAAATACAAAATAATAATAATAATAATAAAATCCACTAATAAATACACATTTTCAAGTAAAAAAATTAAATAAACAAAAAAAATACACGTTTGGTATTGCCGCGTCAGTAGACATCCAATCTATAAACATGTCACACTAGTTAACCCCTTCAGTGAACGCCGTAAAAAAACAATAAAAAGTAGCAAATTATGCTTAATTATCATACTGTTTGGAAAAAGTGGAATAAAACGTGATAAAAAAGACGAATGTAAAAATAAATAGTATCACTGAAAACGCCATCTTGTCCCACAAAAAACAAGCCACCTTACAGCTCCATCAGTGGCAAAGTAAAAAAGTTAAAGCTCTCTGAATAAATCAATGCTAAAATAATTATTTTTTCTATAAAAGTTTTCATTGTGTAAAAATACCAAAACATAAGAAAACTATGTAAATGTGGCATCGCTGTAATAGTTCTGACCCAGAGAATAAAACTGCCTTAACAATTTTACTACATGCAGAACGGAGAAAAAAAAAGCAATTCATGAATTTCTGGTTTTTGTTCACTCTGCCTCCACAAAAATCAGAATAGAAAGCGATCAAAAAATGTCATGTGCCCGAAAATCATACCAATAGAAACGTCAGCGTGTTCTGCAAAAAACAAGCCCTCACATGACTCTGTCGGCCAAAATATGGAAAACTTATAGCTCTCAATATATGGCGATGCAATAACTTCTTCTTGCAAAAAAGCGTCTTTTAGTGTGTGACAAAAGCTAAACATAAAAAAGGATATAAATCTGGTATCGCTGTAATCGCACTGACCCAAAGAATAAAGTCGCCTAATCACTTATACTGCACGAGGAATGGCGTTAAAAATAAAACCAATTCTTCACCTGCTGTGGATTTGTTCATTCTACCTCCCAAAGATCGCAGTAAGGCTCGGCGCACATTTATCCTGCGCTCTATCTGGGTTTCCATGTAAATCTCTGAAATACGTGATTCAGACAGAACCACCGGTGAAAGATTACCTATAATGAGGCAGATGGAGGCACGGAGAACGCCATAGGACCTGTGATCCGACCGTGTCCGTCTTTATTGGCGTGCTTAAAAATGCAGACCACCATAGTTTTGTACACCTCGGAAAGGAAGGATGACGCTAAACAGAGGCCAGACAGAGTCCAGAGTAACTCTGCTGCCTCAATATTGTGAAATAATCCCGCAGGGGTTTCATCTGTCACGTAGCTCAGAGATTTTGATGGAAACCCCAAAGTATGTGCTCAGCGTATATGTTACAACCCTGCTTGCATCGCTGCATGGCCTCCCATCCCCCACTTACCAACTTACTCACTGCTCCAGGTCATGCTGTGATTTCTCTCTGCCGCCAGTTCCTTGCCTTGTCTCCTGTCTGCTATGTTCATGTTTCCTGACTGTGTGTATAGGGGGTGGCACCTGAACTCTTTGCTTCTTATGGAGTCAGGGTGCACCTGGCTAATGTGTCCCTGACCAATTACCAAGAGTCCTATACTGTTTAGAGCTGCTCCACCCACTGAAACCTTGCCCGGGCAATGTCTAAACTCAGTGTTTTGATGCTGAGTAAGCCAGATCCTGTTCTGTGTTTCTCCTTCTCTGAAGACTACACTCCTAGCTTTGTCTTGTGCCGGTCTGTCTGCCCTCCAGGAAGCAGAATATCCTGGTCTCTGTGTTATAGCTCCTGACCTTGTCTTGCCTAGTACCTCTGTCCGCCCTCCAGGAGGCAGTATGTCCTGTCCTTAAGTCTTTGTCCTTGTACCTTGTCTGAATTCTGTCCTACCTCTGCCTCCTTGTCTTTGGCTTCTTTCCCGTGTCTTTCCCTGTGTCCTTCCTGTCCGAGCTCTGCACCCTTGCAGCTCTGCCTGCTCTGCACCCTTGAAGCTCTGCCTGCTCTGCACCCTTGTAGCTCTCCCTGCTCTGCACTCTTGCAGCTCCACCTGCTTTGCACTCTTACAGCTCCACCTGCTCTGCACTCTTACAGCTCCACCTACTCTGCACTCTTGCGGCTCCGCCTACTCCGCACTCCTACGGCTCTGTTCCTAACCTGTTCCGTCATACTCCACTCTCTCCTGTCAATACCTGTACCTGCTCCTCCTGTGTGAACAGGTCCAAACCTGTTCTGTCATACTCCACTCCTTCCTGCCTATACTGGTACCTGCACCTGCTGTGGGAACAGGCCCCTACCTCTTCCTTCTCATACCATGCCAGCCTGCCCTGTGTCTCAGCCATGCCAGCCTGCCCTGTGTCTCAGCCATGCCAGCCTGCCCTGTGTCTCAGCCGTGCCAGCCTGCCCTGTGTCTCAGCCGTGACAGCCTGCACTGTATCTCAGCCATGCCTGCTTGGATATCAGCTGTGCCTGCCGTGTCCACCTGCCTGCCTGTCACTCGCACCTGACCAAGTGTCCTGTCCCCGAGTGGGATCAGCAGTCACAGCCAGACACCACCCTGGAGTGGCACCTGGCAACTGCCTGCCGCACAACCCTGAACTCACCATTGGAGGCTCCAGAGACGACCAAGGCAGCTGTCTTAGTCACACCCCTTCCAGGGTTGTCTGGTCTGTGGCACAGTGAGGCCACATTCTCCCGGCTCGTGCCTACCCGCCAAGGCGTGAGCGTGACAGTTTGCTAAGGCCAGGGTCCCTGCTGAATCCCATGTCCTTCCGCTCGCAGAGCGTCATGAACTTGTTTCCTGCCAGTATGAGCAACAGGAAGAATTTGTTCCGCCCTGCATGGTTCCGATTGTTGAGACTTCTGAACCAACCATAGTCTCTAAGGCTATCTACAAGCAACTTCTGGCCTATGAGGAGCACGACTCCGCAGACCTGACTAGGTTCTATGGAAATCCTATTGAGTGCCAAGGATTCCTGAAAAAGTGCTTGCGCTACATCCTGCAGAATGCAGCTTGTTTCCCCTCTGACCGGGTCAAGGTGGGATACATCATGTCCTACCTTGCTGGAGATGCTTTATTATCGATCTGTTCCTTCTGGGAAGCAGGGGATCCTGCCGTCATGAACCTGGGGGCCTTCCTAGTGGCCTTACGTAAAGTTTTTGACATGCCTCGACCAGCTTCTCCTGAAAAGTCTTCCCCTCCAAGCTTCCAGAGACAGACCAGACAAGAGGAATCTGTCGGTGAATCGTCTCATCCGTCTATGGCCGTCCATCACTCACCTGTTCCACAGTCTGCCAATGCGGCCTCCCATGCAAGATCCAAGAGGTCTAATAAAAAGAGGCTGGCAAAGATGCAGCTGGAATCTGGTCTTGAAAAAGAACATCCTGGTGGTCTCTGCCCTGTGAAGCCTGTAGTCCAAAACCCTGAGCCAGTAGGAGAGGCTGCCCTTGGCGAGAGTACTCCCTCTCCATTAAAATCTATGACTGTTTCGTTGTCTTCTGGGAGCTTTGGTGTGTTCAAGGCACCAGCCATACAAAGTGAGAGCGTGATCTCCATTCTTCAGCTCCAGAACCCGGCGTGGGCATTGTCTAAAGGTGAACAATTTGTGTGACGTGTCTCCATCTGTTAAACACCCGCCCATGGTCGCGTCACTTCCGGTTACGGGGGCATTGGTAGTGACCAGTGTTTCAGGCTATATGCCTCCCTTTCTTCTTCCGGTTTTTGTGATGGCGGCGGTAGCGTGCGTTCCAAGTTGGAACGCATATGATTATACTGATATTCCTCTCTGATTTGTTGATTTTCATCATGTGCTTCCGGTTTCGGGATGACTGTGGTGACGCACTATATACCTTTTGTAAGATTTATAGTCATCTTTTTATCACTTACATATTAATATGTCACTCTTTGGACGTTATTTTATCATTCGTGTTAATTGCTATGTATTTTGCACATGGGCTTTGTTGATTGATATTAAATCTAGGAACTATGGTTTTCATTGGTTGGGGTTACATACTGTATATATATTTCCCTTATCTCATTGGTATTACACTCCTTGAAAAAGCCACGGTAGGCGAAACGTACATTGCAGGGAGCCTGGACACATTGAGCCACACATTACGGGTATATATTATTTGGATTTATATATTATTTTTGTGTACTCTTTATGCACTTTATTAGGAGCTGTTTTTTCAGCCCATATATATTATGCACTTTATTATTATTATCCTCCTCATCATTTTTGTATGATTATCTATAGTGCTCATTTTGTCCTTTTTATATGCATTTTTAATATATGTATTTTGCTGTAATTATGGTATGTTACTATGTCTGGTTCTGTATACTCATTGGTAATTATGTAATAAATTTATTTGAGTCTTAATGTCTTGGACTCCGTTTGGTATATTCATTTTTTGAGTAGGTCATTGTATTTATAATGAATATCCATTTATGACTTATTATTTGGTGATTTTTTTCATTTAGTTGTTGGTTTATTGTCTAAAGGTGGCCAAGCCCTCTTTGAGAACAGTCTAGTCTTGCAAGGACAATGTCATGTCAGACGCTGTTCACACCACAGCATCCGGCAGGCAGAGGTAGTTCCACCTCCAGCCACTATAGCCTCAGTGGCGCCGGCTTGATCTTCAGGCTCTCGGGCGTTAATCCTGCTGGAGACCAGTTTGGAAGGTTAGTCACGCCCACGGTCTTTAAATAGTCAAACTGGCATATGGGCGTCGCCGATTATAGCTTGTGTTTCATACCAAGTGGTTCCGGTCTGGAGTGGAGGTGTTGCAGAGAGAGAGAGATTCGTATCTGGTGTCGTATGATCCGTCGTTATCCTTTCTCCTTCCCATATTTGTGTTTAGTTGTGCCCTGTTCACATTACTGTATATTCCTGTGTGTGTGCGGCGCAGTGCAGTTTAAGTTCTCCCTGTCTGTCATTATTTGTGTGGGAGCTTTGGTGGTGTGACTCCTCACTGGGTGGAGGGTGGAGGGTTAAGTGCAGGGCTGAGCAGGAGATAAGGAAAGGTCGGAGGCTCAGGCATTTGCACCTTCAGCAAAAACCCTGGGTTGAGGGTCAGACAGGGTTTTCCCTAGTTATAGGGACATCACAGGGGCCCGGGAATTACAGCCTTAGTTGAACTAAGCCCCCGTGACATTATAATCGGCCCACATTTTTTCAGGAGTCCATGGATCCATTAGATTCCATAACCTGCCAGTTGGCGGCGCTGTCCTTACAGGTCTCCGAGTTGAAAGGGGCAGTTCAGCAGCAGGGCCTGGTAGTAGCAAAGGTGCAAACGGCATCTGCAGGTATCGGTGCAGAGCCGAAGTTTCCGCTGCCAGAACGATTTTCAGGCGATCGCAGCAAATTTGTCGTATTTCGGGAGGCCTGCAAATTATACTTCCGCATGCGGCCAATATCCTCAGGTAATGAGGCCCAGCGAGTAGGGATGGTGTTGTCATTACTGAGTGGTGACCCCCAAGCATGGGCATTTTCCTTACCAGCTGACTCTGCTACATTTCATTCGGTCGATAATGTTTTTTCTGCCCTCGGGCTCATTTACGATGACCCTGACCGACTGGCTCTAGTGGAATCTAAAATCCGCGCCCTCCGCCAGGGGGGGCGCTTGGCAGAAGACTATTGTTCGGAATTTCGCCGCTGGGCTGTAGACACACAGTGGAATGACCCAGCACTGCGGAGCCAGTTTATTCATGGGTTATCAGGGAGGGTGAAACAAGCCCTCCTGATGTATGAGACTCCGGCATCATTGGAGTCTGCCATGAGTTTGGTGATACGTATTGATCGCCGTTTTCGTCAGGGGGCACAGGAGACGCTACCTCTGGGGGAAAACAGAGGTGCAGGTGTGGTTGAAGTAGATGAGTCCCCTGAACCTATGCAGATTGCTGGCGTGGCACAGGTTCAGCCTCGCGCTCCGGGATTCCGGAAGCCCGGAGCATGTTTCTACTGTGGTAAAGGAGGTCATTATGTTAACGTTTGCCCGGTACTACCTAAGAGGGTCACACCGGCGGAAAACTGTTAAGCTCAGAGGGTATGGAGGAGACCCAACTGAGCGTATGCATATCCTCCATGATGGTATCTCAATGTATGCTCCCTGCCAAGGTTATTATCGCCGGCAGAGAGCTACCTATATCAGTGTTTGTGGATAGCGGTTCCGCCACCAATCTCATAGATGAGGAGTTTGTACACACCGCCGGGTTTAAGATCGAAAAACTTCCTCACCCCATACAGGTGGTGACCATTAATGCTGTTCCCCTCCCTCAAGGGGAGATTACTGAGTTTGTGGCAGAGGTGAAACTCCACATTGGGGTCCTACATTCTGAGTCGGTTACATGTAGGGTCCTCCATAATCTCCCAGCTCAAATGGTCCTGGGTTTTCCATGGCTGTCCAGGCACAACCCGGTAATTGATTGGAAAACTCAGGACATAGTACAATGGAGTGGTTTCTGCCAAGACAATTGCTTGGCCACATGTGTGTCCGCCGTGACGCCCAGCCTGCCGGAGGCTTTGCAGGATTTCGCGGATGTTTTCTCTGAGAAGGGTTGCTCAGAACTGCCTCCACATAGAGCCTATGACTGTGCGATTAGGTTAAAACCCGGGGCCAAATTACCTAAGGCCAGGATGTTTAATATTTCTGGTCCTGAGAGACAAGCTCTGAAAGACTACATCGCGGAGAGTCTGAGCAAAGGTCACATCCGGCCTTCGTCCTCGCCTGTAGCTGTGGGGTTTTTCTTCATTAAGAAGAAAGATGGGGGGTTACGCCCGTGTCTGGATTTCCGAGAGTTAAACCAGATTACTATCCGTGATCCCTACCCAATGCCGTTGATCCCGGATTTGCTCAACCAGGTAGCGGGGGCGAAATGGTTTTCCAAGCTGGACCTCAGGGGGGCGTATAACCTCATATGGGTCCGTCAGGGGGATGAGTGGAAGACGGCGTTTAACACTCCTGAGGGTCATTTTGAGAGTCTGGTTATGCCGTTTGGGTTGACCACCGCGCCTGCCGTTTTCCAACATTTTATTAATGATGTATTTGCTCATGTCCTGGGGAGATTTGTGATTGCATACCTGGATGATATCCTCATTTATTCTAGCGATCGGGACACTCATTTGGAGCATGTTAGGCAGGTGTTACAGTTGCTCCGGGAGAACCAGCTCTATGCTAAGCTGGAAAAATGTTTATTTTTTGTCCAGGAGTTGCCCTTTTTGGGATATATTGTGTCCGCAGCCGGTTTTAAAATGGACACCGCTAAGGTGCAAGCGGTGCTGCAATGGGAGAGGCCGGAGAGTCTGAAAGCACTCCAGCGGTTCCTTGGGTTTGCGAATTATTATAGGAAATTTATAAAACACTTTTCGACTGTCGCCAAACCGCTCACGGACATGACAAAAAAGGGTGCCGATCTGGCGAACTGGCCTGAGGTGGCTATACGTGCATTTGAGCGTCTGAAGAATAGTTTTGCTTCAGCCCCCATTCTGGTGCAACCAGACGTGTCTAAACCTTTTGTGGTAGAGGTTGATGCGTCGGAGGTGGGAGTGGGGGCAGTACTGTCTCAAGGCTCGTCCTTGAGCGAGATGCATCCATGCACCTACTTCTCCAAGAAGCTGTCGCCGGCCAAACGGAATTATGATATCGGCAACAGGGAGTTGTTGGCCATCAAACTGGCTTTTGAGGAATGGTGACACTTCTTGGAGGGGGCGGCTCACCAGGTCACAGTTATCACCGACCATAAGAATCTGCTCTACCTGGAGTCGGCCAAGCGTCTGTCTCCTAGGCAGGCTCGCTGGGCATTGTTTTTTACTCGTTTCAATTTTCTTGTGACGTACCGTCCCGGGGCTAAAAACACCAAGGCGGATGCTTTGTCTAGGTGTTTTCCGGGGGGAGAACCTCGGGAAGAGCCGGTACCCATCCTCCAGAAAGGGGTAGTGGTCTCGGCTCTCACGACTGAGGTAGAGGCGGAGATTGCCGAGGCCCAAGAGGAGGTACCACCAGGTCTTCCCGCCAACAAATCATTTGTACCCCTGCATCTTCGGCTTAAGGTGTTGAAGGAACACCACGATTCGGTACTGGCTGGTCACCCAGGGGTGAAGGGCACCTTAGAGCTGGTATCGCGTCGTTTCTGGTGGCCCAAAATCCGGCAGGACGTGGTCTCGTACATGGCAGCTTGCATCACGTGCGCTAGGGCTAAGTCACCCCGAACCCGTCCTGCTGGCACGCTACAGCCTCTGGGGGTACCCAATAGGCCATGGACAGAAATCTCCATGGATTTTATCACTGACTTGCCAGCCTCGGCAGGGAACACGGTCATCCTGGTGGTGGTTGACCGTTTTTCAAAGATGGCGCATTTTGTGGCGTTGTCTTCTTTGCCCAATGCTAAGACGTTGGCTCAGGTATTTGTGAAGGAGGTGGACAGACTCCACGGAGTACCGTCTGACATAGTATCTGATAGGGGTACGCAATTTGTGGCGAGGTTTTGGAAAGCTTTTTGCTCAAGGTTGGGGATCAAGTTGTCACATTCATCGGCGTTTCATCCACAGTCTAATGGACAAACTGAGCGCATGAACCAAAATCTAGAACAGTATTTACGATGCTTTGTGTCCGACAACCAGGAGGAGTGGTCTACTTTCCTTCCTCTGGCCGAATTCGCGTTAAATAATCACCGCCAAGAGTCATCAGGAGAGTCTCCATTCTTTTGTGTGTACGGTCAACATCCTCAGTTTTGTACCTTACGTCAGGGTGACTCCGGGGGTGTCCCGGAGGAGGATCAGCTAGGAGCCCAATTGTCATCAGTCTGGAGGCGGGTGAAACAGCGTTTGTTGAGCATGAGTGCCAGGTACAAACGGGTGGCTGACAGTAGACGCGTGCCAGGTCCGGACCTGTGTGTGGGTGAATGGGTGTGGTTAGCTACGAAGAACATAAAACTCAAAATCCCATCTTTAAAACTGGGTCCAAGGTTTATTGGGCCTTTTAGGATTTCTGCCATCATTAACCCAGTGGCTTATCGGTTGGAACTTCCTGCGGTGTACAGAATGCATAACGTTTTTCACAGGGCTTTATTGAAAAAGGTGGTAGGCTTGGTGGACACGACGCCGATGCCACCTCCAGTCATGGTGGATGGCGATTTAGAGTTCGAGGTCGCCAAGGTAGTGGACTCTCGAGTAGTACGCCGTACTCTTCAGTATTTGGTGCACTGGCGGGGGTATGGTCCGGAGGAGAGGTCTTGGGTTCCAGCCTCAGACATACATGCGGATCGGCTGGTCAGTTCTTTTCACCGTCGTCATCCGGACAAGCCGGGTCCTATGAGTCTTGAGGGCCCTGGGGTCCCTCGTAGAAGACGGGGTACTGTCATGTCGGACGCTGTTCACACCACAGCATCCGGCAGGCAGAGGTAGTTCCACCTCCAGCCACTATAGCCTCAGTGGCGCCGGCTTGATCTTCAGGCTCTCGGGCGTTAATCCTGCTGGAGACCAGGTTGGAAGGTTAGTCACGCCCACGGTCTTTAAATAGTCATACTGGCATATGGGCGTCGCCGATTATAGCTTGTGTTTCATACCAAGTGGTTCCGGTCTGGAGTGGAGGTGTTGCAGAGAGAGAGAGATTCGTATCTGGTGTCGTATGATCCGTCGTTATCCTTTCTCCTTCCCATATTTGTGTTTAGTTGTGCCCTGTTCACATTCTTGTATATTCCTGTGTGTGTGCGGCGCAGTGCAGTTTAAGTTCTCCCTGTCTGTCATTATTTGTGTGGGAGCTTTGGTGGTGTGACTCCTCACTGGGTGGAGGGTGGAGGGTTAAGTGCAGGGCTGAGCAGGAGATAAGGAAAGGTCGGAGGCTCAGGCATTTGCACCTTCAGCAAAAACCCTGGGTTGAGGGTCAGACAGGGTTTTCCCTAGTTATAGGGACATCACAGGGGCCCGGGAATTACAGCCTTAGTTGAACTAAGCCCCCGTGACAGACAACTACAGCTCCAGGTCGGAGCTTTGTATACAAAGAAGTTCGACTTCCACTTGCTGACTGGTATGCCCATGGGTCATTCTAAACCAGAGATCCTTGTGCCCATTTATGTCTGAAGACCCAGCAAGGTACTTCACTTGAAACAACCAAGTGACAAAAGGTCTGGTTCAATTGCATCCAGCTCAGTAAGCTATGTCGCCTTCTTCGCCTGGTCTGCTGGTCATCAAGTCAAGGTGTGATGAAGTCTCCGAAGAGAAGGAAGCAGAGGCATTCTCATCACACGTTTCCAGTTACCAGTTCCCAGGAACATCCCTGTCACCTGAAAGTTTTTCTCTGGAGCATGAGCAGAAGATGCTTCCTGTAAAGATGCCTTTGGATTCCATTTGGAAGGTGGATGAAGAGGTTGGAACAGAGGGTTATGTGTCCCCGTTTTTCACCAATCTGATGGGAGAGATCCAGTTTTCTCTAGATTACGAGCAGAGGATGGACCCTGTACCGGTACCCTGGGCTTCCATTTGGCCGGCTGGTGAAGATGCCAAGGCGATGGTGCTTCACTCTGTTCCAAAGGAGGAGGTCCAATTTTCTTGGGATAAAGGGCTAAAGTTGGACTCAATGAAGGTGTCTTCAGTTTCCAGTTTCAGTTTCCAGCTGGCCAGCTGATGTAGAGGTCAAGTCTGAAGCTTCCAATGAGGAGGAGGTCCAAGTCCTTGTACCAAAACCTCCAAAGGAAAATTTAATGTGGGATTATATAATCAAAAAGAACCAAAAAGCACAGGAAAATAAATAACCCCTAAAAATTAGCTTTTAATTCAATCACTAAAAAACATTAGGTAGAAATGACTTAATACCTAGGGGAGTCAGAGATCAAAATACAAATTGTAGATTCAGTATTAATATATATAGTTGTTGACCATGGGGCAAAAAGCTACCATGCCCTAATGAGCCCTAATAAGGCCCTTCCTAACTGCGGAGGTTGGCACCCCAGTTGTAGACGATGTGGCACCCCTGCTCAACGTCAGCGTCCCTAGTAACGCCCTAGACCACCCTACGTATACAAAAATAGGGGGCACAAAAATACACACACTCACACCTATGATAACGACAAACAAAAAGTGAAGAGACATTAATTGTCTCAGGCCTGTTAAACACTTCAGTTTTTCGACATCAGTCAAAATCCGCCAAAATTTGAAAATGGCGGATAAGCTAAAAATGTGGCAAAACGGATGCAAGCTGATGGTACGGATCCATTATCTGGAATTGAGGGATAACCCAGACAAGTTCTTTAATTATGTGTGGATGAGACAGGACTTTTGGTGGAGCGTGTCGGAGCGCAAATCCAGAGAAGGAACACCTACATGCACTTTTCTATATCACCGGCGGAGCGTTTGATGGTAACCCTTCGGTAAGTTATCTTTTTTTAAAAGTTTTCAGATTCTGCAGACTTTTATTTTCATGTTATTGCTTGTAGTTTGTATTAATTTTACTTTTTACCCTTTTTTTAACAGATTCCTGGCAACTGGAGAATCCTTCTCTTCCCTCCATTACCTGTTCTGGCTTGGGATATTGACAATCTCTGGAATAGTCCAACAGAACTGCCGGGCATTGTGGGATTGTCTACACGAGGAGTACATCCCACAGCCAACACAGGAAAGGTGGCTGGAGATTGCTGACAACTTTCAAGAAATCTGCCAGTTTCCGAATTGTGTTGGTGCAGTGGATGGGAAGCATATAAGGATTGTGAAACCCATTGGATCCGGATCTGAATTTTTCAACTATAATAAATTCTTCTCAATTGTTCTGATGGCCATTGCAGACTCAAAATGCAAATTTATTGCTGTCTACATTGGTGCGTATGGTCGATCCAATGATTCGCAGGTATTCAAGATGTCCGCAATGGGCCATCGTTTGTATGGAGACAATTTTGAATTCCCACCTCCAAGACCACTCCCTGGAACAACAGGCCCACCAATGCCATTTGTATGTGTTGGAGACGATGCATTTCTACTCTCTAAACATCTTCTCAAGCCATATGGAAGTCATGGATTGACACACACAAAAAAAATCTTTAACTATTGATTGACAAGAGCACGAAGAGTGGTGGAGTGCGCTTTTGGGAATTTAACATCGAAAAGGAGAGTGCTGTTAACTGCCATTAAAATGAAAACTGAGACGGTGGTGAAGGCATGTGTCATCCTTCACAATTTTGTAATTTCAAAGGAACCTGTTTCCATGGAAGAAAATGTTTGTGAAACCACCTTGTGGGATTATCACCAGACAAGTGTTCGGAGTACTGTGTCAGTGACAAGAATGAGGGACACATTTGCTGATTATTTTGTGTCACCAGAAGGAAGAGATGACTGGCAAGATGACAAAGTATAATTTTTTTTTTTTTTTTGGTTATTTTATACCAAGGTTCCTTTTTTTGTATAAGAAAATTTTTTGTAATTTTTCCTTTTTTGTTTCAGAGTTATGGTACATTTACCCAAGTGTTGTGTATATACCTGTCCACCACCAGTGTACATTGAACCTTTTTTACATTTACCAAAGTGTTGTGTATTACCTTTACCCAAGTGTTGTGTATATACCTGTACACAACTGGTGAACATTGAACCTTTTTTTTACATTTACCAAAGTGTGGTGTTACCTTTACCCAAGTGTTGTGTATTTAACCTCAACACCACTGGTGTTTGTTTTTTTTTTACTTAACACTAAAGAAAAAAATTAAAACACACAATAAAATTGTTTTGAAACAAAAAATAATTTATTATTTTGACTTAAACAAATTTGCAAATTTGTGGGTGGAGATATCATCGGAGGGGTTAACAGGGTTGACCACATCGAGGGGGGGGAGGACAGGGAACAAGGTTGGTGAGGATCAGAAGTGGAAGGGGGGTTTAAAACATGAGGTTGGGATGGGAGTTGATGGACAGAGGAGGTTTGTGGGAACATTGAAGGTGTGGCTGGGAGTGGGTACGGTGAGGTCATTGGGGTATAATGCAGTGGGGAAGGAAGGTACTGGGAAGAATGGAATGGGGAACTAGAGAAAGGAGAAGCAGTGGTGGGAGGATGGATGGAGGGAGGATGGACGGAGGGAGGAATGACGGAGCGAGGATGAACGGAGGAATGATGGACGGAGGGAGGATGGACGGTGGAATGATGGACGGAGGGAGGATGGACAATGGAAAGAGAAGGTGATGGAATAGGTGCATGGGTAGATTGGGAGGCCTGGGATACTGCAGTAACTAGAGCATTGTGACATGCTTGCATCACAAGCATCTGTAGGTGAGGATTTAAATCTTCCATTTGCCGGACAACTGACTGAAAAAAAATATGTCTCGGCGGCTGGTTTGACTCTGAATTCATCCGTTCCATATAACTTCTGAGTTCCATGATACTTTGATTTATCATGTTCAACCCAGAAGTTAACTGTTGCCCCAAAATTCAGAATGCAATCTGGACGGTTGAATTCAGATTCAAACAGTCAGACAAAGTCATCCTTTCCTGACATCTCTGACGCTGCCGTCCAGAACCAAAAGTTGGTAGAGATGTTGCGGCAGTGTCAGAGGGGTGGGGTAAAGGGTACTGTAAATCGTCACCTGCAGCTTCATGTGATGAAGACTGCCCTGCTGCTCCAGTGCTGGTGGATGGGACAGAGGGATGACACAAGAGGGAAGGTACAGAGGGGTCGAATACCTCAATGTGGTCCCCGGTGGCGGTCTCCGAAGGGATCCCTCCAGAGGGAGGCAACTCAGAAGCAGGCTCCAGAGTGCTGCAGATGGTGCTAGAAAAGAGAAAAAAAAAATATTAATATACTGATATTTCATTTGGCCTTGCTGAAAAAAAAATTAGGTTAAACATGTAAACATTTGTACTACAGAAATGGTGTGTGGAATATTTACCTTCTGCTCACCATCGTCGACCGGAGGAACGACAGGGCACTGTAGTGTTTATACTGGGTGCTCCTGAGTCCTCTCGATCCACTCGGGGCCTGCATCTCCTTGTTGAAGTGCCTCTTGAAGCGATCCCTGAGTGACCGCCACCGTATGATAACCCTGTCACCTGTGAAGGAAAAAAACAAACAAAGTGGTTAGTATTCAACACTTCACATGCTGTAATATAAGTTACTGAAATTGGAATACTTGCGCACAAAATCCCTGGCCCTCGCATCGAGCTCCTCCCAGTTCTCTATAACCTCCGAACACACTTCATCCCATAGCCGTCAGGTGGTTGGTTGGTCGGCATGGTAGCGGTTTGCCATGTCCCACAGCGTCTCCTGCTGTTGCACAGCCTCGATGAGGGGGTCCACATCGATGATGATTCCCTCTTCTACTGGTCTGTGGGGAGCACGCTGTGAAACCTGTGAAAAAAAAGGAATATTAAATTCAGACACATGAGGTTCATTAATCAATCACCCAAATAAAGGGTTACTTACTGTTCGCCGACCACGGGAAGCATCACCTTGACGACGCCGGGATGTCCTGGGAGTCGCTCTAGTGCGGGCACCGGATTGTGAAGACTGTAAAAAAAAAAAGTTATGTGCTTGGATGGATGCGTAGTTATTGTGTGTGCTGTGATGAATGTTTGTGTTGGGTGTAGCATTATGTATGTGAGTGTTTATATCTGCTAAACTTACACTCTACATGCCCCCTCCTTGCATTTCTTCACCCTGCATGTATCCTCCTGGAAGCTCCTCAGATTCAGTTTCCTGTGAAAACATAATACATGCATATATTGTTAAAAAAAAAAATTGTGTAAAAAAACCCCATTATTTATATAACCTCAGTTTGCTGATGATGTGAGGGGGAGCTCCCAGAAGAAGACATTATTGCTCCGGCCTAGCTTGCGGGTTTGCTGCGGTCTGGCTGGCGGGTCTGCTGCGGCCTGGCGGGTCTGCTGTGGCCTGGCGGGTCTGCTGCGGTCCGGTTTGCGGTCCTTCCTGAACGGATCAGCAAGTATAAAGACACTTGTTAAGCTACTATACAAAGGATAACAAAAGTTTTCAGGCCTTTATTGTTGTGAGTTCATTCTCCCTTTCACCTTTGATGTCTGATGAACTCCCTCTGCTGGTGAAGAGAGGTAGTGAAATTGATTGGGATGGGAAGAACCTGTCATCTGAACAGGCGGAGTGTGATTGGACATCTGGAATTTCTGAGTGGATATAAGGCAGCCGACGCCCTGCAGGGCTGCTGGTGATCCTTTCTGCTCTGAGCTCTTGCATCCAGCTTAGTTCCTGTCTACTAAAAGCTAAGTTTTTGCCCTGCTATTATTCCATGAGATTTTGTCTGGTTTCCTTAGTGTTTGTATTCAGCCAGTCCTGGTTGGGACAGGCTGAATTCCATTTTCGTCTCTGATCAGTTGATCTCTTTGCTCTGTTTTCAGAATATACCTGAGTGCTGATATAGTGATTTTGAAGTCTAGCGACTTCAGGGCCTTTTTCCCTATCAGACGGTTGGGACATTTTTGGTGGGGTTTTTTGCGGATTGCAGCCAGCATCTTTTCTGTCCTGTCCTATCTAGTTAGTTGGGCCCCATCGTTTGCTCTGCCTGTCTTTCTGTGTTTGTGTTTTCATCTGTTTTTCACCGACAATACATGTTGGGGGCTGTCTATTGCTTTGGGGTCTGCTCTGGGGCAGTTTAGATTTCCCCTTTCCTTCTTTAGGCTTATGTAGTTCTCCGGCTGTGACGAAGGGTCTAAGGCACCGTAGGAACCCCCCACGGCTACTGTTAGTTGTGGTGTTTAGGATCAGGGGTCTGCAATCTGATAGCTACCAACCTCTCCGGTTTTCTGGACTTAGCTTGTATTTTTGTTTTCTCCTCCGGTGACTCATTCATAACACTTTATACTTACTGAGAAAATGTAACTTTTTTCTCTGGGTCTGCTGTGGCCTGGCAGGTCTTCTGTAGCCTGGCGGGTCTGCTGCGGCCTAGTGGGTCTGCTGCGGTCTAGTTTGTGGTCCTTCCTGAACGGATCTGCAAGTATAAAGACACTTTTTAAGCTACTATACAAAGGATAACAAAAGCTTTCAAGCCTTTATACTTACTGAGAAAATGTAACTCTTTTCTCTGAGTCTGCTGCAGCCTGGCGGGTCTGCTGCGGCCTGGCGGGTCTGCTGTGGTCTGATTTGCGGTCCTTCCTAAATGGATCTGCAAGTATAAAGACACTTGTTAAGCTACTATACAAAGGATAACAAAAGCTTTCAGGCCTTTATACTTACTGGGAAAATTTAACTCTTTTCTCTGGGTCTGCTGCGGCCTGGCGGGTCTGCTGCGGCCTGGTGAGTCTGCTGTGGCCTGGCGGTCTGCTGCGGTCCGGTTTGCGGTCCTTCCTGAACAGATCTGCAAGTATAAAGACATGCCCCCCGAGGAAGTGGGATTATACCGTGAAACGCGCGTAGGGGCTCCTGACCTGCGACAGGTTTTGGACATGATGGGTATGTGCCGATTTTTTTAGTCGTGTGTGGGCATAGTGCAATATATCACCCATGTTATATTAGTGTTACTTTGACATGTCAGGTCTGCAGCACACCGCAGTTCTCCTTTGCAGGTGGCAGTGATATTTACAGCCAGCTGCTTTTACTTTGGGCAATTCTTACTTAGATTGTAACAAGATAGTACCTTCTTTATGGGGATAATCACCACTGCAGTGACTGTATGCATGACAGCATGCCAGCATTTACATGAGATTATTTGGTTACCTTAGGTTTGCGGTGGTCTGCGGTTCGTGTCACTATTGTACACCTTAGTACATATAATAATTAAGTTACTATATTACTATACACATGACACATTTACGTACCCTAATGTCATTGCTATGTTTGGCCATTTACATTGTACCTGTCGCGGGACTTTATCTTTGTTTCAGGTAATTTACCCTTTGATTATTCCACTTTATATTACATGTCCTGTATCTCACATGTGTGTCTTTTTATGGACTAATAAAATTTATATGTAATATTATATTTGCTTGACTCCTTTCCTCCAGTTTTATATAAAGTATAAAGACACTTGTTAAGCTATTATACAAAGGATAACAAAAGCTTTCAGGCCTTTATACTTACTGTGAAAATTTAACTCTTTTCTCTGGGTTTGCTGCGGTCTGGTGGGTCTGCTGCGGTCCGGTTTGTGGTCCTTCCTGAACGGATCTGCAAGTATAGTGACACTTGTTAAGCTACTATACAAAGGATAACAAAAGCTTTCAGGCCTTTATACTTACTGGGAAAATTTAACTCTTTTTTTCTGGGTCTGCTGCGGCCTGGCGGGTCTGCTGCGGCCTGGCGAGTCTGCTGCGGCCTGGCGGGTCTGCTGCGGTCCGGTTTGCGGTCCTTCCTGAACAGATCTGCAAGTATAAAGACACTTGTTAAGCTACTATACAAAGGATAACAAAAGCTTTCAGGCCTTTATACTTACTGAGAAAATTTAATTATTTTCTCTGGATCTGCTGCGGCCTGGTGGGCCTGCTGCGGCCTGGCGGGTCTGCTGCGGCCTGGTGGGTCTGCTGCGGTCCAGTTTGCGGTCCTTCCTGAACGGATTTGCAAGTATAAAGACACTTGTTAAGCTACTATACAAAGGATAACTGTTGTGAGCTCATTTTCGGGTTTGCCTCTGGCTTCTGGTCAGGGTTATGGAGATGGCTGTGCTGACAGAGGTGTAGTGAGTTCTCTATCTGGACTCCCTCTGTTGGTGAAGGGAGGTAATGAAGCTGATCTAAATGGCAGAGACTGGCCACCAGAGGAAGAGGACTGCGATTGGACATCAGGAGCTTCTGATTGGATTTAAGGCAGCCGACTCCCTAGTTTTTTGCTCGTGATTTTTCCTGACTGTGGCTTCTGGTTTCCAGTTTGGTTCCTGCCTACCTAAAGCTAAGTTTTCTCTGCTATTGTTCATATGAGTTTTGTCTTGCTTACTTAGTTTTTTTGTTCAGCCAGCCCTGGCTGGGACTGGGCTGAATCCTCATTTTGTCTCTGATCAGTTGATATCTTTTGCTCTGTCTTCAGAATATACCTGAGTGCTGATATAGTGTTTTGAAGTCTAGCGACTTCAGGGCCTTTTCCTATCAGACGTGTTGGACATTTTTTTGGCAGGGTTTTTTTGTGTGATTGCAGACAGCAGCTTTTCTTTCCTGTCCTTTCTAGTTAGTGAGGGCCCCATCGTTTGCTCAGCCTATCTTTCTATCTTTGTTTGTGTTTTCATCTTGTTTCACCGACAATACATGTTGGGGCTGTCTATTGCTTTGGGGTCTGCTCTGGGGCAGTTTAGATTTTCCCTTACTTTCTTTAGGCTTATTTAGTTCTCCGGCCGTGACGAGGTGTCTAGGACCACCGTAGGCACGCTCCACGGCTACTGCTAGTTGTTGTGGATAGGATCAGGGGTCTGCAATCCACTAATTACCAACCTCTCCGGTTTTCTGGGCTTAGCTTGCTTTTTGTTTTTTCCTCCTCGGTGACTCATTCATAACAGAATCACCAGCCATACCGCAGATTCTAGGGTACTCAAAAGCAGGAGAGAATTGTAGAAAAAAAAAAAAAGTGTCAGAATTTTTTTTTTCTTTTGCATGTATATTTTCTCCCTTTTTTTTTCTGGGGCCGTAGGAGAATTCTTTTTTTTTTTTCTTTTTCTCCTTGATGGAGATTAAGCAATTGTCTGATGGTGTGGAGCAGCTCGCTGCTGAAGTGCGGGGAATTTCCGCCTATCTCACTCATTCACATGCTGTTGAACCAAGGATCCCTGCTCCTGATGTGTTTTCTGGGGATCGGTCTAAATTTTTGAATTTTAAGAATATTTGTAAATTATTTCTTGCCTTGAAGCCTAACTCATCAGGGAGCTCTGTGCAGCAGGTTAAAATTGTCATCTCCTTGCTGCGCGGCGATCCCCAGGATTGGGCGTTTTCTTTGACACCTGAAGATCCTGTTTTGACTAATGTGGATGCATTTTTTTCAAGCCTTGGGGTTGTTATATGATGAACCTAGTGCTATTGATCAAGCTGAGAGAGCCCTATTGGCATTGAACCAGGGTCAGGATCATGCAGAGTTATACTGTCTGAAATTCTGAAAGTGGGCGGTCCTTACTACATGGAATGATTGCATTGGCAGCTCTCTTTCGGAAGGGTTTGTCTGAGACTTTAAAAGATACTATGGTGGGATTTCCTGTTCCCTCTGGTCTTGACGATTCTATGTCATTAGCCATTCAAGTTGACCGGCGTTTACGTGAACGCAAGACTACACGGGAGGCGCTGCCACATTTTGAATAAATGTCTGGACCTATGCAATGTGATGGAGTTTTGTCTAGGGCGCAACATCAGGAGTTTAGAAGGCGTGATAAGCTGTGTTTTTTCTGTGGAGATGCCTCTCATGTTATTTCTGTCTGCCCTAAACGAGAGAAACGTTTTGCACACACATTTGCTGTGGGTGGTGTACAACCTAAGTTTCTTTTGGCAATTACTCTGATCTGCTCCTTAACCACATTTTCCGCGAAGGCTTTTGTGGATTCAGGAGCGGCCTTGAGTCTAATGGACTTGGATTTTGCTAAACGTTGTGGCTTTCCTATGACACCTCTGCAGACGCCTATTCCTTTGAGGGGTATTGATGTTACTCCTTTGGCGAAGAATAAACCTCAGTTTTGGACCCAGGTGATAATGCGGGTCGCCCCAGACCACCAAGAAAATTGCAGATTTTTGGTGTTGCATAATTTACATGATACTATTGTTCTGGGTTTTCCCTGGTTGCAAATCCATAATCTGGTTTTGGATTGGAAATCTGTGTCTGTGGTGAGCTGGGGTTGTCGGTGTGCTCTTGGCGACACCCTGTTTTCTCCACCTCTCCCCAGTCGCATGATGTTCCTGACTATTTGGCTGATTTTTATGATGTATTTAGTGAGAGCAAGTCTGCATCTTTGCCTCCTCATAGGAGTTATGACTGTGCAATTGAGTTGAGACCTGGGTGTAAATTTCCCAAGGGTCGACTTTTCAATTTATCTGTACCCGAACACGAGGCTATGCGATCTTATATTAAGGAGTCATTGGAGAAGGGTCATATTAGACCATCCTCTTCGCCCTTAGGTGCTGGATTTTTTTTCGTGGCCAAGGAAGATGGTTCATTAAGGCCTTGTATTGACTATCGTTCCCTCAACAAAATTACGGTTAAATTTCAGTATCCATTACCCCTGATTTCTGATTTATTCTCCACAGTTAAAGGTGCTTGCTGGTTAACTGAGCTTGACCTCAGGGGGCGTATAATCTTATTCACATCAAGCATGGGGATGAATGGATGACGGCGTTTAATACTCCGGAGGGACATTTTGAGTACCTGGAGATGCCTTTTGGGTTCACTAATGCCCCTTCTGTCTTCCAATCCTTCATGAATGATATTTTCCGGGACTTTGTGGATAAGTTTTTGATCATCTATCTGGATGATATTTTGATCTTTTCCAGGGATTGGGATTCTCATGTGGAACATGTTCGGACTGTGTTCCGGATTTTGAGGGAGAATTCCTTGTATGTTAAGGGATCGAAGTGCCTTTTTGGTGTACAGAGGATTTCATTTTTGGGATTTATTTTGTCTCCGTCAACTATTGAAATGGACCCGGCCAAGGTACAGGCCATTTATGATTGGGTTCAACCCACTTCTTTGAAGGCTCTCCTGAAGTTTTTAGGTTTTGCTAATTTTTATCGTAAATTTATAGCTAATTTTTCTGGTATTGCTAAACCACTGACTGATTTAACTAAAAAGGGTGCTGATGTGTTGAATTGGTCTCCTGAGGCTGTTTCGGCCTTTCAGGAGCTGAAGCGGAGGTTCACTTCTGCTCCGGTTTTGCAGCAACCTGATGTCTCACTTGCTTTTCAGGTGGAGGTAGACGCTTCAGAGATTGGTGCAGGAGCTGTTTTGTCCCAAAAAGATCAGGTGACGTCTAAAATGAATCCCTGTGCCTTTTTTTCCCGAAAGTTCTCCCCATCTGAACGCAACTATGATGTGGGGAATCGGGAATCTTTAGCCATGAAATGGGCCTTTGAGGAGTGGAGACATTGGTTGGAGGGAGCTAGACATCAAGTTGTGGTCCTCACTGACCATAAGAATTTGATTTACCTTGAGTTGGCCAAACGCTTGAATCCTAGACAGGCTAGGTGGGCCTTGTTTTTACGCGTTTTGATTTTGTGGTCTGCTTTCTTCCAGGCACTAAGAATGTTAAGGCAGATGCCCTTTCTAGGATTTTCTTTGCTGATTCTCCTATTGTGACCAAGCCTACTAACATCCTAGGTGAGGGGGTAGTTCTTTCTGCCATCTCGCCCGATTTGAGACGTGCTCTGGAAGAATTCCAGGAGGACAAACCTGAGCGTTGTCCTATGGGAAAATTGTATGTTCCTGACCAGTGGAGGAAGAGAGTGATGTCTGAAGTTCATTGCTTCGCATTGGCTGGTCATCCAGGTATTTTTGGTACCAGAGATTTGGTGAGTCGGTCTTTTTGGTGGCCTGCCTTATCTCGTGATGTCAGGAATTTTGTGCAGTCCTGTGGGACTTATTCCCGGTCTAAACCCTGTTCTCGCTCTAGTGGGTTGTTGATGCCCTTGCCGGTGCCTAAGAGGCCATGGACCCATATTTCAATGGATTTTATTTCTGATCTTCCTGTCTCTCAGATAACAAAAGCTTTCAGGCCTTTATACTTACTGAGAAAATTTAAGTTTTTTCTCTGTGTTTGCTGCGGTCTGGCGGGTCTGCTGCAAGATGGTTTGCGGGTTCTTTGTGAATGGATCTGCAAGTATAAAAACACTTGTAAGATAAAAAAAATGTTCATAGAATCATAGAATCGTAGAGTTGGAAGGGACCTCCTGGGCCATCTGGTCCAACCCCCTGCTCAAAGCAGGATTCGCTAAATATATTTTGATTGAAAAACCACCCCAAAAACTGAATGTTGATATGTGAAATGCGCAACCTTCCCAACCCTAAACCTCGTGTTACCCATTAAAAAAACAAACCTTGGTATTGTATGTATACCCACACTTTAAAGTGACCTTGTTTTGGTATTGCATGTGTGTAATTACCTGATGCAGCGTTAACTGAGAATCTATCAGTGAGAGTATACACTTTAAAGTGACCTTGTTTTGGTATTGCATGCGTGTAATTCCCTGATGCAGAGTTAACTGAGAATCTATTAGTGAGAGTATACCCACACTTTAAAGTTACCTTGTTTAGGTATTGCACGTATACCCAAACTTAACGTGACCTTGTTTAGGTATTGCTCGTATACCAACACTTAATGTGACCTTGTTGCACGTACACCCACACTTAACGTTACCTGGTTTTACAATGATACTACGGACAGTTTTTGGAGACAGTTTTTATTTATTATAATTTTTTTTGTTTTCATTTTTTTTTTTTGACAAGTAGGAGCTATTATGCTCTTTATTTTAAATACCACAGTACATGAAAAAAAAATAAATTGCTGAACACATGCTACAGTGACACCACATACAATACCAGTAACACCACATTCAATACACACAATCACGGCACACTTTGAATTATTCAAATAAAATTACAGTAGTTTGAAAATAAAATGCAGTACACATGCAACAAAAACAAGTAAACTATGAAAAAAAGGCATAATGAAAATACACACACACACACACGCAGGTAGTACACACACGCAGGTAGTACACACACACGCAGGTAGTACACACACACACGTAGTACACACACACGCAGGTAGTGCACACACACACACGCAGGTAGTACACACACACACGCAGGTAGTACACACACACGTAGTACACACACACGCAGGTAGCACACACACACACGTAGGTAGTACACACACACACATGCAGGTAGTATACACACGTAGGTAGTACACACACACGCAGGTAGTACACACACACACAAGCCACAGACACACACCGAAATGCCAAACACATAGGATATACTCACACTTGCAGGCGTCTTTGCTGGCAGGCTGTTGGTGCTGGCACTGGCAGGCCTGGTCCTGGCTCGGTGGTGGCAGGCCTCAGTTGGTCCTGACTTGCTGTAAGCTTCAGCCTCTGGATGCTGGCTGATGCTTGCTGGCTGTCAGGCTGTGTCTGGTATCTTCTCTCTTCCGTCTTGATGCTGGTGCTGCATGTTTGGGCCCAATTAGCCTACTGTCATGAACTCATTTTCTGCTCCACCAGTTGAGAGTTCCCCTTCCGTTCTCCCTCTGGTGGTGATGGGAGGTAGTGCGGTTGGTTTAAGTGGTAGTGATCTGCCACCTGATGAGGAAGATAGCGATTGGATCTCTGGAGTATCAGACTGGATATAAGACAGCTGACGCCCTATCCGGGTCCTGGTGATTCAGTCTGCTTCTCAGGTCCTGGACTTCAGCTCTCTTCCAGTCTTCTCAAGTTAAGTGTGTTTTTTGCTAATGTTCACACTTGCGCTTGTTGGTCAATTCAGTTTCTTGTGTAATCAGCCTGCCCCTGCTGGGGCTATGCTGAAATTCCAATCCTATTATTCAGTATTTGCCAATGTGCTTTTTGTCCCTTATTAGATTGGCCTCTGTTTTGCTCTGTCTCAGAATATTTCAGAGTGCTGATATAGGTTTAGAAGTCTAGTGACTTCAGGGTTAATTTTGCTATCTGAAGTGTTGGACAATATTTTTGTAGGTTGTTTTTGGCAGATTGCAGACAGTGTCTTTCCTTTTCTGTCCTTTTTAACTAGCCGGGCCCCATCGTTTGCTCAGCCTATTTTCCTGCCTTTGTTTGTATTTTCATCTTGCTTCACCATCAATACATGTGGGGGGCTGTCTTTCCTTTGGGGTCTGCTCTGGGGAAGTTAGTTTTCCTCTTTTCCTGCTTTAGGCTTATGTAGTTCTCCGGTTGTCACGAGGCGTTTAGGACCAACGTAGGAACGCTCCACGACTGCTTCTAGTTGTGTGGTTAAGATCAGGGATCTGCAATCTGCATAGTTACCAACTTCTCTGGTTTTCTGAGACTTAGCTTGTTGTCTTGTTTTTCCTCCTCGGTTTCCCATTCATAACAGGCCACCTTATATAGTTTTTGGACTGTCTGGGAAAAGTATCTTTTTTTCTGAGCATGCTAGGTGCGAAAAAGCGGATTCCGCCGGCGGATTCCGCTAAATGGTGGAATTTTGGTGGATTGTGACTGATGTCGAAAAACTGAAGTGTGAAACAGGCCTCATACAAAAAGTGCTATAGTGCTGTAAACTTATCTCGTAGTACAAAACTGTAAACTTATCTCGTAGTACAAAACTGTAAACGTATCTCGTAGTACAAAACTGTAAACTTATCTCGTAGTACCAATACCCAAAAACTAGAATCTTATCTCGAAATAAGCCAGGGGTATAAAAAGCGCAGCTTTAATAAGACTTATCTCGTAGTCAAAAATACTGACCAGCTGCAGTAGGCAGACCCATATGAAAATGATCAAACAAAAAACGTCAACAGAGAGACTAATATGTAATAATCAGCACATATGAAAATTCATTTGTCCAAATTTAAGAACACGCACATAAAACACTGCACACCAAAGACAGACAAAAAAAGCGCGCTAATATGCCTGCAACTGTTGCATCTGAGCAAGGTTTTTAAATGACCCTCTAACAGCCTGGGGCTAAATTCACCTCAAAAAAATGAATTACACATGGAAAAAATATTATACACCATATGTAATTACATATGAATTTTCGCTCTGTGCTTGTATTCTGCCTCTTTTCTCGTGCCATGTCTTGTATTGTCTTTTGTGCCATGTCTTGCATTGCTATTCTTTGCCTTGTAGTACTTCCTATGTTCTCTGCCTTTGCCTATTATGCCATGTCTTGCCTTTGCTATTCTTAGCCTTGTAGTACTTCCCACTTTCCATGTTTTTGCCTGGTTTTCCTTACCTTGTCCTATGGTACTCTCTAGCACATTCCCTGTCTAGTCTCAAGGTTCTGCCTTGACCCGGCTCTGGGCTTCAGCCTATGTTCCGCTGCTAGCTCTATACTCTCTCTGCCTTGAACCCTACCCTGGTGTGTTCCTTTGCACGCGCAGGCCCATGTCTTAAATGCTGTGTCTAGTTCCGTTTTTCGTGCTCACTAGCACCTTTCGTACCAGGCTTCGCCGTGCTGTATTGCATGCGTCTTAGTCCTGTACCTTTGCCTAGCCCTGCCTTGTGGCTGCATGCCCCTTGGTCATACCCGTGCCTGCCTGTTTGTGCCTCAGCCGTGCCACTCTATACGTGCCTGCCTGCCTGTGCCTCAGCCGGTACCGCCTGTGGGTGCCTCAGTCGTGTTTTCCGTGCTCCCTTGAACTCATGCTGTTTCTCGCACTGTGCGTTTTCGTGCTACTCTAGCACAAGTCTTTTGCTATCCTTGCTCTGTCCTGCACCTTGACTCTCTGTCTTGTGGCTGCGTGCCCCTTGCACGCCCCTGGTCGTACCCGTGCCTGCCTGTTTGTGCCTCAGCCGTGCCGCTCTATACGTGCCCGCCTGCCTGTGCCTCAGCCGGTACCGCCTGCCGGTGTCTCAGTCGTGTTTTCCGTGCTCCCTTGCACTCACGCTGTTTCTCGCACTGTGCGTTTTTGTGCTACTCTAGCACAAGTCTTTTGCTATCCTTGCTCTGTCCTGCACCTTGGCTCTCTGTCTTGTCCTGTACTATGACCTAGTTTCTTTACCCGGCTCTGGGCTCTAGCATACGCTCCGCTTCTCTTTCCTGTACCCGGCTCTGTGCTACTGCCTTTGTTCCACTCTTTGCCTAGAACCCTGACCATGGCGTGTCCCTCTGCACGCACAAGACCTCGTCCTGAACCTCAAAGCCTGACATGTTCGTTAACACGTGTGGAACCTGCCATTAACCATATACCCTGGAGTGCCTCCAAGCACGGCCAGAACCATTCTTTGTACCGTGCCCCTGGCGTGCCTCTAGCACACGCAGGACCTTGAATCTTGAATCCTGGCGGCTTCTCTAGTGCGCCCAGAACCTTGGACCTTGAACCCTGGCGTGTCCCCTAAACATGCACCATGCCTAGTGTGTTGAACCCTGCCTCGCACCTTGCCTTGGACCCTGGTGTGCCTCTAGCACGCACCCTGCCTTGAACTTTGCCTTGGACCTTGGTGTGTTCCCTAGCACGCACCATGTCTGGAGCTCTGTTGTGCCTACTTGCCTGAACCCTGGTTTGCCTGCCGGATTCCCGGTACCTGTCTATCGCTGCCAGAGATTCTAAGCCTGACGACTGCGGCCTGATGTCCGGAGCAGATGTCCGCAGCCTGATGCCCTGATCATGTCGATCGCTGCCAGCTGCCCGGAGTCCGATGCCATCGAGCCCTTGCCTGTACCCAGGCGTGCCATCTAGCACGTACCATGCCATGGACCTTGGTGTGCCACGCACACATCTTGCTATGTTTTCTCTGTTATCACGATTTGCACCTGATATTACCCTGAGTTCGCTTTAATGAAGATACCCTGAAACCACGCATTGTCTTGTTTCCTGCACGTCCCTTGCCGTCAGACACTCACACTCATGTGTTATGAATGAGTCACCGTAGGAGGCAAAAACAGAAATACTAGCTAAGTCCAGAAAACCAGAGAAGTTGGCAGCTATCGGATTGCAGACTCCTGAACCTAACAACAACAACTAGCAGTAGCCGTGGGGGGTTCCTACGGTGCCCTAGACCCCTCGATCACAGCCGGAGAACTATATAGCCTAAAGACAGAAAGGGAAATCTAAACTGCCCCAGAGCAGACCCCAAAGCAATAGGCAGCCCCCAACATATAATGATGGTGAAGCAAGATGAAAAAACACTCACACAGATAGAAAGATAGGCTGAGCAAATGATGGGGCCCAAGCTAACTAAATAGGACAGAATAGAAAATCTGCTGTCTGCAATCCGCCAAAACCCTCTCAAAAACAAGAGCCAACAGACTGATAGGGAAAAAAGCCCTGAAGACGCTAGGCTTCAAAAAGACTATATCAGTACTCAGGTATTATCTGAAGACAGAGCAAAAAGGAATTCAGCTCACCCAGCAGGGAAAGGCAGAAATCCAGAAAAACAAGGCAAAACAAAATCAAAACACAAATGCAAAAAGTAGAGCAGAAAACTTAGCTTTTGAGGAGCAGGATTCAGACTGGTCTCCAAGAATCCCTAAGAGTAATCACCCGCAAGGCAGAAGGGCGTCGGCTGCCTTATATCCAGTCAGCAATCCCAGTCACCCAGTCATCATCATTCTGCTCAGGTGCTTTGTAATCAGCCTCACTACCTTCCTTCACCAGAAGAGGGAGTTCATCAGACCTCAATGGTGAAGGGGAAAATGAACTCACAACACTCATGTCTTCCTTGATCTGGCCGTCTGGTTCCAGCAGTCGTGGTGGCTCACCCCCTTGGTCTTGCCCCTGACACTCCCTGTATAGGGGGTAGTTCCTCACAAGGTCAGCTCGCCTTCGGTGGGTGCCACGACCCAGAGGGTCCAATCTACAAAACGACTCAGCAAAAGCTGACTCCGTCACAGTAGCTTTCACCCACACATGGCGTATTGGTACACTCAGGAGAAATTGCACAACAAATTCTGGGGTCCATTTTCTCCTGTTACCCTTGTGAAAATAAAAAATATGGGGCTAAAAGAAAAATTTTGCAGGAAACATGTTTTGTTCTATTTTCTTAGCTCTGTTATAAGCTTCTGTAAAGCATCTGGTGGTTCAAGGTGCTCATGCCACATCTAGATAAGTTCCTTAAGGGGTCTAGTTTCCAAAATGGTATCACTTGTGGGGGGGTTTCCACTATTTATACACATCAGGGTCCCTCCAAATATGACATGACATCCAGTCTCGATTCCAGCCAGTTTTGTGTTTAAAAAGTCAAACCTTTTTCATTCCCTTCTGGGTCCTGCCATGCCCCCCTACAGTGGTTTTCCTTCACACATGGGGTACTAGCGAACTCAGGAGAAATTGCACAACAATTTTAAGGGTTCCATTTTCTCCAGCTACATTTGATAAAATTAAAAATTTGGTGCTAAATTATGATATTTGAGGAAAAAATGTGATTTTAATTTTCACGGCTCTACGTTATAAACTTCTTTGAAGCACCTGGGGGCTCAAGGTGCTCACCATGCATCTAAAACATTCCTTGAGGGGTCTAGTGTACAAAATGGGGTCACTTATGGGGGGTTTCCACTGTTTAGGAACATCAGGGCCTCTCCAAATGTGACATGGCGTCCAATCTCAATTCCAGCCAATATTGGGTTGAAAAAGTCAAACGGTGCTCCTTCCCTTCCGAGCTCTGCCGTGCACCCAAACAGTGGTTTACCTCCACATATGGGGTATCAGCATGCTCAGGACAAATTGCATAACAACTTTTGGGGTCCTGTTACCCTTGGGAAAATAAAAATTGGGGGTGAAAAGATCATTTTGTGGAAAAAATATGATTTTTTAATTGTACGGCTGTACGTTATAAACTTCTGTGAAGCCTTTGGGGGTTCAAAGTTCTCACCACACATCTAGATAAGATCCTTAATGTGTCTAGTTTCCAAAATGGTGTCATTTGTGGGGGTTTCCACTGTTTAGGTACATCAGGGACTCTCCAAATGCGACATGGCGTTCAATCTCATTTCCAGACAATTTTGCGTTGAAAAAGTCAAATGGCACTCCTTCCCGTCCAAGCTCTGCAATGCGCCCAAACAGTGGTTTACACCCACATCAGGAAAAATTGCACAACAACTTTTGGGGTCCAATTTCTCCTGTTACCCTTTGGAAAATAAAAATTTGGGGGCGAAAATATCATTTTTGTGTAAAAATATGATTTTTTATTTTCACAGCTCTACCTTATTAGCTTCTGTGAAGCACTTGGGGGTTCAAAGTGCTCACCACACATCTAGATAAGTTCCTTGGGGGGGTCTAGTTTTCAAAATGGGGTCACTTACTGGAGTTTCCACTGTTTAGTTACATCAGGGGCTCCAAATGCGACATGGCGTCTGCTCTCGATTGCAGCCAGTTTTATGTTCAAAACCTCAAATGGTGCTTCTTCTCTTCTGAGCCCTGCCATGCACCTATAGAGTGGTATTCCTCCACACATGGGTTATTGCTAGAGTTGAGCGAAACGGGTCGAAAAATTTCAAATGTCGCCGACTTTTGGCAAAGTCGGGTTTCATGAAACGAAACCCGACCCTAGGATGAGGTCGGCCACGAGGTCGGCGACTTACGCGCCAAAGTCGAGTTTCAAAAGTTTGTTTTGCGCTCTTTTTCAGCCCATCAGGATCCACGGACACTGTGGGCAACGTGATGACATAGGCAGGGGTCACCACCATCTTTCAGAAGGGCATGCAAGTGATTGGCTTGCTTTGGTGGGCATCACAGGGGTTATAAAAGGGCGTGCACGCCGACCGCCATCTTACTTCTGCCGATCATAGCATAGGGAGAGGTTGCTGATTCTGTAGGGAGAGCGTTAGGCAGGGAAGAAGAGAAAAAAACTGCTTCGGCTGCTAGCGATTTTGCCTGTACAACACACCAGTCACTGTGTGTGCAGTGCAAGGGGAGGCTATATTGTGGTGGATCAGCGGTGTTGGTTGTTAGGCTGCCTTCTAAGGCTTCCTGACAGCTGCATTGCTGTTTACCCACTGCTCTGCAAACTGCTTTTTTAAAAGCAATCCCAATTTTTTTTTTTGTCCTGCTGAGGTACTGAGCGTGCATTTTTTCACACCATACAGCGGTGTACGCTCCTCACACAGTACCGTGTAACGGCTGTTATCACAGCCACAGTGAAGCTATCTGTGTGTCACTGTGGAAGGATAAGTGGAGGACTTGTTCCGTTCTTACAGACCTACACTCTAGGTAGATTCCTATTCTGCCCAATTCTACATACACCTTGTAGTTTGTGATACACTAGCCAATTTCTGCCTGTGACATAGCGCTCTGATATTCAGTGGGCCTCACACAATCAAAAAGTGTCCAGTGTCCACTAGTGTGTGCAGAAATTCAAAATCGCCCTTATCCTGTAGTCACTTTTTTCACACCTGTGCCATCGAGCCTGTGACGTAGCGCTCTGATATTCACTGGGCCTCACACAATCCAAAAGTGTCCAGTGTACACTAGTGTGTGCAGAAATTCAAAATCTCCCTTATCCTGTAGTCACTTTTTTCACACCTGTGCCATCGAGCCTGTGACATAGCCCTCTGATATTCAGTGGGCCTCACACAATCCAAAAGTGTCCAGTGTCCACTAGTGTGTGCAGAAATTCAAAATCTCCCTTATCCTGTAGTCACATTTTTCACACCTGTGCCATCGAGCCTGTGACATAGCGCTCAGTGGGCCTCACACAATCCAAAAGTGTCCAGTGTCCACTAGTGTGTGCAGAAATTCAAAATCTCTGTGATCCTGTAGTCACTTTTTTCACACCTGTGCCATCGAGCCTGTGACATAGCGCTCTGATATTCAGTGGGCCTCACACAATCCAAAAGTGTCCAGTGTCCACTAGTGTGTGCAGAAATTCAAAATCTCTGTGATCCTGTAGTCACTTTTTTCACACCTGTGCCATCGAGCCTGTGACATAGCGCTCTGATATTCAGTGGGCCTCACACAATCCAAAAGTGTCCAGTGTCCACTAGTGTGTGCAGAAATTCAAAATCTCCCTTATCCTGTAGTCACTTTTTTCACACCTGTGCCATCGAGCCTGTGACATAGCGCTCTGATATTCAGTGGGCCTCACACAATCCAAAAGTGTCCAGTGTCCACTAGTGTGTGCAGAAATTCAAAATCTCCCTTATCCTCTAGTGACAATTTTCACACCTGCGACATCGAGCCAGTGACATAGCGCTGTGATATTCAGTGGGCCTCACACAATCCAAAAGTGTCCAGTGTCCACAAGTGTCTGCAGAAATTCAAAATCTCCCCTGTCCTATAGACACCTTGTACCTTGTTTTACATTACTATATAGTTTGTTGGATTTTGTCTACCAAAAATGAGGAAGGCTGGTGGAAGAGGCCGTGGAATTGAGCGGGGGTTGGCAGCTGGTAATGATGGTGTTGGTGGTGGATCTGATGGTAGCAAAAGCAAAATAGGACCGAATGCAGGAGGTGTTGAGCCTGCGTCATCGTCTGGCTCCACAAGGCCTCGAAGGCTTAGTTTTCTAGGAGTTGGCAAACCGCTTTTAAAGCCAGAGCTTCAGGAAAAAGTTTTGTCTTACATTGCTGACTCAGCCTCCAGCTCTATCGCCTCCTCCTCTGAAGTTGTAAAAAATAAAAGCACTGAGTTGTCATTGGAGGCTCATGTTCATGAACCACACCTTTCCTTGTGTCCTTCACCCCAACCAAGATTGAAGGATGACGCAGGCCACACTACTGATTACTCCATGGAGCTGTTTTCACATACCATGCCTGGATTATCAAGTGAAATGGTGAATTACCCAGGCCAAGATGAATCTGACATGGAGTGCACTGATGCACAGCCGCTGATAGATGATTCTGCTGGTACATTCACTCAGAGCACTACATTGTCCTCGCAGTGTACAGAGCCAGATTCTGACCCTGATGAGACTCAGGTGCCCCTTCCCGCACACTATACCACCATACACGGTGACACAGAGGAAGGTGCACATGACATTGAAGAGGAGGTGATGGATGACCCAGTTGTTGACCCAGATTGGCATCCATTGGGGGAAGAGGGTGCTGCTTCCAATAGCTCAGATGAGGAGGAGCATCCACAGCAGACATCGACATCGCAACAGCTGTTATCTGGCAGGCCCGGAGCACTCCAAAGACAGGTTCCAAAAATCAAAAGAGTTGCTGGACAGCTTGTCCAGAGGGTCAAAAGATCACAGTGTGCTAGGCCGCAAAATGTCTGCCAAAGTAGGAAGAGTGCAGTGTGGCACTTTTTTGAACAAAATCCTCATGATCAGGCCAAGATTATCTGTAAGAAGTGCGCAAAGACCTTTAGCCGAGGGAAAAATCTGAAAAATTTGAATACCAGTTGCATGCTTAGACATTTAACCAGCATGCACTTGCAAGCGTGGACACAACACCAAACCTCAAGTGCCACATGTGCAACTGATCACAAAGAAGGTAGTCAACAACGCTACATTGTTTCCCCCACTGTGAGCCCACCGGTTAGCACAGCAGCAAATGTTGAGGTGTTGTTGCAAGGCCACAGCAGTCAGGGAATCCCACTGTTATATCAACGAAATACTGAATCTAGGCCATCAGAAAGAACACCAACTCCATCACCATCATCAACCCTCTCTCAGTCTGCCCTGTCCACCGCTACTTCCACCATATGCAGCTCTCAAGTCCAGCTCACCCTCCCAGACACTATGAGTAGGTCAAGAAAGTACTCAGTCTCTCATCCGCGTACACTGGGTTTGAACGCCCACATTGCCAAACTAATCTCGTTTGAGATGATGCCCTATCGGTTGGTGGAAAGCGCAGCTCTCCGCGAACTCATGGCCTATGCAGTACCACGCTATGACCTACTCAGTCGCCAATTCTTCTCTCGCAAAGCCATCCCAGCCCTCCAACATCATGTAAAAGACCGCATTGTCCATGCACTCAAGCAGTCAGTGAGTGGAAAGGTGCACCTCACAACTGATGCATGGTCCAGTCGGCATGGCCAGGGCCGTTACGTGTCCATCACTGCGCACTGGGTTAATGTGGTGGATGCAGGGTCCACAGGGGACAGCGGTGGTGGGACAGTGCTGCCTAGCCCACGGTATAGGAAACAGTTGGCTGTAGGCGTTCGACCCTCCTCCTCCTCCAGAAGCGAAAGCTCGTCCACAGAGCGCAGTCGTACGAGCACTCCATCTGCAGCTGCCACTGTTGCACACGAGGTGTCCCCCTATCGAGCAGCTAGTGGAAAGCGTCAGCAGGCTGTGTTGCAGATGATGTGTTTGGGCGACAGACACACCGCCGAGGTGCTGGCCGAGTACTTGAAGCGACAAACTGAGTCATGGCTGGGCAGTGTACATCTTGAGGCAGGCAAGGTAGTTAGTGATAACGGCCGTAATTTTGTGGCAGCCATAGACCTTTCAAAACTCAGCCACATACCTTGCTTGGCTCACACCTTGAACCTGGTGGTGCAGTGCTTCCTCAAAAATTATCCGGAGTTAACAGCCCTGCTCCAGAAGGTGCGAAGACTGTGCGCGCACATCCGCCGGTCGCCTGTACACTCCGTTCGTATGCAGAAGCTGCAGCGATTGCTCCACCTTCCCAACCACCGCCTCATTATCGACATTGCAACAAGGTGGAACTCCTCCCTGCACATGGTGGAGCGGCTGTGCGAGCAGAGGCAGGCCATAATGCATTTGTGGGAGGATAAACGGCCAGGCACTTTGAGAGCAGACATGGAGTTGACAGGTGTGCAGTGGTCGAAGCTGAAAGACCTCTGTAAAGTCCTTCAGTGTTTTGAGGAATGCACACGGCTGGTAAGCGCAGACGACGCCATCCTAAGCATGAGCATCCCACTTATGCGTCTGCTCATGCAAACTTTGACGCACCTTAAGGAGCAGGCGTCTGCAGCCAATGTTGATGAGGAGGAAGAGTAGGAGGGAATCCTTGATGTCATTCAGCCATTGTCTGCTCAGGGACCTCTCCTGGATGAGGTGGAGGAAGAAGAGGAGGAGGATGATGGGGATGATTACTTAGGGGAGGAGGATGCATCTCGTGGGGCAAGTGAAAATGTTGGCGTGGCAAGGTCTGGTACAGGGTTTGTGCGTGACTGGAGGG
This sequence comes from Dendrobates tinctorius, assembly GCF_039654945.1. Lineage (NCBI taxonomy): Eukaryota > Metazoa > Chordata > Amphibia > Anura > Dendrobatidae > Dendrobates > Dendrobates tinctorius. The sequence goes on from NW_027361793.1 coordinate 1,461,177, forward strand.
ATGTGGATTTGCCAGAAAGTGCTCCTCCACCCAGCACTCGCAGTGCATCATTGACACCGGGAACATTGGCCCACATGTCAGATTATGCCTTGCAGATCCTAAAAAGGGACCCCCGCATTGCCAAAATGATGAATGATGACGACTACTGGTTGGCCAGCATCCTGGATCCACGCTATAAAGGCAAATTACAAAACATCATGCCACAGGAGAACCTTGACCTAATATTGGCTAATAAACAAGCAACTCTGGTAAATCGGTTGCTTGAGGCATTCCCAGCACACAGCAGCGGTGATGGTTCTCACATGAGCCGTTCGGGCCGGGGGCAGCTTGGCAGAGGTGTTCATGGTGCACACAGCAGAAGTGACGTTGGAGACAGGGGTTTCATGACAATGTTGTGGACTGATTTTTCAAGTACCGCTCACACAACTGGTAATACTGCATCGATGGAAAGTGACAGGAGACAGCAATTGTCAACTATGGTTACAAACTACTTTTCCTCCCATATCGATGTTCTCCCACACAGGTCATTCCCCTTTGACTATTGGGCCGCTAAACTGGACACCTGGCCTGAATTGGCACAATATGCCTTACAGGAGCTCGCTTGCCCAGCTGCAAGTGTGCTATCGGAAAGAGTCTTCAGTGCAGCTGGATCAATCCTGACAGAAAAAAGGACCCGTCTGTCAACCCAAAATGTGGATGATCTAACCTTCATTAAAATGAACCATGCATGGGTTTCCAAGGATTTTGTCCCACCTTCCCCTGATGACACATAGGGTGACAGAAAAATGGCTTGCTTTGGTCCACCTCTTCCTGGGACTTGACCTATTTCGCCTTTTGCATCAGCTGAATGTCCAACATCAACATATGCCACTTTCTAAAACTCCCTAACTGTGCTGCCTCCCCCCCCATGGCCGGGGTCACCACCTAGCGCACGACACCGTGCGAGTGCCGTTGCCCTGGACAGGTGGGTAGGCCGACTCTTGGGCGTGGGCACTGGCACAGGGTCCCTCGTAGTGCAATCAAGTGTCTCTGACGGTGGTGGTGCACACCCGCCGTCAGACACACCGCCGTACTATGAGGGGCCCAGTGCCCGTACCGACGCCCACGAGTGGGCCCCCCTTGCTTGGGCAGGGCCCCAGCATTTGCAATCTTTACCTCTCCCTGCTCCTCCGCTGTGTAGTCAGGGCCGTCAAATCCATACTGTGCCTGACACCGTCTGAGCCTGCCTCCTGATGTATAGACATATATTTTGAATGTGTACGCTATCCATACATGTTATCCGGGGATACGGTACCCTTTCTCACCTTTGTGCAATCACGTGCAATCCATACTGGGCCTAACACCGTCTGAGCCTGCATCCTGATGTATAGACATATATTTTGAATGTGTACGCTATCCATACATGTTATCCGGGGATACGGTACCCTTTCTCACTTTTGTGCAATCACGTGCAATCCATACTGGGCCTAACACCGTCTGAGCCTGCCTCCTGATGTATAGACATATATTTTGAATGTGTACGCTATCCATACATGTTATCCAGGGATACGGTACCCTTTCTCACCTTTGTGCAATCACGTGTAATCCATACTGAGCCTAACACCGTCTGAGCTTGCCTGCTGATGTATGGACATATATTTTGAATGTGTACGCTATCCATACATGTTATCCAGGGATACGGTACCCTTTCTCATCTTTGTGCAATCACGTGCAATCCATACTGGGCCTAACACCGTCTGAGCCTGCCTGCTGATGTATAGACATATATTTTGAATGTGTACGCTATCCATACATGTTATACGGGGATACGGTACCCTTTCTCACCTTTGTGCAATCACGTATAATCCATACTGGGCCTAACACCGTCTGAGCCTGCCTCCTGATGTATAGACATATATTTTGAATGTGTACGCTATCCATACATGTTATCCAGGGATACGGTACCCTTTCTCACCTTTGTGCAATCATGTGCAATCCATACTGGGCCTAACACCGTCTGAGCCTGCCTCCTGATGTATAGACATATATTTTGAATGTGTACGCTATCCATACATGTTATCCGGGGATACGGTACTCTTTCTCACCTTTGTGCAATCACGTGTAATCCATACTGGGCGTGAGAACGGCTGGCGAGCTGTTAAGCAAGCTACAGCACCTGTGGTTTGCACACGTAAGTTTTTCATTTTTTCAGGAATGACGGTTAGGCCTAATTCCGGAACTGCGGTTGACCTGCACTTACTGGGAAATCATCGTTCGCGGGTAATAATTGTAATCAGTGATCCCCATCACTAACGTTGTTCAGCGGGTTATCTGCACCTGTAAGCGACAAACGCTGGCCTTTTCAGTGTAGCGCACATGCAGCCACGGACATGTAAGGGCATGACACACCAGTTATTGGCCAGTCTCATGTGCCAGAGCCTCACGTGTCCCTCTAGTAAGCCGGACTCGGACCGCGGGGCATGACGGAGTCTCGTTCGTTAACGGAATTAAGCTTGCAATGTGTGCATCTGTTCTGTAGCTGGCATGGTTGAGGTTTCCCAGGTAGAGTCGAATTTAACCGTAGGCTCCACTCCTGGTGGTGCCCTTCTGGACATTCCTTTAAGGTTCAGCTTTGCAACCATACTGCCCACGTAAAACAAACACTTTGCCTTCATGAACGCTGTTTGGAGGGTCATGACTCGTGGGAATAACGCCGCCCAATCAGTTAACCTGCTAGAGAGATCCTTCGTTGCTCCCAAGCATGACATCACACTCCCTAGGAGGAAGGTAATGCCACTGTGGCGACCGTACTCCTGGGGGAGACACAAGTGCACTGATGCCCAGCCACTGCTCGATGAATCTGCTGGTACATTGACCCAGACCACTACATTCCCCTCGCACGCTACACGGCCTGAATCTGACCCTGATGAAACTCAGGTTACCCTTCCCATATACAGTTCCATCTTACACGGTGACAAAGAGGAAGCTGCAGATGAAAGTGCAGGTTCGGCCCACCCGCCATCAGACACACCACCGTACTATCAGGGGCCCTGTGCCAGTGCCGTCGCCAATGAGTGGGCCCCCCCTGCTTGCTCAGGATCACAGCACTTGCAAGGTTGAAATACTGTGCAGTGAGATGGAAGATGGGGGCGACGAGGAGTCCAGACTAGTACAGGGATTCCCTAGCGAGGAGACTTATTTGATTGTTTTCAATGTTGGGACAGCAATTTTTGGGGAGCACTATACTCTGGAGAATGATAGATGGGGCCCACCATACACTGGAACATTCCAAAGGTGGACCTCAGACACTGGAGCAGCATTTACAGGGCCCATTATACACTAGAGCATTAGAAATGGGGCCCATTATGTTTGGAGCATTATTTGGGCCCATAAGACAGTGGAGCTTCATCCATGGGGACCAACATATACTGTAGCATTATGTGGAGCTCATCATATACTGTTTCAAACATTATATGGGACCAATGATTCTGTATGGAGAAATAGATGGGCCTCGTCATGAGATGTAAAAAGTGAAGTCTTTTTCATTGTACTATACCGCTATTTCTCTGCCGTATCGGAGCATGATGAGTTGTGGTATGTGTTAAAGGGGCGCTCTTTCGCCCAGGGCACATGAAAACCTGGAGCCAGCCCTACCCCCCCACAACTTTAGCCAAATAACCCCCATTTTTCAGTGCGTAACTTGTATTATGAAGTTAATTAAGGTTGACAAGCTTAAGTAAGAAGAATTGATGCTTTTGGCATTCAAATGAGCACTGTAGGTGTTTCCTGTCCTCCTCTCACTGCCGACTTTTATTCCCCATTGACTTACATTGGGTTTCGTGTTTCGGGACGACCCCGACTTTTCCCTATAATCGGCCGATCTTGCTCGACCCGACTTTTGGAAAAGTCGGGTTTCACGAAACGAAACTCGACCCTAAAAAACCAAAAGTCGCTCAACTCTAGTTATTGCTGTACTCAGGAGAAATTGCACAACAAATATTGTGGTTCGTTTTCTCCTGATACCCCAGACAAAATAAAAAAAATTGTGTCAAAAGTAAAATTTTTGTGAAAAAAAGTTAAATGTTAATTTTTTCCTTCCACATTGCTTCGGTTCTTGTGAAGCACCTGAAGGTCAGGCAGGGCAGCACGGTGGCTCAGTGGATAGCACTGCAGCCTTGGGGTCCTGGGTTCAAATCCCACCAAGGACAACATCTGCAAGGAGCTTGTATGTTCTCCCCGTGTTTGCGTGGGTTTCCTCCGGGTACTCCTGTTTCCTCCCACATTCCTAAGACATACTGATAGGGAATGCAGATTGTGAGCCCCATCAGGGACAGCGATGATAATGTGTGCAAACTGTAAAGCACTGCGGAATATGTTAGCTCTATATAAAGATTATTATTATTATAAGGGTTAATAAACTTTTTGAATGTGGTTTTGAACACCTTGAGGGGTGCAGTTTTTAGAATGGTATCACTTTTGGGTATTTTCTGTCATCTTCAAATGTGAGGTGGTCCCTAAAAAAATGGTTCTGTAAATCTTGTTGAGAAAATGAGAAATCACTGGTCAAATTTTAATCCTTGTAACTTTCTAACAAAAGAAATTATACTTCAAAAATTGTGCTGATATAAAGTAGACATGTGAGAAATGTTATTTATTAACTATTTTGTGTGACATAACACTCTGATTTAGGGGCATAAAAATTAAAAGTTTGAAAATTGTGAAATTTTCAAAGTGTTTGCCAAATTTACATTTTTCTCACAAGAAATTTTGAAGAAATTTTACCACTATCATAAAGCACAATATGTCACAAAAAATAATCTCAGAATCAGTGGGATATGTTGAAATGTTCCAGAGTTACAACCAAATAAAGCGACAGTAGTCAGTAGAGATGAGCGACTTTGCTTCAGGGAGGGTCGAGTCGGGTTTCGGACCACCTACAGTGCCCATTTCAATGGCAATGACATCAATTCTTATTACCTAAGCTTGTCAACCTTAATTTACTTTATAATAATAGTAACGCATCAAAAACTGGGGGTTATTTGGCTAAAGTTGTGGGGGGGGGGTACAGCCCAGTTAGGGAGGTGGCAAAACTGGCATATGTTGAGGTGTAGGCTGGACGTTCAGCAGCTGCAAATGGAGGAATTGGAGAAGTCGGAGGAAGAGGAGGACAAAGCGAGCCATTTTGCTGGCAACCTATGTGTCATCAGGGGAAGGTGGTACAAAATCCTTTGAAACCCATGCATGGTTCATTTTAATGAAGGTGAGATCACCTACATTTTGGGTCGACAGCCGTGTCCTTCTTTCTGACAGGATTGATCCAGCAGCACTGAAGACTCTTTCTGATAGCACACTAGCAGCAGGGCAAGCGAGCTCCTGTAAGGCATATTGTGCCAATTTAGGCCAGGTGTCCAGTTTACAGGCCCAATAGTCAAAGGGGAATGAACTGTGAGGGAGAACATCGATAGGGGAGGAGAGGTAATTTTGAACCATAGTTGACAACTGCTGTCTCCTGTCTGTTGCAATCGATTCAGTATTACCAGTTGTGTGAGCGGTACTCGAGAAATCAGTCCACAACATGGTCATGAAGCCCCTGTCTCCAACGCCACTTCAGCTGTGTGCACCACAAAACCTCTTCCATGATGCCCAGTACGGCTCGTGGTAGAACCTGCACCGCTGCTGTGTGCTGGGAATGCCTCTAACAAACGGTTTACCAGAGGTGCTTGTTTGTTCGCCAATATTAGCTCTAGGTTCTCCTGTGGCATGATGTTCTGTAATTTGCCTTTATAGCGTGGATCGAGGATGCTGGCCAACCAGTAGTCGTCATCCTTCATAATTTTGGCAGTGCGGGGGTCCCTTTTTAGGATCCGCAAGAGATAATCACACATGTCGGCCAATGTTCCAGGTGTCATTGATGCACTGCCAGTGGTGGGTGGTGGAGCACTTTCTGTCAAATCCACATCCCTCCAGTCACGCACAAACCCTGTACCTGCCCTTGGCAAGCCAACATTTTCTCTTGCCCCCTGAGAAGCATCCTCCTCCCCAAAATAATCATCCCCCTCATCCTCCTCCTCTTCCTCTTCTTCCTCCACCTCCTCCAGTTCCCTGAGCAGACAATGCCTGTCATAAAAGCTTCCCTCCTCCTCCTCCTCCGCTGCAGACGCCTGATCTTTAATGTGCATCAAAGTTTGCATGAGCAGACGCATAAGTGGGATGCTCATGCTTATGATGGCGACATCTGCACTTACCAGCCGTGATATATCCAAAAGGAATTCGTAGTTATATTCCGTGCTGCCGCTGAGACAAATTCCAGGAGAATGCTGTAGGATTGCAGTGGTTTTATTCAACGTGTTTCAGGGGTCTCATGGCCCCTTCATCAGGAGGGGGCATGAGACCCCTGAAGCGCGTTGAAACTGCAATCCTACTGCATTCTCTGGGAATTTGTCTCAGCGGCAGCGCAGAATATAACTACGAATTTCCTTTGGATATATGATTTCTTCTGGTCACTAAGGACCTGTGGCTCTGCAGCAGCCGCTACCTACATGCTATTATCTCATCCTAACCAGGTGAGCAAATTTCATGATATACTCTAACTTTTGTAACGTGGATAAGACCCTATTGCGCTTTTTGTCTCCCCCCCTTTTTTTTGCAATACTTACCAGCAGTATCATTCCTCAAAACACTGAAGGACTTTACAGAGGTCTTTCAGCTTTGACCACTGCACATTCAACAACTCGATGTCTGCCCTCAAACTGCCTGCCCGTGTATCCTCCAACAAATGCATTACAGCCTGCCTCTGTTCGCACAGCCTATCAACCATGTGCATGGTGGAGTTCCACCTTGTTGCAACCTCTATGATTAGGCGGCGCTTGGGGAGGTGGAGCGATTACTGCAGCCTCTGCATATGACTGGAGTCTATGGGCAAGCGACAGATGTGCAAGCACAGTCTTCGCACCTTATAGAGCAGGGCTGGTAACTCCGGATAATTATTTATGAAGCACTGCACCACCAGGTTCAAGGTGTGAGCAAGGCAAGGTATGTGTCTGAGTTTGGACAGGGCTATGGCCGCCACAAAATTACGTGCATTATCACTGACTACCTTGCCTGGCTCAAGATGTAGACTGCCCAGCCATGACTCAGTTTCTCGCTGCAAGTAGTCGGCCAGTACCTCCGCGGTGTGTCTATTGTCACCCAAAGACATCATCTTTAAAACAGCCTGCTGACGCTTACCGCTAGCTGATCGACAGTGGGACACCTGGTGTGCAACACTGGCAGCTGTGGATGGAGTGCTCATGTGACTGCGCTCTGTCGACGAGCTTTCGCTTCTGAAGTAGGAGGAGGGTCGAACGCCTACAGCCAACTGTTGCTTATACCGTGGGCTAGGTAGCACTGTCCCACTGCCGCTGTCCCCTGTGGACCCTGCATCCACCACATTCACCCAGTGCGCAGTGCTGGACACGTAATGGCCCTGGCCATGCCTACTGGCCCATGCAACTGTTGTGAGGTGCACCTTTCCACTCACTGATTGTTTGAGAGCATGGACAATGCGGTCTTTCACATGCAGGGATGGCTTTTCTAGAAAAGAAGTGCCGACCGGGTAGGTCATAGCGTGGGACAGCGTAGGCCATGAGCTCTCGGAATTCTGCGCTTTAAACCAAACGGAAGGGCATCATCTCTAATAAGATCAGTTTCGCAATGTAGGCATTCAAAGCCAGTGTACGTGGATGAGAGGATGAGTACTTTCTTGTCCTACTCAGAGACTCTGCTAGGATGAGCTGGACTTGAGAGCTGCATATGCTAGAACTAGCGGTGGACATGGCGGACTGAGAGGGGGTTGGTGATGGTGATGGTGGTGATGGCCTAGATACAGTCTTTCATTGGAAAAACATTGTGATTCTCTGACTGCTTTGGCCTTGCGACGACACCTCAACATTTCTTGCTGGTGGTGTGCTAACCGGTGAGCTTACAGTGGGGAAAGCTCTCAAAATGTGGTGATGCAAAAACTATTTTTACAATATAAAGCGTTAGAGATGAGCGACTTTCCCTTTTTTAGGGTCGAGTCTGGTTTCATGAAACGCAACTTTCTCAGAAGTTGAGTCGAGCGAAATGGGAGGACTATAGGGAAAAGTTGGGGTCCGACTGAAACACGAAACCCAATGCAAGTCAATGGGGAAGCAAAGTCGACAGGGAGTGGAGGACAGTAAATACACCTACAGTGCCCATTTCAATGCCAACTACATCAATTCTTATTACTTAAGCTTGTCAACCTTAATTTACTTTATAATAGTTACGCATTGAAAACTGGGGGTTATTTGGCTAAAGTTGTGGGGGTGGGGTAGGGCTGGCTCCAGGTTTTCGTGTGCCCCAGGCCAAAGAGTGTCAGTGGGCCCCTTTAACACATACCAGAATTCATGATGCTCCGATACGGCAGAGAAATATTGGTATAGTACAATGAAAAATACTTCACTTCTTACATGACATGACTAATATCTATTTTAAATTCTACAATAGCTCAAAAAACGGACAGTATATTACTCCATACAGTATTAAGGCCACCATATAGTGCGCCATACAGAATAATGAGCCCCATATATTTCTCCATACAGAATAATTGGTCCCATATAATGTTCCATACAGTATATGATGAGCTCCACATAATGCTACAGTATATGTTGGTCCCCATGGATGATGCTCCATTGTCTTATGGGCCCAAATAATGCTCCATATATAATGGGCCCCATTTCTAATGCTTCAGTGTATAATGGGCCCCGTAAATGCTGCTCCAGTGTCTGATGTCCCCCATTTGGAATGCTCCAGTATATGATGGGCCTCATGGATGATGCGCCAGTGTATGATGGGCCCAAATAATGCTCCATATATAATCTGCCCCATTTAGAATGCTCCAGTATATGATGGGCCCCATGGATGATGCTCCATTGTGTTATGGGCCCAAATAATGCTCCATATATACTGGGCCCCATTTCTAATCCTCCAGTGTATAATGGGCCCCGTAAATGCTGCTCCAGTGTCTGATGTCCCCCATTTGGAATGCTCCAGTATATGATGGGCCTCATGGATGATTCTCCAGTGTATGATGGGCCCAAATAATGCTCCATATATAATGGGCCCAATTTCTAATCCTCCAGTGTATAATGGGCCCCGTAAATGCTGATCCAGTGTCTGATGTCCCCCATTTGGAATGCTCCAGTATATGATGGGCCTCATGGATGATGCTCCAGTGTATGATGGGCCCAAATAATGCTCCATATATAATGGGCCCCATTTCTAATGCTCCAGTGTATAATGGGCCCTGTAAATGCTGATCCAGTGTCTGATGTCCCCCATTTGGAATGCTCCAGAATATGATGTGCCTCATGGATGATGCTCCAGTGTATGATGTGCCAAAATAATGCTCCATATATAATCTTCCCCGTTTAGATTGCTACAGTATATGATGGGCCCCATGGATGATGCTCCAGTGTATGATGGGCCCCATATCTCATTCTCCAGTCTCTAGTGCTCCCCAAAAATTGCTCCCAACCTTTAAAAAAATTAAATACCTCTCCTCGCTTGGCACAGCTCTACTATGGACTCCTCAGTGTCACCATCTTCCAGCTCTCTGCACTTTTACTGTTTAGGCAGAGGGTATACAGACGTGATGTCATTGCGCTCTCTGACCTGAATGTCACTGTCAGGAAACGTGGAAGGTGTCACGGCGGTGGAGCAGGGAGAGGTAAGTTCCCTGTGCCAGTGCCGTCGCCCACGAGCATGCCCCCATGTGCTCAGGGAACCGGCACTTTTATCTGCACTTTCCTCTGTGTCACTGTGTAAGGTGGTATAGTATGCGGGAAGGGGCACCTGAGTTTCATCAGGGTCAGATTCTGGCTCTGTAGAGTGCAAGGGGAATGTAGTGCTGTGGGTGAATATACCAGCAGAATCATCTAGCAGAATCATCTAGCAGTGGCTGTGCATCAGTGCACTCCATCTCTGATTCATGTTGGACTGGGGAATTCAGGATTTGACTTGATAACCCAGGCATGGTATTTGAAAAGAGCTCCATGGAGTAATCTGAAGTGTGTGCTGCGGCATCCTTCACTTTTGGTGGGGGTGAAGGACACAAAGAATGGGGTTGTTCCTGACCAGAAGCCTGCACTGATGACTCAGTGCTTGCATTTTTTGCAACGTCAGAAGAGGAGGCGATAGAGCTTGAGGCTGTTTCTGCAATGTAAGCCAAAACCAGTTCCTGATGCTCCGGCTTTAAAAGCAGTTTACCTACTCCCAGAAAGGGGAGCCTTCCAGGCCTTCCAGAGCCAGACCATGCTGCAGTCTCAACACCTCCTGCCTTAGCTGCTATTGTGCTTTTGGCATTACCAGCAGATGCACCACCACCATCATCAGTACCAGCTGGCCCCCCACACCCACGTCCATGGCCTCTTCCACCATACTTCCAAATTTTTGTGAAAATGGACCCAAAATACCAGCAGATATATGGTACTGTATCAGAAGCGTACAGCTGTATACAGTCTAGGGATAAGTGTAAATCTCTGTATATATTTCATGAGTCAGACACAGACGCTCACAGGCTCAGTATGAATTAGACAATACTATAACAATTTGAAAAAGGGTACAGTATCACCAGATTCAAGATATACATAGTATAGTTTAAACATTCTAAATCTCCGTATATATTTCAGGAGGCAGACACAGACGCTCTCAGGCTCAGTATGGATTCAAAAAGAGTATAGAAAGTTGAGAAAGGGTACAGTAAATCTCCGTATATATTTTCAGAGTCAGAAACAGACTCTCACTGGCTCGGTATGCATTAGACCAGAATATAAAAAGCAGTAAAAAATGGGTAATGTATCACAAGCGTACAGCTGTATACAGTGTGGTGGTAATCGTAAATCTCCAAATATATTTCCGGAGTAACAGACAGACATTCACAGGCTGAGTCTGGATTACACCAGAATCTAAATAGCAAAAAAGGGTACTGTATCAGCAGCATACAGCTGTATACAGTGTTGGGCAAAATTTATATCTCGGTATATATTTCCGGAGTTACCCTCAGATGCTCACTCAGTTTGGATCTCACCATAATACAAAATGTTTAAAAAAGGTACTGGATAAAAAGATGGCAAGTATATATATTGTAGGGTACTATTTAAATCTCTGTATATATTTCCGTAGTCACCCTCAGACGCTCACTCAGTATGGATTTGACCGTAATACAAAATGTCTAACAAAGGTACTGTATCACAAGATAGGAGGTGTATATAGCATAGGGTAAAATTTTTATCTCTGTATATATTGAAGGCGTAAACCACACACGCTCACTCAGTATGGATTATACCATAATCAAAAATTTAGAACTAAGGTACTGTATCATCAAATACCAGGTGTAAATAGCATAATAGAAAATGTAAATCTCCCTCTACATTTCCGGAGTCTCATACAGATAGTCAGCATGTATTTCTCCGTGATACCAGCCGGTACACGGTAGTGTGTGAGGAGCATACAGCTCTATATGGTGTGTGAAATAATGAATGTTCGTTCACTGCAGAAAAACAGAATAAAGGTAGGAACGCTGTGTAAAAAGCAGTCTGCACAGCAGTGTCCACACAGCAATACTGCTATAAGGCAGGCTAATAATCAGCGCTGCTGCACACAAGAAAATCGTCCCTGTCACTGGCAGGCAGCCTAATAACTAGTGCTGCTGCACACAAGAAAATCCTCCCCTGTCACTGCACACTAACAGAACACAACAATTACGTTCAGCACAAAATAACTTCTGTTTACTGGCCTAAGTGTCTCCCTAATCATAAACAGCGTCAGCAACCTCTCCCTACTGTAAAGATGGGCAGAAGAAAAATGGCAGTCGGTGGTGTGTGCTTTTATACACACTCCATATATACAGGGGTTTGTATAAAATAATGCAAACATATAACGATTTGTCGTCATAATCTTCAAACATGTTATAAACATGCAAACCGTGACATATGTTAATGTTTTGTAGTTGATTATTTGTGTCATGTGATATGTGTATGTAAATTAACTGTTGTTTTGCATAATTGTAAGAACATTGAGGAAAACCTGATACCAATGGCCAAAGAGGCCAAATTGTTGATGCTGGTATGGCAGGCACTAGTGTAACAGAAAGTGCCCGTATGCTTGGCGTGTCAAGAGGTACTGTCTCCAAAGTAATGACTGCGTTTGAAAGAGAAGGAAAAACGTCCGCAGCAAGGCACAGGTCCGGCCGAAAGTCGAAGTTGACTGAGAGAGACTGTCGGACTGTAAAGCAAATTGGGAGAGAGGATCGCAAGACCACTGCTCGGAAAATCAATGCAGAGCTCAATGAGCACCTACAGAACACAGTTTCCTCGAAAAAAATTTGTCGCGAGCTGCACAAATCTGGATTCCACAGAAGAGCTGCAATTGTAAAAATGCTGCTCTCAATGACAAATGTTTCCAAGCATTTAGAGTGGTGTAGAAACCTCCAGAATAGGTCTCTCGAGGTATGAAAACATTTGATATTCTCAGACGAATCATCCTTTACCCTATTTCCGACCTCCGGCCGAGTGTACGTTTGGAGACAGTCGAAAGAAGCATTCCATCCACACTGCCTTCTCCCAACCATAAAACATGGCGGATGTTCTGTGATGATCTGGGGTGCTATTTCATGGAGATCCGCCAGGTCAATGATATCCCTTCATGGAAGAATTAACAGCCGTGATTATTTAGGCATTTTGGGCAACCAAGTGCATCCTATGGATCAAGCAGTGTTCCCGGAGGGGAACGCCATCTTTTAGGATGATAATGCACCAATTCATACAGCTAGAATCATTAAAGTATGGCACGAGGAACATTGTAATGAAATTGAGCATCTCATCTGTGCCCCACAATCCCCAGACCTCAACATTATTGAGCATTTATGGCCGATTTTATAGATTCAAGATAGATGTCGATTTCCGCCTTCGTCGCTCAAAGAACTGGAGGGTGTTTGAACTGAAGAATGGGCTACAATTCCTTTGGAAACAATTCACACCTTGTATGAATCCATACCTCGGATAATCGAGGCTGTAATCGCCTCAAAAGGTGGACCTACACCATATTAACCTAAGTTTTGTTGATGTTTCCAGGTGTTTCCATTATTTTTTCCAACCACCGGATTTCATGAGTCAACCACACACGCTCACTCAGTCAGTATGGATTTAACCGTACTCAACTATGTTGAAAAAAAAGTACTGTATCAGCAGATATAAGGTTTATCTGTAGTGAAACCTCCACCAGGGGGAGCTGGTGAGGGAAGAGAGGTTACACACTAAGAGTAGCAATACTGAGCAATAGCACAGGTGTGACAGGTAACGAGAGAGAATGGTCAGACAAACCGAGTCAGAAACTAGCAGGAGCAGACGTACCAGATGGAGCAGCAATACACGTAGTCAAAATACCAAGCCGAGGGTCAGAAAGCCAAAACATGAGCACGGGGTCCAAAAATGTGAGGCGAAATACGTGGTCGGGGTACAAGCCAAGAAGTCAGATGCCAGAGAGGGAACGTAGCAGCAGAGACGAATACTAAGAGACGGGGTCAGAGATCAGTCCGGGTCATTCACGTGGATACTAGTCAAAGGCAGGAGGATCACCAAGGTATAAGGATCAGAGGCTCTAATCTGGAAGCTTGAGCTATCACTAGCACTGGTCAGCAGGCTGTGAGAGACTGAAATAGCCCAGCTAGCTCCAGAACGAGGCTGAGGAGATTAACCCCCACATGACCAGTCCAGAGTGAAGACAGCAGAAAATAAACTCCGGACAGGACCATGACAGTACCCCCCTCTCAATGGGGGGCCACCGTGACGAGCGTGAAAGGCCCAGACCCACCGATCTGCATGGACCGAACGCACCGACACCCATGACCGATCCTCAGGACCATACCCTTTCCAATGGACTAAGTACTGTACTGAAGTGAACGGCGGAGCATACGAGAATCCACCACCTGTTCCACCTCGTACTCAGTCTGGCCATCTACCATAACAGGTGGCGGGTGCGAGGGAGACTCTTCAGAGGAAGGCACCGACGGCTTCAGAAGCGCCTTATGGAACACATTAGGGATCCGCAACGACGGAAGCAAACGCAGGCGAAAGGCCACAGGATTAATCACCTCTAAAATTTCATACGGACCAATAAACTTGGGACCCAATTTAGCAGAGGGAATTCTCAGCCTTATATTTTTGGTGGATAACCATACCTTATCCCCTACCTGATAAGCCGGCCCCACAGAGCGTTGTTTATCCGCAAAAAATTTATATTTGCCTTGAGCCTCCCCAATGTTCCTCTGAACCTCCCTCCAAACCTTCCCCAAATGCAAAAAGGCCGAATCAGCCCCTGGATTCTCCGAATTCAGTCGGGAAAATTCACCAAAATGAGGGTGAAACCCGTGGTTGCAGAAAAAAGGAGAAGTACCAGTAGACTGATTGACACGATTATTGAAAGCGAATTCCGCTATAGGTATCACAGAGCAATAATCATCCTGTCTGGATGTGACAAGACAACGTAGAATCTGCTCCAAAGACTGATTGGTCCTTTCAGTCTGACCATTGGTCTCGGGATGGTAGGCCGATGAAAAGGTCAGACTGATGCCCAGTCTTTTGCAAAAAGCCCTCCAGAATTTTGCCACAAATTGCACCCCTCTATCAGACACCACACTGACAGGCACACCATGCAACCGGACCGCATGCTCAATGAATAGTTTAGATAGAGTCTCAGCATTAGGAAGGCCCATTAATGATACAAAATGTGCTTGCTTACTGATCCTGATCCATTACCCAGATCACGGTTTTGCCATTAGAGGGAGGGAGATCGGTGATAAAATCCATGGACAGATGAGTCCACGGTCTATCCGGAATTGACAGTGGCACCAATTCCCCGGCCGGCTGGTTGTGGGAGGCTTTAGCATGGGCACAAATTTCACAGGAGGACACAAAGTCAGTAATGTCAGAAGTCAACGAGGGCCACAAGAACAGCCTAGTGATGGCTTTACGAGTTGCCGAGATTCTGGGATGCCCACTCAAAGCCGAGTCGTGGAACTCCCGAAGCACCCTTAATCGATACTGGACAGGCACAAAGAGCTTATTTTCAGGTATAGATGAAGGAGCAAGAGATTGGGCCTCATGAATCTCCTGCTCCAATCTCGGGGACACCACAGCCACCACCACCCTGCGCTGAAGTAAGGAGGCTCAGGAGGCGATACCAGATCTAGGCTGCGAGACAAGGCATCCGCCTTCACATTCTTGGAACCTGGTCTGAAAGTGATGGAAAACTGAAATCGGGAAAAAAAAGTGACCACCTTGCCTGTCTTGGAGTCAGACGTTTGGCGGACTCGATGTAGGACAGGTTCTTGTGATCGGTAATGACAGTGATACGATGGACCGCCCCCTCCAAAAAATGCCTCCATTCTTCAAAAGCTAATTTAATGGCCTACAACTCTCGGTTACCCACATCATAATTCCTCTCCGCAGAGGAAATTTTTTTAGAAAAGAAGGCACATGGTCTAAAGTTAGTTAATGTGGTGGGGACCTGGGACAACACAGCTCCCACTCCCACCTCAGAGGCATCCACTTCTATGATGAATGGTTTAGACAAATCAGGTTGAACCAGTACCGGAGCAGTCATGAAACGTTTCTTTTACAAAGAAAATGCAGCCACAGCTGGAGCTGACCAGTTTTTGAGATCAGCCCCCTTTTGGGTGAGATCAGTAAGGGGTTTGACCACTTGAGAGAACCCCTTGATGAATTTTCTATAGTAATTGGCGAAACCCAGAAATCGCTGAAGACCCTTGAGATCTCTGGGTTGCACCCAATCCACAATGGCCTGTACCTTCCTAGGATACATACGAAACCAATCAGCAGACAGGATGACCCCTAGAAAGGACAATTCCTGAGTAAAAAATGAACATTTCTCCAGTTTGGCAAAGAGTGAGTTCTCCCTGAGCCTGTGGAGAACCGCACGAAGATAACCCATGTAACTTTGTCTATCAGAAGAATATATGAGTATATCATCAAGATAAACTACTACAAAGCGTCCAATAAAATCAGAAAAAACATGGTTAATGAAATTCTGGAATACCGCTGGTGCGTTAGTCAAACCGAACGGCATAACCAAATTTTCAAACAGACCCTCAGAGGTGAGAAACGCAGTTTTCCACTCATCCACCTCCCGCATACGGATGAGATTGTATGCTCCCCTGAGGTCCAACTTAAAGAACCACTTGGCTCCCGACAATTGATTGTACAAATCAGGTATCAGTGGGAGAGGGGGAGAGGATAAGTGTTTCTTATGTTTATCTTATTCAGTTCTCGAAAATCGAGGCATGGGCGTAAACCACCATCCTTTTTTTTTTACAAAAAAGAACCTCGCCACCACAGGAGAGACAGATGGCCGTATATGCCCTTTACGGAGGCTCTCAGATATATACTCCTATACTCCTTCATAGCTGCCCGCTCAGGGCTGGAGAGATTGTGCAGGCGGGCTTTGGGCAATTTGGCACTGGGAACAAGATCAACGGCACAATTGAATGGGCAGTGTGGTGGTAGAACCTCAGCCTCCTTTTCGGAGAATACATCCTCAAAATCCTTCAGGTACTCCGGAATACCCTCCAGACTGACGGATGACATAGACACAGTGGCAAGACAATTTTCAGAACAACCAGGTCACAATTTAACAATATCCCGGGACCCCCAGTCAATAACCGGGTTATGCCGTTGCAACCAGGGAAACCCTAACACCAGGCCAGCAGGGAGGTTATTCAAAACAAAGCATGACATGCGCTCCTGGTGTAGGGCCCCACCCTGAGGGTGAATTCTTTAGAACTAAAATGGAGACCATCCTTAGTGAGAGGTGTAGCGTCAATAGCCACAATTTTTAAGGGAGTCTCCAACCTAACTGTCCCTAATCTACAGCGGGCCACCAGCTTAAAGTCAATCTGGTTCAGGGATGACCCACAGTCTACAAAAGCCGAAGTATGGAAAAAGCCATTCTCAACACCAAGTTCCACCTTTAACAGTATCTTTGAAAATGAATAAAAAGGTACCAGAGAGTCTGGGTGACCTCCATGATGATCACCCAGACTCAGCCGCTTGTTAGTCAGTGGACAGTAGGGGCAGTCTTTTTTCCAATGTCCGGGATCTCCGCAGTAAAAACATAAGTTTCCATCATGTCGCCGCTTCCTCTCTTTCTCCTGGGGGTTGGTGGCTCCCACCTCCATAGGTTCAGATGGAAGCAAAACATCAGGGTTAGCAGGGAACAACGGAATCCTTCTCTGTGTAACACCTCTCTCCCGGAGTCTCCGATCCATACGGATAACCTGAGTCATAGCCTCCTCCAATGAGCTGGGAGGTGGATGGAGAGCCAGAGCGTCCTTAAAGCAATCCGACAGTCCCTTCCTGAACAGACATCTCAGTGCGGAGTCGTCCCAGGACGCCTCAGTGGACCATCAACGGAATTCGGAGCTGTTTCATTTGGCTGAGTGCCCCCCCTGCCCAAGACCCATAATAGTGTCCTCTGCCACCCTAACACGGTCCGGTTCCTCATAGATAAGTCCTAGGGCCTCAAAGAACATATCTACTGACATCCTTTCAGGGGCAGTAGGGGGCAACGAGAAAGCCCAGGATTGGGGACCCTCCCTAAGTAAGGAGATAATAATCCCCACTCGCTGAGTCTCATCCCCAGATGATCGGGGTCTAAGAGAAAATTTATAACTCTCCTTGAATATGTGAAATTTATCTTTTTCGCCAGAAAACATGTCAGGAAGTTTAAGTGAGGGTTCAGGAGAGTGCAAAGTAACATCTACAGAGTCACCTGGTGGACTAACAATATGAGAGGTGTTTCCCTGTATGGTCTTAATAGTCTCAGTCAGTTCTTTCTGTAAGTGGGTATGAGACATGACAAGGGACTGATGATTCACAGAAAAGTCCTGCGCCATCTGCGTCAAACTGGACACTTGATCTGCCAAGTTATGCAGCAGATCCATGACCAGAGAAAGAAAAGTGCAAAATCCCGTTTAAATGTATTGGTTAGTGATAATGTAGTGAAACCTCCACCAGGGAGAGCTGGTGAGGGAAGAGATATTACACACTAAGAGTAGCAACACTGAGCAATAGCACAGGTGTGACAGGTAACAAGAGAAAATGATCAGACGAACCGAGTCAGAAACTAGCAGGAGCAGACGTACCAGAAGGAGCAGCAATACACGTAGTCAAGATTCCAAGCCGAGGGTCAGAAAGCCAAAACATGAGCACGGGGTCCAAAAATGTGAGGCGAAATACGTGGTCGGGGTACAAGCCAAGAAGTCAGATGCCAGAGAGGGAATGTAGCAGCAGAGATGAATACCAAGAGACGGGGTCAGAGATCAGTCCGGGTCATACACGTGGATACTAGTCAAAGGCAGGAGGATCACCAAGGTACAAGGGTCAGAGGCTCTAAACTGGAAGCTTGAGCTATCTCTAACACTGGTCAGCAGTCTGTGAGAGACTGAAATAGCCCAGCTAGCTCCAGAACGAGGCTGAGGAGATTAACTCACATGACCAGTCCAGAGTGAAGACAGCAGAAAATAAACTCCGGACTGGACCATGACAGTATCGAGTCCAGGGGTAATTGTAATTATCCGTCTATATTTCCGGCACAAATACACTAACAGGCTCAGTATGGATTAGTGTTGTGAGTTCATTTTCCCCTTCACCGTCGATGTCTGATGAACTCCCTCTTCTGGTGAAGGAAGGTAGTGAGGCTGATTACCAAACACCTGATCTGGTAGATGATGACTGGGTTACAGGAACTGCTGACTGGATATAAGGCAGCCGACGCCCTTCTGAATCGCTGGTGAGTTCTCTGCTGGATTCTTGGAGACCAGTCTGATTCCTGCTTCCCAAAGATAAGTTTTTGCTCTGCTATTGAACTTATTAGTTTTGTTTTGTTTTCCTTGTTTTTTGGAGTTCAGCCATCCCCAGTCGGGGGTGTGCTGAGTTCCATTTTTGTCTCTGATCAGTTTGTCTCTTTGCTCTGTCTTCAGAATTTACCTGAGTGCTGATATAGTCTTTTTTGAAGTCCTAGCGACTTCAGGGCCTGTTTTTCCTATCAGACGGTTGGGACATTTTTTGGTAGGGTTTTTTGCGGATCGCCGACAGCAGCTTTTCTATCCTGTCCTTTTTAGTTAGCTTGGGCCCCATCGTTTGCTCAACCTATCTTTCTATCTATGCTAGTGTTTTCATCTTGCTTCACCGTCATTATATGTTGGGGGCTGCCTATTGCTTTGGGGTCTGCTCTGGGGCAGTTTAGATTTCCCCTTTCTTTCTTTAGGCCTATTTAGTTCTCCGGCTGTGATCGAGGGGTCTAGGGCATCGTAGGAACCCCCCACGGCTACTGTTAGTTGTTGTGGTTAGGATCAGGGGTCTGCAATCCGATAGCTACCAACCTCTCCGGTTTTCTGGACTTAGCTTGTATTTTTGTTTTTTCCTCCTTCGGTGACTCATTCATAACAGATTAGACAAGAATATAAAAAGTCCAAAAAGGGTAATATATTACAAGCGGACATCTGCATACAGTGTTGGTGTAATTTTAAATCTCCTTATAGTTTACCAGAGTCAGACACAAACTCTCACAGGCTCAGTATGGATTACAACAGAATATAAAAATTACAAAATGGGAAATATATTCGAAGCGTACAACATTATACAGTGTTGGGGTACTTTTAAATATTCGTATATATTTCAGTGTCAGTAAGCCAGTCCAGACTCTCCGCTACAGGAAACTAGATGAATACAAGTACAGACGGAAAGTGGAGTGATTGTAGAAATTTTTGAAATTACTAATCACGGGAAAACCTCCCGGGAGCATTCGCAGAGGCGATGCTAACCCTCAATTACTTTGTCTGTGGAGACTGCAAAAACGGTTCTTTGTGAAGAAAGGGTTGCTGTATCGCAGTAGCGTGGATCCCATCAGCTTTACTCGTCTCCATCAAATTGTGATCACAGGGAGAGATGTTGACATGGTCCTCACTGCCTATCATGATCTGTCTGTTCACTTTGGAGTGCAAAAGACAGAAGCCACAGGCTGTAGGCGATTCTATTGGATTGGCATGAGAGGAGACATTGAAAAATGGTGGCAGGAATGTCACACGTCTGTGACTAGGAAAACTGTGAAAGCTGATCATAAAGCACCACTGCATCCGATTGTGAGTCAACGTCCATTACAAATGGTAGCCATTGATCATCTGAAGGTAGAGCCCACCAGGACAGGCCATAGCTATGGCTTAACCATCATCGATCAGTTCACCAAATTTGTAGTGCCCGTCCCTGTGAAGGATTTAACTGACCAGACTACACAGCGGTGGAGCAGGGAGAGGTAAGTCTTGCAAGTGCTTGGGCCCTGAGCAAGCGGGGGGGGGGGCACACTCGTGGGCAGCTGTACTGGCACAGGGACTCCCATAATACGTTGGTGTGTCTGACGGCGAGTGGGCCCCCCCACCGTCAGAGACACTTTATTGTACTATGAGGGGCCCTATGCCAGTGCCGTCACCCAAGAGTGGGCCCACCCACCTGTTCAGGGCAACGGCACTTGCCCGGGTGCGCCAGGTGGTGACCCCGGCCCTGGGGGGGCAGCCCAGCTAAGGAGTTTGAAAAAATGGCATATGTTGATGTGTAGGCTGGACATTCAGCAGCTGCAAATGGAGGAAGTGGAGAAGTCCAAGGAAGAGGGGGACAAAAGGGAGCCATTTTTATTGCCACCTATGTGTCATCAGGGGAAGGTGGGACAAAATCCTTTGAAACCCATGCATGGTTCATTTTAATGAAGGTTAGATCATCAACAATTTGGGTCGACAGATGGGTCCTTTACTCTGTCAGGATTGATCCAGCAGCACTGAAGACTCTTTCAGATAACACACTAGCAGCAGGGCAAGCAAGCTCCTGTAAGGCATATTGTGCCAATTCAGGCCAGGTGTCCAGTTTACAGGCCCAATAGTCAAAGGGGAATGACTTGTGAGGGAGAACATCGATATGGGAGGAGAAGTAGTTAGTAACCATAGTTGAAAACTGCTGTCTCCTATCACTTGCAATCGATTCAGTATTACCAGTCGTGTGAGCAGTACATGAGAAATCAGTCCACAACATGGTCATGAAACCCCTGTCTCCAACGCCACTTCGGCTGTGTGCACCACAAAACCTCTTCCATTTTGCCCTCTATGGCTCGTGGGACAATCAGCACTGCTGCTGTGTGCTGGGAATGCCTCCAGCAAACGGTTTACCAGAGTTGCTTGTTTGTTAGCCAATATTATCTCTAGGTTCTCCTGTGGCATAATGTTCTGTAATTTGCCTTTATAGCATGGATCAAGGATGCTGGCTAACCAATAGTCGTCATCCTTCATCATTTTGGCAATGCGGGGGTCACTTTTTAGGATCCGCAAGGCATGATCACACATGTGGGCCAATGTTCCAGGTGTCAATGATGCACTGCCAGTGGTGGGTGGAGGAGCAATTTTTTGCAAATCCACTTCCCTTCAGTCACGCACAAACCCTGGACCTGACTTTGGCATGCCAATATTTTCTCTTGCCCCCTGAGAAGCATCCTCCTCCCCAAAATAATCATCCCCCTCATCCTCCTCTTCCTCTTCTTCCTCCACCTCGTCAAGGTCAGTTGCCCTTGCTGACAATGGCTGACTGTCATCAAGGCTTCCCTCCTCTTCCTCCACATCTGCTGCAGACGCATGATCCTTAATGTGCATCAAGGTTTGCATGAGCAGACGCATAAGTGGTATGCTCATGCTTATGATGGCGTCGTCTGCGCTTACCAGCCGTGTGCATTCCTCAAAACACTGAAGGACTTTACAGAGGTCTTTCAGCTTTGACCACTGCACACCTGACATCTCCATGTCTGCCCTCAAACTGCCTTCCCGTGTATCCTCCCACAAATGCAGTACAGCCTTCCTCTGTTCGCACAGCCTTTCAACCATGTGCATGGTGGAGTTCCAACTTGTTGCAATGTCTATGATTAGGCGGTGCTTGGGGAGGTGGAGCGATCGCTGCAGCGTCTGCATATGACTGGAGTGTACAGGTGAGTGACGGATGTGTGAGCACAGTCACCGCACCTTATTGAGCAAGGCTGTTAACTCCATATGATTATTTAGGAAGCACTGCACCACCAGGTTCAAGGTGTGAGCCAGGCAAGGTATATGTCTGAGTTTTGCAAGGGCTATGTGTTATGAGTTCATTTTCTCCTTCACCTCTGATGTCTGATGAACTCCCTCTGCTGGTGAAAGGAGGTAGTGAAATTGATCTGGATGGGAAGAACCTGTCATCTGAACAGGTGGAGTGTGATTGGACATCCGGAATTTCTGAGTGGATATAAAGCAGCCGACGCCCTGCAAAGTTGCTGGTGATCCTTGCTGCTCTGAGCTCTGGAATCCAGTTTAGTTCCTGTCTACTAAAAGCTAAGTTTTTGCTCTGTTATTTTTCCATGAGATTTTGTCTGTTTACTTAGTGTTTGTGTTCCCCTTCCCTGGTTGGGACGGGCTGAACTCCATTTTTGTCTCTGATCATTTGATCTCTTTGCTCTGTCTTCAGAATATACCTGAGTGCTGATATAGTGATTTTGAAGTCTAGTGACTTCAGGGTCTTTTCTATCAGACGTGTTGGACATTATTTTTGGCAGGGTTTTTTGCGTGATTGCAGCCAGCATCTTTTCTGTCCTTTCCTATCTAGTTAGTTGGGCCCCATCATTTGCTCAGCCTGTCTTTCTGTCTGTGTTTGTGTTTTCATCTGTTTTTCACCGACAATACATGTTGGGGGCTGTCTATTGCTTTGGGGTCTGCTCTGGGGCAGTTTAGATTTCCCCTTTCTTTCTTTAGGCTTATTTAGCTCTCCGGCTGTGACGAGGGGTCTAGGGCACCGTAGGAACCCACCACGGCTACTGTTAGTTGTGGTGAATAGGATCAGGGGTCTGCAATCCGCTAGCTACCAACCTCTCTGGTTTTCTGGACTTAGCTTGTGTTTTTGTTTTTTCCTCCTCCGGTGACTCAATCATAACAGCTATGGCTGCCACAAAATTCCGGCCATTATCACTGACTACCTTGCCTGGCTCAAGATGTAGACTGCCCAGCCATGACTCAGTTTGTCGCTGCAAGTAGTCGGCCAGTACCTCCGCGGTGTGTCTTTTGTCGCCCAAAGACATCATCTTTAAAACAGCCTGCTGCCGCTTACCACTAGCTGTTTGATAGTGGGACACTTCGTGTGCAACACTGGCAGCTGCGGATGGAGTGCTCATGCGACTGCGCTCTGTGGACGAGCTTTTGCTTCAGGAGGAGGAGGAGGGTCAATCGCTTACAGCCAGCTATTTCCTATACCGTGGGCCAGGCAGCACTGTTCCATCGCCGCTGTCACCTCTGGAGCCTGCATCCACCACACTAGCCCAGTGCGCAGTGATGGACACATAATGACCCTGGCCATGCCTAGTGGACCATGCATCTGTTGTGAGGTGCACCTTTCCACTCACTGATTGTTTGAGTGCATGAACAATGTGGTCTTTCACATGCAGGTGGATGGCAGGGATGGCTTTTCGAGAAAAGAAGTGCTGACTGTGTAGGTCATAGCGTGGGGCAGCGTAGGCCATGAGCTCTTGGAACGCTTCGCTTTCAACCAAATG
Source organism: Dendrobates tinctorius (assembly GCF_039654945.1). Classification (NCBI taxonomy): domain Eukaryota; kingdom Metazoa; phylum Chordata; class Amphibia; order Anura; family Dendrobatidae; genus Dendrobates; species Dendrobates tinctorius. The sequence goes on from NW_027361793.1 coordinate 1,484,838, forward strand.
GAAGGGCATCATCTCTAATGAGATCAGTTTGGCAATGTAGGCGTTCAAAGCCAGTGTATGCGGATGAGAGGATGAGTACTTTCTTGTCCTACTCAGAGTCTTTGCTAGGGTGAGCTGGACTTGAGAGCTGCATATGGGGGAACTAGCGGTGGACCTGATGGACTGAGAGGGGGTTGGTGATGGTGGTGGTGGTGATGGCCTAGATTCAGTCTTTTGTTGCAAAAACATTGTGATTCCCTGACTGCTTTGGCCTTGCGAAGACACCTCAACATTTCTTGCTGGTGGTTTGCTTACCGATGGGCTTTCAGTGGGGAACCGATGGAGCATTGCTGGCTACCTTAAGTTGGAGCAGGTGCACATGTGCTACCTGAGGTTTTGTAGTCCATCCACACTTGCAAGTGCATGGTAGTTAAATGTCTAAGCATGCAACTGGTGTTTAAATTTCGGAGATTTTTACCTCGGCTGAATGTCCTTCCGCACTTCTTACAGATAACCTTTGCCTCATCAATAGGATTTTGGTCAAAAAAGAGCCACACTGCACTCTTCCTACTATGGTATAAATCACTGTACTAATTTGACCGTCTGGCCAAGCTGTCCTGCAACTCTTTTGTTTTTTTACTAAGTTTTGGTACAGCTACAGGCCTGCCAGATAACGGCTGCTGCGATGTCGATGCCTGCTGTGGATCCTTCTCCTCTTCTGAGCTATTGCCAGCGCCACCCTCTTCTCCCAATGGATGCCAATCCGGGTCAACAACTGGGTCATCCATCACCTCCTCTTCAATTTCATCTGCACCTTCCTCTGTGTCACTGTGTAAGGTGGTATAGTATGCGGGAAGGGGCACCTGAGATTCATCAGGGTCAGATTCTGGCTCACTTGACTGCAAGGCAAATGTATTGCTCTGGGTCAATGTACCAGCAGAATCATCTAGCAGTGGCTGTGCATCAGTGCACTCCATGTCAGATTCATCTTGGACTTGGGAATTCAGGATTTGACTTGATAACACTGGCATGGTATGTGAAAAGAGCTCCATGGAGTTATCTGAAGTGTGGGCTGCCACATCCTTCACTTTTGGTGTGGGTGAAGGACACAAGGAAAGGTGTTGTTCCTGACCAGAAGCCTGCACTGACGAATCAGTGCTTGCAGTTTTTGAAACTTCAGAAGAGAAGGCAATAGAGCTGGAGGCTGTTTTGGCAATGTAAGCCAAAACTTGTTCCTGATGCTCTGGCTTTAAAAGCGGTTTACCTACTCCCAGAAAAGGGAACCTTAAAGGCCTTCTTGTGCCAGACGATGACGCATGCTCAACATCTCGTGCCTTAGCTCCTATTGTGCTTTTGCCATAATCAGCAGATGCACCACCACCACCATCAGTACCAGCTGCGTCCCCCCCTGCCCACGTATGCGGCCTCTTCCACCATACTTCCTCATGTTTGGGAAGATGTACCAAAAATACCAGCAGAGATATGGTACTGTATGAGGAGTGTACAGCTGTCTAAGGTGTATGGAAAAATTTAAATCTCCGTAAATATTTCCTTAGTCACAGACGCTCTCTCCGTTTGTATTTGACCGTAATCCAACCAGCAAATATACGGTACTTTATCAGAAGTGTACAGCTGTATACGTTTTTGGTGAAAATGTCAATCTCCGTATATTTGTTTCCGGAGTCACACACAGACGCTTTGTCAGTATGTATTTGACCGTAATACAACCAGCAGATATACGGTACTGTTTGAGAAGCGGACAGCTCTATATGGTGTATTGAAAAATGGAAATGTCCGTATATATATTTCCGGAGTCTCACACACACGCTGTCTCTGTATAGATGTGACCGTAATGCGAACAGCAGATGTACGATACTGTTTGAGAAGTATACAGCTCAATACGGTGTATGGAGAAATGGAATTGTATGTATATGTATTTACGGAGACTCACACACACGCGCTGTCTTTGTATAGATGTAGCCATAATGCGAACAGCAGATATACAATACTGTTTGAGAAGCGCACAGCTCAATACGGTGTATGGAAAAATGGAAATGTCCGTCTATGTATTTCATGAGTCTCACACACACACGCTGTCTCTGTATAGATGTGAACATAATGCAAACAGTATATATGCGATACTGTTTGTGAAGTGGACAGCTCTATACGGTGAATGGAAATAAATGGAAATGTCCGTATATGTATTTCCGGAGTCTCACATGCACACGCTCTGTCTGTATAGATGTTACCATAATGCGAACAGCAGATATACAATGCTGTTTGAGAAGCGGACAGCTCTATACGGTGTATGGAAAAATGGAAATGTACGTATATGTATTTCCGGAGTCTAACACACACACGCTGTCTCTGTATAGCTGTGACACTAATCCCAACAGCAGATATACAATACTGTTTGAGAAGTGGACAGCTCAATACGGTGTATGGAGAAATGGAATAGTCCGTATATGTATTTACGGAGTCTCACACACACACACGCTGACTCTGTAAAGATGTAACCATAATGCGAACAGCAGATATACAATTCTGTTTGAGAAGCGCACAGCTCAATACGGTGTGAGTAAAAAAGGAAATGTCCCTCTATGTATTTCCTGAGTGTCACACACACACGCTGTCTCTGTATAGATATGACCGTAATGCGAACAGCAGATATATGATACTGTTTGTGAAGCGGACAGCTCTATACGGTGTATGGAAATAAATGGAAATGTCCGTATATGTATTTCCGGAGTCTCACACACACACGCTCTGTCTGTATAGATGTTACCATAATGCGAACAGCAGATATACGATGCTATTTGAGAAGTGGACAGCTCTATACGGTGTATGGAAAAATGGAAATGTCCGTATATGTATTTCCGGAGTCTCACACACACACACTGTCTCTATATAGATGTGACCGTAATGCGAACAGCAGATATACAACACTGTTTGAGAAGCAGACAGCTCAATACGGTGTATGGAAAAATGGAAAAGTCCGTATATGTATTTACAGAGTCTCACACAGACACGCTGTCTCAGTATAGATGTGACACTAATCCAAACAGCAGATATACGATACTGTTTGAGAAGCGGACAGCTCTATACGGTTTATGGAAAAACGGAAATGTCCGTATATGTCTTTCCGGAGTCTCATACACACATGCTGTCTCTGTATAGATGTGACACTAATCCAAACAGCAGATATACGATACTGTTTGATAAGCAGACAGCTCAATACAGTGTATTGAAAAATGGAAATGTCCGTATATGTATTTACGGAGTCTCACACACACACGCTGTCTCTGTATAGATGTAACCGTAATGCGAACAGCAGATATACAATACTGTTTGAGAAGCGGACATCTCAATACGGTGTATGGAAAAATGGAAATGTCTGTATATGTATTTCCAGAGTCTCACACACACGCTGTGTCTGTATAGATGTTACCGTAAGGCAAACAGCAGATATATGACCCTGTTTAGAAGCAGACAGCTCAATACGGTGTATGGAAAAATGGAAATGTCCGTATATGTATTTCCGGAGTCTCACACTCACACGCTGTGTCTGTATAGATGTGACCGTAATGTGAACAGCAGATATACGATACTGTTTGAGAAGCGGACAGTTCTATACGGTGTATAGAAAAAAGGACATGTCCGTATATGTATTTACGGAGTCTCACACACATGCTGTCTCTGTATAGGTGTGACAGTAATCCAAACAGCAGATATACGATACTGTTTGAGAAGCGGACACCTCTATACGGTGTATTGAAAAATGGAAGTGTCCGTATATGTATTTCCGGAGTCTCACACGCACACGCTGTCTCTGTATAGATGAGACCGTAATCCAAACAGCAGATATGCGATACTGTTTGAGAAGCGGACACCTCTATACGGTGTATGCATGGAAAAATGCAAAGCTCCGTCTATTTTTTTACGGAGTCACACACACACACGCTGTCTCTGTGTAGGTGTGACCGTAATCCGCAAACAGCAGATATACGATACTGTTTGAGAAGTGGACACCTCTATACAGTGTATGTATGAAAAAATGTAAACCTCCGTCTATTTTTTTACAGAGTCACACACACGCTGTCTCTGTATAGATGTGACCATAATCCGCAAACAGCAGATATACGGTACTGTTTGAGAAGCGGACACCTCTATATGATGTATGTATGGAAAAATGTAACTCTCAGTGTATTTTTTTATGGAGTCACACACATATAGCATGTATTTGTCCGTGATACCAGCCGGTACATACGGTGTGTGAAAAAATCAATGCTCGGTAACTGTGCAGAAAAAAGGAATAAAAGTATTTTTGCTTTGAAAAAAGCAGTCTGCACAGCAGTGTGCACACAGCAATGCAGCTATCAGGTAGCCTTATAAAGGCAGCCTAATAACCACCAGCGCTGCTGCACACAAAAGTGTGAAAAAATGAACGCTCGGTATCTGTGCAGAAAAAAGGAATAAAAATATTTTTGCTTTGAAAAAAGCAGTCTGCACAGCAGTGTGCACACAGTAATGCAGCTATCAGGTACCCTTATAAGGCAGCCTAATAACCACCAGCGCTACTGCACACAAAAATATCCTCCCCTGTCACTGCACACTAACTGTTGTATTGTACAGTGAAAATCGTTATCAGCAGAGGAAGAATTTTTTTTTCTTTCCTGCCTAAACACTCTCCCTATTGAGAACTAGCAGCAGCAACCTCCCCTTATGCTAAGATCAGCAGAAGTAAGATGGCGGTCAGCGTTCAGGGCTTTTATAGCCACTGTGACGCCACACAAAGCAAGCCAATCACTGCAATGACCTGCTCTAAGATGGTGGTGGCCGCTGCCCATGTTATCGCTTTGCCCATAGTGTGCGTCCTTGATCATTGGCTGAGAAAAGGCACTGGAAGCATTATGGGAAACGCGACTTTGGTGCTCGAGTCGGCGACCGCATGGCCGACCTCACGCTATGATCAGGTTTTGATCGGCGAAACGTGACTTTAGCGAAAGTCAGCGATTTTTTAATTTGACCGACCCGTTTCGCTCAACTCTAAAAAGCGTCTTTTAGCGTGCGACAGCTGCCAAACATAAAAACCCGCCACAAATAGTAAATCAAACCCCCCTTTATCACCCCCTAAGTTAGGGAAAAATAATAAAATTTAAAAAAATGTATTTATTTCCATTTTCCCATTAGGGTTAGGGTTAGGGCTAGGGTTAGAGCTAGGGTTAGAGCTAGGGTTAGGGCTGGGTTATGGCTATTGTAAGGCTGTGTGCACACGATGTGGATTCTGCTGGAGATTTTTCCGCACAGATTTGGCTAAATCCGCAGGTAAATTCACAGGTCAAATGACCTGCGTTTTACCTCCGGATTTAGTGCGGATTAGCCTGCGGTTTTTCCCTGCGTTTTGACACCTGGTAATGGAGCAGGTGTCAAACCGCTGCGGACTCCGTACAGAGAAGTGACATGCTGCGGATTTAAAACCACAGCAAATCCGCGTGGAAATATCCGCAGCATGTGCGCTGTGTTTTTCATTTGCCATTGAATATAAAGATACTGTACACCACAGCAGAAACTGATGCAGATCCGCAGGGCCAAATCCATTATGGATCTGCAGCAGAATACTCAACGTGTGCATAAATCCTTAGAGTTAGGGCTAGGGTTAGGGCTGAGATTAGGGTTAGGGGTGTGTTGGGCATAGGGTTGAAGTTAGAATTGGGGGGTTTCCACTATATAGGCACATCAGGGTCTCTCCAAATGCAACATGGCATCTGATCTCAATTCCAGCCAATTCTGCGTTCAAAAAGTCAAACGGTGCTCCTTCCATTCCAAGCTCTGCCATGCACCCAAACAGTGGTTTATCCCCACATATGGGGTATTAGCCTACTCAGGACAAATTGCGCAACAAATTTTGGGGTCCAATTTCTCCTGCTACCCTTGGGAAGATAAAAATTGGGGGCAAAAATATCATTTTGTGGAAAAAAATATGATTTTTTTATTTTCATGCCCGGGCATTATAAACTTCTGTGAAGCACTTGGCGGTTCAAAGTGCTCACCACACATCTAGATAAGTTCCTTGGGGTGTCTAGTTTCCAAAATGGGGTCACTTGTGGGGATTTCCACAGTTTAGGCCATCAGGGGCTCTCCAAAGGCAACATGACACCCGCAGACCATTCCATCAAAGTCTGCATTCCAAAACGTCACTACTTCCCTTCCGAGCCCCGACGTGTGCCCATACAGTAGTTTTCTCCCACATATGGGATATCAGCATACACAGGACAAATTGGACAACAACTTTTATGGTCCAATTTCTCCCTTTACCCTTGGTAAAATCAAAAAATTGGGGACTAAAAGATCATGTTTGTGGAAAAAATATGATTTTTTTATTTTCATGCCCGGGCGTTATAAACTTCTGTAAAGCACTTGGGGGTTCAAAGTGCTCACCACACATCTAGATAAGTTCCTTGGGGTGTCTAGTTTCCAAAATGTGGTTTTTGGGGGGTTTCTACAGTTTAGGCCATCAGGGGCTCTCCAAAGGCAACATGACACCCGCAGACCATTTAATCAAAGTCTGCATTCCAAAACGTCACTACTTCCCTTCCGAGCCCCGACTTGTGCCCATACAGTAGTTTTCTCCCACATATGGGATATCAGCGTACTCAGGACAAATTGGACAACTTTTGGGGTCCAATTTCTCCTGTTACCCTTGGTAAAATCAAAAAATTGGGGACTAAAAGATCATGTTTGTGGAAAAAATATGATTCTTTTATTTTCACGCAAGGGCGTTATAAACTTCTGGGAAGCACTTGGGGATTCAAAGTGCTCACCACAGATCTAGATAAGTTCCTTAGGGTATCTAGTTTCCAAAATGGGTAATTTGTGGGGGGTTTCCACTGTTTTGACACATCAGGGGCTTTCCAACGCGACATGTCGTCCGATCTCAATTCCAGCAAAAAAAGTCAATTGGCGCTACTTACCTTCCGAGCTCTGCCATGCGTCCAAATAGTTGTTTACCTCCACATATGGGATATCAGCGTACTCATGACAAATTGCAAAATAACTTTTGCGGTCCAGTTACCCTTGGGAAAATAAAAATTGGGGGTGAAAAGATCATTTTTGGGGAAAAAATATGATTTTTTAATTGTACGGCTGTACATTATAAACTTCTGTGAAGCCCTTGGGGGTTGAAAGTTCTCACCACACATCTAGATAAGATCCTTAAGGTGTTTAGTTTACAAAATGGTGTCATTTGTGGGGGGTTTCCACTGTTTTGGCACATCAGGGGCTTTCCAAACACGACATTGCGTACGATCTCAATTCCAGCCAGAAAAGTCAAATGTCGCTGCTTCCCTTCCGAGCTCTGCCATGCACCCAAATAGTCATTTACCCCCACATATGGGGTATCAGCCTACTCAGGACAAATTGCTCAATAACTTTTGGGGTCCTGTTACCCTTGGGGAAATAAAAATTGGGGGTGAAAAGATTATTTTTGTGGAAAAAATATTATTTTTTAATTGTACGGCTGTACATTATAAACTTCTGTGAAGCCCTTGGGGGTTCAAAGTTCTCACCACATATCTAGATAAGTACCTTGGGGGGTCTAGTTTCCAAAATGGGGTCACTTTTGGGGAGTTTCCACTGTTTAGGCACATCAGGAGCTCTCCAAACCTGACATGGCGTCTGTCACGCCGCGCTCACATGGGGGTGGGACCTCGGCCCCGACGTCATCTCTTCCGGAGCCGCGGTCACTCCGGGGGTTCCGCCGGGTGCGCACGCGCACCTCTCGTATCTAGGTCCCTGTCTCCTTCATGTTATGTTGCGCTTGCGTGCTTTTCTCAGTTCGGTCTCCAGGTCTGTCCTCTCTATGGTACTGGAGGACTTGACCCGGAATCTCTCGTGATCATATGCTATATCAGGCTACCTCTTCCTAGGGGAGGTGCCTGATTATTGTTGTGCTTCCTGGCTTGGTCTGCCGTGTCCCTGCCTGGCTGTGCACTGTATTCGGGTCCCCTGCCTTGCACTCTGTTGTGCCTCTTGGCACATGCTCTGAACCTGCACTCTGCCTTGTACTCAGTTGTGCCTCCTGGCACACGCTCTGACCCTGTGCTCTGTCTTGTACTTAGTTGTGCCTCTTGGCACACACTCTGATCCTGTGCTCTGTCTTATACTCAGTTGTGCCTCCTGGCACACACTCTGATCCTGTGCTCTGTCTTATACTCAGTTGTGCCTCCTGGCACACACTCGGACCCTGTGCCTTGTCTCATACTCAGTTGTGCCTCCTGGCAAATGCTCTAATCCTGTACTCTGTCTCTTACTCAGTTGTGCCTCCTGGCACACGTTCCAATCCTGTACTCTGTCTCTTACTCAGTTGTGCCTCCTGGCACATGTTCCAATCCTGCACTTTGTCTTATGCTCATTTGTGCCCTCTGGCACACACCCTGCTCCTGTACTCTGTTACACCTCCTGGCACACCTGCTACCTGACTCAGTGCTCTGACGTGCTCCTTGCACGCATCCTGCTTCACTCACACCCGGATGTACGAAGTCTCCGTATACCACGTGTTCCCGTGTCCACGCTTTACACGTTCCTGCAGACCCACTCGTGTCTCCTGTGAGCCGGCCACCTGGTGCCAGCAGTCGTGGTACCTCACCCCCTGGGGCTTGCCCCTGACACTCCCTGTATAGGGGGTGGTCTTCACTAGGTCAGCTCGCCCTGGGAGGCTTGGTGCCACGACCCAGAGGGTCCACTCCAGGAGTCATCACAGCATCAGATCTGAATTCCAGCCAATTTTGTGTTTAAAAAGTCAAATGGCGCTCCTTCCCTTCAGAGTTTTGCCATGCGCTGAAACAGTGGTTCCACCCCACATATAAGGTATCAGCGTACTCAGGACAAATTGCACAATAACCTTTGCAGTCCAATTTCTCCTGTTACCCTTGGTAAAATAAAAAAAATTGGACCTGAAGTAATTTTTTGTGAAAATAAGTTAAATGTTAATTTTTTTTTAAACATTCAAGAAATTCCTGTGAAGCACCTGAAGGGTTAATAAACTTCTTGAATGTGGTTTTGAACACCTTGAGGGGTGCAGATTTTAGAATGGTGTCACTTTTGGGTATTTTCTATCATATAGACCCCTCAAAGTGACATTCAAATGTGATGTGGTCCCTAAAAATAAAATGGTGTTGTAAAAATGAGAAATCGCTGGTAAACTTTTAACTCTTATAACTTTCTAACAAAAAAAATTTTGGTTCCCAAATTGTGCTGATGTAAAGTAAACATGTGGGAAATGATATTTATTAAGTTTTTGGTGCCATATCTCTGTGATTTAAGGGCATAAAAATTCAAAGTGGGAAAATTACGAAATTTTCAAAATTTTCACCAAATTTCTGTTTTTTTCACAAATAAACGCAAGTTATATGAATGAAGTTTTAACACTAACATGACGTACAATATGTAACGAGAAAACATTGTCAGAATCACTGGGATCACTGGAAGTGTTCCAGAGTTATTACCTCATAAAGGGACAGTGGTCAGAATTGCAAAAATTGGCCCGGTCATTAACGTGCAAACCACCCTTGGGAGTAAAGGGGTTAAAGAAGGGACGTGATCAGGACACAGCCAAACGAGAAGTACCAGAGTGACGTTCTTTTTCTATTCTACATTTGCATATATATTTTCATCTTTTACATTTTAAAAATTACAAAAAGAAAAATGGTCTGATGCAAAAGTTTTGGCACCTTGCATGGTTAGTACCTGATATTACCCTTTTTGTAAGTATTACAGCTTGCAAACACTTTTTGTAGCCAGACAATAGTCTTTCAATTCTTGTTTGATGGATTTTCACCTATTTGTTATTGTAAAATTCTTCCTGTCCTGTCAGATTCCTGTGTCATCTTGCAGGCACTGCTATTTTGAGGTCTAGCCACAGATTTTCAATGATGTTAAGACCAGGGGACTGTGAAGGCCATTGTAAAACCTTCAGTTTGTGCCTTTTAAGGTAGTCTGCTGTGGATTTTGACGTGTGTTTAGGATCTTTATCCATTTGTAAAGGCCATCTCTTTTCAACACAGCTTTTTTTTTTACAGATGGTTTTATGTTTGCATCTACAGTTTGTTGACATTTCATTAAATGCATTCTTCTCTTTACCCGTGAAATGTTTCCTTAGCCATCTGCCACAACACAACCCCAAAGCATGATTGATACACCCCCAGGCTTAATGGTTGACAAAACGTTCTTTTGCTGAAATTCTGTGCCCTTTTTTCTCCACACATACCTTTTGATCATTGTGGCCATAGTGCCACTTGTTTCCAAAAATGTGTCAAGCTTGTTTATATGTTCTTTTGCATAATTCTGAGGCTAAATTTTATGGTGAGGATGCAGAAGAGGTTTCTTCTGATGACTCTTTCATGAAGGCCCTATTTGTGCGGGTGGCTCTTAACAGTAGAACAATGTACACTAACTCCAGAGTCTGCTAAATCTTTCTGAAGGTCTTTTGCAGTCAAGCAGGGGATACTCATTTGCCTCTCTGACAATCTTATGAGCAGCTCTCACTGAAATTTTGATTGGTCTTCCAGATCTTATCTTGACCTCCACTGTTTCTGTTAACTGCTATTTCTTAATTACATTTCAAACTGAGTAAATGGTAACTTGAAAATGCTTTGCTATCTTCTTTTAGCCTTTTTCTTCTTTGTGGGTCGCCACCATTTTCATGTTTAGAGTGCTAGGCAGTTGCTTAGAAGAAATCATGCTGCTATTTTTTGGCACAAGGTTAGAGGAGGCTGGATTTTTATGAAGCTAGGAAATTTGCATCACCTGGCCTTTCCTAATGATGATAATGAACAAGCCATAACCCTAAAAGGCTAATTAAGGTCTGAAACCTTAGTCAAAGTTATCTGAGCACACAAATCTCCAAGGGTGCCAAAACTTTAGCATTGGTCCATTTTCCTTTTTGTAATTTTTAAAATGTAAAACAAATTACTCTCTCTCTCTCTCTCTCTATATATATATATATATATATAAATCTCTCTATTTATCTATACATATATAAGTTTTTTTTGCCTAAAATGTAAAGGAAATGTGTTATCTTTAACTTTAGGACTTTTAGAGATCGTTTCATCTTCAACTTGCTTACCTGTTCAATTTATAGGGGTTTGATAGGATAAGAGATATTTGTTTGTTTAGACGTAAAGATGGTAGCTCTTGTCATATGTTTGCATAAAGCTACATCTAGTCATGCAAAATTTATATGAATTATTAATGGATTATTCGCAAGACACCCAAAGGGAATAACGTGATGATGACTAGTGATGGGCGTACCCGAACAGTAAAGTTTGGGGTTCATACCAAACACACAGTGTCCATGCATGAACCCAGTGTCCATGAACGGTCACAGCTGCTGTCTCACACGCTGTCATCTGTATGACAGCAGGGGAACTGCAGCACTCTGACCGGCAGTATTGAACTTACCAAAGTTTAGAGTCAATGTTTATTGCGTTGTCACACAGATGACAGAGTGGATACACCCAATGTTCGGGCCCCCATTCATTTGAATGGGGTCCGAGTTTGAGTTTTAGTTTGGGTACCGTTCTGGTTTGCCAGAACTCTCTGGACCCGAACATCCATCGGTTCACCCGCCTGTATTGATGACCGGTCATACGACCACACAAACTTTCAGGGATCCATAGAAAGGGGCTGTACGGGCATTTATTGACTGGAGTGTAGGTATGCATGCTCAACTTTCATTCAATTTTTAATATGCTGGGAATAGTCTTAACAATGAATGGCTTGGAGGGTCAGCATGCACACCTCAACTCTGTTAAAAATTAAATTGTAAAGCCATATTCCTGGGGTTCCAAAGCCCACTTTTGGTATCACTGGAGTTCCCAACAGTCAAATTTGCAGCACTTCAATAAGTTATACCTTTTCTTGTGGATAAGGGATAACTTGTTGTTTTGGAAATAACTCTTTAAAATACAGCCATTTTTGTCTTTTCTTTTTAATTGTGAATAAGCTGGGAAAAAGCATCTCTAGGTAAAAAAAAACATTCGTTGGCAACACAGTTTATCTCTGGAGATAGGATTTTAGCTAATTTATCATCTTACTATAACATACAGTGGGTACGGAAAGTATTCAGACTCCTTTAAATTTTTCACTCTTTGTTTTATTGCAGCCATTTGGTAAATTCAAAAAAGTTCATTTTTGTTTCTCATTAATGTACAGTACACTCTGCACCCCATTTTGACTAAAAAAAACCCAGAAATGTCGAAATTTTTGCAAATTATTAAAAAAGAAAAACTGAAATATCACATGGTCATAAGTATTTAGACCCTTTGCTCAGTATTGAGTAGAAGCACCCTTTTGAGCTAGTACAGTCATGAGTCTTCTTGGGAATGATGCAATAAGTTTTTCACTCCTGGATTTGGGGATCCTTTGCCATTTTTTTGATGACTTGAGGTTAGCATCCTCAATAATCAGAATGGGAATGATGCAATAAGTTTTTCACTCCTGGATTTGGGGATCATCTGCCATTTTCTGATGACCTGAGGTTAGCATCCTCAATAATCAGAACCTCCCACTCCCGTCTCCAAGACTATACATGTGTGCGCCAATTCTTTGGAATGCACTTCCCACGTCAATACGATTAGTCCCCAATCCCTACAATTTTAAGCGTGCCCTGAAAACACATTTATTCAGACTGGCCTCAACACATTAACCTAACTATCCCTGTGTGGCACAGTCAAAAGTTTTACCATAACCAGGTTCCCTGTATCATGTTCCCACATGCTTTATGCATCTATCAGCCCTCTGTGTCTGTACTGTTACACACTTAACATTTTGGCTGGTCCAAACAATCAGGGCAATTGTTACCACCCACCTTTTGTGTCTACCTTTTTTCCTCATAGATTGTAAGCTTGCGAGCAGGGCCCTCAATCCTCTTGGTATCTGTTATGATCTTTGTGATTATTGTTATGCTATAATGTCTATCATCTGTACAAGTCCCCTCTGAAATGTAAAGTGCTGCGGAATATGTCGGCGCTATAGAAATAAAATTTCTTCTTATTATTTTCCTTGCAGATCCTCTCCAGTTCCGTCAGGTTGGATGGTGAACGTTGGTGGACAGCCATTTTCTGGTCTCTCCAGAGATGCACAAATGGGTTTAGGTCAGGACTCTGACTGGGCCAGTCAAGAATGGTCACAGAGTTGTTCTTAAGCCACTCCTTTGTTATTTTAGCTGTGTGCCTAGGGACATTGTCTTGTTGGAAGGTGAATCTTCAGCCAAGACTGAGGTCCAGAGCACTCTGGAAGAGGCTTTCATCCAGGATTACTCTGTACTTGACCGCATTCATGTTTCCTTTAGTTGCAACCAGCCATCCTGTCCCTGCAGCTGAAAAACACCCCCATAGCGTGATGCTGCCACCACCATGTTTCACTGTTGGAATTGTATTTGGCAGGTGATGAGCAGTACCTGGTTTTCTCCACACATAGCGCTTAGAATTATCACCAAAAAGGTCTATCGTCGTCTAATCAGACCAGAAAATCTTATTTCTCATAGTCTGGGAGTCCTTCATGTGTTTTTAGCAAACTCTATGCGGGTTTTCACATGTCTGGCACTGAAGAGAGGCTTCCGTCACCCACTCTGCCATAAAGGCCTGACTGGTGGAGGGCTGCATTGATAGTTGACTTTGTGGAGCTTTCTCCCACCTCCCTACTGCACCTGTGGAGCTCAGCCACAGTGATCTTGGGGTTCTTCTTTACCTCTCTCACCAAGGCTCTTCTCCCACTATTGCTCAGTTTGGCTGGATGGCCAGGTCTAGGAAGGCCTCTGGTGGTCCCAAACTTCTTCCATTTAAGGTTATGGAGGCCACTGTGCTCTTAGGAACTTTGAGTACTGCAGAAATTCTTTTGAAACCTTGGCCAATCTGTGCCTTGCCACAATTCTGTCTCTGAGCTCCTTGGCAGTTCCTTTGACCTCATGATTCTCATTTGGTCTGACATGCACTGTGAGCTGTGAGGTCTTATATAGACAGGTGTGTACCTTTCCAAATCAAGTCCTATCAGTTTAATTAAACACAGCTGGACTCCAATGAAGAAGTAAACCCATCTCAAGGAGGATCACAAGGAAATGGACAGCATGTGACTTAAATATGAGTGTCTGAGCAAAGTGTCTGAATACTTATGACCATATGATATTTCAGATTTTCTTTTTTAATAAATTTGCAAAAATTTCTACATTTCTGTTTTTCTCAATCAATATGGGGTGCAGAGTGTACATTAATGAGAAAAAAAGAACTTTTTTGAATTTACCAAATGGCTGCAATAAAACAAAGATTACAAAATTTTGAAGGGTTCTAAATACTTTCTCTACCCACTGTAAGTGCATCATAGAAGTGTGGACCTATGAATGAATTAATCCAAAATTTGATATGATGTACACAGACTGTACCCTGCCATCTGCCACCATCACACTCTGATCAACATGTTCATTTATCTATTCTTCCTACAGGTCTGTGGACCCAGCTTTCCACACTGACTTTCCCCTACCTCAGCTTCTTGGTACGTGACCCAGCTTTCCACACTCACTTTCCCCTTCCTCAGCTTCTTGGTATGTGACCCAGCTTTCAACACTGACTTTCCCTTACCTCAGCTTCTTGGTATCTGACCCAGCTTTCCACACTGACTTTCCCCTACCTCAGCTTCTTGGTATGTGACCCAGCTTTCCACACTGAATTTCCCCTACCTCAGCTTCTTGGTACGTGACCCAGCTTTCCACACTCACTTTCCCCTTCTTCAGCTTCTTGGTACCTGACCCAGCTTTCCACACTGACTTTCCCCTACCTCAGCTTCTTGGTATGTGACCCAGCTTTCAACACTGACTTTCCCTTACCTCAGCTTCTTGGTTCGTGACCCAGCTTTCCACACTGACTTTCCCTTACCTCAGATTTTTGGTATGCTTTTCAACCAACCCCTGCTATACCCCCAATATTATTTATGACCTTGTTTACTCTGTCTTGATCATCATGCATCTGGCTCACTATTAATTATCTGACCAAGATGAGCACAGACCACTGCCCTCTCCTTCACACCTGAATGCACTTTCTAGCAAATGTATTGCAATCCATACATCTGCAAGATGTCAATCTGCAGCGTGCACCATAGAAGTGCATCATAGAAGTGTGGTGCGATGAATGAATTAATCCAGAATTGAACCAGAAGGGAACTGGATAGTCACTATAAACAATTTTTATGCTTGATTTAACTCTCACCTCTATAATCCTTCACTTTCTACTAACCCCCTAATCCCTACACCCAGTAAGGAACTGGTATCTCTCCCTACATCCTCCCTATCCATCTCATCTCCTTCTCAGATCTTATATATTATAAGAGCCAATCAACATATATGAAAGATTAACCAATAATGTTACACTGAACAAAAATATACACTCAACACTTTTATTTTTGATCCCATTTGTCATGAGCTGAACACAAATGTATCTAGCTATCACCCCATATCACTTCTCTCCTATGCCTCAAAACTACTGGAACAACATGTCCATTTTGAACTGTCCTCCCACCTCTCATTTTTCTCTCAAATATTGTTCACAAATTTGTCTATCTCTGAGATAGTGAGCACTTCTCCTTTGCAGAGATAATCCATCCACCTCACAGGTATGGCATATCAAGATGCTGATCAGACTACATGATTATTACACAGGTGCCTTAGGCTGGCCACAATTTAAAGCTACTCTACGTTAGTTTTGAGGGAGCGTTGAAGTGGCATGATGACTGCAGGAATGTCCACCAGAGCTGTTGTTCATGAATCGAATACTAATTTCCCTACCCCTTAGCTATCTCCAAAAGCGTTTCAGAGAATTTGTCAGTACATCCAACTGGCCTCACAACCACAGACCATGTGTAACCACACCAACCCAGGACTTCAACATCCAGCATCTTCACATTCAAGATTGTCTGAGACCAGCCACCAGGACTGCTGCTGCAACAAGCAGTTTGCATAACCAAAGAATTTCTGCACAAACTGCCAGAAACAGTCTCAGGGAAACTCATATGCATGCTTGACGTCCTCATTGGGTGCTTCACCTGTCTGCAGTTCGTCGTCGTAACCGATTTGAGTGGGTATATGCTCACATTCTACAGCGTCTGGCATGTTGGAGAGGTGTTCTCTTCATGGATAAATACTGGTTTCCAGGGCAGGGCAGATTGCAGACTGCATGTATGGTATTGTGTGAGTGAACGGTTTGCTGATGTCAGCATTGTGAATCGAGTGGTCCATAGTGGGGGTGGGGTTATGCTATGGACAGGTGTATGTTATGGACAACAAACACAGGTGCATTTTATTGATGCCTGTAATAATTATGATGGATAACTCAGTCTTTTTGCGTGGACCAAGGACCCTACAGAACACAGTTTATAAGTGAAAAAGTCTATATTATAAACACATGGTGTTTCAAAACAAGTGCAGAGAAAAGTCTGTAAACACTCAATGAAAAACTTAACAAAGTCTGTTGGAAGCTTCAGAGGAAAATGCAAACAGCGGAGCAGTCTGTAAAGCGCAGTTCACACTTGAGGATGCTTAAAACAAGTAGCCTTATCAAGTCCATACACGGGTATATACATAGGCAAGTCCATATAATTAAATCATAACTAAATCATCCAGGGAGGCCTGGGAAGGAAGTCTCAAATAGTGCAGAACAGTCCTGTACTTTGCACCTATTTAAACGAAGGAAGAGACGAAGCAGTAACCAGCTTATGTGTGTAGCAAATGCAAATGGGGTCGGAGGCACAGAAGGAGCAGCATGAGAAGCCAGAAGCATAAGGAATACTGGTAACAGGTATGTAGAGCAGAAACTATGAGAGAGGAAGCGGGAGATCCACACAGGTTGGCAGGAGCAGGTATAAAGCCAAGAAGCCACCAGGAACAGGACACATGTAGAATACTCTAGCACTGACTAGAGGCTGGGGTGGAGTTATATAGCAGGAATGCAAAGGGTAAAAAGAGACAAAAGACACCATCTTGAAAGAGGGCAGGAATGCCCAAAAGGTAAGCAAAAAATATTCAGAGTCCTGACATTACTCCCTCCTTAGAAGTGGCCTCAGGACTATCTTGGACATGGTTTCCCAGGGAATCTCTGATAGAAATAAGAAATCTTCTGTTCTGCATTGATGTTTTCCACTGGTTCCCAAAAGTCTTCTTCAGGGGGATACCCCTGCTATCTAATCAGATATAGTAGCTGATTCCTGCAAATCCTAGAATCAATAATTTCTTCTACCACAAATTCTTCTTGACCATCAATCACAACAGGTTGCAGAGGTGGCACAACACATCACTGGAAGGTATTAGGAGATACAGACTTTAATAAGGAAACATGGAAACCTGGGTGTACCTTCATTGTCTTGGCAGCTTCAGACAGCAGGCCACAGGGCTCACAATACCGTTGACCTTGAAAGGACCGATTAATTTTTGTCCAAGTTTCTGTGAAGGAACGTTTAACTTCAGATTTTTAGGGGATAACCACAAGGAATCTCCTACCTTGAGCATGGGTGCCAGGTAAAGGAATACATCAGCCGATCTCTTGCAACAGTCTTGAGCTGAGGTCAGAGATTCCTTCAG
The DNA here is from genome assembly GCF_039654945.1 of Dendrobates tinctorius. Lineage (NCBI taxonomy): Eukaryota > Metazoa > Chordata > Amphibia > Anura > Dendrobatidae > Dendrobates > Dendrobates tinctorius. Next base: position 1,502,434 of record NW_027361793.1, read on the forward strand.
AACCTTCAGATTTTGCCTCATCACAGTCAACCTTTCCTCTACAGCTGGAATCGGAGCATTAATCGGGAACTTAGGTAAGATACTTGAATGGTAACCTAGATTGGCAAAGAAAGGTGAGACCTTAGTGGAGGCACTCTGAGAATTGTTATATGAGAATTCAGCTAATGGAAGTAACTCCAACCAATCATCCTGATGATGGCTGACATAGCATCATAGATATTGTTCCAAAGTCTGGTTGATACGCTTGGTCTGACCATTCGTTTGGGGGTGATAATTGGAAGAAAGACAGACATTAATATTGAGTGAAGACTAGAGCAAAACCCCTTCCAGAATCTTGATGTGAACTGCACTCCTTGGTCAGAGATGATCTCATCCGGGACCCCTTGCAGCTGAAAAACATTCTGTATAACCAAGTTCACTGTATCCTTAGCTGAGGGGAGGCCAATGCATGGAACAAAATGAGCGGCCTTAGCAGACGATCAACCACCACCAGGATCGTATTCATGCCACCCAATGTAGGCTGCTCCACAATGAAGTCCATTGAGATAGACCTCCATGGGCGTGACGGAACAGGTAATGGTTGAAGAAGACACGTAGGTAACACATGAGGAGTTTTGTAACTAGCCCATACCTTGCAAGAGAGAACATAGTCCTTAGTATCCTTCAGGCAAGTTGGCCACCAGAAAAATTGGCTTAGGAACTCTTGTGTCTTCTGTACCCCATTGTGACCAGCCAACTTGGCGTCATGTACCAACTTGAGGATTTTCAGATGGACGGCCTCAGGGACGTAGATACGTCAATCTCTAAACCACATGCCACCCTTATTGAAAAGATTGATATCAACAGGTGGATTGGCCAGAAATACATTATCATCATAAGCCTCCTTGAGTTCCTTCCACACGTCCTGATCGTTAATAACTCCAATGACATTGTCATCAGATAAAATGGTGTTGGACAGGGCTCCAGGTATGGAATCCGTAGCATGGATTCGGGATAAAGCATCAGCCTTCACATTACGAGAACCTGGACAGTAAGAAATAACAAAATTAAATTGATTTAAAAATAAATTCCAATGAGCCTGACAAGGAGAAAGACATCTAGTGCACCTGAGGAACTCTAAAGTGCGATGGTCAGTCACCACTATGATCTGTTGTGTGACCCTTTGCAGATGGTGCCTCCATTCCTTGAAAGCTGCAATAGTAACCATCAGTTCCTTGTCTCCCACATCATAGTTTTTCTCTGCTGAGGTAAGTGGAGCACCCGCCAGAGCCATGGGGTACTCGGTACTGGGCTGCTCCTTAAAGGGGCAGTGTCACAGCAGTGGTGACCCGGTCCGTGGCCCTGGGCGTCCAATAAAAGGGGAGTATTTACAAGGTAAAGAAAAATAAAGAGTTTTTGTAATAAGTGTTCGTGACGCCACCTGTGGTTTCTGGTCAGGAGTGACCAGCGCTGCGGTGCAGATCCTCTGGGACTGATGGTGTGATGCAGCAGAGTTGGAATAGCTCTCCACAGGCAGAGCTGCTGTCCCAGGGCAGTGGTGGTTAGTTAAAGATGTTATGGAAGGAAGTTATAAGTGTAAAAAGTTGACCAGCGATTTCTCTTTTTTACAACACCATTTAATTTTTACGGACCACATCACATTTGAAGTCACTTTGAGGGGTCTATATGATCGAAAATACCCAAAAGTGACACCATTCTAAAAACTGCACCCCTCAAGGTGCTCAAAACCACATTCAAGAAGTTTACTAACCCTTCTGGTGCTTCACAGGAATTTTTTGAATGTTTAAAAAAAATGAACATTAAACTTTTTTTCACAAAAAAAATTACTTCAGGTTCAATTTTTTTTATTTAACCAAGGGTAACAGGAGAAATTGGACTGCAAAAGTTTTACAATTTGTCCTGAGTACGCTGACACCTGATATGTGGGAGGAACCACTGTTTTGGCGCATGGCAGAGCTCAGAAGGGAAGGAGCGCCGTTTGACTTTTCCAATGCAAAATTGGCTGGAATTCAGATCTGACGCCATGTCACGTTTGGAGAGCCCCTGATGTGCATAAACAGTGGAAACCCACCACAAGTGACCCCATTTTGGAAACTAGACCCCTGAAGGAACTTATCTAGATATGTGGTGAGAACTTTGAACCCCCAAGGGCTTCACAGAAGTTTATAACGTACAGCTGTACAATTAAAAAATCATATTTTTTCCACAAAAATGATCTTTTCACCCCCAATTTTTATTTTCCCAACGGTAACAGGACCCTAAAAGTTATTGTGTAATTTGTCTTGAGTACACTGATACCCCATATGTGGGGATAAACGCCTATTTGGGCGCATGGCAGAGGTCGGAATGGAAGCAGCGTCATTTGACTTTTTTGGCTGGAATTGAGATTGGACACCATGTCGCGTTTGGAAAGCCCCCGATGTGCCAAAACAGTGGAAACCCCCCACAAATGACACCATTTTGGAAACTAGACCCCCAAGGAACTTATTTAGATGTGTGGTGACGACTTTGAACCCCCAAGGGCTTCACAGAAGTTTATAAAGCCCAGGCGTGAAAATAAAAAAATCATATTTTTTCCACAAACATGATCATTTGGTCCCCAATTTTTTTATTTTCCCAAGGGTAACAGGAGAAATTGGACCCCAATAGTTGTTGTCCAATTTTTCCTGACTACGCTGATACCCCATAAGTGGGAGAAAACTACTGTATGGGCACACGTCAGGGCTCGGAAGGGAAGTAGAGACGTTTTGGAATGCAGACTTTGATGTAATGGTCTGCGGTTGTCATGTTGCCTTTGGAGAGCCCCTGATGTACCTAAACAGTGGAAACCCCCCACAAGTGACCCCATTTTGGAAACTAGACCCAAAGGAACTTATCTAGATGTGTGGTGAGCACTTTGAATCCCCCAGTGCTTCACAGAAGTTTATAACGCCCGGGGGTGAAAATAAAAAAATCATATTTTTTCCACAAACATGATCTTTTAGTCCCCAATTTTTTGATTTTCGCAAGGGTAACAGGAGAAATTGGACCCAAAAGTTGTTTTACAATTTGTCCTGAGTACGTTGATACCCCATATGTGGGAGAAAACTACTGTATAGGGACACGTCGGGGCTCGGAAGGGAAGTAGTGACGTTTTGTAGTGCAGACTTTGATGGAATGGTCTGCGGGTGTCATGTCGCATTTGGAGAGCCTCTGATGTGCCTAAACTGTTGAAACTCCCCACAAGTGACCCCATTTTGGAAACTAGACCCCTCACAGAATTTATCTAGATGTGTGGTGAGCACTTTGAACCCCCAAGTGCTTCTCAGAAGTTTATAATACCCGGGCGTGAAAATAAAATATATTTTTTTTCCACAAAAATGATATTGTTGCCCCTAATTTTTCATTTTCCTAAGGGTAACAGGAAAAATTTGACCCCAAAAGTTGTTTTGCAATTTGTCCTGAGTAGGCTGATACCCCATATGTGGGGGTAAACCACTGTTTGGGAGCATGGCAGAGCTTGGAAGGGAAGGAGCACCATTTGACTTTTTCAACACAGAATTGGCTGGAATTGAGATCATATGCCATGTTGCGTTTGGAGAGCACCTGATGTGCCCAAACAGTGGAAACCCCCCCAATTCTAATTCTAACCCTAACCCCAACACACCCCTAACCCTAATCTGAGCCCTAACCCTAGCCTTAACCCTAACCCTAGCCCTAACCCTAGCCCTAATCCTAGCCCTAGCCCTAACCCTAACCCTAACTCTAACCCTAGCCCTAACCTCAACCCTAACCCTAATGGGAAAATGGAAATAAATAAGTACATTTTTTAATTTTATTATTTTTCCCTAACTAAGGGGGTGATAAAGGGGGGTTTGATTTACTATTTATAGCGGGTTTTTATGTTTGGCAGCTGTCACACTCTAAAAGACGCTTTTTATTGTAAAAATAGTTTTTGCATCACCACATTTTAAGAGCTATAATTTTTCCATATTTTGACCCACTGAGTCGTGAGGTCTTATTTTTTGCGGGACAAGTTGACGTTTTTATTGGTACCATTTTCGGGCACGTGACATTTTTTAATAGCTTTTTATTCCGATTTTTGGGATGCTGAATGAACAAAACCAGCATTTCAAGAATTTCTTTTGGGGGGTGCGTTTACACCGTTCCGCGTGCGGTAAAATTGATAAAGCGGTTTTATTTTTCGGGTCAGTACGGTTACAGCAATACCTCATTTAGGTATTTTTTTATGTTTTGGCGGTTTTATGCAATGAAAACTATTTTATATAAAAAATAATTATTTTTGCATCGCTTTATTCTGCGAGCTATAACTTTTTTATTATTATTTCGCTGATAATGCTGTGTCATGGCTCATTTTTTTGCGGGACAAGATGAAGTTTTCAGTGGTAAAATGGTTATTTATAGCCGTCTTTTTGATCATTATTGCAATTTTTGTTTGGCGGTATGATAATAAAGCAATATTTTTTGCTTTGTTTTTTATTTTTATTTTTAAGGAGTTCGCTAAAGGGGTTAACTAATGGGACAGTTTTATAGGGCGGGTCGTTACAGATGCGGCGATACTAAATATGTGTACTTTTATTGTTTTGGTTTTTTTTATTTCCAAAAAATGAATTTATTAGGGAATATTTTTTTTTAAATTTATTTAGTGATTTTTTATAAATTATTTTTACACTTTTTTTTTAACTATATTACACTGTCCCAGGTGGGACATCACTGTCATGTGTGAGATCGCTGATCTGACACAGCACAGATGGCTGTGACAGATCAGCACTGTCATGTGTGAGATCGCTGATCTGACACAGCACAGATGGCTGTGACAGATCAGTCATCTGACACAGGCACTGCAGCAGGCTTCCTCATGCCTGCGCTCTGCAGGCAGTTAGGAAGCCGGTTCACTGCAGGCCCCTGAAGGTCCCCGCCACCATATTGGATCCGGGGACCTGCAGGGAAGGAGGCCCCCGCAGCAGCCTCCCTAAACCCATGGTACACTGCGATCATGTTTGATCGCAGTGTGTCAGGGGTTAACGTGCCGGGGGCAGTCCGTGACCGCCCCTAACACATAGTGCCGGGTGTCAGCTGTGATAATCAGCTGACACCCGGCTGCGATCAGCGGCGCTCCCCCCGTGAGTGTAGCTGATCGCTATGACATACTATCCCGTCCATGGGCATAGGGGCCCGGGTACCATGGACGGGATAGTACGTCAGATGTCAGGAAGGGGTTAAAAAACCATATTATATGGTTCACACCAAAAAAACCGTGCACAAACAAAAAAAGAAAGTGTTCCAAATTACCAATTAAAATGGGTAAAGCTAGAGGTTCCTCTTACGCCAACTAGGCTGTCGCCTTCCTGGCTGCAGAGGTTGGCACCCTAGGGGGGAACGTTGTGGCGCCCCGCTCCACGATGGCTGACCCTGGGAGCCCTATAATTCCCTGCAGCCACTAGGGGAACCCTCCTACGCGATTCCTAAAGGAACTCCTACTAATAGACATAGATGATCCTATATCTAAGAGGACCCTAGATCTCAATTAAAAACAAAAAGAACACAATAGGCAATTGATGGCAATTGACATAGTTACCAAAACCTTCCACAACGTGGTCAAAGGATAACAATACTTCAGGGGTTGGGGCCCTTTATTTGCCAAATTGGACTGTAGCTTCTCAACATGCAGACTAAAAATTGCTACAAAAGTTAAGAAGGATGATGAGGTGGATGTGGCTATGGATAATATGATTAAAAAATTTCTGGATAGGGGTTACCCTAAGAATTTGTTGGAGAAAACTAAAATAAAAGTTTTGATACAGGATAGGAGTGAGTTAATTGGTGGGAGGTTGCATAACGAGAAAAAGTATTTAAAAAGAATTCCAATAATAACAACATACAATGAGGAAAGTAAGGATATATCTAGGATAATAAAAAAAAATTGGGGTATTTTGGGGAGATGTTTACCCCATATTGAGGAGTTAACATTGCCACCATTATTTGCATATAAAAAGAACAAAAATATTGGAAATTTTTTGGTGAAATCTGATATTGGATCCTTGAAGAGGAGTTTTCAAACAACGTTAACGGGTAATAAAAAGACAGGTTGTTACCCCTGTTTGTCATGTGTGAATTGCACTCTAATATTACAAAGTCCTTCTTTTCAACATTATGAAACCAATAAAATATATAGGATAAATCAATTCCTCACATGTAATTCAGATTACACGATATACTTTTTGGAATGTCCCTGTAAATTATGGTATATTGGGGAAACCACATGTGACTTCAAGACCAGAATAAACCAACATCGGTATACCATTAGAAAGAAAAACTTGATTTGCCAGTCCCAAAACACTTTGTTGAGTGTAACCACACCGAGAGGGATTTGAAATTTAGAATAATTGATGAGGTTCCCATACAAAGAAGGGGTGGTGATAGAGAACTTATACTTAAGAAAAAGGAATTAAAATGGATTTTTGAGCTGAATACCCTAAAACCTAAAGGGTTAAATGTTGAATTTAAAGTACATACGGTTATGTGAATGGTTCCTCTCTAAGTGATATATTGGAAACCCATGGATAAATAGGGAATGTTGATGTGATCATTCCTGATTTTTAATTATCTTTTAATCTATTTTAGATGCATCATTATTTGAAACAGTGTGGAAATTGCCCCAATGAAGACATTAAGGACATGGAGGACTACTGGACTTAAGTAGAATATTTAAAAAAAAAATTTTTTCAAAATTTTTTTTTTTATTCTAATAGAATTTTTTCTGTAATTAGGATTCTTATATAATAATTGAGTCATGAAGTCGGACAATTATATGTATATATATATATTGTGGGTCTTGTATGCTGCTGGGATAATGGATATGTTGCCCTTTAGCTGCTTAGTGAATCGGGCGACCAGAAGAGGGTTGTGTGATGCACAGGAGTGGCTATTTGGATAAATCAGAGGCAATCCTGAGAGGGTATACAATGTAATTAGCAGCCTTAAAAATTAGAAATAAAAAGACCACATGAATTATCCTATATAATGGTGTAATATATTGGAAGCAAACCTCTTCATTGAAGGCATATTTCTATTGAATATACAGCTTTTGTGGCCCTTGTAAAAAATTGACCTTCTGCCATACACAAGATGGCGTTTTTGAAGGGATGAACAAGCTAATGCGCCTGTGCCTTATGGGAAATGCCATACGTTTCTTATTGGCCTATGAAGTATGACAGCGGCAATAACTCATAGAGCATGCGCAGTAGAGCTATGTGAACGCTGGATATGGCTTCCATAGGGTCCTCCATGTGGCGGTATGTAAACCAAAGGGGCGGTATGAGACACTGTATTGTTATATAATCATTGCAAGTAATGAACGACTATATGTATAATTATATGTAAATGAAAATTCTTATAAAGTACAAAGCACTTTTTTGCACTTTTTGCACATATGGATTATATGTATATATAATGTATGAAACAATTTATGCACTTTGAAATATTCTGTAATGTAAAATGATTGGCACTTATAAGAGATTGTTATTTGGTCTATAAATAGACATCACATGTTAACACCCACTGCTTGAGAAAGGCTCAGTAGAGCCAAAATGTTGCCTTGATATGTGAGTTCAATAAACTCACTACCACTTGAAAAACTAACTATGGAGTGCTGCCTCTATTTGGAATGAGTATTGCTACAAAAGTTAGATACTGCTCATATTGCCACCTAATGGTTGGTATAGATAAAAAAATGATGCTCAGAAAACTTATGGAACCAACTATAATGTAGTCACTATAGAAAAAAACAATATTGGTTAAATTAGTGGTTTCTAAGCATGCAGTGTATCGCCACACTCTTTCTGATAACAAGAAAAACCAACAATAACACATATCAGATGTGACAAAAAATGCTGCATGACGTTCAAGGGCGGACACAGACTGTAGTGGGCCCCTGTGCAAGAAATTTTTCGCCCCCCGCCCTTCATAGAGCAACAAAGTTATTTGTTATTTGCTGTTATCTAATATTGAGGCTATGCAGGGCTGGATATAATATCTGTAGGGTGCTGCTGGGCTGTATTTATTATTTGCAAGTTACAGCCTCCAAATTATATATACAGGCCAGCACAGCCTCCAAATAACATATATAGCCCACTAGTCCAGCATTGCCTCTAGTTGTTAATATATACAGCCCAGCACAGCCTCCAAATAAAATATGGTATACAGCCCAGCATAGCCTTCAGTTAATATATACAGCCCAGCACAGCATTCAAATAACATATACAGCCCAGCATACCCTCCAGTTAATATATACAGTCCAGCAACAGCCTTCAATTAATATATACAGCGCCCAGCACAGACTCAAGGTAATATATACGGCCCAGCTCAGCCTCCAGTTAATATATACAGCCCAGCACAGCCTCCAGTTAATTTATACAGCCCAGCACAGCCTTCAGGTAAAATATACAGCCCACCACAGCCTCCAGGTGATATATACAACCCAGCATAGCCTCCACTCCAGGTAATAAATACAGTCCAGCATAGCTTGAAGGTAATAGATACAGTCCAGCATAGCCTTCAGGTAATATATACAGCCCAAAACAGCCTCCAGGTAATATATACAGCCCAGCATAGCCTCTAAATAACATATATAGCCCAAGACAGCCTCCAGGTAATATATATAAGCACCCCCATTTCCGTTTGTTTCATAATATGCTCCCCCATATGCAGTCTACTTTTGGCAATGTGCTTCTCGCCCTATGTGGCCCCCCCAGTTTATGCTGCTTCTCACCATGTGGCCCCCCCAGTTTATGCTGCTTCTCCCCCTATGTGGGTCACCTGATTCATGTTTCTTCTCCCCCCATGAGCCGCCCCATTCATGAGCAGCCAAGCATCTCCCCCAGGGGTCCCCCTTATTCATGAGCAGCCATGCTTCTCCCCAGGGCCCCCCCACTCATGAGCAGCCAAGACCATGCTTCTCCCCAGGCCAGGTGCCCCCCATTCATGAGCAGCCAGGCCATGCTTCTCTCCAGGCCAGGGCCCCCACGGCGCTCCACATGGTAAATTTGAATAGGTAGATAATTAGCCATACCTCCCAACTTTTGAAGAAGGGAAAGAGAGACAAAGGCTGCAGCGCGCCGCCACAAATTTTAGGCCACGCCCCTGACCACACTCATTTTGTGACTAGTCACACCCATGTCCACACCCAACCGCACCCATTTAACACTGCCGATCACACTGACTGGTACTGGGGGCATAGTGGCTGGCATTATGGGCACAGTGGCTGATACTGTGGGCACACTGACTGGTACTAAGGAAAAGAAAGAAAGAAAACAGAGAGAGAGAAAAAAGAAAATAGAGAGAGAAAGAATGGAGAGCAAGAGAGAAAGAAAGAACAGAGAGAGAAAGAACAGAGAGAAGAACAGAGAGAGAAAGAAGAAAGAACAGAGAGAGAAAGAGGGGAAAGAAAGAACAGAGAGCAAAAGAAAGAACAGAGAGAGAGAAAGAAAGAGGGGAAAGAAAAAAAGAACAGAGAGCGAAAGAAAGAACAGAGAGAGAAAGAAAGGGAAAGAAAGAAAGAAAAGAAAAATAAAGAGGGGAAATAAAGAAAGAACAGAGAAAAAGAAAGAGCACAAACAAAGCAGGGACTGAAAAAAAGAACAGAGAGTGAGAAAGAATGAGGGGAAAGAAGGGAAAGAAAAAAGAACAGCGAGAGAAAGAAAAAAGAGGGGAAAGAAAGAACACAGGGAAAGAAAGTGGGGACAGAAAAAAGAATAGAGAGAAAGAAAGAGGGGAAAGAAAGAACAGAGAGAGAACAGATAGAAAGAAAGAACAGAAAAAGACAAAAATGGGGAAATAAAAAACAGAGAGAAAGAAAGAGGGGAAAGAAAAAAAAGAACAGAGAGAGAAAGAAAGAACAGAGAGAGCGAGAAAAAAAGGGGAAAGAAAGAACAGAGAGAGAAAGAAAGAGGGGACAGAAAAAAAGAACAGAGGGAGAGCGAAAGAAAAATCGGGGAAAGAAAGAAAGAATAGAGAGAGAAAGAAAGAGTAAAAAAGAAAGAAAGAACAGAGAGAAAAAGAAAGAAAGAGGGGAAGAAAGAACAGAGAGAGAGAAAGAAAGAGAAAAAAATGAAAGAAAGAACAGAGAGAAAGAGGGGACAGAAAGAACAGAGAGATAGAGCAAAAGAAAAGAGAGAGACAGAAAAAGAATAGAGAGAGAGAGAAAGAAATAAAGAAAGAAAGAAAGAACAGAGAGAAAGAAAGAGGAAAGAAAGAGAGGGAAAAGAATGAACAGAGAAAGAAGAGAGAGAGAAAGAAAAAAAAGAAAGATTAGAGAAAGAAAGAAAGAACAGAGAGAGAGAAAGAAAAAGAGAGGGAAAGACAGAACAGAGAGAGAAAGAAAGAAATAAATAAAGATTCTATAAAGATACCATAGCAGCCCAGCTCCCATTGTAATGCCCACCTGAGCCTCCCGATGCAGGACATATCATGATCCGCACACATGGCCGGCATCCCTGATTCCAAGGCAATCCTGCTGTCCCCACTGTCAGAGGAGGACATGGTGATGGATCTGAAGCATTCCTAGTTCCGTCAGAATCACCTCATGAAATTACCTCATTTCAGGTCAGCTTCCAGCACATCACTTCCGGTGGAACGTCATGTGCGAGTTTTAAAGTGCTCCTCGGGGCTCCGACATGTACTCCTGTGTCCGTGGGAAAAGCCCACTTTGTATGTCTCGTACACACTTGGCTCCGCTCCGTACATCCAGTGCGCATATGGCTCCACTCTGTACACACACGGCTCCGCATACCCCATTCACACGCAGCTCCACTCCGTACACCAAGTACACACACGACGCCGCTCTGTACACACGTGGCTCCGCTGACCACACCTTGTACACGCGATTCTGCTCTGTACACCTCATACACACGCGGCTCCGCTCCGTACACCTCGTACATACACGGCTCTGCTCCGTACACCTCGTACTCACGTGGCTCCACTCCCCACACCTCGTACACACGCGGCTCCGCTCCGTACACCTCGTACACATGCGGCTCCGCTCCATACACCTCGTACACACGCAGCTCCACTCCGTACACCTCGTACACACGCAGCTCCTCTCTGTACACCTCGTACATACACGGCTCTGCTCCGTACACCTCGTACTCACGTGGCTCCACTCCCCACACCTCGTACACACGCGGCTCCGCTCCGTACACCTCGTACACAGGTGGTTCCGCTCTGTACACCTCGTACACATGCGGCTCCGCTCCGTACACCTCGTACACACGTGGCTCCGCTCCGTACACCTCGTACACACGCGGCTCCGCTCTGTACACCTCGTACACACGCGGATCCACTCCGTACACCTCATACACACGCGACTCCGCTCCGTACACCTCGTGCACACGTGGCTCTGCTCCGTTCACCTTGTACACACGCGGCTCCACTCTATGCACCTCGTACATGCATGTCTCCGCTCCGTACACCTCAAACACACACAGCTCTGCTACATCCACACTGTAAAACCTTCCTGACCCAACACAGAAACTTTACCTCATCCAGACCAGCACCATGACAACCAGCGCAGCAGAGTCCTGCAGAGTACAGACAGACATGGAGCCTCAGGCCCCTGATCATGTGACCCCTGACTCCTCCCCTCTCACAGGTCCTATGCGCACAGAACACATAGCCCAGCCACATAGACACGGAGGCCCCTGTTCATGTGACCCCTGACTCCTCCCCTTTCACAGGTCCTGTGCACACAAAGTACACAGCCCAGCCACATCATTGCAGGGCAGGCTGCAATGGGTCTATTGGCTCAGAGCAATGCTGGAAAAATAGCATCCAGGCGGGACACGGGAGGGGGGTGTCAAAAACGGGACTGTCCTGCGGGAATCGGGAGGTTCGGAGCCATGAATTAGCCATGCGGTGCTGGAGGCTGGAGGGGCCCCCTCTCCCCGGGGCCCCGTTCAATGAACGGGCTGCACGGGCGGTAGGTCCGCCCCTGATGATGTTGCCCAAAGAAGTTATAACCCCATCATTATCCACTTGCAAAAAATGGAAATGGTTTATAAGCATGCAGACTATATTCCAGACTGCTGCAAACTACTTTTTGATGCCAATTGTTAATGACACAATAACAATGCTAAACCAACTAAAACTGCTATCAGGTCACTGATTTGCACACATATAGATATAATTAGCAAGTTTGCTGCAGACTATGATTCAGTCTTTACTCTGTATAGTAGTGGCATAGATACAACATATCCTGACACGGTGTGTAAATCCCACAACTGATAATCAGGAAGGAAAAGCAACCACATATAACAGATATGATAAAGATTGCTGCATGATGCTGCCAAGAGAATGATGGTACTCATCTGGTTAACTGCCACCAGCCATGGAGAGTTATGCGCCTCAACGCATTTCACCCATTAGGGCTCATCAGGAGACCTGATGTATCAAAGTCTAATTCCGGTGTGATGTGACCAACATGATGTAAGATCTACCTCGTTTTAAATATGGCGCCCAGATCGCCATAAACGCCCATCCCCACGCTTATCCCGGAAATCGTCACTTCCAAATGGCTCATACTGCGCATGCCTGCAGGGGACCCACATTCATCACGCTGTTTGTTTATTCATTCCTATCAGCTTCCGGGTGGGAAAGCAATTAATTCTCACCAGTATGTCTCTTAATGCGCATGCCCAAAGTGGAACGCAATTGACCAGCCTTCACTATGCTGAGAGGGGAATAGCTTGCATGTACAGTCATGGCCAAAAGTTTTGAGAATGACACAAATATTATATTTTCACATGATCTGCTGGCCTCTGGTTTTTATGTGTGTTTGTGAGATGTTTTTATCACATACAGAAATATAATTGCAATCATATTATGAGTAGCAAAAGGTTATATTGACAGTTAGAATGAGTTAATGCAGCAAGTCAATATTTGCAGTGTTGACCCTTCTTCTTCAGGACCTCAGCAATTCTCCCTGGCATGCTCTAAATCAACTTCTGGATCAAATCCTGACTGATAGCAGTCCATTCTTGCAAAATCAATGCTTTTATTTTGTCTGAATTTGAAGGTTTTTGTTTGTCCACCCGTCTCTTGATGATTGACCACAAGTTCTCAATGGGATTAAGATCTGGGGAGTTTCCAGGCCATGGTCCCAAAATCTCTATGTTTTGTTCCCTGAGCCATTTAGTTATCACCTTTGCTTTATGGCAAGGTGCTCCATCATGTTGAAAAAGGCATTGTTGATCGCCAAACTGCTCTTGGACGGTTGGGAGAAGTTGCTCTTGGAGGACATTCTGGTACCATTCTTTATTCATGGCTGTGTTTTTAGGCAAGATTGAGAGAGAGCCCATTCCCTTGGCTGAGAAGCAACCCCACACATGAATGGTTTCAGGATGCTTGACAGTTGGCATGAGACAAGACTGGTGGTAGCGCTCACCTGGTCTTCTCCGAATAAGCCGTTTTCCAGATGTCCCAAACAATCGAAAAGGGGATTCATCAGAGAAAATGACTTTACCCCAGTCCTCAGCAGTCCACTCCCTGTACCTCTTGCAGAATATCAGTCTGTCCATGATGTTTTTCCTGGAGAGAAGTGGCTTCTTTGCTGCCCTCCTTGAGACCAGGCCTTGCTCCAAGAGTCTCCACCTCACAGTGTGTGCAGATGCACTCACACCTGCCTGCTGCCATTCCTGAGCAAGCTCTGCACTGCTGGTAGCCCGATCCCGCAGCTGAAACACTTTTAAGAGACGGTCCTGGCGCTTGCTGGTCTTTCTTGGGCGCCCTGGAGCCTTTTTGGCAACAAGGGAACCTCTCTCCTTGAAGTTCTTGATGATGCGATAGATTGTTGACTGAGGTGCAATCTTTCTAGCTGCGATACTCTTCCCTGTTAGGCCATTTTTGTGCAGTGCAATGATGACTGCACGTGTTTCTTTAGAGATAACCATGGTTAACAGAAGAGAAACAATGATGCCAAGCACCAGCCTCCTTTTAAAGTGTCCAGTGGTGTCATTCTTACTTAATCATGACAGATTGATCTCCAGCCCTTTACTCATCAACACCCACACCTGTGTTAATGGAGCAATCACTGAAACGATGTTAGCTGGTCCTTTTAAGGCAGGGCTGCAATGATGTTGAAATGTGTTTTGGGGGATAAAGTTCATTTTCTAGGCAAATATTGACTTTGCAAGTAATTGCTGTTAAGCTGATCACTCTTTACAACATTCTGGAGTATATGCAAATTGCCATTAGAAAAAATGAAGCAGTAGACTTTGTAAAAATTAATATTTGTGTCATTCTCAAAACTTATGGCCATGACTGTAGTGCTTGCCTACTATGACGGAAGCCGATACTTTAACAGATAGAAGCGCAGTTCCAATGTGCATGTTCTGATTCACAGCTGAACGAACTACTACTATGATAGTGGAATATATATCACAGACGTTACCAATATTGGAGTGTATATATATCTCTTTAAAGGGGTACTCATAGCAAAACTCTTAAAATAGATAACACCCCTTCACATTTTCAAATTCACAACTCAGCAAACTATTACTAATAGGGGGTTAATAAATTGTATCCCCCACTCACATTTTCGATCATATGAGTCACCAATATTGAGTATTTATTTTATATATATATATATATATATATATACAGTGGGGCAAAAAAGTATTTAGTCAGTCAGCAATAGTGCAAGTTCCACCACTTAAAAAGATGAGAGGCGTCTGTAATTTACATCATAGGTAGACCTCAACTATGGGAGACAAACTGAGAAAAAAAAATCCAGAAAATCACATTGTCTGTTTTTTTTTCATTTTATTTGCATATTATGGTGGAAAATAAGTATTTGGTCAGAAACAAAATTTCATCTCAATACTTTGTGATATATCCTTTGTTGGCAATGACAGAGGTCAAACGTTTTCTGTAAGTCTTCACAAGGTTGCCACACACTGTTGTTGGTATGTTGGCCCATTCCTACATGCAGATCTCCTCTAGGGCAGTGATGTTTTTGGCTTTTCGCTTGGAAAACACGAACTTTCAACTCCCTCCAAAGGTTTTCTATAGGGTTGAGATCTGGAGACTGGCTAGGCCACTCCAGGACCTTGAAATGCTTCTTACGAAGCCACTCCTTCGTTGCCCTGGCGGTGTGCTTTGGATCATTGTCATGTTGAAAGACCCAGCCACGTTTCATATTCAATGCCCTTGCTGATGGAAGGAGGTTTGCACTCAAAATCTCACGATACATGGCCCCATTCATTCTTTCATGTACCCGGATCAGTCGTCCTGGCCCCTTTGCAGAGAAACAGCCCCAAAGCATGATGTTTCCACCACCATGCTTTACAGTAGGTATGGTGTTTGATGGATGCAACTCAGTATTCTTTTTCCTCCAAACATGACAAGTTGTGTTTCTACCAGTTCCAGTTTGGTTTCATCAGACCATAGGACATTCTCCCAAAACTCCTCTGGATCATCCAAATGCTCTCTAGCAAACTTCAGACGGGCCCGGACATGTACAGGCTTAAGCAGTGGGACACGTCTGGCACTGCAGGATCTGAGTCCATGGTGGCGTAGTGTGTTACTTATGGTAGGCCTTGTTACATTGGTCCCAGCTCTCTGCAGTTCATTCACTAGGTCCCCCCGCGTAGTTCTGGGATTTTTGCTCACCGTTCTTGTGATCATTCTGACCCCACGGGGTGGGATTTTGCGTGGAGCACCAGATCGAGGGAGATTATCAGTGGTCTTGTATGTCTTCCATTTTCTAATGATTGCTCCCACAGTTGATTTCTTCACTCCAAGCTGGTTGGCTATTGCAGATTCAGTCTTCCCAGCCTGGTTCAGGGCTACAATTTTGTTTCTGGTGTCCTTTGACAGCTCTTTGGTCTTCACCATAGTGGAGTTTGGAGTCAGACTGTTTGAGGGTGTGCACAGGTGTCTTTTTATACTGATAACAAGTTTAAACAGGTGCCATTACTACAGGTAATGAGTGGAGGAAAGAGGAGACTCTTAAAGAAGAAGTTACAGGTCTGTGAGAGCCAGAAATCTTGATTGGTTGTTTCTGACCAAATACTTATTTTCCACCATAATATGCAAATAAAATGAAAAAAAAACAGACAATGTGATTTTCTGGATTTTTTTTTCTCAGTTTGTCTCCCATAGTTGAGGTCTACCTATGATGTAAATTACAGACGCCTCTCATCTTTTTAAGTGGTGGAACTTGCACTATTGCTGACTGACTAAATACTTTTTTGCCCCACTGTATATATATATATATACAGTGCCTACAAGTAGTATTCAACCCCCTGCAGATTTAGCAGGTTTACACATTCGGAATTAACTTGGCATTGTGACATTTGGACTGTAGATCAGCCTGGAAGTGTGAAATGCACTGCAGCAAAAAAGAATGTTATTTCCCCAATGTTATTAGACCCTCCCCAAACTTGTGAACAGCACTCATACATGGTCAACATGGGAAAGACAAAGGAGCATTCCAAGGCCATCAGAGACAACATCGTGGAGGGTCACAAGGCTGGCAAGGGGTACAAAACCCTTTCCAAGGAGTTGGGCCTACCTGTCTCCACTGTTGGGAGCATCATCCGGAAGTGGAAGGCTTATGGAACTACTGTTAGCCTTCCACGGCCTGGACAGCCTTTGAAAGTTTCCTCCCGTGCCGAGGCCAGGCTTGTCCGAAGAGTCAAGGCTAACCCAAGGACAACAAGGAAGGAGCTCCGGGAAGATCTCATGGCAGTGGGGACATTGGTTTCAGTCAATACCATAAGTAACGTACTCCACCGCAATGGTCTCCGTTCCAGACGAGCCCGTAAGGTACCTTTACTTTCAAAGCGTCATGTCAAGGCTCGTCTACAGTTTGCTCATGATCACTTGGAGGACTCTGAGACAGACTGGTTCAAGGTTCTCTGGTCTGATGAGACCAAGATCGAGATCTTTGGTGCCAACCACACACGTGACGTTTGGAGACTGGATGGCACTGCATACGACCCCAAGAATACCATCCCTACAGTCAAGCATGGTGGTGGCAGCATCATGCTGTGGGGCTGTTTCTCAGCCAAGGGTCCTGGCCATCTGGTCCGCATCCATGGGAAGATGGATAGCACGGCCTACCTGGAGATTTTGGCCAAGAACCTCCGCTCCTCCATCAAGGATCTTAAGATGGGTCGTCATTTCATCTTCCAACAAGACAACGACCCAAAGCACACAGCCAAGAAAACCAAGGCCTGGTTCAAGAGGCAAAAAATCAAGGTGTTGGAGTGGCCTAGTCAGTCTCCTGACCTTAACCCAATTGAAAACTTGTGGAAGGAGCTCAAGATTAAAGTCCACATGAGACACCCAAAGAACCTAGATAACTTGGAGAAGATCTGCATGGAGGAGTGGGCCAAGATAACTCCAGAGACCTGTGCAGGCCTGATCAGGTCTTATAAAAGACGATTATTAGCTGTAATTGCAAACAAGGGTTATTGCACAAAATATTAAACCTAGGGGTTGAATAATAATTGACCCACACTTGTATGTTTAAAATTTATTAAAATTTAACTGAGCAACATAACTTTTTGGTTTGTAAGATTTATGCATCTGTTAATAAATCCTGCTCTTGTGTGAAGTTTGAAGGCTCTAACTTATTTGCATCTTATCAAACCTGCTAAATCTGCAGGGGGTTGAATATGAATACTACTTGTAGGCACTGTAGTATATATATATATATATATATATATATATATATACTGTATATATATATATATATATATCTTTAAAGGGGAGTAACAACACACATGTTTAGATGAAGTGCTCTTATTAGCAATGCCAAAAATCCTCATAGATTAGATGACACCCTCCAGTGTTGAATAACCTTTGGGGGAAAAAAAAAACTGAGGAGACCACGATACCAAAAATCATTCACAATAATATGTAAATTTCATATCTTGAAATTTTGTACAAAAAGTGAAATGTTAACTTCCAATTTCAAGATCAATATTGTTAAAAGATTTTACTTAGACCTATAGAAAACATGCAAAGGACATTTGCTCATTTATACCTTTGGGTTCTATAGATTCCATCCTAAATATCAACTCACATTCTTGTCTCAAAATGGCCTTATCTATATTGCCACCTCTTGGGTTGATATTGACTACTTCAACCACCGTGAATTTGACTTTATCCAAGTTTCCTTTATGGTATAACTGCATGATTTCACCAAAGGTGTGTCCCTGTTGTTCCTTATGTCACCCATGTGTTCCCTGACTCTCTGCCTCAACTCTCTTTTAGTTTTTCCAATGTAATCTCTCGGGCATGTACATATGGCCATATATACCACCCCTGTTGTCTTACAATTAGAGAAATCACGTTGGTAAAGAACTTTACCTGTGGCTGAACTCCTGAAAGATCTACCCGGTTGCATCCATCTACACATGCTGCAGTCACTGCATTTGCAGAAGCCACAAGGTCTTCTATTGAGCCAGGTCCCTCAATAGAATGCTTGCAATTTGTAAATGGAAGTAAAGTGGAAATTGAAAGTGAAAGTTGAAGATGAGTATAAAGATGGAAAGACATAGACACATTACCTATGTAGCGCAGGCAGGGAGCCCCGACACGTGTTTCGTTTGCTGCTTTCTCAAGGGGTGCTGGTGGTGGTGTGGTGGCTACCACACCTATATATATATGGCAGAAAATCAAGAGCGGCTGTGTTGCGGTGCTTCCACTAGCGCTTCCCATCTGAGGTCACCGGGGATCTGCGTCATGCTGAGCCATGCCTCCTTCCACTATCTACTATCCGGGACCGAGAATTGAAAAAGCTTTTTCATCTAGAGGTCCCAAGTGGGGCTTCTATCCCTGCAGAGATTATATCGCCTGACACTAATATGGTGCGAGCCTCTACTTTTGATTCTTGTAACGGTAAGACTTACCTTCTCCATTACACAACACATCACGTGTAACTCCTTAGGGGTGGTATATTACGCTTATTGCCCATGCCCCGAAGTCTACAGTATGTAGGTATTAAATCTAGACTGTTAAAAACAAGAATAAGGGAATATCACAGAGATATTGCCCATGCGCTTGATGCAGAAGACATAATAACACTCAAGCCTATACCAAGACATTTTCACCCCTTTACCCCAAAGGGTGGTTTGCACGTTCATGACTGGGCCAATTTTTACAATTCTGACCACTGAAACTCTTCCAAGGATCCCGGTGATTCTGACATTGTTTTCTCGTGACATATTGTACTTCATGTTAGTGGTAAAATTTCATTGATATAACTTGCATTTATTTGTGAAAAAAAATGGAAATTTGATGAACATTTTGAAAATGTCACAATTTTCCAACTTTGAATTTTCATGCCCTTAAATTACAGAGATATGGCACACAAAAAACTTAATAAATAACATTTTCCACGTGTTTACTTTACAACAGCACAATTTGGGAACCAACATTTTTTTTTGTTAGGAAGTTATACGTGTTAAAATTTGACCAGCGATTTCTAATTTTTACAACACCATTTTATTTTTAGGGACCACATCACATTTGAAGTCACGTTGAGGGGTCTATATGATAGAAAACACCCAAAAGTGACACCATTCTGGTGCTTCACAGGAATTTATTGAATGTTTAAAAAAAACGAACATTTAACTTTTTTTCACAAAAAATTATTTCAGGTCCAATTTTTTTTATTTTACCAAGGGTAACAGGAGAAATTGGACGGAAAAAGTTATTGTGCAATTTGTCCTGAGTACGCCCGGTACCTGATATGTGGGGGAACCACTGTTTCGGCGCATGGCAGAGCTCAGAAGGGAAGGAGCGCCGTTTGACTTTGACTTTTTCACTGCAAAATTGGCTGGAATTCAGATCGGACGCCAGGTCACATTTGGAGAGCCTATGATGTGCCTAAAGAGTGGAAACCCCCCACAAATGACCCCATTTTGGACACTAGACCCCCCCAAGGAACTTATCTAGATATGTGGTGAGAACTTTGAACCCCCAAGGGCTTCACAGAAGTTTATAACGTACAGCTGTACAATTAAAAAATCATATTTTTTCCAAAAAAATGATCTTTTCACACCCAATTTTTATTTTTCCAAGGGAAACAGGACCCCCAAAAGTTATTGTGCAATTTGTCCTGAGTAAACTGATACCCCATATGTGGGGGTAAACGAATATTTGGGTGCATGGCAGAGCTCGGAAGGGAAGCAGCGCCATTTGATATTTTTGGCTGGAATTGAGATTGGACGTCATGTCGAGTTTGGAAAGCCCCTGATGTGCCAAAACAGTGGAAACCACCCACAAATGACACCATTTTGGAAACTAGACCCCCCAAGGAATTTATCTAGATGTGTGGTGAGAACTTTGAACCCCCAAGGGCTTCACAGAAATTTATAACGTACAGCCATACAATTAAAAAAATCTTATTTTTTCCACAAAATGATCTTTTCACCCCCAATTTTTATTTTCCCAAGGGTAACAGGACCCCAAAAGTTATTGTGCAATTTGTCCTGAGTAGGCTGATATGCCATATGTGGGGGATAAATGACTATTTGGGCGCATGGCAGAGCTCGGAAGGGAAGCAGTGTCATTTGACTTTTTTGGCTGAAATTGAGATCGGATGCCATGTCGCGCTTGGAAAGCCCCTGATGTGCCAAAACAGTAGAAACCCCCCACAAATGACACCATTTTGGAAACTAGACCCCCAGGAGCTTATCTAGTTGTATGATGAGCAGTTTGAACCCCCAAGGGCCTCACAGAAGTTTATAATGCCCAGGCGTGAAAATAAAAAAATCATATTTTTTCCACAAACATGATCTTTTAGTCCGCAATTTTTTTATTTTCCCAAGGGTAACAGGAGAAATTACACCCCAAAAGTTGTTGTGCAATTTGTCCTGAGTAGGCTGATACCCCATATTTGGAGGTAAACCACTGTTTGGGCGCATGGCAGAGCTTGGAAGGGAAGGCGCACCGTTTGACTTTTTGAACGCAGAATTGGCTGGAATTGAGATCAGACGCCATGTTGTGTTTAGAGAGCACCTGATGTGCTTAAACAGTGGAAACCCCCAATTCTAACTCCAACCCTAACCCCAACACACCCCTAACCCTAAACCTATCCCTAACCCTAGCCCTATCCCTAACCCTAATGGGAAAATGGAAATAAATACATTTTTTAAATTTTTTTTAATTATTTTTCCCTAACTAAGGGGGTGATAAAGGAGGGTTTGATTTACTATTTATGGCGGGTTTTATGTTTGGCAGCTGTCATACTCTAAAAGATGCTTTTTATTGTAAAAATAGTTTTTGCATCACCACATTTTGAGAGCTATAATTTTTCCATATTTTGATGCACTGAGTCATGTGAGGTCTTATTTTTTGCTGGAGTAGTTGACGTTTTTATTGGTACCATAGTCGGGCACATTTTTTGATCGCTTTTTATTCCGATTTTTGGGATGCAGAATGAACAAAAACCTGCATTTCATGAATTTCTTTTGGGGGGTGCGTTTACACCATTCCGCGTGTGGTAAAATTGATAAAGTGGTTTTATTTTTCGGGTCAGTATGATTACAGCGATACCTCATTTATTTCTTTTTTATGTTTTGATGCTTTTATACAATGAAAACAATTTTATATAAAAAATAATTATTTTTGCGTTGCTTTATTCTGCGAGCTATAACTTTTTTAGTTTTTTGCTGATGATGCTGTATAGTGGCTCTTGTTTTGCGGGACAAGATGACGTTTTTAGCGGTACCATGGTTATTTATATCCGTCTTTTTGATCGCGCGTTATTGCACTTTTTGTTCGGCGGTATGATGATAAAGCATTGTTTTTTATTTTTATTTTTTAAGGGGTTCCCTAAAGGGGTTAACCAGTGGGACAGTTTTATAGGGCAGGTCGTTACGGATGCAGAGATACTAAATATGTGTACTTTTATTGTTTTTTTTAATTTCCAAAAAAATGAATTTACTAGGGAATATTTTTTTTTTTAAATTTATTTAGGGATTTTTTATTTTTTGTTATTTTTACACTTTTTTTTTGCTTTTTTTATTGTCCCGGGGGGGGGGGCATCAATGTAATGTGTCAGATTTGGATAGCACTCTGTCATATCAGCGATCTGACAGGCGCTGCACAGGCTTCCTCACTGCCTGCTTTCAGTAGGCACTGAGTAAGCCGCCTCCCTCCAGGCCCTCGAAGGCCCCCGCATCCATATTGGATCCGAGAGCCTGCAGGGAAGGAGGCCTCCAGAGCAGCGCAGCACATCGTGCTGCTCTGGGGGTCTCAGGGAAGCATGGAAGGAACCCCCTCCCTGCCGATGCTTCCCTAAATGCCTGGTACACTGCAATCATGTTTGATCGCAGTGTGCCAGGGGTTAGTGTGCCGAGAGCTGTCTGTGACCGCCCCTCACACATATTGCCGGGTGTCAGCTGTGATAATCAGCTGACACCCAGCAGCGATCAGCAGCGCCCCCGGGAGTGCCGCTGATTGCTTAGACGCACTATCCCGTCCCCGGTCATAGAGGCCCGGGTACCGTGGACGGGATAGTATGTCTAATGTCAGAAAGGGGTTAAAATTGCACATAATTGTGATTCCAACCTTTTAAAGGCATTTGGCATAGATAAAATCAATATAGACGTTAGGGGCGGAAATTGGAGAAAAACTCTTGCTCAGTTAGAGACACGCTCGATTTCCAAAATTGGTTCAGTACATCCTGCCGGCCTCAATGAAGTTATATGTTTCACCACATTTCTATAGCTCTGTTTACATTTTAATATTTTATAGATTTTAACCTCTTTTTTATTCTTATAGATATTCCTGAATTAATCTGGATGTATTGGTGTGGTCTTACCATCCTCAGTCTGGGACTTCTGGTGCTTCACAAATCTGGCTCCAACTCATTGCCCGATGTGTATTCTTCATGAGTCATCACGTGGACGTCTTTTGGACTTTTGTATGTGTATTTTATTGCACATTATAATATTTCACTTTTTCTATGTAATATTCAATATTTTATATTATTCTTATTTATTATTTTTTCCTTTTACAATTCATCATCATATATTTGTCTTGCTAATATTATAGGTGGTAAATAATTATTACAAGCACTTTATACACTTTTACTGCATTGCAATGTATTATATATATAGTCCCCATATCTTGGTAGCACCTTGTTTTTAACCCATATTTGTTTTCCTCGCTCACGCATCTCCCTTTGTCTCCTTCCCCTTTTTTTCCTCACCCCCTCTTCTCCCCTCCTTTGCTTGTGCATAGTCTACATCATTACACAGCGGTGTGCTCTCCACTTGGTGTCTCGCAAGAGCATTGCTGGGGTGACGCGTCTCTATGCGACTAGCGTCGCCTCC
Organism: Dendrobates tinctorius; assembly: GCF_039654945.1. Lineage (NCBI taxonomy): Eukaryota > Metazoa > Chordata > Amphibia > Anura > Dendrobatidae > Dendrobates > Dendrobates tinctorius. Next base: position 1,525,782 of record NW_027361793.1, read on the forward strand.
CTGCTCTGACGCGTCGGGCTGGGAGGAGGCATGGCTCAGCATGACGCCGATAGCCGGTGACATCAGGCGGGAAGCACCAGTGGAAACGCCGCAACACAGCCGCTCTTGATTTTCAGCCATATATATATATATAGGTTTGGTATCCACCACACCACCACCAGCGCCCCTTGAGAAAACCGCACACGAAATGCGCGTCAGGGCTCCCTGCCTGTGCCACATAAGTAATGTGCCCGTGTCTTTCCATCTCCATGCTCATCTTCAACTTTCACTTTCAATTTCCAATTTACTTCCATTTACAAGTTGCAAGCATTTACTATTTTCTGCACATATGCTGACTGCAGCATTGCACCTTAAAAGTTGATACTTCTGTGGTTTGGACTTTTACAGTACATTACTTGTTTGGCTGTCTTATGAACTTATAGGAGGTTTTTTAACCCCTAATATACCTTTATGCTCTTTATTAATTATTTATATTTTTCACCATATTTGTTTATGTGCTTTGGATCTCTATTTTTGTGCATTTGTATGAGCTGTTTGGCACTTTACAGTCCAGGTGAGGCATTTCATTTGTACAAAGTGTCCCCTGTGTCCCACTTTAGTTATTGTTTTATATTACGGATTTTAATTGAATTCTAATAAAAATTAAGTACTTTTAGACGTAGCTTCCTCTTGTTCTCTTTGATTTTATTGCATAACAGAAGCAGTCTTTACTAGGCATTCAATTCTATTTGGAACAGTTAAAGAGCCACTGGTAGCAACCGTGCTGACTAAGTAGTTCACTACCAGATCTGGACACACTGTCCTTGCAACACTACTTCTTTTTTCATATTATCAATTCTCCATTTACTACTTCTGACTTCCTACTAAGTGTGGCTATGTCTGCAATATTTTCTACAAAAAGGTGCTTTCCAGTCCTACATAACATTATCACTAACACATATTAAGTCATGCCTGCTACTATACAATATCCTATATTCCTAAGTGCTATATAGTAATACAAATCCTCTTATTACTGTACATCTATGCAAATATCAAAACACTATTATTCTTCTTTACTTTCTTAATTAGTCAAGTCCCTATAAAATATTCTTATCTTATAATATACAAATATACATTCTTTATTATACACAATCTATACTTTAAGGCTGTGTGCACACGCTGCGGAATCTGCTGCGGATTGATCCACGCAGATTTTCAAAATCCGTAGATAAATCCGCAGGTCAAAAGACCTGCGGCTTATCTGCGGATTATCCTGTGGTTTTTCCCTGCGGTTTTACCATCTCCACAATGGAGGAGATGGTAAACCGCTGCGGAATCCACAGAAAGAATTTACATGTCAATTCTTTCTGCGGTTTAGAAACCGCAGAAAATCTGCACGGAAAATTCTGCAGCATCTGCACAGCGGTTTCCATTTCCCATAGGGAATAATGGTACTGTAGACCGCAGCAGAAACTGCTGCGGATCCGCATGGCCAAATCCGCTGCGGAACCACAGCATAATCCGCAGCATGTGCACACACCCTAAGTGGGACATGGTAGTGCAAGTATAGTAACAATTTTATTGAATACAATCAAGATTAGTCGAGATAGTGTCCTTGATACTCTCCCAGCCGGGGTATCTTCTTGTGTCTCTAAGTGTAATGTGCAGGACCCGCTCCAAACCTCCAACGTTGGTCTTGGGTGGGCTGCAAGACATAGCTGGTCTCCCCCTTGGACCACCTATTCGGATACACCTAACGGGTTTTTGTTCTGTGGTCATTATTTGGAAAGGTAAATTTTTGGTCTTGGGTGGGCTGCAAGACATAGCTGGTCTCCCCTTTGGACCACCTATTCGGCCACACCTAATGGGTTTTTGTTTTGTGGTCATTATTTGGAAAGGTACATTTTTGTTAGTTTTTTTGTAAAACCAAGAAGAAGCACCTAAAGAGATGCTGAACTATTTACAGCACAGTTTTTGGATCATTCACTGTCCATGATCACATAGTCTCTATCATTTCCTAATTCCTATAAAAACAACCTGTGGAACATTTTGACCAAAACCCTCCTGGGTAGTGTTGAGCATTCCGATACCGCAAGTATCGGGTATCGGCCGATACTTGCTGTATCGGAATTCCGATACCGACTTCCGATATTTTTTCAATATGGGAATTCGGCATCGGAATCGGAAGTTCAAAGTTGATTGACAGCCTGACGTCATCATGATGCTCGGTGTGTGCGCATCATGATGCGCCGTCATTTCGGGCCTTCCGGGGGTCTCTGCCGGCCTGCCGGGGGGCTGTGTGGACTGCCCGGGGTCTGTACCGGCCTGCCGGGGGGCTGTGCCGGCCTGCCGGTGGTCTGTGCACCCTGTGGGGGTCTGTACCGGCCTGCCGGGGGGCTGTGCCGGCCTGCCGGTGGTCTGTGCACCCTGTGGGGGTCTGTACCGGCCTGCCAGGGGGCTGTGCCGGCCTGCCGGGGGGCTGTGCTGATGTCCGGGGGTCTGTGCAAGCATCGTCCCATGGGACTACAAGTCCCATCTGGCGATGCCTGCTACCATGACAGTGATTGACACATTAGCCAATGATGGGACAGTAGTAGTCCCATCATCCGGCTAATGTGTTAAATGTTAAAAAAAAAAAAAAAAATACTACATACATACTACATACATACTACATGCATGCTACATACATACTACATGCTACATACATACTACATGCTACATACATACTACATATATACTACATACTACATACATGCTACATACATGCTACATACATACTGCATGCTACATACATACTACATACATACTACATACATACTACATACATACTACATGCATGCTACATACATACATACTACATGCATGCTACATACATACTACATGCATGCTACATGCATGCTACATACATACTACATGCTACATACATACCACATACATACTACATACATACTACATACATACTACATGCTACATACATACTACATATATACTACATGCATGCTACATACATACTACATGCTACATACATACCACATACATACTACATACATGCTACATGCTACATACATACTACATATATACTACATGCATGCTACATACATACTACATATATACTACATGCATGCTACATACATACTGCATGCTACATGCATGCTACATACATACTACATACATACTACATGCTACATACATACCACATATATACTACATACATACTACATACAATACATTCATACAATACATACATAGACATACAGTACATATAACATAGAGTAACATACTTACCAATACTTGTCACATTGTTCCCCGAAGCCATTGTCTTTTCCGGAATAAATATTAACATAACAAACCACAAAAATACTCACCCACGATCCGAAGCAGTCCACGAGTGTGTCCCACGACGAAAAAAAAAAGTCCCTAGTCTCACTTTATGCCATTGCTGCGTGGGAAATTCCCACACAGCAATGGCATAAAGTGAGACTAGGGACTTTTTTTTTTTAAGTGGCGGAGGAATACAGTGCGGAAGGATACCTACCTTCCGTCATTGGATTCCTGCAGCCCGTAGAGAACGGCAGCATCAGCTGATGCTGCAGTTCTCTACCCAAGATCGTCGTGGGACACACTCGTGGACTGCTTCGGATCGTGGGTGAGTATTTTTGTGGTTTGTTATGTTAATATTTATTCCGGAAAAGACAATGGCTTCGGGGAACAATGTGACAAGTATTGGTAAGTATGTTACTCTATGTTATATGTACTGTATGTCTATGTATGTATTGTATGAATGTATTGTATGTATGTAGTATATATGTGGTATGTATGTAGCATGTAGTATGTATGTAGTATGTATGTAGCATGCATGTAGCATGCAGTATGTATGTAGCATGCATGTAGTATATATGTAGTATGTATGTAGCATGTAGTATGTATGTAGCATGCATGTAGTATGTATGTAGCATGTAGTATGTATGTAGCATGCATGTAGTATGTATGTAGTATGTATGTAGTATATATGTAGTATGTATGTAGCATGTAGTATGTATGTAGCATGCATGTAGTATGTATGTAGTATGTATGTAGTATATATGTAGTATGTATGTAGCATGTAGTATGTATGTAGTATGTATGTAGTATGTATGTGGTATGTATGTAGCATGTAGTATGTATGTAGCATGCATGTAGCATGCATGTAGCATGCATGTAGCATGCATGTAGCATGTATGTAGTATGTATGTACCATGTATGTAGCATGTATGTAGCATGTATGTAGTATGTATGTAGTATATATGTAGTATGTATGTAGCATGTAGTATGTATGTAGCATGTAGTATGTATGTAGCATGCATGTAGTATATATGTAGTATGTATGTAGCATGTAGTATGTATGTAGCATGCATGTAGTATGTATGTAGCATGTAGTATGTATGTAGCATGTAGTATGTATGTAGCATGCATGTAGTATGTATGTAGTATGTATGTAGTATTTTTTTTTTTTTTTTTTAACATTTAACACATTAGCCGGATGATGGGACTACTACTGTCCCATCATTGGCTAATGTGTCAATCACTGTCATGGTAGCAGGCATCGCCAGATGGGACTTGTAGTCCCATCGGACGATGCCTGCACAGACCCCCGAAGCCTGCACAGCCCCCCGGCAGGCCGGCACAGCCCCCCCGGCAGGCCGGCACAGCCCCCCGGAGCCTGCACAGACCACCGGCAGGCCGGCACAGACCACCGGAGCCTGCACAGACCCCCTGGAGCCTGCACAGACCCCCTGGCAGGCCGGCACAGCCCACCGGAGCCTGCACAGACCACCGGCAGGCCGGCACAGCCCCCCGGCAGGCCGGCACAGACCACCGGAGCCTGCACAGACCCCCTGGCAGGCCGACACAGCCCCCCGAAAGGCCCGTACAGACCCCAGAGAGGCTGTACAAGGCAAAAACAGGGTTTTTCTTATTCCGATACCGGAAGTCCCATAGACTTGAATGGGACTTCCGGTATCGGAATCGGCGATACCGATACTTTTTTTAAAGATCGGCCGATCCATTCCGATACTTTGAAGTATCGGACAGTATCGCTCAACTCTACTCCTGGGGTTAACTATTTACAGAACTTGCTGAAGTTTAGTCCAGTTTACTCTAATGGGGCTGAATGGCACAGCCTGCTGGTTAAGTGGAAGCACTTGTGTTCTTTTGCTTCCAGGGGAGAATTTGCTGTTTGTTGCTTCCTGCAACAATGGTAGTGGTGGTCACAGCTGGGGACTCTGTGGTATTTATGGCAGCCTGGGTGATTGCTGCTTGTGGAACCTCAGTTGGTGAGATCCCCTCTGGACCTGTGGCGGTTACTGCATCCGGGATATATGCTGCCAGTTGTATTTCCAGAAACTTTGCAGCCTGACGAACCGCTGCTGCTGGAACAATTGCATCCTGAGCCACTGCTGGAGTGACTACAGCCCAGGGAACTGCTGAGATGGCTGCAGCCTGAATAACTGCTGGTGGTGGAGCGGTTGTTACTGCCGTGGCAGAAGATGGCGGTACTGCGTCCGCTGCTGCCCCCTCGTGCTCTTTTTTGGGGCTCTCAGCTCCATGGGGATCCTGCGTACATGTAAGGCATACCAGCCTCTCTCCCCTTAATGGCGAGTGACCGAGACACGTTCCCCAGGGAAGATGTCACGTTCTGGATGTCCCCGGATAAGGTAGGCTTCCACATCCCACCTGTTTACAAACAAGTCAGGAGCCTGTTTGGAATCTTGAATGAAGCCGTACCCCCTTTCCAGGTCTAAATTCAGAACCATGCCCCAACCCATTGGATTCCAGCTTCCCATTCTCTCTCCACAGACCTGGGTTTTTGCGCGCAGATCCCGCTCCGCCAGGGCCATCCACTGGGTCTGCCACTCCCTCTCCATCTGCTCCAGCATGAGGAGCTGCCGGCGGCAGAACTCCTCCCATGTGATAGGGAGCCCCAGGAGGTCAGTTCACTTATCCTTCCAGATGAGGACCTCCGGCCTGCGCTACACTATGGGGAGTGGTTGTTTCACGGTGACAGGCTCTAGGATTCCTCCCCTGAGTTCCATTTGCCGGTCTCAAGCAACATCCATTACCACCTGGCCAGACTTGGGAGTCGGCAGTGATCCAATGGGGCATAGCAGGGCATCCCATGTCCCAGGGGTGGTGCCTGTACCTGCTCCTCAAGTGCGGTTGTCATCTCCTGCTGTTACAGGTGCGGTGGGTACCGGTGCTGTTGGTACCTGGGTAGTATGTGCCGGTGATGTAGGTACATCCTCTGGCCTGGCGGTTTCCTCCCATGCAGCCTGCTTCTTCCTGGCTAGAAGAGCTTGGCACTGGTGCAAACACCGGGCCAGCTCTTCTACCTCCTGCTCCAGGCAGGCTAGATTGGTGTCTGGTGAGGGGCTGAAGCCTTTGATCTGCAGGGCCGGGTGTACTCTCTGTTAGGCGTCGGATTCCTAGCACTGCACAGCGGGAATCCAGAGCCAGACATCCTGCGGTCTCCCATTCCTCTCCGACCGCTCGGACTCCTGCTCAGCAATCTCGGCTGGCCAGGCATCTCCCTCTGACTCGTTCTGTGAGCCTGGATGTTGCTGCCACCTCTGGTGCAGCAATGGTGACGCAACCTGCTTTGCAGGGAACTGCTCCCGAGGCTAAGTCCTCATGCCGTGCTACTAGGCATGCCCACAACTTGTCCTCTCAGTGGAGAGCAGGGGTCACATGTGCAGGTCCTATGTCTGATCTGATTGGTCCTTCCTATAGTACTGGAAGGTCCCGGAAGCGCATGGCTATAAAAAGCCCGCATGGCGGCTCGGCCATGCGCTAGTGTAGCATATTATGCTGTGTGTGTATGGTGATGGATGCATGGACTGGTGACTGACTCATTTGAAACCCCTTCCCTCGGTTATTACGAATGGTGACAGATTGTTGGGTAGTCAGCTCCAGGTTGTGGCCAGCTACACGCCACTGTGCCTCCTGCACGACACACTAGCGTCCGACGGTGCTCGGTCGTTCCGGCGCCGTCGCTCAGCAGCGATAGTTATTGCCGCGCTGCGGTTGCAGCGTTCTTGGCGTCTGCGGTTGCAGCGTCATTCGCTGGGTATCCTGTGAAGTAAACAGGGCCAGCGTCCTCATACAACTCTGTTGTTTTAGCGACTCTGTGTGTGAACAGAGCCGTACTTAGCGTTCGGGTGACGTTAACCCGAGCGCAGTACCTCACCTTTCGGTGCACCCGCCATTACTCAGCAGCGGTCTTGTCACCTACCGCACGGTGGACCCCGGGCGGCGAACGCACCTCCTATTATTTATATCTGGTGCGTTCCACCGACCCTAACACTCTCCATCTCCCTTCTGCACCCCACAGGCCTCCCTCCGCTCTCCATCGTCTTCTCTACAGGTCTTCTCTTCCACTCTGTTTCTCCTTTCTCCACCCCCTGGGAGCGGTGCTTCTTTCCTTTCCCGCCATACCAGGCTAGGATGCGGACCCCTCTGGGTGTTGGCCATGATGCAGTAGCATAAAAATACAGAATGGGAGGTTCATGTTGTACCGCGTTCTTTCTTGGGTGCCGCCCACGATGGGGAAAGCCTGAGGACTGTGGCTCCGGTTGCCCTTGAGTCTGTGCCTCCGGGCAAGACATTTGTCCCTGCCCGTCTGCGACTGGAGGTCCTCTCTTGGGCTCACTCGTCCAGAGTGGGTGGGCATTTTGGGACAAAACGGACCTCCGACCTTTTGGCGAGGACGTACTGGTGGCCACATATGGCCCGTGATGTCAAGGACTATATTGAGGCATGCGTCTCTTGCGCCCGGAATAGGTCCTCTCGGCAGCGGCCCGCTGGGCTTCTTTTCCCTCTGCCGATAGCAGACAGGCCCTGGGAGATGGTCGGTATAGACTTTGTGGTGGGGCTACCCAAGTCCAGCGGCAGCACGGTCATTTGGGTTGTCACCGACCATTTCTCTAAGATGGTGCACCTGGTACCTCTCTCCCGGTTACCATCAGCGCGGGGCCTGGCAGTCTTGTTCATCAAGCACGTTTTCCGCCTGCACGGCATGCCGGACAAGATTGTCAGTGACCGAGGTCCTCAGTTTGCGTCCCAGTTTTGGAGAGAGCTCTGTTCTCTACTCAGCATTGAGCTGAATCTCTCCTCGGCCTATCATCCCGAGACGAATGGGTTGGTAGAGAGAGCCAACCAGACCTTGATAACATATCTTCGACATTTTGTCTCAGCCAGGCAGGACAACTGGGCATCCTTGCTGCCGTGGGCAGAGTTCGCGTTGAACAATGCTGTGGCCGACTCTACCGGTCAAACCCCATTCCTCCTAAATTACGGTCAGCATCCGCGCGTTCCTGTGCCCATGCCCGTGTCTTCCACCGACTCCAGGGTGGCAGACTGGGCGGTGGAGGCACGTGACATTTGGGATCGCACCCAGGATGCTATCCGAGCTTCCAAGGAGAGAATGAGGATCTCCGCTGACGCACACCGGCGTCCTGCTCCAAGCTTCTCCCCTGGCGACATGGTATGGCTCTCTACCCGAAACATTAAACTGCGGGTTGAGTCGCCCAAGTTCGCGCCATGATACATTGGCCCATTCAAGGTCCTTGAGCGACTTAGCTCGGTGGTCTACGGTCTGGCTCTTCCCCCACATTTGGCCATCTCGGACGTGTTCCATGTGTCCCTCCTCAAACCAGTTCACATGGCCCGGTTTTCCGAGCCATCTGCCGGGTCATCAGACTTATCGTCTGACGAGTTTGAGGTTAATGCCATCGTGGGGCGCAAGTTTGTCCGTGGCAAAAAATTTTATTTGGTGGACTGGAAGGGTCATGGTCCCGAGGCTCGGACCTGGGAGCCGGTGGAAAACATTCACGCACCGCTCCTGATCGCTGCTTTTGAGCGCGGTGAGGCTCAGAGGGGAGGGTAATGTTAGGCGTCGGATTCCTGGCACTGCACAGCGGGAATCCAGAGCCAGACATCCTGCGGTCTCCCATTCCTCTCCGACCGCTCAGACTCCTGCTCAGCAATCTCGGCTGGCCAGGAATCTCCCTCTGACTCGTTCTGTGAGCCTGGATGTTGCTGCCACCTCTGGTGCAGCAATGGTGACGCAACCTGCTTTGCAGGGAACTGCTCCCGAGGCTAAGTCCTCATGCCGTGCTACTAGGCATGCCCACAACTTGTCCTCTCAGTGGAGAGCAGGGGTCACATGTGCAGGTCCTATGTCGGATCTGATTGGTCCTTCCTATAGTACTGGAAGGTCCTGGAAGCGCATGGCTATAAAAAGCCTGCATGGCGGCTCGGCCATGCGCTAGTGTAGCATATTATGCTGTGTGTGTATGGTGATGGATGCATGGACTGGTGACTGACTCATTTGAAACCCCTTGCCTCGGTTATTACGAATGGTGACAGATTGTTGGGTAGTCAGCTCCAGGTTGTGGCCAGCTACACGCCACTGTGCCTCCTGCACGACACACTAGTGTCCGACGGTGCTCGGTCGTTCCGGCGCCGTCGCTCAGCAGCGATAGTTATTGCTGCGCTGCGGTTGCAGCGTTCTTGGCGTCTGCGGTTGCAGCGTCATTCGCTGGGTATCCTGTGAAGTAAACAGGGCCAGCGTTCTCATACATCTCTGTTGTTTCAGCGACTCTGTGTGTGAACAGAGCCGTACTTAGCGTTCGGGTGACGTTAACCCGAGCGCAGTACCTCACCTTTTGGTGCATCCGCCATTACTCAGCAGCGGTCTTGTCACCTACCGAACGGTGGACCCCGGGCGGCGAACGCACCTCCTATTATTTATATCTGGTGCGTTCCGCCAACCCTAACACTCTCCATCTCCCTTCTGCACCCCACAGGCCTCCCTCCGCTCTCCATCGTCTTCTCTACAGGTCTTCTCTTCCACTCTGTTTCTCCTTTCTCCACCCCCTTGGAGCGGTGCCTCTTTCCTTTCCCGCCATACCAGGCTAGGATGCGGACCCCTCTGGGTGTCGGCCATGATGCAGTAGCATAAAAATACAGAATGGGAGGTTCATGTTGTACCACGTTCTTTCTTGGGTGCCGCCCACGATGGCACACATCACTACACACCTCGTGGAACCGCAATGGCAGCCATTTTTACAGTCCAAATCACAGTCCAATACATTTACTCCTTTGCATATTCTGTTAAACAATCTCTCAATTCAATACAGTCTCTGGCACACAGGACCCGGTGATACCAGGCTTCAATATCCTGTCCGTGACGCCAAGTTGGAGCACCCGCCAGGCCTGTGGGGTACTCGGCACCGACCTGCTGCTTAAAGGGGCAGTGTCACAGTGGCGGTGGCCTGGTCCGTGGCCCTGGGCATCCAATAAAAGGGGAAATAATTACAAGGGATGAATAAAGAGTTTTTGTAATAAGTGTTCATGACGCCACCTGTGGTTTCTGTTCAGGAGTTACCAGCGCTGTGGTGCTGATCCTCTGGGACTGATGGTGTGATGCAGCAGAGTTGGAATAGCTCTCCACAAGCAGAGCTGCTGTTCCAGGGCAGTGGTGGTTAGTTAAAGATGATTGCTGAAGGTAGATGTAGAAGCTTTGAGTGTTGTGAACACTTTTGACCTGGCTTCTGAGTTTGGGCTCCCTCTGGTGGTTGCTGCTGGTAATGGAGCTGGTCTGGCTGACAGAAGTCAATCACCTTAGGTGGATGATTGGAGGTCAGGTGTTAAAGACTAGAGAGATTTAAGTGAGCAACCTTCACTCAGTTGTTGCCGGTGATTTGGTTTTCTTCCTTAGCATTTTGGAAGTCTACTTGCCTCCTGCTTTGCCCTGCATCTTTCAGATAAGTTATTTGTCGGCTTGAATCTTTTTGCATTTGATCCCTTTTTTGCTTTCCTCTGATTTCTGCTTTGCTGGTGTGAGTTCAGCCTTGTTCCCTGCTGGGACCTGTGCTGGACTCTGTTCTATAAGCCACAGCTCATGTCAGGCTTTTCAGTATTTCTAAGCCCCTGTTATATCAGTATATTTTGTTTTGAGTCCATTTCACACCTGAGTTCTGATTTAGTGGGGGAGAGGTCATGTGGCCTCAGTATTTTTGCATATCAGACGTGTTGGATTTTTTCTTAGGGTTTTTTCCGTGATTGCAGACAGTATTCTTTCCTGTCCTGTTCTATCTAGACAGTTTGGGCCCCATCATATGCTTACTCTATTTTCTGCCTGAGTTTTGTGCCTCATCTTGTCTCACCGGTAATATATGTTCGGGGGCTATCTATTCCTTTGGGGTTCTACTCCGGGGCAGTTTAGCTTTCCCTTTTCTCTCTTTAGGCTTAGTTAATTCTTTGGCTGTGCCGAGGCGTCTAGGGCATCGTAGGTACGTCCCACGGCTAATTCTAGTTGTGTTGTCAGTTTAGGGGTCTGCAATCTGCTAAGTTACCAACCTCTCTGGTCATCTGGTTGCCTAGTCTATTCCCCTGCTATCCTCCTTGGTTACCTAATCATTACAACTGAGTAGGTGTGAAGGCAAGAATTCAAAGGACACAGTGAGCTGCAGTTACAAAGCTTTACTCACAGTTCTGTCTGCAGTACAGATGCCCGCTCGGTGCCACGTCCTCCAGGTAAGGGTTCGGTCAACTCTCAGGCAGATGAAGAAGACCTTTCCAGCACTCCCTTCCAGGGCTGTGGAGTCGGTAAGCCAAACCTGCGACTCTGACTCCGACTCCGACTCCTCAATTTCCCTTACACCGACTCCGACTCCAACTCCGACTCCGACTCCACGACTCCGACTCCCACACATATTGCTTATATTTAAGTGAAAAATTTATTGTAGTACAATGTGAACCTCAGACATTTAATCATTTTTATGATCCAATAATCAAGATATTTAGATAGAACAGAATATATATTGGTGTACTACCCGGTTTTCATTCTTTTTGGTACAGATACGATATGGATAGACAGATATGGATAAATGGATAGATAGAGCAGATTTCTAATCTGCTTTTGCTATTGAAAACATTATCTATGAGCTCAAAAACCTTTCAGGTGATGCGGTTTTTTAAAAAGATGATCAGCTTTTGCAGCTGAAAAACGTATCCTCAAAAAACACAGGAAAAACGCTGTGTGTGAATGTAGCCTTAGATCAGGAATAGAACAGCCATTTATAGGACATTTCATAACTTTCCCAAACTCCTATGAAAAAATATTCAGCACATCCTGCATTGAATTACTGTACCCAATTTATTATATATTTTAGGAGTCGGAGTCGGTCCATTTTATACCGACTCCAACTCCGACTCCGACTCCACCAAAATGAGCACCGACTCCGACTCCGACTCCACGACTCCGACTCCGACTCCACAGCCCTGCTCCCTTCAGTATATGTCTTTCCTGGCTGTCTCACTGTGTTTCTTTTCCTTGCCTCTTCCAACACAACACCTCACTGTCAGTGTCACAGGCCAGCAGCCATGAATCTTGTTGGATAACGTGTCCACTGCGTTTCCTTGCTTCTTTTTGGCTGCCTTTCTGGTGAAGATAACTGTGGTAAGTGGCTGTGACCCATAAAGTTGCCACAGCTGTCGGCTTGCTAGCTGAGTCCTGTTGTCCACTCTACTAGGCTAGTGGCCGAGACCCTTCTGTGACCTTATCCCTCCTCATGATAGCCGTCAGAGTGGAATGAGCCCCACGGGTGGCCTATGATCAGACCGTGCCTCTGGGATCCCTTCACTCTACAGGGAGCTTCATTCCAAAGCTACTCTGCCCAGCTGCTCCTCCCAACTAGGAGCTGCTCCAACAACATCCTTCCACTTCTTCCCCTATGGGAGAACTGATCCTGAGTTCCTTTCAGTTCTCCCGCTCTGAACCCAAAAGCTCCACCCACGAACCAACACCCTTTCCTATCCAGCAGGGATTAAATCATCCTCCCCTAAGGTCCATCCAGGGTGCCCTGCTGTACTAAGTGTGTGTTGGATGTAGGTGTCAGAGTGCAGTCAAGTGCCTCCATCTTACCTGGGTAGTGGGATACCACACCTCTGGATGCGGTGCAGTACCTCTGTGGCGACTGAACACTCAGGGACGCCACATAAGTCTAAGGGAAAAGAAAGCACAAGGATGTAGCAGACCCTTCTCTCCAGTTCTTTGGGAGAGAATGGCCCCCAAAGCATTATCAGAAGCATCCACCTCCACAATAAAAGGATGTGCTGGGTCTGGGTGGATCAACAGCGGTCCTGAGGTGAAACAGGTCTTAAGACGATCAAAAGCTTCTTGAGCCTGAGATGACCACTTAAAAGGTTTTTCCTTCTTTGTCAAGGAAGTAATGGGAATGACAATGTCAGAAAAAGTTTGAATAAAACGTCTATAGAAACTTGCAAAACCGATAAAACGTTGGACCTTCTTAAAGTTCTTGGGTACTGGCCAATCAAGGATTGCCTGAATCTTACCAGATTCCATGTTTAGCCCCTGAGGAGAGATGATATAGCCTAAAAACTGTATCTCAGAACGATGGAACTCACACTTCTCTGGCTTGATATATAGATGACTCTCTTTCAGATGTTTCAAAACCGATTTGACATGTTCTTCATGTTTCTGTAGAGAGTCAGAAAAAATTTGAATATCGTCCAAATAGATCACCACAAAGTGGTCCAATAAATCTCTGAAAATGTCATTAGCAAGATGTTGAAATGTCACAGGGGCATTACAAAGCCCGAAGGGTATCACAAGATATTCAAAGTGTCCATACCAACATCTGAATGCTGTCTTCCATTCATCACCAGAATGAAAATGTACCAAATTATATGCCCCACAAAGATCCAGTTTAGAGAAAACCTTGACATGGCGGACTCTTTCCAATAATTTGGGAATCAGCGGCAAAGTATAACGATTCCATATGGTTACCTTATTAAGTTCCCGATAGCAAATATAGTGTCTCAGGTTCCCATCCTTCTTTTTGCAAAAAATATAGGTGCCCCTGCTGGTGACGAAGAAGGACACATGAAGCCTTATTCTCATCTATATACTCCTTCAAGGCTTGAAGCTCAGGTGCCATCAAAAGATAAACATTACTAAATGCCCCAGGAAGCAGCTCAATGGGACAGTCATATGGCTTATGTGGAGGAAGCTGATCTGCTTTATTCTTGCGGGAAACTGTCTTCCTGGGAAGCAGCAAGTAGGTGGTGACAACCGCATACGGGCTCTTGAGCCGGACATGTCTCAGAAATGGCGCGAGACACCTCTATGGGTTCAGGAGGTAGAACCTCTGGCTCGGGCAGGTCCAGAGGCTCAAAAAATTTGAGAGCCGAAGAACCTCTCCGTTTGGAGTGCGCTCGCTCCAAACCACGCTCAGAAAAACGGAGGTCAATCCATGAGAAGATAGATATTAATTCCTCCAGGGTGGTAGGAATTTCTCTTGTGGAGAGAGCATCCTTGATGTGCTCCACTAATCCCTTCCAAAATACAGGAATCAAAGCCTTGTCAGACCACTCTAACTCGGACACCAGTGTCCAAAATGGATGGCGTATTGACTGACCGAGAGTGATCCCTGAGACAAGGTGAGCAGTTGGAGAGAGGTGTCGTGTGTAACCCGTGGACTGAGAAACACCTGCCTGATAGCAGTTAGCAGATTAGCTGTGGTCCGGATATCTGGGTCACCACGCTCCCATAGTGGCGTAGCCCATTCCAGCGCCTTGCCCGACAGTAGGGATATAATAAAGGCCACCTTGGCCCACTCTGTAGGGAATTGCGCAGCCAGCAGCTCCAGGTGAATCGAGCACTGGCTGATAAAACCTCTACAGGAGACGCCATCCCCAGAATATTTTTCGGGTAACGGGAGGCGGGTAACTGTCGGCGCAAGGGTGGACATGGACATACGCCCAACCACATCCGTGAGTGCTTGGACAGCAGCATCCGTGGCCTGCGAAGCTGCGAGAGCTCTCTTAAGGGTAGCCAAGCGAGTCTCGAGCTGTCGCACGCAGTGCAACAGTTGCTGCTGATCTGCCATCTCCAGCCAGACCCTGGCGCTAGTATTATGTTAGGAGTGGTGGAAGTCACTAAAAAAATAAATAATTAAAGTGCCTTCGCCACTCGGGGTCCACTGTGCGGTGGATGACAAAACCGCTGCTGAGAGAGGCAGAGCACTACAGCGGTAATATGCACAGGGTTCTAACTCACCCAGGTGGAAAAAGGCAAGCTCTGTTAAATGACACAGAGCTGCAGGGAAAAATAATAACAAAGTATCGCTGAGCCTGTTAACAGCACAGGATCTCAGCGGCACATGTGTGGTAGCCGGAAACCGGGGTAGTTAAATACAGTCACTACAACCGATCGGACTTACCGTGTACACGTGTGCTCGGCGTCGCAACTGCGCATGCCTGGACAGACTGCAACCGCAAATATCGCAAGCGCGATGCAGGACGCTAAGCTGCTGGAAAGATGGAGCTTGTGCGCGCTGGCGCTAGCGCAGGTGCTGACAGAATACCACTCACTCACACAGACGTAATAACCGAGGGAAGGGGTTTCTTAATGAGTCAGTCACCAGACCAAGCATCCGTCACCATACACACAGCAGCAGTATAAAATACTAGCGCATGGCATAACGGCCATGCTCACTTTTTATAGTGTACGGGACCTGCCAGAAACCTCCAGAGCCCTGAGCCAAGCCAATGAAATCAGGAGCAGGACCTGAGCACCTGACTCCTGGACTCCAATGGGAGCTCATCCCGTGGGCATACTCAGAAGCTGGGAAAAAGGACTTAGATTCTGGAGACAAATGTGTGAATCTGGATTCCCGCATAGGCATTATAGAACCCAGATTCCTAACACTAGCACCTTGTTAGGTCGCTTGGGACACTTTGGACAGTTTTTTAGAAAGTGGTCAGATTGGCCGCAGTAGAAACATAGACTTCCTGAAGACGTTGCTTCCGGCGCTCATTACTCTCACGCCTCTGCACAGAATCAATTTGCATGGGCACCTTTTCTACCCCCCGAGATGTTTTACCTGCAGGCTTTTTGAGAGAATGGGAAGAGTTAGACATACGGTTAAATACAGCCAATTTCTCCTGCCTACATTCAGTATGGCGAATGTCTATGCGCACACAATGCTGTATAAACGTTTCTAGTACTTGTGGTGACTCAGAGTGGGCTAATTCATCCTTTACAATGCTAGACAGACTCTCTTAAAAATAGCCTATTGTGCATAACTGTCCCAATTAGTTTCTACCGCTAATCTCCTAAACTCAGTAGCATATTCAATAACAGAACGTTTACCCTGGCATAAAGATAGTAAAACAGACTCAGCACTTGCGCAGCAATTAGGGTCATCAAACATTAACACCATAGTGGCCAAGCAATCATCCAAACTACTTAACCGTGGGTCACGAGACTCGATCATCGGATTCACCCAGGCGAGCGCTCGTGAGATCAGCAGCATAATTACACACAATACTTTAGATCTTTCAGAAAGGAAGCGGTCAGCATGCACATCAAAATATAGCATACACTGATTCACAAAACTGCAAAACTTGAGGCGATCACCATTAAATCTGAAAGTGGGCAACATAGGTGGGCTAGCTGGTGGCGGTTGCCCCGAGGGTAAAGTCACTTGTGCCGCCATATGCGTACTTAAGTCCTGGAAGGCCCATCCATACTGGGACTCAAAGCCAGCAAGTCTGTTTTCCTGGGCTGTCATTCGGGTACTTAGGTCCTGTAAAATTTGTCCAAATATTTGTTCATTGCGTTCAATGCCTCCAAGTTTTTTTTGCAGACCTTCCACATCTTTCTGCAAAGATCTAGTTATGGTGAACACATGCTCTAATTTGCTTTCTGCAATCATTGGTCCAGCAGACTCCTTTTATGGCTTGAGTATCCTGTAATAATAATTATAACGGATAACTCAGGAGTCTTTGCGGGGATCAAGCACACTACAGAACACAGCTTATAAGTGAAAAAGTCTCTATTATAAACACCATAGAAGCAAACAAAGCAAACCAGCTCACCGACAATCGTTAAGGGCGCACGGAACTCCGCCTGATCAGACGACTTGTAACATAGAAGAAAAAGGATTCATGTTCCAGCTCCCATAAAAAAACTTGGTTCTTTATTATAGTAATTAAAAACATATACATGACGGAAAATGCTCACTTAGAAATTGTCTGGCCAAGGCAAAGCAACGCGCTTCGATCTAGCGATTTTTATCACAGCTTGTTCATTAATGGCAATTATCAAGGTTTTAGAATGAAATCAGCCAAATGAAAACGTTATAGTCACCTGACAAATACAAAGGTCCTAAAAACACAAAACATTGAATCAAACAAAATAAATGAAAAAATACACAAAACCAATAAAAATTCAATGCATCTAACATTCATAATGAAACATTAATTCATTTCTTCTATTAAGTCCATTAGGAAATCTAGGGTTAAGAATAAAGATCCAAAAAGCGTCTCGTCTTAGGAGACGCCTCCTGGTATCTCCACCACATGAGAATATATTGGCACTTTCTATGCCAGTCACCTGAAAAGTCAAAGTGCTACGTGCATGACAAGAGATAAAATGTTTTGCTGCAGCAGAAACATTGCGGCTAGAATTAACAGCATTTCTTATGTCCCGCAAATGTTCCGAAATTCAAATTTTTATCTTTCTAGTAGTACATCCTATATAGGATAAACAACAAGATGTTCAGTTAGTTTTAAAAACCACATGATTCGAATTACAATTGATATACTGTTTTATAATATAACACATGGATTCATCACTATTACAAAAAGTTTTAGTAACAAGCGCATGTTTGTATGTTCTGCAACTGTTTGAACCACACTTGAAAAAACCATTCTTACTAGAATGTGTGGAACGAAACATGCTTGGGGAGATTTTATTACATATAGATTTTTTTAGTAAAATCTTGGTGATGATATTTTTAATTGCACTAAATTAAGGACTAAATTGAAGACTAACAAAAGTTTTTTGTGAATATTCATTCTTTTGACACTCCTATCTAATCTTATTAGTAAAAATCACATCATCACTTTTTTTTCCATCCACAATCTGTCGCACTCTGTCAAGTGTCCACTGGGGATAATTACAATTCCTCAATTTGTTATCAAGTATACCATACTCATTTTCGAGATCACTAACATTACTGCAGTTTCTTTTAACCATTATATACTCACCCAGAGGGACAAACTTAATGGTGTGCTTGGGGTGACCACTTTTTGCATGGAGGATTGTATTACCCCCAAATAGCTTGCAGGGGGTTTTGGTTGATATGATATTATCATGAGTACCATGTAAATCAAGATCTAAATAAGAAATACTGTTACAATCAAATCTACAAGTCAAATGAATGTATAGGTATTGAAATTAATATAATCCATGAATTGAGGTATGGCAGACACATCTGCACCCCAAATAATGAGGATATCGTCGATGTATCTGCCATACCAAATCAACTTGTCAATATATGGATTGGTATCAGAAAAAATACATTTTGACTCCCAAAAGTCCGTCACAAGGTTCGCCAAAGAAGGTGAAAACTTGGCACCCATGGCCACGCCTGTTTTCTGCAAAAAAATCCTCAAATAAAAACAAATTGTGAGTCAATAAAAAATAAGTAACCTGCAAAATATAATTAATTAAGTCACTAGAATAGTGACTAAACTTGGTGAAAATGGAGTTCTGTCATAGTCAAATCATGAGGAATACATGTGTAAAAAGCTATAACATCGCAGCAAAGCCAGGTTAATTCTGCAGATGTTCATTCATTGATCCGATCCCTGACGCAATAGGTCTCATAGGCGGGATCCTCATTCCCTTGTGGATCTTGGGGAGACCATGTATAATTGAAAAAATGGGATAAGATACATCCAAATACTCAGCCTGCTTCTTAGTCCGGACACCAAGACTGAGACCTTCATTAATGAGTTCACCAAACTCATCTTTAAATTTGCTAGAATGATTACCCATAAGTTTTTCATAGGTGCTCGAGTCCTGTAAGAGTTCCATCATTTTAGCGTGATAGTCATTTTTATTGAATACAACCACCACCCCACCTTTGTGAGACATTTTGATTATTATGTCCGACATTTCCTTCAATTCGTGTAGTGCTAATTTCTGATTATGCGACAAATTAGCAAAATATTTATTTTTTCCTGATCTGACATTATTATGAAGAGTTTTTAATTCTCTTTCAACGACCTCTTGAAATTTGTCCATGTACGCTGATCTTGTCTGAATAGACTAGAATGAAGGATTTTTGATATTAAAATCAGATTTTCGAATGATGGCATCCTGATCCTCATGAATTTCAGATGCTAGACTTTGTAAAATATTCAATGAAACTTGTTCTTTTTAAGTCAAGATTGGTAAACTCATTCTCACATGAAAAATATTCCTGTTCACAAATTTCATTAGCCTCATCAAAAAAAATGTTTTTTGATTGTAAGGTTTCATATGAATTTATTTATATCCAATTTGGTAAGAAAAAGATTAAAGTCTTGGTCAGGAACAAAATTTAAACCTAAAGATAAAACATTTAATTGCATTTCTGTTAGAGTCCTGGATGAAAGGTTCAAAACATTTCTGGGATGATTCACTTGAAAAAATTCTTCCGATGTGTGACCATTCCTTGATCCTATACGATGTTTCCTATCTCCCCCACCTTTTGCGTTTTTGTCAGGCGGTAAGTTTTACTTGTATAAGAACTTGAACCCTCATTCAGAGATATATCTGACATACTTACATTGTTGTCAGAGGAATCAGGTTCAGAAGACGTAAAATAAACATGTGATTTCATTGTCAGTTTATTGTGAGCATGGTTGTGCTTCAAAATAGATTTAGGAACTTTTGGTTCATTTTCCCATTGACCCCAGTCATATACTTTCTTAGTTGAACAGTTCTTTAAGTCACTTGCAAATTTGCGTTTTTTCCGATCCATAATTTCTTTCTCCAGAATAGAAACATTTTCTTGTACTTTGGAAACAAGAGAATCAAATTGTGCTAGGGTTTTAAATTCCCCCAATGATGCATTAGCAATGTCTATTTGTTTCTGAACATCATTTAGGTTCACGTCTTCATATTTAACAATAAGTTTCAATAATTTAAATGAGCAATTGCTGAACACCTGATTCCATTCCTGAATAAACACGTCAGAATATATGGTGGTAGGAACCTTCCTGATAAGCAAACCTCTTTGGATCATTTCTTTAGATAAATAGTAGAGATGAGCGACTTTGCCTTTTTTCGGGTCGAGTCGGGTTTCATGAAACCCGACTTTCTCAAAAGTCGGGTCGAACGAAATCGGCCGATTATTGTGAAAAGTTGAAGGCCGACTGAAACACGAAACCCAATGCAAGTCAATGGGGAAGCAAAGTCGGCAGGGAGTGGAGGACATTAAACACACCTACAGTGCCCATATGAATGGCAAAAACATCAATTTTTATTACTGAAGCTTGTCAGCCTTAATATACTTCATAATAATAGTTACGCACTGAAAACTGGGGGCTATTTGGCTAAAGTTGTGGGGGGGTAGGGCTGGATCCAGGTTTTCATGTGCCCTGGGCCAAAGAGCGCCCCTTTAACACATACCACAACTCATGATGCTCCAATATGGCAGAGAAATAGCGGTATAGTACAATGAAAAATACTTCACTTTTTACATCTCATGACTGATATCCATTTTAAATTCTCCAATAGCTCAAAAAACGGACAGTATATAACTCCATACAGTATTATGGCCACCGCATAGTGCGCTATACAGAGTAATGAGGCCCATATATTTCTCCATACAGAATCATTGGTCCCATATAATGTTTGAAACAGTATATGATGAGCTCCACATAATGCTACAGTATATGTTGGTCCCCATGGATGAAGCTCCACTGTCTTATGGGCCCAAATAATGCTCTATATACAGTATAATGGGCCCCATTTCTTATGCTCTAGTGTATAATGGGCCCTGTAAATGCTGCTCCAGTGTCTGATGTCCACCTTTGGAATACTCCAGTGTATGGTGGGCCCCATATATCATTCTCCAGAGTATAGTGCTCCCCAAAAATTGCTGTCCCAACATTGAAAACAATTAAATAAGTCTCCTCGCTAGGGAATCCCTGTACTAGTCTAGACTCCTCGTCGTCCCTATCTTCCATCTCAATGCACTTGGCTGTTTAGGCAGAGGGCGTACAAACGTGATGTCATTGCGCTCTCTGATCAGAATATCATTGTCAGGACACGAGGAAGACGTCATGGCGGTGGAGCAGGGAGAGGTAAGTATTTCAACTTTGCAAGTGCTGTTATCCAGAGCAAGCAGGGGGGGCCCACTCGTTGGCGATGGCACTGGCACAGGGCCCCTCAGTACGGCGATGTGTGGCGGTGTGTCTGACGGCGGGTGGGTGTGTGGTGGTGGGTCTGACAGTGGGCCCCTCCTCCCTCCCACCGGCAGAGACACTTTTGTGTACTACGAGTTTGTAGGGACACTAACGTTCCTGCAGCAGAAACCGGAGGAAGTAGCAGCTGTAAATGCTCTGTACCCAACTAAGGCTTGGAGGCTCCAGCATTGACATGTGGGAGC
Source organism: Dendrobates tinctorius (assembly GCF_039654945.1). NCBI lineage: Eukaryota > Metazoa > Chordata > Amphibia > Anura > Dendrobatidae > Dendrobates > Dendrobates tinctorius. The sequence continues at coordinate 1,547,273 of NW_027361793.1, forward strand.
CAGAAGGAAAAGGCTACGTCTGCCTGCCATACGAGAAAGTTCCAAAAGAGAGTCAACAGGGGGAACTCAGCACTCAGAACTCAGCACTGCGAGTACCTCAGATAAGCGCTAGAATGGAGGCCACACTACCTATCTGCAGAGAGAGAATTTGATATTGGCTTCCAGGCTGACCAGCTCCTTCTCCATCTGTACTCTGGGTCCTGGACGGCACTTACCCAGTACAGGTAAAGGAACTGCACGACTATGTCTGTCATCTTTTTCCCTCGCCTGGTGCACGGCTCTGCTACATCCTGCACTGCACACCATCTACCAACTCTTTCATCTGCCCTGCGACTACGGCCCTACCTGGGCAGGGCTTCTACATCTTAGCTGCACCACAACATCTGTCCCAGAGAAGCGACACTGCAGCGCTGTTCAATCTAATCAGAAACCACTGGTGGCGTCACGTATCATTCACCTATAAACGTTATTCACCCCTTTTCATTGACGCCCAGGGCCATGGAACGGGTCACCACCACCGTGACACATCCCTGTGAGACACCGGCCCGGTACCGATTAACCCCACTGCCCTAGCTGGCCACCCACACTCCATGTCAGATTCATCTTGGACTTGGGAATTCACGATTTCACTTGATAACCCAGGCATGGTATGATAGAAAGAGCTACATGGACTAATGTGAAGTGTGGCCTGCTGCATCATTCACTTTTGGTGGGGGTGAAGGACACAAGGAAAGGGGTTCTTCCTGACCAGGAGCCAGCACTTGACGACTCAGTGCTTGCATTTTTTGAAACTTCAAAAGAGGAGGGCATATTTGCTGTAGTCTGTTTTGGCAATGTAAGCCAAAGCCAGTTCCTCATGCTCCGGCTTTAAAAGCGGTTAACCTACTCCCAGAAAAGATAGCCTTCCAGGCGTTCCGGAGCCAGACCATAACACAAGCTCAACACCTCCTGCCTTAGCTGCTATTGTGCTTTTACCACTACCAGCAGATGCACCACCACCATCAGCACCAGCTGACCCGCCCACGCCCACGTCCGCAGCCTCTTACACCAAACTTCAAAATTTTGCAGAAAATAGACCCAAAATAACATCAGATATATGGCACTGTATCAGCAGCGTACAGCTCTATTCAGTCAAAGGATAATTGTCAATCTCCCTATATATTCCATCAGTCACACAGAGATGCTCACAGGCTCAGTATGGATTAGACAAGAATATAAAAATTAGACAAAGTGTACAGTATCATCAGATAGCCGGTATATATAGTATAGTTTAAACATTCTAAATCTCCGTAGATATTTGAGGAGGCACATACAGACACTCTCAGGCTCAGTAATGGATTACAACACAATCTAAAAAGCCGTAAAACGGTAATGGATCTCAAGAGTACAGCTGTACACAGTGTAGGTGTCATTGTTGTCAATCTCAGTATTTATTTCCACAGTCATAAAATAACTCTCACTTGGTCAGTTTGGATTAGACCAGAATATAACAAGCAGTAAATGGGTAATGTATCACAAGCGTAGAGCTGTATACAGTCTTGGGGTAATTTTTAAATGTACATCTAAATTGCAGGAGTAACCCATAGACACTAAGGCTACTTTCACACATCAGTTTTTGTGCATCAGGCGCGATGCGGCGAAAAGTGTAAAAACCGGATCCGGCGCCTGTTGCCACCGGATCCGTTTTTTTCCCCATAGAGTTTCATTATCGCCGCATCGCGCCTGATGCCTATGCGGCGTATCCGGTTTTTGCCAGATCCGGCAAAAACAGCCGGTCCGGCGTCTGGAAAAAAACGTTCTCTGTTTTTTCTCAGCGCCGGACCGGCTTTTTCCACAGCGCATGCCCGGACTCTGTGAATGTTAACCTCACAAGTGCCCGGTGAGAGAGAGAGAGATCTCTCTCTGTCACCCAGACACTTGTGAGAGATCTCTCTCGCCGGGCACTTGTGGGGTTAACACTCACAGTGTCTGGGTGAGAGAGAGAGATCTCTCTGTGGGGTTAACCCCACAAGTGCCCGGCAAGAGAGAGAGATTCTCTCGCCCGGACACTGAGTGTTAACCCCACATGTCTCTCTCTCTCTCCAACCCCCTCTCCTCTCCCCTCCCCTCTCCTCTCCTACCCTCCCCTCACCTCCCTTTCAGCAGCTGTCTCTCTCAGCGGCTGTCTCTGTCCACCTCCTGCTGCGGCTCCTTTAAATCACGTCCGAGCCGTATCAGACGCCGCACACACATCCGGTGTCACGGCTGCAGGCCAGATCCGGCGGCCCGGCTTTTCGCCGCACGCCGCCGGACCCCACACACCGGATGTGTGAAAGTAGCCTAACACGCTCAGGATGGATCACACCACAATATAACAAGAAGATCCGCAAGAAATAATCACACATGTGGGACAATGTTACAGGTGTCAATGATACACTTAGAGTGTTGGTTGGAGGAGGACTTCCTGGCAGAAAGGGTACAGTATCACCAGATGCCAGGTATATATAGCATACTTTAAACATTAACAATGTACGTCTACATATCAGGAGTAGTGTTGAGCCACCCCGCTAGTGTTTTGGTTTGTCGCACAGGAGGCAAGTTCGTCGAATGTTCGTCGAACGTTCGAAGAACACCGTCGAACCCCATTGAAAACAATGGCAGGCAAACACAAACACAAAGAAACACATAGAAAACAATTGGAAAACACCTTTAAAGGTGTCCCAAAGCAGACAAAATGCTCAGAAGACAAAAATAACATATGGAAAAGGGCAACTACATTTAGAAAAGAGGTGGAGGAGTAAAAGGAGGAGGTGGAGGAGACAGATATAGGCTTGTCATGCCCTTATGAAGTCAAGAAAGACTGGAATAAAAATGTAAAATACAAACCAAAAAAAAAAAAACTTCTGAAATCGAACACGATCATATACCGTCGGACTTCCCACCAATAAATTATGCCAACTGCCGATGGGGCGGCGTTATTCCCACGAACCTCCAAACAGCGTTCATGAAGGCAAAGTGTTTGGTTTCCGGGGGCTGTATGATTGCAAAGCTGAACCTTAAAGGAATGTCCAAAAGGGCACCACCAGGAGTGGCGCCTGTGGCTTAATTGGATTCCACTCGGGAAACCACAACCATACAAGCTACAGAAAAGATGGACAGATTGCAAGCTTTGTCAATTCTGTGTGTGGTGTGGTATGTCCGTTTGTAGTTGTGCTAGCGATTTCTCAGCTTTGTTCCGTTAACGACCGAGACTCCGGCATGCCCCCGCGGTACGCGTCAAGCTTACTAGAGGGATACGCAAGGCTCTGGCACGCGAGATCGAGCAATAACAGGTCTATCATGCCCTTACATGTCCGGGGCTGAATGCGCGCTACACTGAAAGGACCAGCTTTTGTCGCTTACAGGTGCTGATAACCCGCTGAACACCGTTAGTGATGGGGATCTGGGATTCCAAATATTCCCCGTGAACGATGATTTCCCAGTAAGTGCAGGTCAACCGCAATTATGGAATTAGGCCTAACCGGCATTCCTGAAAAAATGAAAAAATTACGTGTCCAAACCACAGGTGCTGTAGCTTGCTTAACAGCTCGGCAGCCGTTCTCAGGCCCAGTATGGATTTGACCAGATTGCACAAAGTTGAGAAAGGGTACATTATCACTGGATAGCAGGTATATATAGCATAGTTTAAGCATTAAAACCTATGTCTATAGATCAGGAGGCAGGCTCAGACGGTCTCAGGCCCAGTGTCATGGTCACGTGTGTCTGGACGCAGATGTTTCCGCAAGGCGAACCCATAACACACGTGACCCTGGAAACGCCGCCTCCAGTGGGGCGCATTTAAATAATAAAACGTGCAGGTGGATACGCCGCCTCCACCTGGCGAATTTGGGAATTACACGTTATACATAAAATCTGGAAACCCCGCCTCCAGTACGGCGAATTTAAATAATAAGGGGGACCTGGGAAACATCAACAATGGTGGGCCCTGCAATAGGGAATGGGGGACGTGGAGACCTCCTAAGCTCCCCTGAGCCAGTGTCCCTGCACTCCTATCGTTCCCTATGCCGGTTTCGCACCGGGCGCCGCACGCGTACCTCAACGCCCTAGCTCGCCCTGAACCTAAACCCTCACTAGGGAATAGGTCGGTGCGGAAACTAATCCCACCACTGCACTAATAACACACATGAGGGAAAGAGACAACACAGGGAAAACACCACTTAGCTTTGCTCTGTTGCGTACGCTCCTAGCAACAGAGCCCACCACCTGCGTGCATCTTCTCCTCCACCTGGATCCATCACCATAACAGGATCCTTCACCTTAGTGCAGCCTCGGAGCAGAGTCCACCACCAGTTGCAGCTGCTTAGTACCAGAGTCCCAAGGGTGAGTTCAGCTTCTGACACGAAGTCAAGCATGCTTGAGTCCAGCTCAGCAGCTAAGTCCCACATGGTGAGTGCCACTCTCCATAGTCGCCACTCCACCAGTCCATGCAGACACTTCCCGCTGACACCATCACTGCGACCCCACCACGCCATGCCAGCCCTTCGTCCAGACACCATAGCTGAATCACGTCCCCCCGGCTAAGCTGCGCAGGACTCCTCACCAGCTCCATCCTTCCTCCAGGCTCTCCCCCAGAGTGAAAACAATTTCACAATATCACAGGCAGTGATTGCACACCCCTAGCACACCTTTATAGGCTGTCACACCTGATCCCTAATTAAGTGAACATTAACCTAAACCTAAGGTGCGATACCATTCCCCACCACCGGGCAACTTAGAATGAACGACACCATGTGTGATAATTCTAATGGCCACCGGGGGCTATCACGACACACTTTGGAACCAAAGGAAAAAAAGTTCACTTAATGCATTTAATACCGCCAGATCCAACACTGGATCATGACAGTACCCCCTCCTTAATGAGGGGCCTCTGGACCCTCAAGACCACCCCTCATTAGGGAAACACCTACAGCGGGGACGCCCAGACCCTGAGTTCACCCCACAATTCCCTGACACTTCAGGTTTATGACAAACACCGCTGGTATTGGCAATACATGTTCATTTTGGAGGCACCACTCATCTCCACAGCGCCGACCTGGGGAACGAGTTAATGTATGTGTATGTTTGCTCAGAGCTGATCAGACTCCACAACACATTTCCACAAGATGTTTTTGGTGGCCACCCATACATGCTCGTTCACACACAGGTCCGGACCTGAACGTTTATTGCACACATACATTTGTCATATTTTGGTGAACTCACTCTGGACTTGACAACAGAGGCGTCCCCCTGTGACACCACACTCACACCCCCGCTATTCACCAAGGGACACCACCCTCCAACCCTTTCACCATGAGGACTGCGCCTCCTAGGGTTGGCTAATGGCGAGGGTTGAGATTTGTCCCTACTCCCCCGCAGCACACATCAGGAGGAGAAGGGGACCGGGAAATGGAGGAAATATACTCTCGCTGGTCACCTCCACACGACCAGGAGGGCGGCTTCTTCGATGGTATGAAGATTTGGCGTAAAACCCCGCGGACTTTCACACCAGTCAGCTCACCACCGGGGCGTACCCCTTCACCAAGGGGAATACCAGGCAGCTCCGTGGGGCACCATTCCTCCCACCTGCCTGGGTGCGCCCGCCTGCATAAACCAGTCCTGCTCCCCAGCAGCGACTCTAGGGGGTTTTAGTACCATAGCCGCAGGAATATGGAGGAAAATATATACACTCGCTGGTCACCTCCACACGACCAGGAGGGGGCGGCATTGAAGATTTGGCATGTGCCCCGCGGACTATACACCAATCTGCTCACTACAGGGACGTACCCCTTCACCTCGGGGAATACCAGGCAGCTCCGTGGGGCACCATTCCTCCCACCTGCCTGGGTGCGTCCCCTGTAAGAGCAAGTCCCGCTCCCCAGCAGCGACTATACACCTAGTCTGCTCACCACAGGGATGTACCCCTTCACCTCGGGGAATACCAGGCAGCTCCGTGGGGCACCATTCCTCCCACCTGCCTGGGTACCTCCCCGTGCATGAGCAAGTCCCGCTCCCCAGCAGCGACTCTAGGGGCTTTTGCCAGACCGCAGCCGCCATTTTTGTTTCTCTGGTTATCTGAGCAGAGGCCCCGGACCCTGATAACTGCTGCTGCAGCGGCTCTAGCACACCATGCCGCTCCCCACTCACCTCAGTGAGGCCTGGCAGCAATTACTAACAGGTCTCCACATGGCCAAGGCTCACCAGAAAAAAAAAACTGTAGGGCCTGTGATAATGTCATGGTCACGTGTGTCTGGACGCAGATGTTTCCGCAAGGCGAACCCATAACACACGTGACCCTGGAAACACCGCCTCCAGTGGGGCGCATTTAAATAATAAAACGTGCAGGTGGATACGCCGCCTCCACCTGGCGAATTTGGGAATTACACGTTATACATAAAATCTGGAAACCCCGCCTCCAGTACGGCGAATTTAAATAATAAGGGGGACCTGGGAAACATCAACAATGGTGGGCCCTGCAATAGGGAATGGGGGACGTGGAGACCTCCTAAGCTCCCCTGAGCAAGTGTCCCTGCACTCCTAACGTTCCCTATGCCGGTTTCGCACCAGGCGCCGCACGCGTACCTCAACGCCCTAGCTCGCCCTGAACCTAAACCCTCACTAGGGAATAGGTCGGTGCGGAAACTAATCCCACCACTGCACTAATAACACACATGAGGGAAAGAGACAATACAGGGAAAACACCACTTAGCTTTGCTCTGTTGCGTACGCTCCTAGCAACAGAGCCCACCACCTGCATGCATCTTCTCCTCCACCTGGATCCATCACCATAACAGGATCCTTCACCTTAGTGCAGCCTCGGAGCAGAGTCCACCACCAGTTGCAGCTGCTTAGTACCAGAGTCCCAAGGGTGAGTTCAGCTTCTGACACGAAGTCAAGCATGCTTGAGTCCAGCTCAGCAGCCAAGTCCCACATGGTGAGTGCCACTCTCCATAGTCGCCACTCCACCAGTCCATGCAGACACTTCCCGCTGACACCATCACTGTGACCCCACCACGCCATGCCAGCCCTTCGTCCAGACACCATAGCTGAAACACGTCCCCCCTGGCTAAGCTGCGCAGGACTCCTCACCAGCTCCATCCTTCCTCCAGGCTCTCCCCCAGAGTGAAAACAATCTCACAATATCACAGGCAGTGATTGCACACCCCTAGCACACCTTTATAGGCTGTCACACCTGATCCCTAATTAAGTGAACATTAACCTAAACCTAAGGTGCGATACCATTCCCCACCACCGGGCAACTTAGAATGAACGACACCACGTGTGATAATTCTAATGGCCACCGGGGGCTATCACGACGCACTTTGGAACCAAAGGAAAAAAAGTTCACTTAATGCATTTAATACCGCCAGATCCAACACTGGATCATGACACCCAGTATGGATTAGACGTGATTGGACAAAGGTGAAAAAGGGTAACATATCACCGGATTACAGGTATGTATAGCATAGTTTACACATTAAAAGCCTATGTCTATAGATCAGGAGGCAGGCTCAGATGGTCTGAGGCCCAGTATGGATTTGACCAGATTGTACAAAGTTGAGAAAGGGTACATTATCACTCGATAGCAGGTATATATAGCATAGTTTAAACATTAAAAACCTATGTCTATAGATCAGGAGGCAGGCTTAGACGGTCTCAGGCCCAGTATGGATTAGACGTGATTGGACAAAGGTGAGAAAGGGTAATGTATCACCGGATTACAGGTATGTATAGCATAGTTTACACATTAAAAACATATGTCTATAGATCGATAGCATAGTTTACACATTAAAAACCTATGACTATAGATCAGGAGGCAGGCTCAGACGGTCTCAGGCTCAGTATGGATTAGACCAGATAGTAAAAAGTTGAGAAAGGGTACATTATCACAGGATAGCAGGTATATATAGCATAGTTTAAACATTTAAAATCTCCGTGTTCTCAGTATGGATTAGACAACAATCTAAAAAGTAGAAAAAAGAAATGTATTTGAAGCGTACACCAGTATACACTTTTGGTGGTATTTTTAAATATTCATATATATTTCTGTCTCAGTAAGACAGTCCAGTCTCTCTGCAATAGGAAATGAGATGCATACAATTACTGACATAAAGTCTAGTGATTGTGGAAATCTAGGAATTAAGAATCACGGGAAAAACTTCCATCACAATTCTCAGAGGCGATGCTGACCCTCAATTAATTTGTGTGTCGAGACAGCGAAAACATTTCTTTGTGAAGAAAGTGTTGCTGTATCGCAGTACGGTTGATCCCATCAGCGTTACTCATCTCCATCAAATTTTTATCACAGGGAGAGATGTAAACATGGTGCTCACTGCCTATCATGATGTGTCACGTAACTTTGGAGTGCAAAAGACATAAGCCACAGGCCGTAGGCGATTCTATGGGATTGGCATGAGAGGGCACATTTAAAAATGTGCGCCGGAATGTCACACGTCTGTGAGTAGGAAAACTGTGAAAGCTGATGATAAACCACCACTGCATGTCACTGTGAGTCGATGTCCATAAGAAATGGAAGCCATTGATCATCTGAAGCTAGAGCCCGGCCAGCGGGACAGGGCATAGCTACGTCTTAACCATGATCTATCAGTTCAACAAATTTGTAGTGGCAGTCCCAGTGAAGGATTTGACAGCCCAGACTACACAGCGGAGGAGCAGGGAGAGGTAAACATTGCAAATGCTGTGGCCCTGCCCAAGCAAGGGGGGCAAACTCGTGGGCGTCGGTACTGGCACTGGGCCCCTCATAGTACGGCGGTGTGTCTGATGGCGGTTGTGCACCCCCACCATCAGAGACACTTGATTGCACTATGAGGGACCCTGTGCCAGTGCCCGCGCCCAAGAGTCGGCCTGCCCACCTGTCCAGGGCAACGGCACTCACACGGTTGCATGCGCTAGGTGGTGACCCCGGCCATGGGGGAGGAGGCAGCCCAGTTAGGGAGGTTTACAAAATGGCATATGTTGATGTGGAACATTCAGCCGCTGCTAAAGTCAAAATTGGTCAAGTCCGAGGAAGAGGACAAAAGCAAGCCATTTTTCTGACAACCTATGTGTCATCAGGGTAAGATGGGACAAAATTCTTGGATCCCATGCATGGTTCATTTTATTGAAGGTTAGATCATCCACATTTTCGATCGACAGACGTGTCCTTTTTTCTGTCAGGATTGATCCAGCTGCACTGAAGACTCTTTCCGATAGCACACTTGCAGCTGGGCAAGCGAGCTCCTGTAAGGCATATTGTGCCAATTCTGGCCAGGTGTCCAGGTTAGCGGCCCAATAGTCAAATGGGAATGACCTGTGAGGGAGAACATCGATATGGGATGAGAAGTAGTTTGTAACCATAGTTGACAACTGCTGTCTCCTGTCACTTTCAATCGATGCAATATTACCAGTCGTGTGAGCGGGACTTGAAAAATCAGTCCACAACATGGTCATGAAACCCCTGTCTCCAACGCCACTTCTGCTGTGTGCACCACGAACACCTCTTCCAAGCTGCCCCCGGCCCCTACGACTCGTGTGAGAACCATCACCGCTGCTGTGTACTGGGAATGCCTCAACCAACCGGTTTACCAGAGTTGCTTGCTTGTTAGCCAATATTAGGTCAAGGTTCTCCTGTGGCATTATGTTATGGAATTTGCCTTTATAGCGTGGATCCAGGATGCTGGCCAACCAGTAGTCATCATCGTTCATCATTTTGGCAATGCGGGGGTCCCTTTTTAGGATCTGCAAGGCATAATCTGACATGTGGGCCAATGTTCCCAGTGTCAATGATGCACTGAGAGTGCTGGGTGGAGGAGCACACCAAAATTTTCTCTAGCCCCACGAGAAGCATCCTCCTCCCCTAAATAATCATCCCCATCATCATCCTCCTCCTCCTCTTCTTCCTCCACCTCGTCCACGAGACTTCCCTGACCAGACAATGGCTGAATGTCATCAAGGCTTCCCTCCTCTTCCTCCTCGGCTGCAGATGCCTGCTCCTTAATGTGCGTCAAAGTTTGCATGAGCAGACACATAAGTGGGATGCTCATGCTTATGATGGCGTCGTCTGCGCTTACCAGCCGCGTGCATTCCTCAAAACCCTGAAGGACTTTACAGAGGTTTTTCAGCTTCGACCACTGCACACCTGTCAACTCCATGTCTGCCCTCAAAGTGCCTGGCCATGTATCCTCCCACAAATGCATTACGGCCTGCCTCTATTCGCACAGCCACTCAACCATGTGCAGGGTGGAGTTCCACCTTGTTGCAACGTCGATAATTAGGTGGTGCTAGGGAAGGTGGAGCAATCGCTGCAGCTTCTGCATACGACTGGAGTGTACCGGCGACCGGCGGATGTGCGAGCACAGTCTTTGAACCTTATGGAGCAGGCCTGTTAACTCAGGATAATTATTGAGGAAGCACTGCACCACCAGGTTCAAGGTGTGAGCCAGGCAAGGTATATGTGTGAGTTTTGAAAGGGCTATGGCTGCCACAAAATTCCAGCCATTACCACTAACTACCTTGCCTGCCTCAAGATGTAGACTGCCCAGCCATGACTCAGTTTGTCGCTGAAAGTAGTCGGCCAGTACCTCCGCGGTGTGTCTCTCGCCCAAACACATCATCTTCAACACAGCCTGCTGACGCATTCCACTAGCTAATCGATAGGGGGACACCTCATGTGCAACACTGGCAGCTGCGGATGGAGTGCTCGTGCGACTGCGCTCTGTGGACGAGCTTTCGCTTCTGGAGGAGGAGGAGGGTCGAACGCCTACAGCCAACTGTTTCCTATACCGTGGGCTAGGCAGCACTGTCCCACCACCGCTGTCCCCTGTGGACCCTGCATCCACCACATTAACCCAGTGCACTTTGATGGACACGTAACGGCCCTGGCCATGCCTACTGGACCATGCATCAGTTGTGAGGTGCACCTTTCCACTCACTGATTGCTTGAGTGCATGGACAATGCGGTCTTTCACATGAAGGTGGAGGGCTGGGATGGCTTTGCGAGAAAAGAAGTGGCGACTGGGTAGGTCATAGCATGGTACTGCGCAGGCCATGAGTTCGCGGAAAGCTGCTCTTTCAACCAAGCGATAGGGCATCATCTCTAACGAGATTAGTTTGGCAATGTGGGCGTTCAAACCCAGTGTACGCGGAAGAGAGGATGAGTACTTTCTTGTCCTACTCATAGTCTCTGGTAGGGTGAGCTGGACTTGAGAGCTGCATATGGTGGAACTAGCGGTGGACATGGCGGACTGAGAGAGGGTTGATGATGGTGATGGAGTTGGTGTTCTTTCTGATGGCCTAGATTCAGTCTTTCGTTGATATAACATTGTGATTCCCTGACTGCTTTGGGCTTGCGACGACACCTCAACATTTGCTGCTGGTAGTGTGCTAACCGGTGGGCTTACAGTGGGGGAAACAATGTAGCGTTGCTGACTACCTTCTTTCGGAGCAGGTGCACATGTGGTACGTGAGGTTTGGTAGTCCGTCCATGCTTGCAAGTGCATGGTAGTTAAATGTCTAAGCATGCAACTAGTATTCAAATTTAAAACACATGTGACATGCACAAGTGTGAACAAGTCGGTAAGACAACGTTCACACCACCCACTAACTGAGACACAACAAGAAAACAGATTTTCAAAAATAATCTTCAGTAAAATATATGACAGTAATCAGCAAGTGCTGGATAACAAATACAGGGTATTTAGTCGATACGTTTTTTTTGCAAACAAATGTATGCGAAGCTACTTCACCGCGTCAAGGTAACCCGTATTGAAGCATTCCCTATCTAATGTATTTAAAACCTGAACATCTGAACAGTGTCTAAAATGAACAGGATTCGGACAGGCGCTTCTTAGTATGGGCTTGTGGTGCAAGACAACTCTTTTGTGCATGCCACACAAGAGAGGGGTGGGGTCTCTCAAACCATGCTAGGCAAGGAAAAAACAGATTAAAAACACATGTGACATGCACAAGTGTGAACAAGTCGGTAAGACAACGTTCACACCACCCACTAACTGAGACACAACAAGAAAACAGATTTGCAAAAATACTCTTCAGTAAAATATATGACAGTAATCAGCAAGTGCTGGATAACAAATACAGGGTATTTAGTCGATACTTTTTTTGCAAAAAAATTTATACCAAAAAAAGCTGCACTGAATTAGGTATTGATGAGGATCTACTGGGTGATGTCAGGTTTTTGTATCATCTGGGGGATGTGGACCCCAATGAATATGGCGAAGGTCCTTTTACGGACTTTAAGAACAAAAGCAAACGTATGCCACCAATCAATAATGATATAAGTGCCATAGATGTTTTCTCCAATCTGGTATCTAGGGACCTGATGGATTTAGAAAAATCTCAAAAATGAAGACCCCGTAATCTTACCAAAATGGAGATGGAGGGTCTGCTCGATTTAGAGAGGGATACCACCAGGATAATTAAACCATCGGATAAAGGTGGTAACACAGTGGTGATGGATGTTGCCCAATATAGAACTCTGTGTTACTCTCTATTGCAGAAATCCATGGGGTATGAGATACTTGAACGTAACCCTACAGAAATATATTTAAAGGAACTAAAAATGTTGGTTGAGGGGGCCTTTCAATCAAAATTGATTGATAAAAATGAACGAGATTTTCTTATTCCAACACATCCGGTAGTGGCGACTTTTTATGCCCTGCCAAAGGTTCATAAGGGCCTGGTACCATTAAAAGGAAGACCTATAGTTTCTGGAATTGGGAGTCTAACCCAAAATTTAGGGTTATATGTTGATAAAATATTGAGACCCTTTGTGGTCTCTCTAAGTTCATACACACGGGACACCACTGATCTTTTATTGAAACTGGATAACATTGAGTTGGACACCAATATGATATTGGGTTCAATCGATGTGGAGGCTTTGTACTCATCAATTCCCCATGAGAAGGGATTAATGGCTATGGACTACTATCTAAGAACGAGAGGTATACAATATATGGAACACAATTCATTTGTGATGAGGGCCCTTGAATTCTGTTTAACAAAGAATTTTTTTCTATTTGATGGCAAGTACTTCCACCAGCTCAGGGGCACCGCGATGGGTAGCCCTTGTGCACCATCTTATGCAAATTTGCTCCTGGGCTGGTGGGAGGAAAATGCCATCTTTGGAGAGCACTCAGTAGTAGCGGAGGAAAGCATTGTCCTGTGGCTCCGCTACATGGACGACGTTTTTGTAATCTGGAAGGGGGATGAGAATGGTTTTTGTAACTTTGTAAAAGGCCTTAATAAGAATGATCTGGGTCTTAGCTTTACTTGCGAAGTCAATGCTTGTAGTTTACCGTTTTTGGATGTTCTGATTGAACGGGGTGAAAATGGACGCCTTTCTACTAAGACATATAGAAAACCTACATCTTCTAATTCACTTCTGAGATGGGAATCTAACCATCCAGTTCCCTTGAAAAAAGGCATCCCTAAGGGGCAGTACCTTCGAATGAGAAGGAACTGTTCGGATCAGGTTACCTATAAGACGCAAGCCGATGATTTGAGATCCCGTTTCTTAGAACGGGGATACCCGGATGGGATCCTAAGGAATGCTTATAGGACATCCCTGGCTAGGGACAGGAAGGACCTACTCACTCCTGGGCAGAAATCCGAGGAGGATGGAACTATAAGATTCATCACAAAATATTGTAACGGAGCCAAGGATATTAAAGAAATAATAGATCGACATTGGCCGATTTTGTGTATGGATCAGGACCTCACAAGAGTTATTTCTAGTCACCCACAGATTACATACAAGAAGGGCCGTTCCTTAAAGGATAGGCTAGTCCGTAGCCATTTCACCCCAAAAAGTGCTGACAGCGCCACATGGCTGGGCACCCAACTAAAAGGATGCTTTAAATGTGGTCGCTGTAAATATTGCACTTCAATTGAAAAAAACAACGAATTCTGCAGTAACAATACAAGAAAAATATACCCCATACACCAATTTATTAACTGCAGATCCGTAGGGGTTATTTATAAGATGACATGCAGATGCGGTATAGAATATGTTGGCAAAACAAAGAGAGAGCTTAGAGTAAGGGTAGGAGAGCATCATAGGGATACTATCAATAAACGTGATACCCCGGTAGCCAATCATATTAATCAGTGTCATAAGGGAGATCTCAAGATGGTTAGCTTTATAGGCATTGAAAAGGTACCCAGAAATCAGAGAGGAGGTGATTGGGACAAATACATCCTCCAAAGAGAAACTTTCTGGATATTTACCCTACAGACAATGCACCCGAAAGGATTAAACGATATACTCTCCTTTTCTTCCTTCTTGTAGGGAGGGAGTAATAGGGTGAGGTATATTAGGGAGAGCCGCCGTTGAGTGGGGGCGCCACTTGCGCAGGATATTAGGGTGCCAACCTCCGCGTGAGGTAGGGAATAGGTAGAGAGGGTTTATCAGGGAGAGCCCTAGTGAGCACCCTCTCTATACTTCTAATAACAAGAAGATCCGTGGTGTCCCATGTTTAGCATGCAACAATTTATCAGACTACTAATTGACCCCCATATTTATGTAACAATATACTAATTGAATATATGACTCCCCATATTTGATTTCCTCATACTATATTATTTTTCTCTGGGTTAGGGATACTGTAGATACGTCCTGTTTTTTCTCTTATCCATTTTAAATGTGAATGAAAAGATGGTTATAGAAACCGTGCAAAGTGTCCATTAATAGGGTATTCAGCAAATTGAAAAAGTCTGAATAAAGTATTATATATTGAGTTGGATGTAGCCGCCTCTAATATGATTGATCAACAAGCTTACTGATACAATTGGGAGATAGCGGCAGAGAGCGCGACCAAATGAAGGATAAGCAGCGTCAAGTTACCATGGACACTATAGGTCATGTGAACGGTGCTGTGATGACGCTGTACCTCCGAGACCGGATGTGATGTAAATGGCCGAAAGCCGAGCCCAGGAAGTGGGGCATGTAGATGGAGATAGGCCATTGCATATGGTGGGACCGGAAATGAGGTACCCGGCGTCCGGAAATGGATAGGATACAATGTGGTGCTTAGTTATATAAAAGAAAGGCGACATGTGCGCGCCATGTGTCTAATTGAACTCCACAAACTCCCCTGATGAGTCCTGATTAGATGAAACGCGTTGGGAGAACGGTGTTGGACTAAGGCTGCCCAGATGAATGCAGACATGAAGTTCTTTTGAGACTGGGGGCCTTTCTCTTAAGAGCGCATATACAGGCATCAGTGTATGGGACTAATACACATGAGATGAGTATAAGGACATAATAATAATGCATCATGAGTAGTGTTGAGCATTCCGATACCGCAAGTATCGGGTATCGGCCGATACTTGCTGTATCGGAATTCCGATCCCGACTTCCGATATTTTTTCAATATCGGAATTCGGCATCGGAATCGGAAGTTCAGTTGATTGACGGCCTGACGTCATCATGATGCGCGGTGTGTGCGCATCATGATGCGCCGTCATTTCGGGCCTTCCGGGGGTCTCTGCCGGCCTGCCGGGGGGCTGTGCCGGCCTGCCGGGGGGCTGTGTGGACTGCCCGGGGTCTGTACCGGCCTGCCGGGGGGCTGTGCCGGCCTGCCGGTGGTCTGTGCACCCTGTGGGGGTCTGTACCGGCCTGCCGGGGGGCTGTGCCGGCCTGCCGGGGGGCTGTGCTGATGTCCGGGGGTCTGTGCAAGCATCGTCCGATGGGACTACAAGTCCCATCGGGCGATGCCTGCTACCATGACAGTGATTGACACATTAGCCAATGATGGGACAGTAGTAGTTTCCCACACAGCAATGGCATAAAGTGAGACTAGGGACTTTTTTTTTTTTTAAGTGGCGGAGGAATACAGTGCGGAAGGATACCTACCTTCCGTCATTGGATTCCTGCAGCCCGTAGAGAACGGCAGCAACAGCTGATGCTGCAGTTCTCTACCCAAGATCGTCGTGGGACACACTCGTGGACTGCTTCGGATCGTGGGTGAGTATTTTTGTGGTTTGTTATGTTAATATTTATTCCGGAAAAGACAATGGCTTCGGGGAACAATGTGACAAGTATTGGTAAGTATGTTACTCTATGTTATATGTACTGTATGTCTATGTATGTATTGTATGAATGTATTGTATGTATGTAGTATATATGTGGTATGTATGTAGCATGTAGTATGTATGTAGTATGTATGTAGCATGCATGTAGCATGTAGTATGTATGTAGCATGCATGTAGTATATATGTAGTATGTATGTAGCATGCATGTAGTATATATGTAGCATGTATGTAGTATGTATGTGGTATGTATGTAGCATGTAGTATGTATGTAGCATGTATGTAGTATATATGTAGTATGTATGTAGCATGTAGTATGTATGTAGTATGTATGTGGTATGTATGTAGCATGTAGTATGTATGTAGCATGCATGTAGTATATATGTAGTATGTATGTAGCATGTAGTATGTATGTAGTATGTATGTAGTATGTATGTGGTATGTATGTAGCATGTAGTATGTATGTAGCATGCATGTAGTATATATGTAGTATGTAGTATGTATGTGGTATGTATGTAGCATGTAGTATGTATGTAGCATGCATGTAGTATGTATGTAGCATGCATGTAGTATGTATGTAGCATGCATGTAGTATGTATGTAGTATGTATGTAGTATGTATGTAGCATGCAGTATGTATGTAGCATGTATGTAGTTTGTATGTAGTATATATGTAGTATGTATGTAGTATGTATGTAGCATGCATGTAGTATATATGTAGTATGTATGTAGCATGCATGTAGTATGTATGTAGTATGTATGTAGTATGTATGTAGCATGCAGTATGTATGTAGCATGTATGTAGTATATATGTAGTATGTATGTAGCATGTAGTATGTATGTAGCATGTAGTATGTATGTAGCATGCATGTAGTATGTATGTAGTATTTTTTTTTTTTTTTTTTTTTAACATTTAACACATTAGCCGGATGATGGGACTACTACTGTCCCATCATTGGCTAATGTGTCAATCACTGTCATGGTAGCAGGCATCGCCCGATGGGACTTGTAGTCCCATCGGACGATGCCTGCACAGACCCCCGGAGCCTGCACAGCCCCCCGGCAGGCCGGCACAGCCCCCCGGCAGGCCGGCACAGCCCCCCGGAGCCTGCACAGCCCCCCGGCAGGCCGGCACAGCCCCCCGGCAGGCCGGCACAGCCCCCCGGAGCCTGCACAGACCACCGGCAGGCCGGCACAGACCACCGGAGCCTGCACAGACCCCCTGGCAGGCCGGCACAGCCCCCCGAAAGGCCCGTACAGACCCCAGAGAGGCTGTACAAGGGCAGGAAAGGGTTTTTCTTATTCCGATACCGGAAGTCCCATAGACTTGAATGGGACTTCCGGTATCGGAATCGGCGATACCGATACTTTTTTTAAAGATCGTCCGATACCATCCGATACGATACTTTGAAGTATCGGACGGTATCGCTCAACTCTAATCATGAGAGTATTTAATATTCAGTATTTTTGTGGAATATAGACACTACACTATACTGGACTCCATAGGTGCTATATATTGTTCATTTTGACCTGTAAAATATGCCAATGTAATGGTTATCTGAATTTGGAGAAATAGATATTTTATATGATTCGCTTTCTATTGATAAATGTTTACAAAAATGGAAATGAGAACAGGAATTATAATAATGGTTTAGTTACCTAAGAAAACCTCTAAAAAGTGTGTCGCTGCATATACTGAGATGTTCTATGGCCAGTGTTCGGTAATATTAATATCTGGCCATATATAGACACTAAAGAGGATAACAATCCGCTCATATTTGGATAACAGGAGGCGTCTCATTATAATTTGTTTTTATGGGCACGTTTGCACAGGCACTATCACTTTATATTTTTTGGCACTTTAATTTGTAATATACAGTTTTTAATTTAAGATTAAAAGTTAAGTTTTAATACAATTATTTCCATACCAATTTGCTATATACATCATTGATCGGTATTGGTAAAATAGACCCCCGCTTATATTATCAAACCATGGTTTGATAGGGACTGCTTCAATACAGGTTACCTTGATGTGGTGAAGCAGCTTGGTATACATTTTTTTGCAAAAAAACGTATCGACTAAATACCCTGTATTTGTTAACCAGCACTTGCTGATTACTGTCATATATTTTACTGAAGAGTATTTTGGCAAATCTGTTTTCTTGTTGTGTCTCAGTTAGTGGGTGGTGTGAACGTTGTCTTACCGACTTGTTCACACTTGTGCATGTCACATGTGTTTTTAATCCGTTTTTCATTGCCTAGCATGGTTTGAGAGACCCCACCCCTCTCTTGTGTGGCATGCACAAAAGAGCTTTCTTGCACCACATGCCCATACTAAGAAGCGCCTGTCCGAATCCTGTTCATTTTAGACACTGTTCAGATGTTCAGGTTTTAAATACATTAGATAGGGACTGCTTCAATACGGGTTACCTTGACGCGGTGAAGCAGCTTGGTATACATTTTTTTGCAAAAAAATGTATCGACTAAATACCCTGTATTTGTTATCCACTACTTGCTGATTACTGTCATATATTTTACTGAAGAGTATTTTTGCAAATCTGTTTTCTTTGGTATTCAAATTTCTCAGATTTTTCCCTCGGCTAAAGGTCTTTGCGCACTTCTTACAGATAAGCTTTGCCTGATCATTAGGATTTTGTTCAAAAAAGTGCCACACTGCACTCTTCCTACTATGGAAGACATTTTGAGGCCTTGCACGCTGTGCTATTTTGACCATTTGGCCAAGCTGTCCTGTAACTCTTTTGGTTTTTGTAACCCGTTTTTGGACTGCTCCGGGCCTGCCAGATAAAAGCTGTGGCGATGTCAATGCCTGCTGCGGATGCTCCTCCTCCTCTTCTGAGCTATTGGCAGCGGCACCCTCTTCCCCCAATGGATGCCAATCTGGGTCAACAACTGGGTCATCCATCACCTTCTCTTCAATTTCATGTGCACCTTCCTCTGTGTCACCGTGTATCGTGGTATAGTATGTGGGAGGGGGCAACTGAGTTTCATCAGGGTCAGATTCTGGCTCAGTACACTGCGAGGACAATGTAGTGCTCTGAGTGAATGTACCAGCAGATATATCTAGCAGTGGCTGTGCATCAGTGCACTCCATGTCAGATTCATCTTGGCCTGGGTAATTCACGATTTGACTTGATAACCCAGGCATGGTATGTGAAAACAGCTCCATGGAGTAATCTGTAGTGTGGCCTGCCGCATCCTTCAATTTTGGTTGGGGTGAAGGACACAAGGAAAGGTGTGGTTCATGACCATGAGCCTCCAATGACGACTCAGTGCTTTTATTTTTTAAAACTTCAGAAGAGGAGGT
Source organism: Dendrobates tinctorius (assembly GCF_039654945.1). NCBI lineage: Eukaryota > Metazoa > Chordata > Amphibia > Anura > Dendrobatidae > Dendrobates > Dendrobates tinctorius. Next base: position 1,566,659 of record NW_027361793.1, read on the forward strand.
GATAGAGCTGGAGGCAGCAATGTAAGCCAAAACTTGTTCCTGAAGCTCCGGCTTTAAAAGCGGTTTACCTACTCCCAGAAAAGGGAGCCTTCAAGGCCTTGTGGAGCCACATGATGATGCAGGCTCAACACCTCCTGCATTTGGTGCTATTTTACTTTTGCCACACCCAGCAGATCCACCACCAGCACCATCATTACCAGATGCCAACCCCCGCCCACTTCCACGGACTCTTCCACCACACTTCCTCATTTTTGGGGAAAATGTACCCAAAATACCACCAACTATATGGTACTGTAAAACAAGGTACAAGGTGTATATAGTAGTGGGGAGTATTTGAATCTCTCTACAGACTTCAGGACACAGTTGTATTCTGTGAGGCCCTGTGTATTTTACACCTCAAACTAACAGGCTGATTCTGAATGGTGTAAAAAAGATGTATAGAGGACTGGGGAAAAATGGAATCTCTCTACAGACTTCAAGACACAGTTGTATTCTATCAGACCCTGTGCATATTACACCTCAAAGTAACAGGCTGATTCTGGATGGTGTAAAAGAGGTGTATAGAGGACTGCGGAGAAATGGAATCTCTCTACAGACTTCAGGACACAGTTGTATTCTGTCAGGCCCTGTGTATATTACACCTCAAAGTAACAGGCTGATTCTGGATGGTGTAAAAAAGGTGTATAGAGGACTGGGGAGAAATGGAATATCTCTACAGACTTCAGGACACAGTTGTATTCTGTTAGGCCCTGTGTATTTTATACCTCAAAGTAACAGGCTGATTCGGGATGGTGTAAAAGAGGTGTTTAGAGGACTGTGGAGAAATGGAATCTCTCTACAGACTTCAGGACACAGTTGGATTCTGTCAGGCCCTGTGTATTTTACACCTCAAAGTAACAGGCTGATTCGGGATGGTGTAAAAGAGGTGTTTAGAGGACTGTGGAGAAATGGAATCTCTCTACAGACTTCAGGACACAGTTGGATTCTGTCAGGCCCTGTGTATTTTACACCTCAAAGTAACAGGCTGATTCTGGATGGTGTAAGAAAGGTTTATAGAGGACTGGGGAGAAATGGAATCTCTCTACAGACTTCAGGACACAGTTGTATTCTGTCAGGCCCTGTGTATTTTACACCTCAAAGTAACAGGCTGATTCTGGATGGTGTAAAAGAGGTGTAAAGAGGACTGGGGAGAATGGAATCTCTCTACAGACTTCAGGACACAGTTGGATTCTGTCAGGCCCTGTGTATTTTAAACCTCAAAGTAACCGGCTGATTCTGGATGGTGTAAAAAAGGTGTATAGAGGACTGGGGAGAAATGGAATATCTCTACAGACTTCAGGACACAGTTGTATTCTTTCAGGCCCTGTGTATTTTACACCTCAAAGTAACAGGCTGATTCTGGATGGTGTAAAAGAGGTGTAAAGAGGACTGGGGAGAATGTAATCTCTCTACAGACTTCAGGACACAGTTGGATTCTGTCAGGCCCTGTATATTTTAAACCTCAAAGTAACCGGCTGATTCTGGATGGTGTAAAAAAGGTGTATAGAGGACTGGGGAGAAATGGAATATCTCTACAGACTTCAGGACACAGTTGGATTCTGTCAGGCCCTGTGTATTTTACACCTGAAAGTAACAGGCTGATTCTGGATGGTGTAAAAAAGGTTTATAGAGGACTGGGGAGAAATGGAATCTCTCTACAGACTTCAGGACACAGTTGTATTCTGTCAGGCCTTGTTTATATTACACCTCAAAGTAACAGGCTGATTCTGGATGGTATATTTCAACGCTATGTCCAATTATACAAAAATGGCACTTCAAAATAAATCAGAAAACACACTATGATGGCCACAAAATGAGCTCACCACGAAGAAGCGATCCACAAAGTTATATAAAAAAATTATTTTTATTAACAAAATCATGTACATTAAAAGGGCCACATACCCATAATTACAAAAATAACCCAAGAAGGGGACTACAGCATTATTTTACTAATGTGCTGCATAGGTAAGAATATGCGTTGATATTATGAGGGTACGTCCCATATCAATCCATAGCACAACATCATATATCTATATGTAAAATAAATCCACTAGTGCTAAAAATTAGCATCTATTGCAAATGATATTATCCTTATTTGCACAGTGGAACACCCTCAGAACATCATCATACATAATTAAACATATGATCTCTCATAACATCAGATTGAATCTATGATGGCAAAAAAGGAGGTATAATTAATCAATGCTAGATGAATCCACAGCATTGTCCCCCATACTGAACTATACAATGCATGAGTGGAGCGACCAATATATTAAAGACAACCATCAATAAGAAGTTTTTAAGTAAATGGAGACATATTGTAGATACCTATATAATGTGCTAAGTGAAATCCAGCCGCTGTCACCTGCGCCCCGACGTGCGTTTCGCCCTGCTGCTTCTTCCGGGGGCGTGGTTTGCGGGCGTCAGTGAAGGGTTTAAATGTGTAATGAAATCCAATTAAAAAGCCCCTTCCCCATCATGTGACCCGGAGGGGAGTGTCTCACGTCACACTTCCAACATACCATTGCCATGGTTACACGCTACACATAAGAAGAATACAGCGTCTTCATTAAAGGCAGGACACTAACAGCGCATGCGCCCATCACACACCTCCTGAATGAACAAGTACTTCCCTCCCTGCATCTTGGTAAACAGCGTCATAATTAATACGCTGTCACCATCTATGGCGCGGCAGGAAGTACCAGGGGCATTGATAGGAAGACGCATGCGCACTGCCTGTCAAAATGAAAAAATATTCCATTATAGATTCTAACCTTCTAAAATGCGCCGTAAAAAGAATAATAATATTAGTGAACAAAATAATAATTTAAAATATATATCAGTGCATTATCCACAAATATTAGTGAAATATAGCGCATATAGATAATAAAGTGACTTATGCAGTAAAGTGCTCAGTGCTTATTGCAGAACCCTAAATCACAATGTGATGCATCCAAAATATCAATTACAAGTGGACGTATAATTCTATCACATATATTAGATACAATGAAACATATATAAATATACATCTATAAACTTCAAGTGCAAGATAATTTCAATATATATATAGTGAACTCAAATACTACAAAGTGATAGAGAATCCATATATAACATTTTTTCTTTTTTTTCTTTTCTTAAAAACGGCGTGTATGGATAGAATCATTCTATCTAGACTTCTTTCAGCTTGATTGAAGATATATACATCCAATCTGGCAATGGGAAAGATTCCACACCCTCCGAATCCAAGATGAGACGACATGAGGGACAGAAACCCAAAAAACTGACTGTATGTAGACACTGAATAAAAAACAATGTACGTGAATAAAACAAAAACACATAAATGTCAATAATAAAACATAAACCCAACCCATAAAAATACCTCTCTTGATATGCACTACTACAAAAAAGCAGAAAAACCCAATGTTTCATTTAAACCATTGGGAGGTAAGCTCCCCAACCGAAAAATCCACCTACTCTCTACCTGGGCCAAAATTCTACCCAAATCACCCCCTCTAAAACCTAGAGAGACCTGGTCAATGGCTTTAATAACTAAGCCCCTGGCACTGAAGAAGCAGCAGGGCGAAACGCGCGTCGGGGCGCAGGGGACAGCGGCTGGATTTCACTTAGCACATTATATAGGTATCTACATTATGTCTCCATTTACTTAAAAACTTCTTATTGATGGTTGTCTTTAATATATTGGTCGCTCCACTCATACATTGTATAGTGGAGTATGGGGGACAATGCTGTGGATTCATCTAGCATTGATTAATTATACCTCCTTTTTTGCCATCATAGATTCAATCTGATGTTATGAGAGATCATATGTTTAATTATGTATGATGATGTTCTGAGGGTGTTCCACTGTGCAAATAAGGATAATATCATTTGTAATAGATGCTAATTTTTAGCACTAGTGGATTTATTTTACATATAGATATATGATGTTGTGCTATGGATTGATATGGGACGTACCCTCATAATATCAACGCATATTCTTACCTATGCAACACATTAGTAAAATAATGCTGTAGTCCCCTTCTGGAGTTATTTTTTGTAATTATGGGTATGTGGCCCTTTTAATGTACATGATTTTGTTAATAAAAATAATTTTTTTATAAAACTTTGTGGATCGCTTCTTCGTGGTGAGCTCATTTTGTGGCCATTATAGTGTGTTTTCTGATTTATTTTGAAGTGCCATTTTTGTATAATTGGACATAGCGTTGAAATATTGTATCTTTTGCTGTTTTATAACAGATTGTCCGTGTTATGGATTTAAAAGCCAGGGAAAGTGCCTGGCGTTCTAAGGCCACAGACATTTTTTCAAGAAATATCCCGATTGTTTCGCAGGATACCTCTCTTGAGATTAAAGATTTAATGCACAAATATAGGAATGTTATGCAGAAAAAAATCAAGATTGTGGTGGAATAGGTCCTCACTTGAAAATTATTTGGAAAAAAAAATAATTCCAAGAGGCTTGAGAATACAACTCTATCCGATATATGAATTAGGAGAGCAGAACTTGGTTAAAAAATGGATGTCAGCAGCATCTAGATGTTCGTTTGAATTTATACAAATTTTGATAGATAATAATACTATGTCCTTATCATCTGTTGATAAAGAATTGGAGAGCTTATCGAAGTCTCTAAATAAAGATATGTCCAGTGAGCAATTTTTGAAATGGTTAAAAGACCTGGAAATGGATATTGCAAAATTAGAGGATAAAGTAAGTCAGGAAAAACTTAAAAAATATCAAAGAGATGTTGAAGATTATGATTCTGATAAAATTTATCGCTGGCAATTAAATGGACAGAAGAATAAAAATCGGAATAGAACACAATCGGATGTCTCCCATACATCGGAATTGGAAAGCAATGCTTCTACCAGCGATGTGGACAATTCTCATGATTCCTTTTTTAGGAACAATGATAAGAAAAGGAAGAAATTTCCTGAGATGTTTCATAAAGCACAGAGAGGCTCTCATTTGAGAGGCCAATATCAGGTAATTAATCTTTCTGATCATGAGTTGACGTTGGCTCAACAAACAATTTTACAACGTGGTTTGACCTTTTCCCCTTCTAATAATTTAGACACGTTCACATTGGTAAAAGATGTTCACCTATTCTCGAGGAAGCTGATTCTTAAAAAACTTCATGCAGTAAGAGGTAAAGGGACTTTAACCTCAACACGAGCTGAGGAAGAAGCATTGGAGGCTCTAATTTCGTTGGAGGAAGAAAACAATATGACATCAGGGGTAAGTATGGTCCCTAAAGATATGTTTATCAAATGTAAGACCTTTCCATCTCTTGGTCTTTGTCCGGCCATTGATATATTCACCAAACTAGTCTCACGTGATATAGAGGAATTATCTCGTCAACGAGGTGGTCCCTCTAATATCTCAAAAGATGAAAGGATAGCCCTTGAGGAATTGAAATCGTGGAATGACGTAGTTTTTAAATCGGCGGATAAAGGGGGAAACCTTGTAATTTGGCCCATTCATCAATACGAGAGACAAGCAAATAAATTGCTGAATGATGACAAATGTTATCGTAAGTTACAGTTTAACCCTTTGTCATCTTTTCAAACTCTTTTAGTGGACATTTTGAATAAGGCTTTTTTACAAGGATTGATTTCTAAAAAATTATTGGATCGGATCAAAAATCATCATCCGAAGCTCCCCACGTTTTACCTGATTCCAAAGATTCATAAAAATCCATTGGATCCACCGGGTCGCCCAATCGTCTCAGGTAATGACGGTCCCTGTGAATTAATAGGAGACATAATAGATTATTTCTTAAAGCCTTTGGTCAAGGATTTACCTTCGTATATTAGGGACACCACGTCAGCACTCCAGAGACTAGATCAGTTGCATTTTGATGAAAATGCACTTATTATGACTGCTGACGTGGAGTCCCTTTATACTTCTATCCAACACCATGACGGCTTGAAAGCGGTCCGACTGTTTTTGGGTTCCAGTACTTTGGATGGTTCCTTAGTTGAGCTGATTTTGACTCTCTTGGAATTTTTGTTAACGCATAATGTTTTCAATTTCAACAACAAAATATTTCTCCAGTTACAGGGTACTGCGATGGGGGCCTCTTGTGCCCCCTCGTATGCTAACCTGTTTCTGGGGGCCTGGGAGAGAAGTGTCTTCCATGATGACCTCATCCAGGAAATGGACCATGTCCATAACTGGATGAGGTATATCGATGATATTCTCTTCTTCTGGGATGGATCTATACAAGATCTTCATAATTTGATGAGCCATCTCAATGGGAATAGTTTAAATATAAAACTCACATTTAAATATGGTAGGGAAATGGATTTTCTTGATATCAAAATGGCCATTGAAGGAGATGGTTTTTTGAACACTAATGTGTTTCAAAAGGCAACAGCTACGAATGCTTTATTATCAGCTGACTCCTTTCATCCACCCTCCACTATCCGAGGTATTCCTGTTGGGCAGTTCTTACGGGCAAAAAGGATCTGCTCCACTAAGGAAAATTTTGAGGAGCAAGCTGTAGACCTTTCAAGGAGATTTATGGAAAGGGGCTACAGTAAAAAGATGATTAAGAGGGGCTACTTTAGAGCATTAAAAGCCCCCCGTGACAAATTGTTGTATGGCCCGCCTTGTCCTAAAAAGTCAAACAATCAGGATCAGGTCCGTTTTATTTCTACATACAGCAACAAATGGAATGAATTGAAAGCCATTATATGCAAGCATTGGAAAATTTTGTTAGTTGATCCAACTCTGAATCAAGTCTTACCTGGTCAACCTTCTTTTGTAGCCAGAAGAACATCAAATTTAAAGGATATATTGGTTCACAGCCATTTTGAACCTACTAAAAAGGGGTCTGGCCTTGGAACGCCCGGTTTTTTCCCATGTGGTCTTTGTAAAAGGTGTTTGAATCACACCAGATCTACTACCTTCTCTAATTTTGACGGATCACGACAATATGAAATACGAAAACATCTTAGCTGCAATTCTCAAGGTGTGATCTACCATGCTAAATGCCCATGTGGAAAAGTATATATCGGTTTGACCACTAGGAAATTAAAGGTAAGAACTCGTGAGCATGTCCGAGATATAGAAAAAGCTAAAAGTAATGAGGATCTTACGTCTTTAAAATCTCTACCTAGACATTTTAAAATGTTTCATGATTCCAGTGCCAGGGGCTTAGTTATTAAAGCCATTGACCAGGTCTCTCTAGGTTTTAGAGGGGGTGATTTGGGTAGAATTTTGGCCCAGGTAGAGAGTAGGTGGATTTTTCGGTTGGGGACCTTAAGTCCCAATGGTTTAAATGAAACATTGGGTTTTTCTGCTTTTTTGTAGTAGTGCATATCAAGAGAGGTATTTTTATGGGTTGGGTTTATGTTTTATTATTGACATTTATGTGTTTTTGTTTTATTCACGTACATTGTTTTTTATTCAGTGTCTACATACAGTCAGTTTTTTGGGTTTCTGTCCCTTATGTCGTCTCATCTTGGATTCGGAGGGTGTGGAATCTTTCCCATTGCCAGATTGGATGTATATATCTTCAATCAAGCTGAAAGAAGTCTAGATAGAATGATTCCATCCATACACGCCGTTTTTAAGAAAAGAAAAAAAAGAAAAAATGTTATATATGGATTCTCTATCACTTTGTAGTATTTGAGTTCACTATATATATTTTGAAATAATCTTGCACTTGAAGTTTATAGATGTATATTTATATATGTTTCATTGTATCTAATATATGTGATAGAATTATACGTCCACTTGTAATTGATATTTTGGATGCATCACATTGTGATTTAGGGTTCTGCAATAAGCACTGAGCACTTTACTGCATAAGTCACTTTATTATCTATATGCGCTATATTTCACTAATATTTGTGGATAATGCACTGATATATATTTTAAATTATTATTTTGTTCACTAATATTATTATTCTTTTTACGGCGCATTTTAGAAGGTTAGAATCTATAATGGAATATTTTTTCATTTTGACAGACAGTGCTCATGCGTGTTCCTATCAATGCCCCTGGTACTTCCTGCAGCGCCATAGATGGTGACAGCGCATTAATTATGATGCTGTTTACCAAGACGCAGGGAGGGAAGTACTTGTTCATTCAGGAGGTGTATGATGGGCGCATGCGCCGTTAGTGTCCTGCCTTTAATGAAGACGCTGTATTCTTCTTATGTGTAGCGTGTAACCATGGCAATGGTATGTTGGAAGTGTGACGTGAGACACTCCCCTCCGGGTCACATGATGGGGAAGGGGCTTTTTAATTGGATTTCATTACACATTTAAACCCTTCACTGACGCCTGCAAACCACGCCCCCAGAAGAAGCAGCAGGGCGAAACGCGCATCGGGGCGCAGGGGACAGCGGCTGGATTTCACTTAGCACATTATATAGGTATCTACATTATGTCTCCATTTACTTAAAAACTTCTTATTGATGGTTGTCTTTAATATATTGGTCGCTCCACTCATACATTGTATAGTGGAGTATGGGGGACAATGCTGTGGATTCATCTAGCATTGATTAATTATACCTCCTTTTTTGCCATCATAGATTCAATCTGATGTTATGAGAGATCATATGTTTAATTATGTATGATGATGTTCTGAGGGTGTTCTACTGTGCAAATAAGGATAATATCATTTGTAATAGATGCTAATTTTTAGCACTAGTGGATTTATTTTACATATAGATATATGATGTTGTGCTATGGATTGATATGGGACGTACCCTCATAATATCAACGCATATTCTTACCTATGCAACACATTAGTAAAATAATGCTGTAGTCCCCTTCTTGGGTTATTTCTGTAATTATGGGTATGTGGCCCTTTTAATGTACATGATTTTGTTAATAAAAATAATTTTTTTATATAACTTTGTGGATCGCTTCTTTGTGGTGAGCTCATTTTGTGGCCATCATAGTGTGTTTTCTGATTCTGGATGGTGTAAAGAGGTGTATAGAGGACTGCGGAGAAATGGAATCTCTCTACAGACTTCAGGACACAGTTGTATTCTGTCAGGCCCTGGGTATATTACACCTCAAAGTAACAGGCTGATTCTGGATGGTGTAAAAAAGGTGTATAGAGGACTGGGGAGAAATGGAATCTCTCTACAGACTTCAGGACACAGTTGGATTCTGTCAGGCCCTGTGTATATTACACCGCAATGTAACAGGCAGAAATTGCCTAGTGTATGACAAACTACAAGGTGTATATAGAATTGGGCAGAATTGGAATCTCCCTAGAGTGTAGGTCTGTAAGAACGGACAAACTCCTCGGCTTTTCCTTACAGAGTCACACACAGCTTCAATTTGGCCATGATAACAGCCGGTACATGGTACTATGTGAGGAGCGTACACGTACAACGGTGTGTGTATGTAAAAATGTCAAGCTCCGTGTTTTTGTATACGGACTGACACTCGCTCTCTCTAGTTTTGACTGTAATCAAACAGCAAATATACGAAACTGTTTGAAAAACGGACAAAACTCTTAGGTGTAGGTCTTTAAGAACGGACAAACTCCTCTGCTTTTCCTTACAGAGTCACACACAGATTGTCAAGCTCCATGTTTTTGTATACGGACCGACACACGCTGTCTCTCTCTAGCTTTGAATGTAATCAAATAGCAGATATGCGAAACTGTTTGAAAACCGGACAAAATTCTAAGGTGTAGGTCTGTAAGAACGGACAAACTCCTCAGCTTTTCCTTACAGAGTCACACACAGATTGTCAAGCTCTGTGTTTTTGTATACGGACTGACACACGCTGTCTCTCTCTAGTTTTGAATGTAATCAAACAGCAGATATATGAAACTGTTTGAAAAACGGACAAAACTCTAAGGTGTAGGTCTGTAAGAACGGACAAACTCCTCGGCTTTTCCTTACAGAGTCACACACAGATAGCTTCAATTTGGCCATGATAACAGCCGGTACACGGTACTGTGTGAGGAGCGTACACCGGTGTACGGTGTGTGAAAAAATGAACACTCAGTACCTCACCAGGACAAAACAATAAAATTTGGATTGCTTTTAAAAAGCAGTTTGAACACCAGTGTGCACACAGCAATGCAGGTAGCCTTAAAAGGCAGCCTAATCACCACCAGCACTGCTGCACAAAAGCAAAAATCTTCATCTTTCACTGCACACTAAGTACAGTGAAAAGTGCTATCAGCAGAAGCGTTTTTTTTCTTTTGGCCTTCCTAACGCTCTCCCTACAGAATCAGCAGCAGCAGCAGCAGCTCTCCCTATTCTGAGATCAGCATAAGTAACATGGCGGTCGGCGTGCACGCCCTTTTATACCCCCTGTGACGCCACACAAAGCAAGCCAATCACTTGCATGCCCTTCTCAAAGATGGTGGTGACCGCTGCCTATGTCATCACGTTGCCCACATTGTCCGTTCTTCCTGATTGGCTGAAAAAGGGCGCTAAAGCATCTTTTGAAACGTGACTTGGCGCGATGGTCGCCGACCTCGTGGCCGACCTCACGCTAAGGTCGGGTTTCGTTTCATGAAACCCGACTTTGGCGAAAGTTGGCGACTTTTGAATTTTTTCGACCCGTTTCGCTCAACTCAAATAAATAGTTTTGCAATGTAGTATTATCCCACCATAACTTAGTCTCTTGCAATAAAAGTTTCTCCAATTTAATGAGACTTTCATTCAAATCTGGCATATCCATATTATCATTAAGTCATTAGTAAAAACTTGTGCCGCTTTTTTAGATCTATCTTATAAATAATTAGTTGCCATGATTAAATAATTCTTAACCCTTGACAAGACAAATATTTCAAAAATACAAGCTTAATAGCAGCAATTAATATGAGAAACATGCAGGGGCACGGCAATCAAATAAACTCCATAGAAGCAAACCAAGCAAACCAGCTCACCGACAACCGTCAAAGGCGCAGGGAACTCAGCCTGATCAGACAACTTGTAACATGGAAGAAAAGCTTCCATAAAAAAAACTTGGTTCTTTATTGTAGTAATTAAAAACATATACGTGACAGAAAATGCTCACTGGGAAATTGTCTGGCAAAGGCAAAGAGACTCATTTCGATCTAGCGATCTTTATCACAGCTTGTTCGTTAATGGCAACTATCAAGGTTTTATAACGAAATCTGGCCAATTGAGGCTATGTGCCCACGGTGCGTGTTAAAACGCACACCAAAAACCGGACTCCTTCCCAGAAATCGCGCGTTTTTTTCCGCGCGATTTCACCGCGATTTTACCGTGATTATGATCGCGATTTTGCCGCGATTTTCGTGTGCGATATTCAAGCACTTTCCAAGCGATTTGAAGCATCGCTTGGAAAGTGATTGACAGGTTGGTCACACTCGTCAAACATAGTGTTTGACAAGTGTGACCAGGTTTTTACTATTGAGGCCGCCTATGCGGCATCAATAGTAAAAGATAGAATGTTAAGAATGCTAAAAAAAATAAAAAAATCGGTGTATATTTACCTTCTGGCGTCCCGCGCTGCATTCCCGGGCCACAGCGTTCCCAGTAATGCCTTGCGAGACCTGTGATGACGTAGTCTCGCGTTGCTATAGCGATCTCGCGAGACCGCTAGAGTCACGCGAGACTACGTCATCACTGGACCATGCTGCAAGGCATTACTGGGAATGCTTAGGCTGGGAATGCAGCGCGGGACGCCGGAAGGTAAATATACCCCGATTTTTTATTTTTTATTCTTTTTTTACAGGGGTATGGTACCCAGGGCCTGGAGGACAGTCTCCTCTCCTCCACACCGTAGGTACCAACCGCACATGAGACGCTTAACTTCCTGCATGGTAGGCATAGCCACATGCGGGAAGTAAGCGATTCTCATGCATTCCTATGGGTGCGGAATCGCGGCAATCCTTTGCGATTCCGCACAAAAGAATGAGCATGCTGCAATTTTTTCCGCTGCGGAAAAAAGCGCAGCATTAGCACAGCATGTGCGGAATGCCATAGGAATGCATGGGGGGCGTTCTGTACACGATTTTTAAACGTTTTCGCTGCGTTTTCACGCCGAAAATAGCGGCAAAAACGCTTAAAAATCGCTACATGGGCACACAGCCTGAAGCGTTATTTAGAGTCAACTGAAAAATACAAAGGTCCTAATTGTAATTCAAATCATGTGGTTTATAAAATTAATTGTACATCTTATTGTTTATCCTATATAGGATGTACTACTAGAAAGTTAAAAATTAGAATTTCTGAACATTTGCAGGGCATAAGAAATACTGTTAATTCTAGCCGCAATGTTTCTGCTGCAGAGAAACATTTTATCTCTTGTCATGCACGTAGCACTTTGACTTTTCAGGTGACTGGCATAAAAAGTGTCAATAGATTCTCGTGTGGTGGAGATACCAGGAGTAGAGTTGAGCGACTTTTGGTTTTTTAGGGTCGAGTTTCGTTTCGTGAAACCCGACTTTTCCAAAAGTCGGGTCGAGCAAGATCGGCCGATTATAGGGAAAAGTCGGGGTCGTCCCGAAACACGAAACCCAATGTAAGTCAATGGGGAATAAAAGTCGGCAGTGAGAGGAGGACAGGAAACACACCTACAGTGCTCATTTGAATGCCAAAAGCATCAATTCTTCTTACTTAAGCTTGTCAACCTTAATTAACTTCATAATACAAGTTACGCACTGAAAAATGGGGGTTATTTGGCTAAAGTTGTGGGGGGGTAGGGCTGGCTCCAGGTTTTCATGTGCCCTGGGCGAAAGAGCGCCCCTTTAACACATACCACAACTCATCATGCTCCGATACGGCAGAGAAATAGCGGTATAGTACAATGAAAAATACTTCACTTTTTACATCTCATGACGAGGCCCATCTATTTCTCCATACAGAATCATTGGTCCCATATAATGTTTGAAACAGTATATGATGAGCTCCACATAATGCTACAGTATATGTTGGTCCCCATGGATGAAGCTCCACTGTCTTATGGGCCCAAATAATGCTCCAAACATAATGGGCCCCATTTCTAATGCTCTAGTGTATAATGGGCCCTGTAAATGCTGCTCCAGTGTCTGATGTCCACCTTTGGAATGTTCCAGTGTATGGTGGGCCCCATCTATCATTCTCCAGAGTATAGTGCTCCCCAAAAATTGCTGTCCCAACATTGAAAACAATCAAATAAGTCTCCTCGCTAGGGAATCCCTGTACTAGTCTGGACTCCTCGTCGTCCCCATCTTCCATCTCACTGCACAGTATTTCAACCTTGCAAGTGCTGTGATCCTGAGCAAGCAGGGGGGGCCCACTCGTTGGCGACGGCACTGGCACAGGGCCCCTGAAAGTATGGTGGTGTGTCTGATGGCGGGTGGGCCGAACCTGCACTTTCATCTGCAGCTTCCTCTTTGTCACCGTGTAAGATGGAACTGTATATGGGAAGGGTAACCTGAGTTTCATCAGGGTCAGATTCAGGCCGTGTAGCGTGCGAGGGGAATGTAGTGGTCTGGGTCAATGTACCAGCAGATTCATCGAGCAGTGGCTGGGCATCAGTGCACTTGTGTCGCCCCCAGAGTACGGTCGCCACAGTGGCATTACCTTCCTCCTAGGGAGTGTAGTGTGATGTCATGCTTGGGAGCAACGAAGGATCTCTCTAGCAGGTTAACTGATTGGGCGGCGTTATTCCCACGAGTCATGACCCTCCAAACAGCGTTCATGAAGGCAAAGTGTTTGTTTTACGTGGGCAGTATGGTTGCAAAGCTGAACCTTAAAGGAATGTCCAGAAGGGCACCACCAGGAGTGGAGCCTACGGTTAAATTCGACTCCACCTGGGAAACCTCAACCATGCCAGCTACAGAAAAGATGCACACATTGCAAGCTTAATTCCGTTAACGAACGAGACTCCGTCATGCCCCGCGGTCCGAGTCCGGCTTACTAGAGGGACACGTGAGGCTCTGGCACATGAGATTGGCCAATAACTGGTGTGTCATGCCCTTACATGTCCGTGGCTGCATGTGCGCTACACTGAAAATGCCAGCGTTTGTCACTTACAGGTGCAGATAACCCGCTGAACAACGTTAGTGATGGGGATCACTGATTACAATCATTACCCGCGAACGATGATTTCCCAGTAAGTGCAGGTCAACTGGAGTTCCGGAATTAGGCCTAACTGTCATTCCTGAAAAAATGAAAAACTTACGTGTGCAAACCACAGGTGCTGTAGCTTGCTTAACAGCTCGCCAGCCGTTCTCACGCCCAGTATGGATTACACGTGATTGCACAAAGGTGAGAAAGGGTACCGTATCCCCGGATAACATGTATGGATAGCGTACACATTCAAAATATATGTCTATACATCAGGAGGCAGGCTCAGACGGTGTTAGGCCCAGTATGGATTGCACGTGATTGCACAAAGGTGAGAAAGGGTACCGTATCCCTGGATAACATGTATGAATAGCGTACACATTCAAAATATATGTCTATACATCAGGAGGCAGGCTCAGACGGTGTCAGGCACAGTATGGATTTGACGGCCCAGACTACACGCGGAGGAGCAGGGAGAGGTAAAGATTGCAAATGCTGGGGCCCTGCCCAAGCAAGGGGGGCCCACTCGTGGGCGTCGGTACTGGCTCTGGGCCCCTCATAGTATGGCGGTGTGTCTGACGGCAGGTGTGCACCACCACCGTCAGAGACACTTGATTGCACTATGAGGGACCCTGTGCCAGTGCCCGCGCCCAAGAGTCGGCCTACCCACCTGTCCAGGGCAGCGGCACGCGCATGGTGTCGTGCGCTAGGTGGTGACCCCGGCCATGGGGGGGGAGGCAGCACAGTTAGGGAGTTTTAGAAAGTGGCATATGTTGATGTTGGACATTCAGCTGATGCAAAAGGCGAAATAGGTCAAGTCCCAGGAAGAGGTGGACCAAAGCAAGCCATTTTTCTGTCACCCTATGTGTCATCAGGGGAAGGTGGGACAAAATCCTTGGAAACCCATGCATGGTTCATTTTAATGAAGGTTAGATAATCCACATTTTGGGTTGACAGACGGGTCGTTTTTTCTGTCAGGATGGATCCAGCTGCACTGAAGACTCTTTCCGATAGCACACTTGCAGCTGGGCAAGCGAGCTCCTGTAAGGCATATTGTGCCAATTCAGGCCAGGTGTTCAGTTTAGCGGCCCAATAGTCAAAGGGGAATGACCTGTGTGGGAGAACATCGATATGGGAGGAAAAGTAGTTTGTAACCATAGTTGACAACTGCTGTCTCCTGTCACTTTCCATCGATGCAGTATTACCAGTTGTGTGAGCGGTACTTGAAAAATCAGTCCACAACATTGTCATGAAACCCCTGTCTCCAACGCCACTTCTGCTGTGTGCACCACGAACACCTCTGCCAAGCTGACCCCGGCCCGTACGGCTCGTGTGAGAACCATCACCGCTGCTGTGTGCTGGGAATGCCTCAAGCAACCGATTTACCAGAGTTGCTTGTTTATTAGCCAATATTAGGTCAAGGTTCTCCTGTGGCATGATGTTTTGTAATTTGCCTTTATAGCGTGGATCCAGGCCAAGCAGTAGTGGTCATCGTTCATCATTTTGGCAATGCGGGGGTCCCTTTTTAGGATCAGCAAGGCATAATCTAACATGTGGGCCAATGTTCCCGGTGTCAATGATGCACTGCGAGTGCTGGTTGGAGGAGCACTTTCTGGCAAATCCACATCCCTCCAGTCACGCACAAACCCTGTACCAGACCTTGCCACGCCAACATTTTCACTTGCCCCACGAGATGCATCCTCCTCCCCTAAGTAATCATCCCCATCATCATCCTCCTCCTCTTCTTCCTCCACCTCGTCCAGGAGAGGTCCCTGAGCAGACAATGGCTGAATGTCATCAAGGATTCCCTCCTCCTCTTCCTCCTCATCAACGTTGGCTGCAGACGCCTGCTCCTTAAGGTGCGTCAAAGTTTGCATGAGCAGACGCATAAGTGGGATGCTCATGCATAGGATGGCGTCTTCTGCGCTTACCAGCCGTGTGCATTCCTCAAAACACTGAAGGACTTTACAGAGGTCTTTCAGCTTCGACCACTGCACACCTGTCAACTCCATGTCTGCTCTCAAAGTGCCTGGCCGTGTATCCTCCCACAAATGCATTATGGCCTGCCTCTGCTCGCACAGCCGCTCCACCATGTGCAGGGTGGAGTTCCACCTTGTTGCAATGTCGATAATGAGGCGGTGGTTGGGATGGTGGAGCAATCGCTGCAGCTTCTGCATACGAACGGAGTGTACAGGTGACCGGCGGATGTGCGCGCACAGTCTTTGCACCTTCTGGAGCAGGGCTGTTAACTTCGGATAATTTTTGAGGAAGCACTGCACCACCAGGTTCAAGGTGTGAGCCAAGCAAGGTTTGTGGCTGAGTTTTGAAAGGGCTATGGCTGCCACAAAATTACGGCCGTTATCACTAACTACCTTACCTGCCTCAAGATGTACACTGCCCAGTCATGACTCAGTTTGTCGCTTCAAGTACTCGGCCGGCACCTCGACGGTGTGTCTGTCGCCCAAACACATCATCTGCAACACAGCCTGCTGACGCTTTCCACTAGCTGCTCGATAGGGGGACACCTCGTGTGCAACAGTGGCAGCTGCAGATGGAGTGCTCGTACGACTGCGCTCTGTGGACGAGCTTTCGCTTCTGGAGGAGGAGGAGGAGGGTCGAACGCCTACAGCCAACTGTTTCCTATACCGTGGGCTAGGCAGCACTGTCCCACCACCATTGTCCCCTGTGGACCCTGCATCCACCACATTAACCCAGTGCGCAATGATGGACACGTAACGGCCCTGGTCATGCCGACTGGACCATGCATCAGTTGTGAGGTGCACCTTTCCACTCACTGACTGCTTGAGTGCATGGACAATGAGGTCTTTTACATGATGGTGGAGGGCTGGTGTCACGGGGGGCTTAGTTCCACTAAGGCTGTAATGCCCGGGGCCCCTGTGATGTCCCTATAACTAGGGGAAACCCTGTCTGACCCTCAACCCAGGGTTTTTGCTGATGGTGCAAATGCCTGAGCCTCCAACCTCTCCTTGTCTCCTGCTCAGCCCTGCACTTAACCCTCCACCCTCCACCCAGTGGGGAGTCACACCACCAAAGCCCCCACACAAATTATGACAGACAGGGAGAACTTAAACTGCACTGCGCCGCACACACACAGGAATATACAGTAATGTGAACAGGGCACAACTAAACACAAATATGGGAAGGAGAAAGGATAACAACGGATCATATGCCACCAGATACGAATCTCTCTCTCTCTCTGCAACACCTCCACTCCAGACCGGAACCACTTGGTATGAAACACAAGCTATAATCGGCGACGCCCATAGGCCAGCATGACTATTTAAAGACCGAGGGCGTGACTAACCATCCAACCTGGTCTCCAGCAGGATTAACCCCCGAGAGCCTGAAGATCAAGCCGGCGCCACTGAGGCTATAGTGGCTGGAGGTGGAACTACCTCTGCCTGCCGGACGCTGTGGTGTGAACAGCGTCCGACATGACAGCTGGGATGGCTTTGCAAGAGAAGAAGTGGTGACTGGGTAGGTCATAGCGTGGTACTGCATAGGCCATGAGTTCGCGGAAAGCTGCGCTTTCCACCAACCGATAGGGCATCATCTCAAACGAGATTAGTTTGGCAATGTGGGCGTTCAAACCCAGTGTACGCGGATGAGAGACTGAGTACTTTCTTGACCTACTCATAGTGTCTGGGAGGGTGAGCTGGACTTGAGAGCTGCATATGGTGGAAGTAGCGGTGGACAGGGCGGACTGAGAGAGGGTTGATGATGGTGATGGAGTTGGTGTTTTTTCTGATGGCCTAGATTCAGTATTTTGTTGATATAACAGTGGGATTCCCTGACTGCTGTGGCCTTGCAACGACACCTCAACATTTGCTGCTGTGCTAACCGGTGGGCTTACAGTGGGGGAAACAATGTAGCGTTGCTGACTACCTTCTTTGTGATCAGTTGCACATGTGGCACTTGAGGTTTTGTGTTGTGTCCATGCTTGCAAGTGCATGGTGGTTAAATGTCTAAGCATGCAACTGGTATTCAAATTTTTCAGATTTTTCCCTCGGCTAAAGGTCTTTGCGCACTTCTTACAGATAACCTTGGCCTGATCATGAGGATTTTGTTCAAAAAAGTGCCACACTGCACTCTTCCTACTTTGGCAGACATTTTGCGGCCTAGCACGCTGTGATCTTTTGACCCTCTGGACAAGCTGTCCAGCAACTCTTTTGATTTTTGGAACCTGTCTTTGGAGTGCTCCGGGCCTGCCAGATAACAGCTGTTGCGATGTCGATGTCTGCTGTGGATGCTCCTCATCTGAGCTATTGTAAGCAGCACCCTCTTCCCCCAATGGATGCCAATCTGGGTCAACAACTGGGTCATCCATCACCTCCTCTTCAATGTCATGTGCACCTTCCTCTGTGTCACCGTGTATGGTGGTATAGTGTGCGGGAAGGGGCACCTGAGTCTCATCAGGGTCAGAATCTGGCTCTGTACACTGCGAGGACAATGTAGTGCTCTGAGTGAATGTACCAGCAGAATCATCTATCAGCGGCTGTGCATCAGTGCACTCCATGTCAGATTCATCTTGGCCTGGGTAATTCACCATTTCACTTGATAATCCAGGCATGGTATGTGAAAACAGCTCCATGGAGTAATCAGTAGTATGGCCTGCGTCATCCTTCAATCTTGGTTGGGGTGAAGGACACAAGGAAAGGTGTGGTTCATGAACATGAGCCTCCAGTGACGACTCAGTGCTTTTACTTTTTACAACTTCAGAAGAGGAGGCGATAGAGCTGGAGGCTGAGTCAGCAATGTAAGACAAAACTTTTTCCTGAAGCTCTGGCTTTAAAAGCGGTTTGCCAACTCCTAGAAAACTAAGCCTTCGAAGCCTTATGGAGCCAAAGGATGACGCAGGCTCAACACCTCCTGCATTCGGTCCTATTTTGCTCTTGCCACTACCATCAGATCCACCACCAACACCATCATTACCAGCTGCCAACCCCCGCCCAATTCCATGGCCTCTTCCACCAGCCTTCCTCATTTTTGGTAGAAATGTAGACAAAATCCAACAAACTATATAGTAATGTAAAACAAGGTACAAGGTGTCTATAGGACAGGGGAGATTTTGAATTTCTGCACACACTTGTGGACACTGGACACATGGATTGTGTGAGGCCCACTGAATATCACAGCGCTATGTCACAGGCTCGATGGCACAGGTGTGAAAAAAGTGACTACAGGATCACAGAGATTTTGAATTTCTGCACACACTTGTGGACACTGGACACTTATGGATTGTGTGAGGCCCACTGAATATCAGAGCGCTATGTCACAGGCTCGATGGCACAGGTGTGAAAAAAGTGACTACAGGATAAGGGAGATTTTGAATTTCTGCACACACTAGTGGACACTGGACACTTTTGGATTGTGTGAGGCCCACTGAATATCAGAGCGCTATGTCACAGGCTCGATGGCACAGATGTGAAAAAAGTGACTACAGGATCACAGAGATTTTGAATTTCTGCACACACTAGTGGACACTGGACACTTTTGGATTGTGTGAGGCCCACTGAATATCAGAGCGCTATGTCACAGGCTCGATGGCACAGGTGTGAAAAAAGTGACTACAGGATAAGGGAGATTTTGAATTTCTGCACACACTAGTGGACACTGGACACTTTTGGATTGTGTGAGGCCCACTGATTATCAGAGCGCTATGTCACAGGCTCGATGGCACAGGTGTGAAAAAAGTGACTACAGGATAAGGGAGATTTTGAATTTCTGCACACACTAGTGGACACTGGACACTTTTGGATTGTGTGAGGCCCACTGAATATCAGAGCGCTATGTCACAGGCTCGATGGCACAGTTGTGAAAAAAGTGACTAAAGGATCACAGAGATTTTGAATTTCTGCACACACTTCTGGACACTGGACACTTATGGATTGTGTGAGGCCCACTGAATATCACAGCGCTATGTCACAGGCTCGATGGCACAGGTGTGAAAAAAGTGACTACAGGATAAGGGAGATTTTGAATTTCTGCACACACTAGTGGACACTGGACACTTTTGGATTGTGTGAGGCCCACTGAATATCAGAGCGCTATGTCACAGGCAGAAATTGGCTAGTGTATCACAAACTACAAGGTGTATGTAGAATTGGGCAGAATAGGAATCTCCCTAGAGTGTAGGTCTGTAAGAACGGAACAAGTCCTCCACTTATCCTTCCACAGTGACACACAGATAGCTTCACTGTGGCCGTGATAACAGCCGTTACACGGTACTGAGAGGAGCGTGCACGTACACGGCTGTCCGGTGTACGTAAAATTGTCAAGCTCCGTGTTTTTTAAGTATACGGACTGACACACGCTGTCTCTCTATAGTTTTGAATGTGATCAAACAGCAAATATATTTAACTGTTTGAAAGCTAGACAAAGCTATTAGGTGCAGGTCTGTAAGAACGGAACATGTCCTCGACTTATTCTCACAGAGTGACACACAGATAGCTTCACTGTGGCTGTGATAACAGCCGTTACACGGTACTGTGTGAGGAGCGTACACCGCTGTATGGTGTGAAAAAATGCACGCTCAGTACCTCAGCAGGACAAAAAAAAAAATTGGGATTGCTTTTAAAAAAGCAGTTTGCAGAGCAGTGGGTAAACAGCAATGCAGCTGTCAGGAAGCCTTAGAAGGCAGCCTAACAACCAACACCGCTGATCCACCACAATATAGCCTCCCCTTGCACTGCACACACAGTGACTGGTGTGTTGTACAGGCAAAATCGCTAGCAGCCGAAGCAGTTTTTTTCTCTTCTTCCCTGCCTAACGCTCTCCCTACAGAATCAGCAACCTCTCCCTATGCTAAGATCGGCAGAAGTAAGATGGCGGTCGGCGTGCACGCCCATTTCTAACCCCTGTGACGCCCACCAAAGCAAGCCAATCACTTGCATGCCCTTCTGAAAGATGGTGGTGACCCCTGCCTATGTCATCACGTTGCCCACAGTGTCCGTGGATCCTGATTGGCTGAAAAAGAGCGCAAAACAAACTTTTGAAACGTTTCATGAAACCCGACTTTGCCAAAAGTCGGCGACTTTTGAAATTTTTCGACCCGTTTCGCTCAACTCTAACCAGGAGGCGTCTCCTAACACGAGAGGCTTTTTGGATCTTTAATCTTAACATTACATTTCCTAAAGGACTTAATAGAAGAAATGAATTAATGTTTCATTATGAATGTTAGATGCATTGATTTTTTATTGGCTTTGTGTATTTTTTCATTTATTTTGCTTGATTCAATGTCTTGTGTTTTTAGGACCTTTGTATTTGTCAGATGACTAGAAAAAAACGTTTTCATTGGCCAGATTTCGTTATAAAATCTTGATAGTTGCCATTAATGAACAAGCTGTGATAAAGATCGCTAGATTGAAACGAGTCGCTTTGCCTTGGCCAGACAATTTCTCAGTCAGCATTTTTTGTCACGTATATGTTTTTAGTTACTACGTGGGAGCTGGAACATGAATCCTTTTTCTTCCATATATTATAAATACATGGTGTTTCACAACAAGTGCAGAGAAAAGTCCATAAACACTCAATGAAAAACTTAACAAAGTCTGTTGGAAACTTCAGAGGAAAATGCAAACAGCGGAGCAGTCTGTAAAGGGCAGTTTACACTTCAGGATGCCTGAAACAAGCAGTCCTTCTAAAGTCAAAACACGGGTATATATATATATATATATATATATATATAGGCAAGTTCATATAATGAAATCATCCAGGGAGGGCTGGGAAGGAAGTCTCAGATTGTGCAGAACAGTCCTGTGCACTGTGTGAGACTACCAGGGTGGTAGTCATGGCGATGGTTAGAACTGTTCCCTCTCCCTGTTGTCTCACAGGAATAACTACAAGTCATTTTAATGCAGTATGCAATACTGTACTCACTTCAGTCACTGGAATTTCCACGATGACTGTTAATTCAGTCTCTGACAATTGAGTCCCATTATACACTCTGCACTCCCAGGTTCGTTCAATGGTGCAACTTTACTGAACATAAAAACTGTAGTTTTTCTGGCAGCATACATCACATACAGTGGCACTTGTAACAACTCTGCCGGCATCACTGCATGGCCACCCATCCCCCACACACCAACTTATTCACTGCTCCAGGTCATTCTGTGAGTTCTGTCTGCTGTTGGCTGCATGCTGTGTGCCTCTTGCTTCCTGTCTGCTCTCTGCATGCTTCCTGGCTGTGTGCATAGGGGGGCGGTGCCATCACTCTCCAGTTCTTATGGAATCAGGGTGCACCTGCCTAATGTGTCCCTGTCCAATTGCCAAGAGGCCTCTAGTATTTAGGGCAGCTCCACCTGGTGGAAGCTGCATGTGCAACGTCTTCACTCAGTTAGTGTCTTGCTACTGAGTTGCCCGGTCCTGTGCTGTGTTTTGCCTTCTCTGGAGGCTTGATTCCTAGCCTTGCCTTGTACCTGTCCGTCCACCCTCCAGGAGGCAGAATATCCTGGTCTCTGTGCTATTGCTCCTGACATTGTCTCTTACTTTCCTTGCCGCCCTCCAGGTGGCAGAATATCCTGGCTCCTGTGTCTTTGTTCTTGTACCTTGTCTCATACCGTTATCTTGTCTGAACTCAGTCCTACCTCAGTCTCTCAGTCTCTTTGTCTGTGGCTCCTTTCCCTGGTGTGTCTTTCCTTGTGTCCTCTCCGTCTGCCTGTGCTCCACACTCTTGCAGCTCTGCCTGTGCTCCGCTCTCTTGCGGCTCTGCCTGCTCCGTACTCTTATGGCTCTGCCTGTGCTCTGCATTCTTGTGGCTCTGCCTGTGCTCCGCACTCCTGCAGTTCTGCTTTGTTCTGCTTCTGCTGCTGCAGAACCTCTTGCTGCTAACAGCAACTCCTCTCTCAAGCCCAGTCTTCAGTTTCCAGGTGGCCGGTTGATTTAGTGGTCAAAACAGAATTTTCCAAATCCCTGCTTTCTACCAACCAGGAGGAAGAGGTCCTAGGTCCTAGGCCTTTTATCTTCAGTGATGGAAGTTGACCTCTCTGGGCACAAAGAGACTTGGCACTCTGGGAGCTCTAATGTCACACCTACCTCATTCTACTTGAGAGATGTCATGATGGCTCTGACTGTGTGTGCCCCTATTATTATACAGGTCATTCTGGCGGGCTTGAAGTAGAGGGGACATAAAGGGGGGTACTATAACAACCCTGTCGGCATCACTGCATGCCCTCCCATCCCTCACATACCAACTTATTCACTGCTCCAGGCCATGCTGTGAGTTCTGTCTGCTGCCGGCTCCATGCTGTGTGCCTCTTGCTTCCTGCCTGCTCTCTGCATGCTTCCTGGCTGTGTGCATAGGGGGTTGGTTCTGGCGCTCTCTGATTCTTATGGAATCAGGGTGCCCCTGCCTAATGTGTCCCTGGCCAGTTACCAAGAGGCCTCTAGTATTTAGGGCAGTTCCATCTGGTGGAAGCTGCCTGTGCAACACCTTCACTCAGTTAGTGTCTTGCTACTGAGTTGCCAGATTCTGTTCTGTGTTTCGCCTTCTCTGGAGGCTTGATTCCTAGCTTTGCCTTGTACCTGTCTGTCTGCCCTGCAGGAGGCAGAATATCCTAGTCTCTGTGCTATTGCTCCTGACCTTATCTCTTACTTGTCCTTGCCGCCCTCCATGAGGCAGAATATCCTGGTTCCTGTGTCTTTGCTCCTGTACCTTGTCTCGTACCGTTACCTTGTCTGAACTCAGTCCTACCTCTGTCTCTCAGTCTCCTTGTCTGTGGATCCTTTCCCTGCTGTGTTTTTCCTTGTGTCCTCTCCATTTACCTGTGCTCCGCACTCTTGCGGCTCTGATTGTGCTCCGCACTCTTGCGGCTTTGTCTGTGCTTTGCACTCTTGTGGCTCTGCTTGTGCTCCACACTCTTGCAACTCTGCCTGTGCTCCGCACTCTTGCGGCTCTGCCTGTGCTCTGCACTCTTGCGGCTCTGACTGCTCCGTACTCTCGCGGCTCTGCCTGTGCTCCGCATTCTTGCTGCTCTGCATGTGCTCCGCACTCCTGTGGTTTTGTTTTGTTCTGCTTTGTTCTACTTCTGCTGCTGCAGAACCTCTGGTTGCTAATTGCAGCTCCTCCCCACATCCTTGCGGTTCTTCTCCAGTGTGAACAGGTCCAAACCTGTTCCTTCACACCCATCTATATTTCCATCCTTCCCGATCCAGTACCTGTATCTCCTGTGTGAACAAGTCTCTACCTATTCCATACACCACTTCTTCCTGCCCAAGTCCCTGTGCCTCACCAGACAGCCGTGCCCACCTGCCAGTGTCTCAGCCATGTCCGCCTGCCAGTGTCTCAGCCGTGTCCACCTGCCAGTGTCTCAGCCGTGTCCTCCTGCCAGTGTCTCAGCTGTGCCCACCTGCCAGTGTCTTAGCTGTGCCTGCCTGCCAGTGTCTCAGCTGTGCCCACCTGCCAGTGTTTCTGCCGTGCCCAACTGCCTGTGTCTCAGCCGTGCCTGCCTGCCAGAGTACCAGCCATGCCTGCCGTGCTCACCTGCCTGTCTGTCAGTTGCACCTGTCCTAGTGTTCTGTTCCCCAGAAGGCTCAGCAGCCACAGCCAGACAAAACCATGGAGTGGCACCTGGCAGCTACCTGCCACACAAGCCTGAACTCACCATGCGAGGCTCCAGTGAAGACCAAGGTAGCTGCATTAGTTAAACCCCTTCCAGGGTAGTCTGGTCTGTGGCACAGTGTGTCCACAACTCCCTCGCTGCACCAATCTGCCAAGGTGCGAGAGTGACAGCACTTTCCTTCCTTTCCCTGGCAATCTGACAGGCTTACTCCAACTGCTACAACTGTCTGGTAAATCTGGCGTATCCTTAGCACTAACCGTGTTCCTATAAATTCTTTTTATGATCAGCTTCTGAACTGTTCCTGACAACTTCTTCCACCTACTGCTCTTACTTTGTTCCACACGTGTTCCAGGCTCACCAGTTCCCCCTCAGTCACAGGCTCGGCTTGCTTAGGAAAAGGTGCTAGGTATGCTCTCTCAGCTCCATCTGCCCTGGCCATAGACCTCGAATCCTCCTTGAGCTGACCTCTATTTCACTGGTGACCATCCACACTGGTCCCTACCTATCCTGGGACTCCCTCCAGCCATAGCCGCCCCATTCTTCCAGCTCTAAAAGTCCTGTCAGCTACATGCATCTTGCCTTCGGGCAGAATGCCCGGGAACTCCTCACTAACCAGGAAATGCTTCTGCTATATCTCACTGCTGCTCTGCTCTGTGCCCTTACCATGTACTTAACTCTTTTGCTGCCTGAATCTTCCTACTCTTACATTATTATTATTATTATTATCTATTTAGAAAGCACCATTGGTTCCATGGTGCTGTACATGAGAAGGGGTTACATACAAAGTACAGATATCACTTACAATAAACAATACTAACAATCACAGACTTATTATAGAGGGGAAAGAGGACCCTGCCCTTTCGGGTATACATTCTACAGGATGGTGGGGAAGGAGACAGTAGGTTGGGGGGTTGTGACAGCTCCAATGATGGTGAGGCGGTAGCTCCAGTAGTGGTGAGGAGGCAGCGGGGATCATTGCAGGCTGTAAGCTTTCCTGAAGAGATGGGTTTTCAGATTTCATCTGAAGGATATGAGTGTAGTTGATAGTCGGATGTGCTGGGGCAAGGAATTCCAGAGGATGGGGGATATTCGGAAGAAGTCTTGGAGATGGTTGGGTGAGGAGTGAAAAAGTGTGGAGGAGAGAAGGAGGTCTTAGGAGGACCGGAGATTACATGAGGGAAGATATTGGGAGATTAGTTCAGAGATATATGGAGGAGACAGGTTATAGATGGCCTTGTAGGTCAGTATTAGTAATTTGAATTGGATACGTTGAGGGAATGGAAGCCAGTGAAGAGATGTGCAGAGGGGAGAAGTGGAGGAGTAGCGAAGAGAGAGATGAATTAGTCAGGCGGCAGAGTTAAGGATGGACTGGATGGGTGCAAAGGTGTTAGCAGGGAGGCCACAGAAAAGGATGTTGCAATAGTCGAGGCAGAAGATAATGAGGGCATGCACAAGCATTTTAGTAGATTGGGGGTTGAGGAAGGGATGGATTGTGGAAGTATTTTAGAGCTGGAGGTGACAGGAGGTGGAGAGAGCTTGGATGTGCAGTTTGAAGGACAGGGCAGAGTCAAGGGTTACTCCGAGGCAGCGGACCTCTGGTATGGGGGGAAAGCGTGATGTTGTCAATTGTTATAGATAGGTCGGGTAAGGAAGATCTGTGAGATGGAGGAAAGATGATCAGTTCAGATTTGTCCATATTGAGTTTGAGGAAGCGAAAGGAGAAGAAGAGGATATGGCAGATAGACACTCAGGGATTCTGGAGAGCAGAGAGGTGACGTCTGGGCCAGAGAGGTAGATCTGAGTATCATCGGCATAAAGGTGGTACTGGAATCCATGGGACTTTATGAGTTGCCCTAGGCCAAGTGTATAGACTGAGAAGAGTAGGGGTCCGAGAACAGAGCCTTGGGGGACTCCCAACAGAGAGAGAGTGGGATGAGGAGGTAGTGTGGGAGTGGGAGATGCTGAATGAACAGTTGGAAAGGTATGAGGAGATCCAGGATGGGGTGAGGTCTTTGATGCCAAAAGAGGAGAGGAGCTGTTATAGGAGGCAGTGGTCAACTGTGTCGAAAGCAGAGGACAGGTCTAGAAGAAGGAGTACAGAGTATTGTCCGCTAGCTTTGGCTGTAAGTAGGTCATTGGTAATTTTGGTCAGGGCTGTCTCAGTGGAATGATGGGGACGGAAACCAGATTGCAGAGTGTCAAAGAGCAAGTTAGATGAGAAGTGGGAGGAAAGTTCAGCATGGACGTGCTGCTCCAGGAGTTTAGAAGCGAATGGGAGCAGCGATATTGGGCGATAGCTGGACAGAGCGGTTGGGTCGAGGGATGGCTTTTTAGGGATAGGTGTAATTGTGGCATGTTTGAAAGCGGAAGGGAAGATACCAGAAGTTAGTGATATTTTGAAGAGGTGGGTTAGGGATGGGATAAGAGTGGTGGTGATGTTGGGGAGGAGGTGGGATGGGATAGGGTCAATTGCACAAGTGGTGAGTTGTGATGTCTTACATCTATCCTATATTCTTACTCTAATGTTCCCCATTTATTCTAGTCCCCTATAATCCTGCACTACCTACTAATGTATCCCTAAGCTAAGGCACAATACACAGCACATTACAAGGCATGGCAAATACATTACAGTACACATTACATCAACTCATAATACATTTGCATTACAGTACAAGAATAACCATCAAGGTGCCATATTAGACACATGTGAGCAGCATCAAGAAGGGGGAGGCATGTGACGTACCCAATCACCCCTTACATTCTTCCCTTCGTAAATATGGTCATCCCCGACCATGGCAGTACCTGCAACTTGAAATGGTTAGAACACATTTTTTTAATATAATACATAAAGCATCAATAAAATGCATGCAGTCTCTGATAACTTCAGCGGGTCATAGATGACCCCAGCTCCACTTGGTTGGAGCCCTGGAACAGAGTTCGAGTTCCTTTTTAGCATGGGTCCGATTGACCCCGGTCCCCTTGGCTCCTGGGACCCGAACACATACTGTGTCTAATAACAACATTTCAGGTCTACGGGCCAGTCCTTTCCTGCTCTGGGTAGCCAAACACAGGAATAAATAAAACACAGAAAGTTACTTCACACAAACATACTGGCCTAGTGGACCATTTAGCAAAAGTCCATTCAGTTCAGACCTGGCTCGCTCCTTGTGTCCTCCTGCACAAGTTTCCTCCCCCCTCCCTCCTTAAGTGGAGTATGAACCCTTAAACACAAGTGGGCTGCTTTATCAAGGGGGACAGTTCAGGGTTAAAACACATCGGTAGTTAAAGCAGCCACACACATTCCATTTTTTAGAGTAATTAACCCCTTCAGGGTTCAGTCCCGCAATCCGGCAGGGGGGAAACAAAGCAATGCCTTCAAATATGACCATTTTGGTCACTGCTGACACCTATTTCTGGTGCTGTTCAGGGCTTCTTGCCCATCAGGAGACGCAGAACAGTCTCACTCATTTAGTGCAACTGGCACAACTTTTTCCTTCCAAACACAAAAGTGAATCCTCATTAATCAATGCAGGACCGTGGATCTCCCAGACGGCCATAGCTACACCGCCGTGATGCTGCAACTCCTTCAACACTTTGCACTTCCACCGATTCTTTTCTCTAATGACCCTTTTGATCCACCTGGTCTCTTCTGCGGTGGGCACCCAGGGCTCCACAAGGTACACAGGCCAGGGATGACAGAGACCGAAGCAGCCGGCGGAAGTGGAACAGGTGGCAGGGCCGATGCAGACGGCGGGGCTGGCGCAGGTATAGGTCCCTGGACGGGTGAAGGCTGCTCACTCACCAGAGCCTTGGGCAGCAGCAACAATCCTCCTCGGCGGCTGTGCGGGTTGGAAGTCACAGCCGCAACAACTTCTCTCCATATGATCTCTATCCTCTCCATTCTCTCTTCATTAGCTTCCAGCATTGTTGATTTGGCACTCATGGGGTCCTCGTTCTTATCAATGGATAATTCTTTTGGTTCCCACCCCTTCGTGGGTGGAGCCATTTACAAGTGTTCCACCCGTTCCTTCATTCTCTGCTGCAGGGGTCGGAGTCTTTTCTTCAGCCTCACCTATTTTGGGTGGGCATCAGCTCTCCATCTTTGCGCCCTTTTCCATTGGAAATGCCCACGATGGGTGGCACAGCATGCAGTTTTCACTCTATTAGCCATCTTGGTGCTATTTGGCACCATTACACACTCAGTCTCAGTCGCCATCTTTGATGTACTCATGGCTGGCACTTTTAAGGCTCCTCCACTCACAATATGCAAGGCATCAGGATCCTGCCCACTACGCCAAAAATGTAAGACAGCCAGGGTGGTAGTTGTGGTGACGGTTAGAACTATGCCCACTCCCTGTTGTCTCACATGAATAACAACAAGTCTTTTTAATGCAGTATGCAATACTGTACTCACTTCAGTCACTGGAATTTCCATGATCACTATTGCTTCAGTCTCTGACACTTGAGTCCCAATAAACACTCTGTACTCCCAGGTTCGTTCAACGGTGCAACTTTACTGAACATAAAAACTAATTTCTCTGGCAGCATACATCACATACAGTGGCACTTTCCTTCCTTTCCCTGCCAATCTGACAGGCTTTCTCCAACTGCTACAACTGTCTGGTAACTCCGGCGTATCATTAGAACTAACCGTGTTCATATAGATCCTTTTTATGATCAGTTTCTGATCTGTTCCTGACAACTTCTTTCACCTCCTGCACTTACTTTGTTCCAGGCTCAGAAGTTCCCCCTCAGTCACAGGCTCAGCTTCCATAGGAAAAGGTACTAGGTATGTTCTCTCAGCTCCACCTGCCCTGGTCATAGACCTCGAATCTTCCTTGAGTTGACCTCTGTTTCACTGGTGGCCATCCACACTGGCCCCAATCCATCCTGGGACTCCCTCCAGCCATAGCCGCCCCATTCTTCCGGCTATAAAAGTCCTCTCAGCTACGTGCATCCTGCCTTCGGGCAGAATGCCCGGGAACTCCTCACTAACCAGGAAATGCTTCTGCTATATCTCCCTGTGACCTGCTGCTCTGCTCTGTGCCCTTCCCCTCTACTTAAGTCCTTTGCTGCCTGAATCTTCCTTCTCTTACATCTATCCTATATTCTAACACTAATGTTCCCCATTTATTCTAGGCCCCTATAATCCTGCACTACCTAATAATCTATCTCTAAGCTAAGGCACAATACACGGGGCTGCCATCAGGACATTACTGCCCTGACTGGCGTATGGGGCTCAGTGGGCAGAGGGAGCCTGCATCGAGCCTGGTCTCCTCTGCTCACCGGGCCCCTACCGGCTGGTAAACCGTGCCCTTAGCGCGGCACTGCAGCAGCTAAACGCTATTGACATGCGGGCCCGCCGGCCCGCACATCAATAGTTATCAGACGCCAGCCAATTGGAGGCTGGCAGCTGACGTCAGCCGCAGTGCGCACATCGCCAGCATCTGATGTCACTGTCAGTCGCCGGCGAGTGCGCGCTTCAGCTGCGTGGAGGGACGGAGTCTCGCAGCTGGAGCGCGGCCAGGTAAGAAGAACTTGTTTTTTTTTATGAGAGCGGCGATCCGGAGCGCCCGGGGCAGAATATGAGACGGGGGCAGAATGCTGGACACTGGAGCAGACTGTGAGATGAGGGCAGAATGCTGGACGCTGGGGCAGAATGCTGGACACTGGAGCAGAATGCTGGACATTGGGGCAGAGTGCAGACATGGGAGCAGAATGCTGGACACTGGGGCAGAACGCAGACACGGGGGTAGAATGCTGGACACTGAGGCCGAATGCTGACACGGGGGTAGAATGCAGACATGGGGAAGAATGCTGGACACTGGGGCAGAATGCAGACATGGAGGTAGAATGCAGATATGGGGGCAGAATGCTGGACATTGGGGCAGAATGCTGGACACTGGGGCAGAATGCAGACACGGGGGTAGAATGCTGGACACTGGGGCCGAATGCAGACATGGGGGCAGAATGCTGGACACTGGGACAGAATGCTGGACACGGGGGTAGAATGCTGGACACTGGGGCAGAATGCTGGACACTGGGGCAGAATACAGACACGGGGGTAGAATGCTGGACGCTGGGGCAGAATGCTGGATGCTGGGGCAGAATGCAGACATGGGAGCAGAATGCTGGACACTGGGGCAGAATACAGACATGGGGTAGAATGCTGAACACTGGGGTAGAATGCTGGACACTGGGGCAAAATGCTGGACGCTGGGGCAGAATGCTGGACACTGAGGCAGAATGCAAGACACGGGGGTAGAATGCTGGACATGGGGGTAGAATGCTGGACTCGGGGGTAGAATGCTGGACACGGGGGCAGAATGCTGGATGCTGGGGCAGAATGCTGGACGCTGGGGCAGAATGCAGACATGGGGGCAGAATGCTGACACGGGGGCAGAATGCTGGATGCTGGGGCAGAATGCAGGACATGGGGGCAGAATGTGACAGTGAGACACAGGAGGGGCAGAATGTCACAGTAAGACACAGGAGGGGCAGAATGTGAGACATGGGGCAGAATGTAAGACACGAGGCATGATTGGAGACATGGTACAGAATGGAGATATGGGGCATGATGGGAGACAGATGGGGCAGGGTTGGAGACAGATTGCACATAATCATGGGGCAAGATGGATGCGATGGAGACAGATGGGGCAGGATGGGGAGATAATATGGGGCAGAATGGATACTCATGAGGGTGGGATGGGAGAACATATGGCTGAAGCAAGGAATGAGGCACACAGGGGTCAGGATGGGGGATATTATTACCATAGGGGCTAATAAGGGATATTATTACTGCAGAGATGTATTTAATTTTTTGATTATACTGTTTTAAATAGAGGGGCGGTCCTGTTACTGTGCATAGCGACACTATGTCGCATTTTTTTCTTCATGTGGTGTAATGTAGACGTTGGGAAAAAATAAGTAATGTGTTCTGCAAGTGGATCTCTAGATAACTGAGTTATTTCCTGGAGAGATGAGCCCTGGCTGGAAGACGTGATGGCGATCTGTGCTGGATGAAAGATGAAAAGCAAGTATGAAGGACTTCACCTAGAGACATCACTGGTGAGTTAGTGTGTTACCTATACACTGATTCTATATACTGTATACTATAACCAGAGGTCCTGTGTATAATGTTGTAGGGAAGGTGACCTGACGGACGGACAGACTTGTCAGAATAGAGAAAGGAAGGTTTGCATAGTTTAGACAGGTGTCAGTTACTACAGTGGGGAAACAGCTGAGAAAGTGTAGTGGACATGCAGTACCTTGGGTTGACCATTAGAGGGCAGGGAGGAGTGTGAGCAATGGACTTGACATCAGCTTAGGACTTAGGAAACCGTTGGTCATGTGGGGCGGAGTTACAGGGAACCGGGAATGATATAAATTTGACAGGAGGGTTCCAGAAAGTTCCAGTCCCCAGAGGGAGCTCCAGTGACGGGAGGACTACGACAGTTTGTGCACTGTGAGGAAAACCGAACCAGGGGGACTGAGGAGAGAGAAAGTCAGGGGGGTGGTCCTGACACCAGAGTACCGCAGTATAGATGATGCACTGAGTTAAAGCATACCATATTGAGAGAGAGACGACTGATCAGTAAAAGTGCTGTTGGTTTACGGGCCTAAGGCGGCCTCAGTGATGGATCTGACAGGAGCGTTGAAGAGTGAAGAGGGGACGGTGCGTAAATGTACGTCCCCAGTGTAAAGTACGGTGTGCGGGAAGCGGCCCTGGAAACGGGGGGGCCAATAAGTGAAGTGAAGTGAAGCAAAGTGAATTGAAGTGCGGTGTACTTCGGAGGCCGTCAGGTGGACGGCAAGAGAATAAACTTGGACCTGTTGTACCCGAAACTTGCCTCATCGTGTGTCTGTACGTCACTGCGTGGTATATCGAGGGACCACCCCCCAGTCCGGCCCACCAACCCTACACTTGGCGTAGTCGGCAGAATCGCTGCCGCTAATACGTCATCTTCTGCGGCAGGCCTGCCCTAAAGAATGGAGAAAGACTTGGACTACACTGCTTGGATTACAAACACCTGTGGATTACAAATTACCCACCTGTGGATTACAAATTGGGAGCGCTGTGGCGTATCTGCGTTGCCAGCAGAAGATCCGGGGAGGTACCAGGACTGGTGCAAGATGGCGGTGCTGCTTCAGTGCAGAGGAGAGTTCCAGGTGTTTGCTGTTGTTCCCAATAGACTGGGGTCCACTGCTACATATCCCTGGGGACAGCAATATGTACCAGGAGGCCGATGCTCCCACATACTGGACCCTGACAAGTGGGTGGAAAGGCCTGCAGACGCCCCACCCAGCAGAGGGAGTGGCACAGAGGAAAAGTTTGGCTTCGGCTGTCTGGCACCATTTGAGTGCTGCTCATCGGACGAGATGCGACGCTGTGGATGTCGGGGCATCGGGCGCCTGGAGTGGCGGTGGCACCGGGAGGTCAAGTCACGCCAGGAAACGTTCCCCTCAGGGCCACGGGCAGGCAGCTGGATGGTGAGTGAAAGAGTGGAGCCTGTGCGGAACCACCGGGAGCGGCCACCTAAGTTACCAGCGGAGAGCCTCCCTGCGGAGTCCCTGAGTCTGGAGGCTAGCCCCGCCGGAAGGCGGGATGAAGAGTGGAGACTGCGGGAGGAGCCGCGTGATGAGGAGACGCAGGCCACGGCGCCGGGGAAGGTGAGAGTTCCCCCAGCCCCAATAGTGGCTCCGCAAGAGGCCTCTACCATTCGGCCGCAGCGCGCGGCATCCTGTGTCCCCGAGAGCCCGACCAAGGAGGGCCCTACTATATACACAGAACCGAGCAAGGCCTCCGCTCCTGGTCCCGAACCACTCCAATCGGTGGCGCCACGTCCGGTGTCGCCGGTGCGGCGCCTGACCGAAGAAGACACTGTTGCATCCCCTCTGCCGCTAGCTACTGCATCTTCAAAGGCGGCCGCTGCCCCGGCTCCGGATGAAAATGCAGGTGCGGCCTACCCTGCGGCCGCGGCTGCTATGCCGGCACTGGAATCGACTGTGGCCTGTGTGACAGGCCCTGTAGCCCAATCTCCTAAGAACACGGCCGCTCCCATCTGCCACCCGACCCCAGCAGCTGCTGGGCCACTAACATCATTGGCCGCCTCTGCCCCACTCACTTCTTCGGAGTCCCGCCCACCGGACTCCTGAGCCTGTAGTGTGCCCTCTGTTTGGGTCGCAGAGGTTATAAGGAAGAAGAAGGCCCGGGAGCAGGAGATATGGAACCAGCTCCACGCAGGGGGAGAGGCTGGAATGGCGGCTAAGAGGTCTAAGGGACGGCTGGTGTATACGAACATTGCCAAAGGGTATGGGTTTATACGCGTTCTAGCTACCGACCAGAAGGTCTATATTAATGTGGTCTCTGTTCATCACGGCCGGGCTCTACAAGAGGGGGACTTTGTGTCATACTACAAGGAGTACTGTCCCCGCGGCTACTACGCGGTAGCTGTGATTGCTGAGCCAGAAGAACACGAGCCCCCGTAAAGAGGACTGTTGCGGATACTCCCTACATCCCAGGAGCTCCACGGCTGTGGGGCCCCTTGCTGCCGGCCACTAGGAAGTGGTTTGAACTTTCGAAAATTCGTTGCACCGTTGTGCAAATCGTAAGGACAGTTTGCGTCCGAGTGAAAAAAAAAAAAGAGAGTTTAATATAGAAGTTTGGGTTTTTCTTTTTGGTATTAAGCCTGTCAAAGCGGGTATGTCAAGAAGAGAGAGTGTCCATGTCCAAGGAAGGGGGGAGGAGAACATGTGATGTTTTATTGTTGTATGTTGATTTTTGAAGCAATAGAAAAGAAAAAAAAATATGAAAATGGGGTATTTGTGATATTATAAAGTTGATTTGCTGTATAATATGCACAAGAAAAATGCAACAGGTCCGGGTAAGGGAAGGTCTGTGTGACCAAAGGGAAGTGTGAGATCCGAAAGGGGTCTATGTGTGGAGAAGGTCTGGGAGACCGAGACGCCGACCATGACATGTAACTGAAAGAAAGGTAAAAGAGATGGAAGACGTGAGAAAGACAGCCGTCCTAGGTCAGGTCCCCGATACCACGGACACTCCTGAGGGAGAAAGATGGATGCCGGCAATGATCTGGTAGGTGTGAGGCCTCGATCATGGCGTTCCGGACAGTGGAAGGTGACAGAAGGGGAGAGTAGGGGAAGGTACACCCCATAGAGAGAATATGGGTGTAGCTAGCCCAATTTGAAAGACGTTGTCATGTGGCGTGCGTGCTGGTGAGTAGCAGTAGGCTGCTCAGAGCATGGTGCTCCCAGTATGGTTCGGCCCCCCGCGGGTAGTTGGTTTGGCCCTACAACTAGTCCGACAACAGAGTGTAGGTGAAGCTTCAGAACGACGTAGGCAGGGATTACGATTGTCGAGGACGACAATAGACAAAGGAAGGGGGAGTGTAGGGAAGGTGACCTGATGGACGGACGGACTTGTCAGAATAGAGAAAGGAAGGTTTGCACAGTTTAGACAGGTGTCAGTTACTATAGTGGGGAAACAGCTGAGAAAGTGTAGTGGACGTGCAGTACCTTGGTTGACCATTAGAGGGCAGGGAGGAGTGTGAGCATAGGACTTGACATCAGCTTAGTACTTAGGAAACCGTTGGTCATGTGGGACGGAGTTACAGGGAACCGGGAATGATATAAATTTGACAGGAGGGTTCCAGAAAGTTCCAGTCCCCAGAGGGAGCTCCAGTGACGGGAGGACTACGACAGTTTGTGCACTGTGAGGAAAACCGAACCAGGGGGACTGAGGAGAGAGAAAGTCAGGGGGGTGGTCCTGACACCAGAGTACCGCAGTATAGACGAGGCACTGAGGTGCACTGAGGTGCATACCGTATTGAGAGAGAGACGACTGATCAGTAAAAGTGCTGTTTGTTTACGGGCCTAAGGCGGCCACAGTAACGGATCTGACAGGAGCGTCGAAGAGTGAAGAGGGGACGGTGCGTAAATGTACGTCCCCAGTGTAAAGTACGGTGTGCGGGAAGCGGCCCTGGAAACGGGGGGCCGATAAGTGAAGTGAAGCAAAGTGAATTGAAGTGCGGTGTACTTTGGAGGCCGTCAGGTGGACGGCAAGAGAATAAACTTGGACCTGTTCTACCCGAAACTTGCCTCATCGTGTGTCTGTACGTCACGAGGGACCACCCCCCAGTCCGGCCCACCGACCCTACACTGTCACCAGTGATAACTGTGTTACCTGTACATTGTATACAGAGCTCCTGTGCATAATGTCATTGATCAATATATTACCTGTACACAGACTCTGCATACTAAGTACAGATCTCCTGTGTATAATGGCACTTATGGTGATAGTATTATGTTTTTTTATTAATGATCAGTATTGTAGTATTCAGTCACCATGTGGTGGTAATATGTGGTCTGGGCATGGTGCGGTGGTATTTGTCCCTTGTATGTGCTATTATTTGGTCACTTTGTGGTGGTAATATGTGGTCTGGTCATGGTGCGGTGGTATTTGTTCCTTTTAGGTGATATTATTCGGTCACTGTGGTAGTAATATGTGGTCTGGTCATGGTGTGGCGGTATTTGTTCCATGTATGTGGTATTATAGTTCACTATGTGGTGGTAATATGTGGTCTGGACATGGTGTAGCAGTATTTGTTCCTTGTATGTGATATTATTGGTCATTTTAAAAATTAAAAAATAAATAGAAATATACCTAAATTGTATTGCATATTTTAACAAATATTTAATAGGTTACAGTAGAGTAGGGCCTGGCCAAAAGTGTCTACCCTGTTATGGTGGCGGCTTAAAAAAATCTTTTGGCCAAGGCAAAAGCTGCCGGCTATATGTGTGATCTGGTGATGGGAACTGTTAATGTGTGATAGGTTAGAAGTGGAGTTTTTCCAAGAGAGAGCGGTGGGACTGTGGACAGTTCAACGGGTGGAGGCGGGGCTGGGTGGAGCCTGGGCAGAGTCTCAAGGGGGCCCCGAAAATTTTGCCAGTATGGGGCCCCGAAATTCCTAGTGGCAGTCCTGACAATACACAACACATTACAGGGCATGGCAAATACATTACAGTGCACATTACAGCTACTTACAATACATTTGCATTACAGTACAAGAATAACCATCAAGGTGCCATATTAGACACATGTGAACAGCATCAAGAAGGGGGAGGCATGTGATGTACCCAATCACCCCCTTACACTCTGCACCTATTTAAACAAAAGAAGAGACAAAGCAACAATGAGCTTACATGTGTAGCAAAAGTAGATGGGTTCGGAGGCACAGAGGGAGCAGCAAGAGCAGCCAAAAGCAGAAGGAATACTGGTAACAGGTGTGTACAGCAGAAACTCTGAGAGCAGGAAGCAGGAGATCCACACAAGTTTGCAGGAGCAGGTAGAAAACCAGGAATCAACATGGGAAAAGGGGAAAAGGATTTTCACAGTGCTCACCAGAGTATCACAGGACCAGGTTCAATGAGGCTGGAGACCACTTGTAAATGGAGGCAATTTTTGCCCATTGATATTTTATAACATGTACGTTTTTAACTTTTTACAGACAATGGATTAAATAAAAGACAAAATTTGAATTTTTATGGAGATCACCTGGTGCTGTTTTTTCCTTTATTGATTAGAAAGCCAGGAAGCCACCAGGAACAGGACACAGGCAGAATACTCTAGCACTGACTTGAGGTTTGGGTGGAGTTATAAAGCAGGAAGACAAAGGGCACATGAGACAAAATATGCCATCTTGAAAGAGGGCAGGAATGCTGAAAAGGTACGCAAAAAATATTCAGAGTCCTGACAATGTCATTTTGAATGTACAGAGATTCTGTGACTAGATCCTAACGCCCATATTTGTGCCATTCATCCACAACATGACCTCATGTTACAGCATGATAATGCACAGCCTCATGTTGTAAGGATCTGTACTCAATTCTTGCAAGCTGAAAACATCCCAGTTTTTGCAATGCCAGCATACTCCCCAGACATGTCACCCACTGAGCATGTTTGGGATGCTCTGGATCAGCATATACAACAGCATTTTCAAGTTCCTGCCAATATCCAGCATCTTCGCACAGCCATTGATGAGGAGTGGACTAACATTCCACAGGCCATAATCAACAACCTGATAAACTCCATGTGAAGGAGATGTGTTGCTATGCGTAAGGCAAATGTTGCAAGCAGTTCAAATTCAGACAAATATAGCTATATCGGCTTACGCGTTTCAAATCCATAATACTGAAAGATTATTAGTTATGGCATGACTAAGATCATTTCAATACTATAGGTTTGAAACACGTATTTTATTATGACCATAGTTGTCTGAACCTGGACTGTTTGCAGTGTTTATATTACGCTTGATTTTAATATTATGCAATAAAGAATTCAAGTTTTTTACCTAAATGACAAGTGTTGGACACTTGACTTTTTCTCTAGCTTTGGAACTAATATACTGCATCCATTAGCCATATCCTTCAGGCTGGGTTCACATGTAGTGGAATTCCCGTGGAAGTTACCGCGAGAATTCCGGAATTCCATTCCGCAGGAAATCGAATTTTAAATTCCCGCGATTTTCCAGCAGAAAAACTAGAGATTTGCAAGCTTAATTAGCTTGCAGAATGCTAGCGTTTTCCTAGCGATCTGTAGCATAGCTTGGAGAACTGAATGACAGGTTGGTCACACTCGTCAAACATAGTGTTTGACTAGTGTGACCAACTTTTTACTATTGAGGCTGCCTATGCACCATCATTAGTAAAAAGAACTAATGTTAAAAATAATAAAAAATATAAAAAATCCGGTTGTATTCACCTTCTGACGTCCTGTGCAGCATCCCCAGGCCTCCGCGATGCTCCGGCAGCTCCCGCTCCCAGTGATGCTTTGCGGCAATAACCTTTGATGACGTCATGGTCTCACGAGACTGCTACAGCATTGTGAAACGTGATGTCAGCAAAGATCATCGCAATGCATTACTGGGAACGGAAGCTGCTGCGTTTATCGCTGAAGCCTGGGGATGCTGCGCGGGACGTCGGAAGGTGAAAATAACGAGATTTTTTTATTTTAATTCTATATTTTACAGGGATATGGTATCCACAGCCCGGAGGACAGTCTCCTCTCCTCCGGACCGTGGGTACCATCCGCAAATGTTCTGCTTACTTTTCGGATGGTGGGCACAGCCGCATACGGAAAGTAAGCAGAACAATGCATTCCTATGTGGGTGGAATTGCCGCGATTCTGCAAATTAATGAGCATGCTGTGGATTTTTCCGTGATGCGATTCAACCGCGGGAAAATCCGCAGCATTAGCACAGCATTGTGGAATCCCATAGGATTGCATGGGATACGGTTTTTTAGCATTTTCGCTGCAAAATTGCACGGTAAAAACAGCCAGAAAAACCTGAACGTGTGAACGCAGCCTAACACTAAGGGAAGCAGAGAAAAAAACAATTGCATTAGTATCTCATCTACATGTGTTATTTTCAATCAAAAAGTTTTTTTGTTTTGCAGAAAAGAAAAAGGATATGACTATTGTTCTTTTGAACTAATTGACTAAATCCTGTTTGCGCTTAAGCAAGGTGTAGAAATGTTGAAATCATCATTGTGGTTTCCTGCTTTGCATATTGTAGAGCTGAATCAAAATTTTGGCAAGAAAGAGGAGGAGATATGCTTAGGAAAAAATGAAAGACACGTATTCTACTATTTTAGCTAATGTAGGTTCTGAAGATAATAGTGAACCATGTTTTCCTTCACTAGCAACCTTAGTTTATTGTTTCTACAGCTCTAGCAATATATCAATGATACCATAATTTAGCAGTGGCCATATCAAT
Organism: Dendrobates tinctorius; assembly: GCF_039654945.1. NCBI lineage: Eukaryota > Metazoa > Chordata > Amphibia > Anura > Dendrobatidae > Dendrobates > Dendrobates tinctorius. The sequence continues at coordinate 1,606,097 of NW_027361793.1, forward strand.
TTGCTCTGGTCACTCTCCATAGTTTTTACAGGTGCATGTAGGCATATACCAAATATTAATGCAACCATGATTCTGGGGATGATCTGGTCTGTAGCTCTGATCATTCTGGCACAACGTATAGGTAAGTCTATGGTTCAATATGACTTCATTTGCTTTTGATACCTTATATATGATTGCTCCTATATAATGTCATCTTTTAAAAATAAATTAAAAACTGTGTTGAAGATAACATTTTTTTAAATTTTTATATATTTTACCATGTTATGCAGGAATATCATTACCAGTGCTAGTGATTTTTTTTTATATCCCTGGATACTATAAAGAATGAAATGTTTGTCTTATATGTGGTTCACATTTGTGCATTTATTCATATTCCAAGCACACTTAAAAGTGTATTATGTCTTCACTCTATACAATACTTTCACGAGGCTTGATATCTCTAAAGCTCTTGTGGAAAATAATGGCTTTAAGTTAAACAGTGCTGTGGTTTGGTTTCTGCATTCGTTGGTGCATTTTATAATTTACAACAAAATATTTCTGTTAATTTCACATATCTGATTATTTTTGCTTACTGTGCAATCATAGTAATATTTTCAATTAATAGTCTTTTTTATGCAATATTTGCTTAGATAAAATGATTGAAAATACTCTACATTGTCTTTTTTACACATCTCCTTTCAGATATTTCTTGTCTAGGACAGGTTTCACTAAACAAAATGTACAGTAGTTTTATAACAACAAAAAATGAGTAAACACAAAGAACAATTTTTTTATGCCTGAGGTTAAGAAACAAAGTTACTTAACTCCTAAGATACCAATATAAAATGTAATTACTACTTCAAGGAAATCCATATTCTTAGAAATAGCTTTATAAACTTTAGATGAAATGAGTTTATTCACTAGAACATTCAACTATGTTTCCAGTAATAGGAATTGACTGTGCTTTATATTTTGTTTATGCTTTTGTTTTGTTTTTTTTTGCATAATTTTTCAAAATGACTGTGATGAGTTTATAAATTTCAAAGTTTTAACTATTTTTTTTAAACATAATTAAGGTAAGTCAATTGTCAATGAAAGGATACTTAATTGGATATCAGGGATGAACATAGATATAAATGAGAGCATAGGAATACATTTAATTCTTGTAGCTGAACCTTACGTGTCATTAGGAATGTAATAAAATAAAGTTCTGGAATTAAACATGCAAAGTACAAGCTAAACAAGAATCATGGTTAAAAATGTAAATGGGTAAGATATTTAACTTTGAAGTATATTACTAATATATGTATTGGCTTAAAGGGGTTTTCCTGGATTTTTGTTTTCATTTATAAATCTCAGCAGCAGCTAAAATACTACAACATACAAAAATTGCCATTTTGTCTTTTTTTAAACACCCAACCACCTTCAATCTCATAGCCTCTATTCTAGTGGTCCACTATTGAACTCCAATTACCTTCTTGAAGTGATGTCATGTTATACTGCCACATGACTGCTACAGCCCAACATTTGTTGCAGGGGTCACGTGCCTTACATATTGATATGACCACTGCATCCAGTGATTGGCTGCAGCATTTATGTTCTGGTATGCCATATTGTAACTCAAGAGGAACCACTGGATTTGCAAAGCTGGAGTAGTGAGGCATTTAAAAAATAAATGTGGAACTTTGTAAATGTTATTTCATTTGGAGGTGACAGTTTTTTTAAGATGCTGGAAATCCCCCATTAACATTTAGGCTGGGTTCACACGTAGCAGAACTCTCGCGGAAATTACCGCGAAAGTTCCAGAATTCCATTCCGCGGGAAAATCGCATTTTAAATTCCCGCGATTTTCCCGCGGAAAAACTGGCATTTTGCAAGCATAATTAGCTTGCAAAATGCTAGCGTTTTCCAAGCGATCTGTAGCATCGCTTGGAGAACTGATTGAAAGGTTGGTCACACTCGTCAAACATAGTGTTTGACAAGTGTGACCAACTTTTTACTACTGAGGCCGCCTATGCAGCATCAGTAGTAAAAGATAGGATGTAAAAAATAGTAAAAAAATAAAAAATGGTGTTATTCTTACCTTCTGACGTCCCACGCAGCCGTTCCCAGTAATCCTTTGCGAAAATGCCCATGATGACGTAAGTTCTCGTGGGATCGCGACATCTCGCAGTAAATCGCGATGACGTAGCGCAAATGACCGCGAGACTTCGCGATCCAACGAGAACGGACACCATCGCGGGCATTTTTGCAAAGGATTACTGGGAACGGGAGCGAGGACAGAGGCGGGAAGGCTGCGCGGGACGTCGGAAGGTGAGAATAACAATATTTTTTATTTTAAATTCTATTTTTTACAGGGATATGGTACCCAAAGCCCGGAGGACAGTCTCCTCTCCTCCAGACCGTGGGTACCATCCGCAATTGTTCTGCTTACTTTTCGCATGGTGTGCACACCCACATGCGGAAAGTAAGCAGAACAATGCATTCCTATGGGTGAGGGATCGCCGCGATTCCGCAAAATTAATAAGCATGCTGCGTTTTTTACCGTGAAGTGATTCTGCCGCGGTAAAAACCGCAGCATTAGCACAGCATTGCGGAATCCCATAGGAATGCATGGGATGCTTATTTTTCGCGTTTTCGCTGCAAAATCGCGCGGTTAAAACCGCCGTGGAAACGCGAAAAAAATCCAACGTGTGAACTCAGCCTTGGGGTGTTAGGCCATTGTTTCAGGCTCCCTTAAAACAGCAAAAGTTAATGTCTTTAAATGTATGCTACCATTTTCCCAAATATAAGTAGTATTTATAATGACATTTATTTCCAAGATTCTTGGTATTTTGGAATTCTTCAATATTTGGTTATCGTTAGATTTGTTGCTCTTTTTTCTCCCTATTGATGGAAGGCATTTAACCTTTATGATAATAAAATCATAACGTTTATTTTTATCATCATGGACACAGAAAAACATACAAGTGGTTTTGTCTAGAACAAGGTTGTTTTCAAGGCAGACTCATAGTGAGAGGAACTCCACAAACTGTTAACTATACATTGCAGCAGTTAAAATCCTATTTTGTCAGAAAAATTTGTGTCATGCTACAAATGTATTCATTTTTGTAATCACATTTTTATCATCCAAAAGGGTAAAAATAAGTCTTAGAATTGTAGATGGGTGATGGTATTAGTAAGAATTTTGTGTTCACTGAAATGTAGAGTGGATAAAGTGTCAAATTCTCTGACCCTTACAATACTCTGTTAGTTGTCCATGTTGGCCAGGTTTGGACCGTGAAGTATTTACTATAGAAATTCTCTTCTATCTACAACAGCATATGAAGTTACTAGGATCTGAGTATCCTTCATTTGAAAATGGAAGTTGAACCAGTTGGTTAAGGATCTATGCATAAAATACACACTAGACTAGGAGTAAAGCTTCTTTGAAGATGTAAGTGATCCCCCAAAGTGTATGTAATGTTGGCTACATTCACACTTCAGTGTATGTGTGTATATGTCTATATGTAAATATGTATATTATATATATATATATATATATATATATATATATATACATTGCTCAAAAAAATAAAGTGAACACTTAAACAACAGAATATAACTCGAAGTAATTCAAACTTCTGTGAAATCAAACTGTCCACTTAGGAAGCAACTCTGATTGACAATCAATTTCACATGCTGCTGTGCAAATGGAATAGACAACAGATGGAAATTATTGGCAATTATCAAGACACCCTCAATAAAGGAGTGGTTCTGCTGGTGGGGACCACAGACCACATCTCAGTACCAATGCTTTCTGGCTGATATTTTGGTCACTTTTGAATGTTGGTTGTGCTTTCACACCCGTGGTACCATGAGACCAACTCTACAACCCACAACAGCATGTGAAGTTATTAGGATCTGAGTAGTCTTCATTTGAAAATGGAAGTTGAACCAATTGGTTAAGGATTTATGCATAAAATACACACTAGATTAGGAGTAAAGCTTCTTTGAGGATGTAAGTGATCCCCCAAAGTGTATGTAATGATGGCTACATTCATACTTCAGTGAATTTGTTTATATGTGTATATATAAATATGTGCATATATATATACTAGCTGAAGAGCCCGGCACTGCCCGGGCATAGTAACTAACTGTGGTTAGTTATAGCAAATTATAATTATCCTCCATCCCATAGTCCCATGCCCATATACCCATCATACATATCCACGATCCCATAGGCCCGTGCCCATATACCCATCATACATATCCTCCATCCGATAGTCGAGTGCCCATATACCCATCACACATCCTCCATTCCATAGTCCCATGCCCATATACCCATCATACAAATTCGCCATCCCATAGTCCCATGCCCATATACCCATCATACAAATTCGCCATCCCATAGTCGAGTGCCCATATACCCATCACACATCCTTCATAAACTGTCCACTTAGGAAGCAACTCTGATTGACAATCAATTTCACATGCTGCTGTGCAAATGGAATAGACAACAGATGGAAATTATTGGCAATTATCAAGACACCCTCAATAAATGAGTGGTTCTGCAGGTGGGGACCACAGGCCACATCTCAGTACCAATGCTTTCTGGCTGATGTTTTGGCTACTTTTGAATGTTGGTTGTGCTTTCACACTTGTGGTAGCATGAGACAGACTCTACAACCCACACAAGTGGCTCAGGTAGTGCAGCTCATCTAGGGTGGCACATCAATGCGAGCTGTGGCAAGAAGGTTTGCTGTGTCTGTCAGCCTACTGTCCAGAGGTTGGAGGCGCTACCAGGAGACAGGCCAGTACACCAGGAGACATGGAGGGGGCCATAGGAGTGTAACCCAGCAGCAGGACCGCTACCTCAGCAAATGGGCAAGGAGGAACAAGAGGGGCACTGCCAGAGCTCTCCAAAATTACCTCCAGCAGGCCATATGTGTCCATACAAATGGTTAGAAACTGACTCCATGAGGATGGTCTGAGTGCCCAACGTCCTCAGATGGGGGTTGTGCACACAGCCCAACACCATCGAGGATGCTTGACATTTGACACAGAACACAAGGTTTGGCAAATTCGTTACTGTCGCCCTGTGCTCTTCACAGATGAAAGCAGGTTCACATTTAGCACATGTGACAGATGTGACAGAGTCTGGAGATGCCATGGAGAATGATCTGCTGCCTGCAACATTCTTCAGTATGACCAGTTTGGCAGTGGGTCAGTAATGGTGTGGGGTGGCATTTCTTTGGAGGGCCGCACAGCCCTCCATGTGCTCGCCAGAGGTAGCCCGACTGCCGTTAGGTACCTAGATGAGATCCTCAGATCCCTTGTGAGACCATATGCTGGTGCGGTTGGCCCTGGGTTCCTCCTAATGCAGGACAATGCCAGACGTCATGTGGCTGGAGTGTGTCAGCAGTTCCTGCAAGATGAAGGCATTGAATCTATGAACTGGCCCGCCCGTTCCCCAGACCTGAATCTGCAGAGCACATCTGCGACATCATGTCTCGCTCCATCCACCAACATCATGTTGCACCACAGACTATCCAGGAGTTGGTGGATGCTTTAGTCCAGGTCTGGAAGGAGATCCCTCATGACAACATCCGCCGACTCATCAGGAGCATACCGAGGTGTCGTAGGGAGGTCAAACAGGCACGAGGAGGCCACACACTACTGAGCATCATTTCCTTTCCTTTTCTTGAGGCATTTCCACTGAAGTTGAGTCAGCCTGTAATTTGATTTTCCACTTTATTTTGAGTATCCTTCCAAATCCAGACCTCCATGGGATATTAATTTTAATTTACATTGATCATTTTTATGTTTTCTTGTTCTCAACGCATGCCACTATGTAATGAATAAAGATTTGCAGGTGTGATATTTCATTCAGTGATATCTAAAATGTGGTATCTTAGTGTTCCCTTTATTTTTTTGAGCAGTGTATATAGCTATCAGGGACTTAATAGTCACACTTAAAGATTACATTGTGTTTGTCATATAAGAAAAATAATATTTATTGGTAACCGACCAACACTTCCCGAATACCTTTGCCTTCTAGATAGTCATGTGTGCTGACAAAAGAGAGCATCTATGCAGCTCTCACCAACTCAACCTGAATTAAAAAAAAAAATTGAGAAGATTGGTGCTTGGGTATTCCCATTCCTAAGATCCTATACCAATAAGTAGGTGTAATAATAGTATTATTAGCAGATACCAGTTCTTCTGATTCGCTATGTCGCTTACCCCATATGCAGGGCATTGCAGTACATTAGGTATCCATGGTTACAACCACTCATATTGTGACAGTTAGTTGTCAGTGGTTGTAACATTGGATATTTAAGCTATTTCAATGCCCTGCACATGGGGTAAGCGACATAGCGAATCAGAAGACTTTTACTACATTTCTAATTAGAGGTATTTACTAATATTATTATTATTATTATTACTTATGTGTAAAGAAAAATAATGTGGCACTCATCAGATGGATTAAGTATTCCAAAGTCCTTTTTATTTCATCCAAGTGAACAAGAGACTTTGTATAGGATTTGTGGGTTAGGGAAAGCGTGCAGGGAGTACCCCTTTTTGTGCTTGTGACAGAAGTTGCTGACAGCTTTGGAGCTGGATGTAGGCACTTTTACATATGTACCCCTCCCTGTGTGGCTTTACAGGTTGCACCATATGATATGTCCACCCCTGAATAGCAGCAATTCAGTTTAATTAAAATTGGGCATATGTTAAGCTGTGCAGGGAAACATTATTCTAGGTTATTACATTGCCCTTTGCAGAAACAGGGAGTTTTATTCATTATATGCCGATTTACCATAATGTCCTAAATGGCAAATTTTCAGGTACATCCTCTTTTATTCAAGCTAAAGGACACTAAACCATTAAAATGTGTCTCTTAGGGACCAGGATAGAAACCTCAACCTCTGGTCACTGCCGTGCAGATGCTAGCTGTACATTGGTTATAACATAAATCAGCAGTGTAGTTGCTACTATTTCCTTGGTGGTGGTTACTAGGAAAGGAAAACAGTGTTGCAGTGGTCACATGATGGCTGCTAGTAAGGAAAGTATAGGAATACTGCAGGATCAGTAGGGGAAAAAGTGAATATTTTCATTATATTACGTTTTCAGCTGGTTTAGGCAAAAAACAGACAATAGGCACAATGAGAAAAGAAAAGCTAATGGCTCGTTTCTCCGCCCAACATTTTCCTCTCTATTTTAACTGCGTTTTCTGCCATCTCCTTTCAGCGACATCTTTTTTAACCTCAATTCAGCACATCTTTTTAAACCTATACCCCATGTTTTCCCTTCCTCTTCCTCTACACATCAATGGACATTAATCATGCAGAGCCTTAGACACCTGAAGCCTTAGGTATCTGGTGACCTGCCACGTGGTGTTACAGAATGAACACACCGCTCCTCGACCTCTTCTCCTACTGATGTGCATACCACTACTTTTACATGCGAATGATGGAGTGGCGTTATTATGACCTGAATGTATACTTTAAGTTTGCTTTAGATAAAGTGGATGTGATTGATTCAGAATGGATTTGGTGAGGGAAAAATTTATATAACATGAGTAATAGGAGAACACAGACACTGTCCATGTCCATTTCAATCGACTGCACAACTTTTCCGCTGTAAAATTATGCACTTGATAAACAATCATAAACAAATCGTACTGCTTTCTAAATTGAACAAAAGCATTTCATGTATCGTTGGGGTAATTTAATTTTGCATGTGATGGTAGGTGTTCATTAAATATCTGATTCTAGACTTCAATGCTTAAATTTTAAGGCTTTACCTTGAACCTAAACATCAGTGTTTCGTTGTGTGTGTGTATGTGTGTGTGTGTATGTGTGTGTAGGGGAGGTTATAGGGGACGGTGTAATATTGGCTACGGAACACCTGAATTCCCTTCAAAGGGGAAATTCGATGGGTGCTGCTGCAACCAGTAGGTCACTTTTTATGAAAGGAACATTACAGCTACCTCCTGTAAAGTGATAACAGAATCAATTTAGGAATTTAAGAATATGTATTAATTGACTGGATTGAAGGCTGCAATGTATGACCAATAAAGTGGTTTTGTAGCTCCTGTTCTTTAAACTTCATGGTTAAACTTTAGAACAAGTCATCAATATTTGGCGGAACTCCCTCACCAATCAGCTGACTGAAGGGGTCATAGCTCTCATGCAATTGCAGGTCCACTTAAAAGTATTGCCCATTACCATACAACTAATTATGAACAGCTCAACTGTGCAGCCTAAAATGAAAAAAAAAAAAACATGCAAGCTTACCTAACAATATTCAGCTTGGACTGAATAAAGAAGGCTGCTGTCATGATCCAGCGTGGATCTGACAGTTTAAATGGATAAGTGAACTTTTTTTCCTTTGGTGGTGCCAAAGTGGTGTGATTTCCCCCTGTGGCCATTAGAATTATTACACGTGGTGTCGTTCATTCTAAGTTGCCCCGGTGGTGGTGAGCGGTAGTGCACTTTAGTTTCTTTGGTTTAATGCTCACTTAATTACAAATCAGGTGTGAGGCTCTATAAAAGAGTTCAGGTGTGTTTGATCACGTTTGGTGATTGTGTGTTCGTCATTTGGGAAGCAAGCCTGGGTGAGGAAGGAGCTGAACATGAATCCTGCGCAGCACAGCCAGAGGGGACGAGTGGCAGCTATGTGGTCTGCAAGAAGGTCTGGCATGGCGTGGTGGAGTCACAGTTTATGGTGTCAGCAGGAGGTGCTTGCATGACTTGGTGGAGTGACGACTATGGAGAGAGTTGCACTCAGCATACGGGACTTGGTTGCCGAGAGCTGGACTCAAGCATGCTTGACTTTTTGGGCAGGAGCTGAACTCATCTTTGGGACTCTGTTACTGGACTTCTGCAATTGGTGGTGGACTCTGCTCCAAGGCTGCACTATGGTGAAGGATCCAGTTATGGTGATGGATCCGGGTGGAGGAGAAGATGCACACAGGTGGTGGGCTCTGTTGCTAGTAGCGTACGCAACAGAGCAAAGCTAAGTGGTGTTTCCCCTGTATTGTCATTTTCCCTCATGTGTGTTTAGTGCAGTGGTGGGATTAGTTTCCGCACCGACCAATTCCCTAGTGAGGGTTTAGGTTCAGGGCGAGCTAGGGTTTTTAGGTTCCTGTGCGTCGCCTGGTGCGGAACCGGCATAGGGAACGTTAGGAGTGCAGGGACACTGGCTCAAGGGAATACAGGAGGTCTTCACTTCCCTATTCCCTATTGCAGGGCCCACCATTGTTAATGTTACCCAGGTTCCCCTTTATTATTTAAATTTGCCTTACTGGAGGCGGGGTTTCCAGACTACTTTATATATACGTGTAATATCTAAATTCGCCAGTACTGGACGCGGTGTATCCAGCTGCACGTCCTATTATTTAAATTCGCCCAACTGGAGGCGATGTATCCAGGGTCACGTGTGTCATATGGGTTCGCCTTGCGGTACTCGCTGCGTCCAGACACACGTGACCGTGACATTATCACCAACCCCACTTTTTTTTTCTGGTGAGCCTTGGCCATGTGGAGACCGCTGAGTAATTGCTGCCGGGCCTCTCTGAGGTGAGTGAGGAGTGGCAAGGTGTGTTAGAGCCTCTGCAGCAGCAGTTAGCAGGGTCTGGGGCCTCTGCTCAGGCAACCAGGAAATCAGAATGGCGGCTTTGGCAAATTGCGGGTCTGGTAAAAGCCCCCTAGAGTCGCTGCTGGGGAGCGGGACTTGTTCATACAGATGGACGAAAACAGACTGGTGGGTGGAGTTGGTGATCCCCATGGTGCTGTCTGGGGTTCCCCGAGGTGAAGGGGTACGTCCCTGTAGTGAGCAGACTGGTGTTATAGTCCGCGGGGCTGACGCCAAATCTTCTATACCACCGAAGAGGCCGCCCCCTCCTGGTCGTTTGGAGGAAGGCGACCAGCAAGTGTATATTTCCTCCTTATTCGTGGTCCCTTCACCTCCAGGTGTGAACAGCAGGTGTGCTGCGGGGGAGTAGGGACAAATCTCACCCCTCACCATTAACCAACCCTGGGAGGCGCAGACCTCATGGTGAAAGGGTTGGAGGGTGGTGTCCCTTGGTGAATAGCAGGGGTGAGAGTGTAGTTACAGCGGAGGGACGACTCTGTTGTCGAGTGCAGAATGAGTTCAACAAATTTATGACTAACGAATGTGTGCAATAAACGTTCAGGTCCGGACCTGTGTGTGAACGAGCGTGTATGGGTGGCCACCAAAAAATCAGTGGAAGTGTGTTGCGAAGTGTTACCAGCGCATACTAAACTTTCACATACATATCCTCGTTCCCCAGGTCGGCACTGTGGAGATGAGTGGTGCCTCCAAAGCGAACATGTATTGCCAATACCAGCGGTGCGTTTGTCATTAACCTGAAGTGTCAAGTAGTGGTGGGGTGAACTCAGGATCTGGGCGTCCCCGCTGTAGGTGTTTCTCTAATGAGGAGTGGTCTTGAGGGTCCAGAGGCCCCTCATTAAGGAGGGGGTACTGTCATGATCCAGCGTGGATCTGACAGTTTAAATGGATAAGTGAACTTTTTTCCTTTGGTGGTGCCAAAGTGGTGTGATTGCCCCCCGGTGGCCATTAGAATTATTACACGTGGTGTCGTTCATTCTTAGTTGCCCCGGTGGTGGTGAGCGGTAGTGCACTTTAGTTTCTTTGGTTTAATGCTCACTTAATTACAAATCAGGTGTGAGGCTCTATAAAAGAGTTCAGGTGTGTTTGATCATGTTTGGTGATTGTGTGTTCGTCATTTGGGAAGCAAGCCTGGGTGAGGAAGGAGCTGAACATGAGTCCTGCGCAGCCCAGCCAGAGGGGACGAGTGGCAGCTATGTGGTCTGCAAGAAGGTCTGGCATGGCGTGGTGGAGTCACAGTTTATGGTGTCGGCAGGAAGTGCTTGCATGGCTTGGTGGAGTGACGACTATAGAGAGAGTTGCACTCAGCATGCGGGACTTGGTTGCTGAGAGCTGGACTCAAGCATGCTTGACTTTTTGGGCAGGAGCTGAACTCATCTTTGGGACTATGTTACTGGACTTCTGCAATTGGTGGTGGACTCTGCTCCAAGGCTGCACTATGGTGAAGGATCCAGTTATGGTGATGGATCCGGGTGGAGGAGAAGATGTACACAGGTGGTGGGCTCTGTTGATAGTAGCGTACGCAACAGAGTAAAGCTAAGTGGTGCTTCCCCTGTATTGTCATTTTCCCTCATGTGTGTTTAGTGCAGTGGTGGGATTAGTTTCCACACCGACCAATTCCCTAGTGAGGGTTTAGGTTCAGGGCGAGCTAGGGTTTTTAGGTTCCCGTGCGTCGCCCGGTGCGGAATCGGCATAGGGAACGTTAGGAGTGCAGGGACACTGGCTCAGGGGAGTACAGGAGGTCTCCACTTCCCTATTGCAGGGCCCACCATTGTTAATGTTACCCAGGTTCCCCTTTATTATTTAAATTCGCCTTACTGGAGGCGGAGTTTCCAGACTACTTTATATATACGTGTAATATCTAAATTCGCCAGTTGGAGGCGGCGTATCCAGCTGCACATTTTATTATTTAAATTTGCCCCACTGGAGGCGCTGTATCCAGGGTCACGGGTGTCTTATGGGTTCGCCTTGCGGTACTCGCTGAGTCCAGACACACGTGACCGTGACAGCTGCAGTCTAGAGTTTGTTCAGTAGTGCACAATCATTTTAATTGTTAATACTACTCTATAAAGAGCAGTGGAGTAATTTTAATTATGACTACACCTAGTATTACAGCTCATTCCCATTTACTTGATTGCGTTGAAACTGTGATACTAGGGATGGAGCCTGGCAAATAAAGCGATGTGGTTCTCCTGGGGGTAAAGCAAAAGAAAATATAAGCCCCACAAATTGAACTGGGTCAACTCACTATATACTTAAAAAACATGGAATAAAAAGAAAAACGAAGTATGCATGAAGTGAGGTCCTAAAAATAATATATATATAGTAATAATAATCTTTATTTATATAGCGCCAACATATTCCGCAGCGCTTTACAGTTTAACAGTTTCAAAACACAAGTCATGAGTAACATTGCTAACCATACAATCATTAAAGCAAAATAAGACGAGAGCTTACAATCTACAATGAGGAGGGGTAGGTACAAAGTACAGATGTATATTTACAATGAAGTATATACAATGATGGATGGTCCAGCCATCTTGAGGGAGTGAGGGATAGATGGAGCTGGTGAATGGGCTACACATGCACATTTATACATAAAATGACTTAGAATAGTGAACGTGATAGCTCGCTCTGAACAAATGCATTTTGAGGAAGTGCCTAAAGTTATGCAAATTGTGGATAGTCCTAATTTCTTGGGATAGAGCATTCCAGATGATTGGCGCAGCACAGAAGAAGTCTTGGTGTCGGAAGTGGGAGGTATGGATTAGTGGCTGGGTTAGTAGAAAGTCGTTTGCAGAGCACAGCGGTCGGTTAGGCCGATAGACAGAAATGAAGGAGGAGATGTAGTGGGGTGCTGCACTGTGGACAGCTTTGTGTGTGAGAACAAATACTTTGAATTGGATCCTAAAATGAATGGGCAGTCAATGTGAGGACTGGCGAAGAGCGGACGCGTCCGAGTACTGATTAACCATATAGATTACCCTGGCTGCTGCATTAAGTATTGACTGGAGAGGAGAAAGTAAAGGGGAGGTCAGTTAATAGAGTGTTGCAGTAGTCCAGGCTGGAGTAGATCAATGCAACAGTAAGGGTTTTTGTTGTTTCCATGGTGAGAAAAGGACGGATTCTAGAGATGTTCTTTAGGTGTAAGCATCAAGAGAGGGTAAAAGATTGTATATGGGATGTGAAGGAGAGATTGGTATCAAACATAACTCCCAGACAGCGCGCCTGTTGCCGGGGTATTATTATGGTGCCACCCAAGGAGAGGGAAATGTCAGATTTATGGAGGTTAGTAGATGGCAGGCGCAGAAGAAGTTCAGTTTTTGATAAGTTGAGTTTCAGATAGAGAGCGGACATGATTTTGGAGACTGCAGACAGACAGTCACTGATGTTCTGTAGTACAGGGGGGGTAAGGTCGGGGATGACGTGCATAGTTGTGTGCCATCAGCATAAAGATGGTACTGAAAGCCAAACCTGCTGATGGTCTGTGCAATTGGGGCCGTGTAGAGAGAGAAGAGAAGGGGGCCAAGGACTGAGCCCTGGGGTACCCCGAAAGCGAGAGGAAGAGGAGACGACATGGAGCCAGCGAACAAAACACTGAAGGAGCGGTCAGAGAGATAGGAAGAGAACCAGTAGAGAGCAGTGTCCTTATTGCCTAGTGACTGAAGCTTAGAGAGTAGATGGTGGTCAATAGTGTCAAAAGCTGCAGAAAGGTCACGAAGAATGAGCAGAGGGTGGTCACCATTACATTTTGCTGTCAGAAGGTCATTGGTAACTTTGATGAGTGCAGTTTCAGTCGAATGTAGGGGGCGGAAGCCGGACTGTGAATGGTCTAGGAGAGAGTGAGTGGAGAGGTAACGGGTAAGGTGGGTGTAGACTAGGCGCTCCAAAAATTCAGAGATGAAGGGGAGATTGGAGACTATTCTGTAGTTGTTTGTGCAGGATGGGTCAAGAGCGGGCTTCTTTAGTAATGGAGTAACAATAGAGTGTTTGAAGGAGGATGGGAAAATGCCCGAGGAGAGGGAGAGATTAAAGATTGTAGTTAGGTGAGTTGTGACGACAGGAGATAGATACTGGAGGAGATGTGAGGGAATGGTGTTGTGAACTCCCTTGCTCGGATTTCTGAGCCGAAGCTCCCTCTGGTGGATACTGAGAGTAGTGGAGCTGGCCAGGTGGATGGAGGTTCTCCACCTGACGATGATAATTGGGAATCTGGGATTGCTGGCTTGGAGCATATAATGTAGCTGGCTGCTCTTGAAGGTTGCTGGTGATTTTTTCCTCTGTGTGCATTTGGAGCTCTTTTGTCCCCTGCCTGATGTGTATGTTCAGCTAAGTGATTATTTTGCTAATCCTTTGCATCTAATCTGGTTGTGTCTTTTTTTTGCTTTCTGTTTTGCTGTTAGGGTTCAGTGTGTCAGAATTTTTTTTTTATATATTTTTTCCTCTTTTTCTCTGGGGCCGTAGGAGATGAAGCAATTATCCGATAGTGTTGAGCAGCTCACTGCTGATGTGCGGGGAATTTCTGCCTATCTTGCTCAATCATCTGCTGTAGAACCAAAGATCCCTACTCCTGATGAGTTTTCAGGGGATCAGTCTAAATTTTTGAATTTCAAGAATAACTGTAAACTATTTCGTGCCTTGAAGCCTAATTCATCGGGGAGCTCGGTGCAGCAGGTTAAAATTGTCATCTCACTGCTGCGCGGCGATCCCCATGATTGAGCTTTTTCTCTGACACCTGGAAATCCTATTCTGGCTAATGTGGATGCGTTTTTTCAGGCCCTGGGGTTGTTGTATGATGAACCTAATACTATTGATCAAGCTGAGAAGACCTTATTGGCATTGAACCAGGGTCAGGATGCTGCTGAGTTATACTGCCGAAGTTCTGAAAGTGGGCGGTCCTTAGTAAATGGAATGATGATGCCCTAGCAGCTCTCTTTCGGAAAGGTCTGGCAGAAACTGTAAAAGATGTTATGGTGGGATTTCCTGTCCCCTCTGGTCTTAACGACTCCATGTCATTAGCAATTCAAATTGCTCGACGTTTACGTGAAAGTAAAAGTACACGAGAGGCGGTGCTGCCTTTTGAACATACTTCTGAACCCATGCAATGTGATAGGGTTCTGTCTAGGATGCACAGTCAAGAGTTTAGAAGGCGTAATAAGTTATGTTTCTTTTGTGGGGATGCCTCTCATGTTATTTCTGTCTGCCCTAAACAAGAGAAACATTTTGCTCATGCATTTGCGGTGGGCAGTGTACAGCCTAAGTTCCTTTTGGTGGTTACCTTGATTTGCTCCTTGCCTACTTTTTCTGCTAAGGCCTTTGTGGATTCAGGAGCAGCTTTGAATCTGATGGAACTTGACTTTGCCAAGCGTTGTGGTTTCCCCATGGTGCCCCTGAGAACCCCTATTCCCTTGAGGGGGATTGATACTACCCCTTTGGTGGAGAATAAACCCCAGTTTTGGACACAGGTGGTAATGCGGGTCGCCCCGGACCATCAAGAGAATTGTACATTTTTGGTGTTGCACAATTTACATGATACTATTGTACTGGGTTTTCCTTGGTTGCAAACTCATAATCCTGTTTTAGATTGGAAATCTCTGTCTGTGGTCAGTTGGGGCTGTCAATGTGTTCTTCGTGACACTCCTGTTTTCTCCACCTCTCCCCAGTCTCAAGACGTTCCTGACTATTTGGCTGATTTTTCTGATGTATTTAGTGAGAGTAAGTCCGCGTCTTTGCCTCCTCATTGGAGTTATGACTGCGCAATTGAGTTAATGTCCGGTTGTAAATATCCCAAGGGTCGGCTTTTCAACTTATCTGTACCTGAACATGATGCTATGCGATCTTATATCAAGGAATCATTGGAGAAGGGTTATATCAGACAATCCTCTTAGCCTTTGGGTGCTGGTTTTTTCTTTGTGACCAAAACAGATGGCTCATTCAGGCCATGTATTGACTGTCGTTCACTTAACAAGATCACTGTTAAATATCAGTACCCGTTACCCATGATTTCTGATTTATTTTCCAGAGTTAAAAGTGCTTTTTGGTTTACCAAACTTGACCTCAGGGGGGCGTATAATCTTATTCGCATCAAGCATGGGGATGAATGGAAGACAGCGTTTAATACTCCGGAGGGACATTTTGAGTACCTGGTGATGCCTTTTGGGCTCACTAATGCCCCTTTCGTCTTCCAATCTTTTATGAACGATACTTTCCGGGACCTTGTGGATAAGTTTTTGATCATTTATCTGGATGATATTTTGATTTTTTCCAGTGATTGGGATTCTCATGTGGAACATGTCCGGACTATGTTCCGGATTTTGAGGGAAAATACTCTATATGTTAAGGGATCGAAATGTCTTTTTGTTGTACAGAGGATTTCGTTTTTGGGATTCATTTTGTCCCCGTCTGCTATTGAAATGGACCCAGCCAAGGTACAGGCCATTTATGATTGGGTTCAGCCCACTTCACTGAAGGCTCTTCAGAAGTTTTTGGGTTTTGCTAATTTGTACCTTAAATTTATAAGTAATTTTTCTGGTATTGTTAAACCTTTGACGGATTTGATCAAAAAGGGCGCTGATGTGGTAAACTGGTCTGCAGAGGCAGTCTCGGCATTTCAGGAGCTTAAGCAGAGATTCACTTCTCCTCCGGTTCTATGGCAACCTGATGTTTCACTCCCTTTTCAGGTGGAGATAGATGCTTCTGAGATTGGTGCAGGGGCCGTTTTGTCTCAAAGAGATACGGTAACCACTAAGATGAATCCCTGTGTCTTCTTTTCTCATAGATTTTCTCCATCTGAACGTAACTATGACGTGGGGAATCGGGAATTATTGGCCATGAAGTGGTCATTTGAGGAGTGGAGACATTGATTGGAGGGAGCCAGACATCAAGTTGTGGTCCTCACCGATCACAAGAATTTGATTTATCTTGAATCAGCCAAGCGCTTGAATCCTAGACAGGGGAGGTGGGCCTTGTTTTTCACGCATTTTAATTTTGTGTCTCCTTTCTTCCAGCACTAAGAATGTTAAGGTGGACGCCCTTTCTAGGAGTTTCTTTGCGGATTCTCTTGACATGACCAAGCCTATGACCATTCTAAATGAGGGTGTAGTTCTTTCCGCCATATCTCCTGATTTGAGACGTGCCCTGGAGGAATTTCAGGAGGATAAACCTGAACGATGCCCTATGGGAAAATTGTATGTCCCTGACCAGTGGAGGAAAAGAGTAATGTCTGAAATTCATTGCTCCGCGTTGGCTGGTCATCCAGGTATTTTTCGTACCAGAGATTTGGTGAGTCGGTCTTTTTGGTGGCCTGCCTTATCTCGTGATGTCAGGAATTTTGTGCAGTCCTGTGGGACTTGTTCTCATGGAAGCCCTTTTCTCGTGCTAGTGGTTTGTTGATGCCCCTGCCGGTGCCCAGGAGGCCATGGACCCATATCTCAATGGATTTTATCTTTGATCTCCCTGTCTCTCAGAGAATGCCTGTTATTTGGGTGATCTTCGATAGATTTTCTAAGATGGTCCATCTTGTACAACTCCCAAAGTTGCCATCTTCTTCTGAGTTGGTGTCCTTTTTTTACAACAAGTGGTTCGTTTGCATGGGATTCCTGAGAACATTGCGTTGGACAGAGGGGTCCAGTTTGTTTCCAGATTTTGGAGGGCTTTTTGTTCCAAACTGGGAATTCAGTTGTCTTTCTCCTCTGCATTTCATTTTCAGACCAATGGGCAGACTGAGAGAACAAACCAGACGTTGGAGTCCTATTTGAGATGATTCACATCTGCTGATCAGGATGATTGCGTCTCTTTTTTGCCCTTGGCCGAATTCGCACTAAACAATAGGGCTAGCTCTGCCACTTTGATGTCTCCTTTCTTTTGTGACTTTGGGTTTCATCCTCGATTTTCTTTGGGGCAGGTGGAAGCTTCTGCCTGCCCTGGTGTGGATTCTGTGGTAGAGAGATTGCAGCAGATCTGGGACCAAGTAATAGATAAGTTGTCCCACTCTCAGGAAAAGGCCCAACGGTTTTCTAACTGGCATAGGACCATTGGTCCCCGGTTTAAAGTGGGTGATATGGTTTGGTTGTCCTCAAAAAATATTACAATGAAGGTTGCATCTCCAAAATTCAAGCCAAAGTATATTGGACCTTATAACATTTTGGAAATCCTTAACCCCGTTTCTTTTCGTTTGGCTCTTCCAGTTACGTTTAAGATTCATAACGTCTTTCATAAATCTTTGTTGAAAAGGTTTGTGGAGCCAGTCATTCCCATGTCAGCGCCCCCTGACCCTGTACTGGTTAAGGGTAATTTGGAGTATGAGGTAGAGAAGATATTGGATTCTCGTCTGGCTAGACGTAGGCTTCAGTACTTGGTCAAGTGGAAGGGTTATGGCCAGGAGGATAATTCTTGGGTCTCTGCTTCTGACATCCATGCCAAGAGATTGATTCGTGCCTTTCACCGGGCCCATCATGATCGGCCTGGTGGCGTGGATGAGGGTTCGGTGATCCCACTTCAAGGGGGGTACTGTTGTGAATTCCCCTGCTCGGATTTCTGAGCCGAAGCTCCCTCTACTCCCTCTGGTGGTTACTGAGAGTAGTGGAGCTGGCCAGGTGGATGGAGGTTCTCCACCTGACGATGATATTTGGGAATCTGGGATTGCTGGCTAGGAGCATATAATGTAGCTAGATGCTCTTGAAGGTTGCTGGTGATTTTTTCCTCTGTGTGCATTTGGAGCTCTTTTGTCCCCTGCCTGATGTGCTAAGTGATTATTTTGCTAATCCTTTGCATCTAATCTGGTTGTGTCTTTTTTTTGCTTTCTGTTTCGCTGTTAGGGTTCAGCGTACTCCCTGCTGGGGTCAGCGCTGGGCCCTGCTTCATATGTTGCAGCTTGTTCAATCCCCTGTTATGTTAGTATCTTTTTGCTTGCTGCCAGTTTATACCAGAGTATCAGAAGTGTTGGACTTTTTCTGGGTTTTGTGCGTGATTGCAGACAGTATCTTTTTCTGTCCTCTCCTGTCTAGACTGTTTGGGCCCCACCGTTTGCTCAGTCTGTTCTCTGCCTGTGTTTGTGTCTCATCTTGTCTCACCAACAATAAATGTTTGGGGGCTGTTTATTCTTTTGGGGATCTGCTCCAGGGCAGTTTAGATTTCTTCTTTCTGTCTTTAGGCTTAGTTAGTCCTCCGGCTGTGACGAAGCGTCTAGGGCATCGTAGGAATGCTCCACGGCTACTGCTAGTTGTGCGGACAGGATCAGGGGTCTGCAATCCGCTTAGATACCAACCTCTCTGGTCTTCTGGTGGCTTTGCCTGTTCCTGCCATCCTCCTCGGTGACCCATTCATAACAGAATGGGCTCAGTAGTGCATGTAGTCGGACGATAAGAAGAGAGGAGTCTGGAGACTTCTTCTTCTGTGATGGGATCAAATGTGGAAAGTGAGGCAGGGCAAATGCAGGGAGGGATGGGAGTCACAGCACTTGGTAGTTATGAGTGGATTTCCTGATGGATATTATCTATTTTCTCTATAAAGTGGGAGGCCAGGTGTCAGCACAAATGTCTGTGATAGGGGCTTGTGCTTTAAGCCTTAGGAGGGAGTAAATGGTGTAAAATAGTTTCTTGGGGTAGTTGGACAGTGAGGAGATCAAGGTGGTGAAGTATGTCTGTTTGGCGAGGTGAAGGGCAGTGTTATAGGTTCTTAACATAAATTTGAAGTGGATGAAGTCTTCTGGTGTGCGGGTTTTTCTCCATAGGTGTTCAGCACTCCTAGAGCATCGCTGGAGAAGTTGAGTTTGCGATGTGAGCCAGGGCTGTTTTACTCTGTGTTTGGAGGTTCTGAGGGTGAAGGGCGCTACTTGGTCAAGGATGCTTCTAGGAGTGTTGTTGAAGTGATGAACAGCCAGATCAGGACAGGATAAAGAGGAGATTAGGGACAGGGATAAGTGTAGGTAGTCTGAAAGTGTCTAAGGGTTAATGGCTTGTAGATTTCTGAATGTGTGGTAGGTAGGAGTGTGCTAGGGTGGGTGAGGAATTGTGAGCGTGAAGGAGAGAATGTTGTGGTCAGAGAGAGGAAGGGGTGAGTTATTTAGGTAGGAGATTGAACAGAGCCAGACAAAGACCAGGTCAAGGGTGTTACCGTCTTTGTGTGTTTCAGAGGTTGAAAGCTTTGAGAAGCCTAGAGAAGTGGTTAGTGATAGAAGCTGGGATGCAGATGTGGAAGTGGGGCTGTGAATGAGGATGTTGAAGTCTCCCAAGATAAGGGTTGGTAGGTCTGAGGACATGAAGTGCAGCAGCCAGGCTGAGAAATGGTTACGGAAGTGGGTGGGTGAGCCTGGGGGCCGGTATATGACCGCTACTCTGAGGGAGAGGGGACGGAAGAGCCTGGTGGTGTGGACCTCAAAAGAAGGGAATGAGAGTGATGGAACTGGGGGGATGACCTGGAAAGTGCATTGTGGGGACAGGAGTAGACCGACTACACCATCAAGTCTGTTTGTGGGTCTCGGGGAATGGGAGAATTGTAAGCCACCATGAGAGGTTGCAGCAGGGGAGACAGTGTCAGAATCCTGAATCCAGGTTTCAGTGAGGGCCAACAGATTCAGAGAGTTGTTTTCAAAAAGTAATTGTGCAGGAAATGAAGTTTGTTACATACAGACCGTGGATTCCAGAGGGCACAATTGAAAGAAGGAGATGAAGGAGTGCAAGTAATATTAATAATATTATTATGGTTTTGATATGGGGTAGGGTAAGGGTTGAGGTTGGGGGATGGTGGACCAGGGTTGGGGGAGATGTCCCCCCAAATCAGTAGGAGTAGGAAGATAAAGAGCAAGTAGTTTTTGGAATTGTCAGAAGTTTTTGTGTGAGATGTGTTTGGGCAAGATGGGCTGAGGTTTTTCAGGAAGGTGAGAAGTGCATGGGAGCTGTACATGGGTGAGGGAAGTATAGAGGGGCTGATGTGTATGAGACGTGATGGAGGGGGGATGGGGCGGTGAATGTGGATAGCAAGAGAATACAGGAGGAGTTTCTGTAGAAGTAGTTGCATGTAGAGTTGAGCGAAACGGGTCGAAAAATTTCAAAAGTCGCCGACTTTTGGCAAAGTCGGGTTTCATGAAACGAAACCCGACCCTAGGATGAGGTCGGCCACGAGGTCGGCGACTTACGCGCCAAAGTCGCGTTTCAAAAGTTTGTTTTGAGCTCTTTTTCAGCCAATCAGGATCCACGGACACTGTGGGCAACGTGATGACATAGGCACGGGTCACCACCATCTTTCAGAAGGGCATGCAAGTGATTGGCTTGCTTTGGGGGGGTCACAGGGGGAATAAAAGGGTGTGCACGCCGACCGCCATGCTACTCATGCTGATCTCAGAATAGAGAGAGCTGCTGCTGATGATGATTTTGTAGGGAGAGCGTTAGGCAGGGAAGAAGACACCAAAAACTGCTTCTGCTGCTAGCGATTTTGCCTGTACAACACACCAGTCACTGTATGTGCAGTGCAAGGGGAGGCTATATAGTGGTGTATCAGTGGTGTTGGTTGTTGGGCTGCCTTCTAAGGCTTCCTGACATTCCTGCATTGCTGTTTACCCACTGCTCCGCAAACTGCTTTTTTAAAAGCAATCACAATTTTTTTTTTTTGTCCTGCTGAGAAGAAAAAAAAACTGCTTCTGCTGCTAGTGATTTTGCCTGTACAACACACCTGTCACTGTGTGTGCAGTGCAAGGGGAGGCTATATAGTGGTGTATCAGTGGTGTTGGTTGTTGGGCTGCCTTCTAAGGCTTCCTGACATTCCTGCATTGCTGTTTACCCACTGCTCCGCAAACTGCTTTTTTAAAAGCAATCCCAATTTTTATTTTTTGTCCTGCTGAGAAGAAAAAAAAACTGCTTCTGCAGCTAGCGATTTTGCCTGTACAACACACCAGTCACTGTGTGTGCAGTGCAAGGGGAGGCTATATAGTGGTGTATCAGTGGTGTTGGTTGTTGGGCTGCCTTCTAAGGCTTCCTGACATTCCTGCATTGCTGTTTACCCACTGCTCCGCAAACTGCTTTTTTAAAAGCAATCCCAATTTTTTTTTTTTGTCCTGCTGAGAAGAAAAAAAAACTGCTTCTGCTGCTAGCGATTTTGCCTGTGCAACACACCAGTCACTGTGTGTGCAGTGCAAGGGGAGGCTATATAGTGGTTTATCAGTGGTGTTGGTTGTTGGGCTGCCTTCTAAGGCTTCCTGACATTCCTGCATTGCTGTTTACCCACTGCTCCGCAAACTGCTTTTTTAAAAGCCATCCCAATTTTTTTTTTTGTCCTGCTGAGGTACTGAGCGTGCATTTTTTCACACCATACAGCGGTGTACGCTCCTCACACAGTACCGTGTAACGGCTGTTATCACAGCCACAGTGAAGCTATCTGTGTCACTCTGTGAGAATAAGTCAAGGACATGTTCCGTTCTTACAGACCTGCACTCTAGGGAGATTCCTACTCTGCCCAATTCTACATACACCTTGTAGTTTGTGATACACTAGCCAATTTCTGCCTGTGACATAGCGCTGTGATATTCAGTGGGCCTCACACAATCCAAAAGTGTCCAGTGTCCACAAGTGTCTGGAGAAATTCAAAATCTCCATTATCCTCTAGTCACTTTGGTCACAGCTGTGCCATCGAGCCTGTGACATAGCGCTCAGATATTCAGTGGGCCTCACACAATCCAAAAGTGTCCAGTGTCCACTAGTGTGAGCAGAAATTCAAAATCTCACTTATCCTCTAGTCACTTTGGTCACAACTGTGCCATCGAGCCTGTGACATAGCGCTCAGATATTCAGTGGGCCTCACACAATCCAAAAGTGTCCAGTGTCCACAAGTGTCTGCAGAAATTCAAAATATCCCTTATCCTCTAGTCACTTTGGTCACAGCTGTGCCATCGAGCCTGTGACATAGTGCTCAGATATTCAGTGGGCCTCACACAATCCAAAAGTGTCCAGTGTCCACAAGTGTCTGCAGAAATTCAAAATCTCCCTTATCCTCTAGTCACTTTGGTCACAGCTGTGCCATCGAGCCTGTGACATAGCGCTCAGATATTCAGTGGGCCTCACACAATCCAAAAGTGTCCAGTGTCCACTAGTGTGAGCAGAAATTCAAAATCTCACTTATCCTCTAGTCACTTTGGTCACAGCTGTGCCATCGAGCCTGTGACATAGCGCTCAGATATTCAGTGGGCCTCACACAATCCAAAAGTGTCCAGTGTCCACTAGTGTGAGCAGAAATTCAAAATCTCACTTATCCTCTAGTCACTTTGGTCACAGCTGTGCCATCGAGCCTGTGACATAGCGCTCAGATATTCAGTGGGCCTCACACAATCCAAAAGTGTCCAGTGTCCACAAGTGTCTGCAGAAATTCAAAATCTCCCTTATCCTCTAGTCACTTTGGTCACAGCTGTGCCATCGAGCCTGTGACATAGCGCTCAGATATTCAGTGGGCCTCACACAATCAAAAAGTGTCCAGTGTCCACAAGTGTCTGCAGAAATTCAAAATCTCCCTTATCCTCTAGTCACTTTGGTCACAGCTGTGCCATCGAGCCTGTGACATAGCGCTCAGATATTCAGTGGGCCTCACACAATCCAAAAGTGTCCAGTGTCCACAAGTGTCTGCAGAAATTCAAAATCTCCCTTATCCTCTAGTCCTTTGGTCACAGCTGTGCCATCGAGCCTGTGACATAGCGCTCAGATATTCAGTGGGCCTCACACAATCCAAAAGTGTCCAGTGTACACAAGTGTCTGCAGAAATTCAAAATCTCCCCTGTCCTATAGACACCTTGTACCTTGTTTTACATTACTATATAGTTTGTTGGATTTTGTCTACATTTCTACCAAAAATGAGGAAGGCTGGTGGAAGAGGCCGTGGAATTGGGCAGGGGTTGGCAGCTGGTAATGATGGTGTTGGTGGTGGATCTGATGGTAGTGGCAAGAGCAAAATAGGACAGAATGCAGGAGGTGTTGAGCCTGCGTCATCGTCTGGCTCCATAAGGCTTCGAAGGCTTAGCTTTCTAGGAGTTGGCAAACCGCTTTTAAAGCCAGAGCATCAGGAAAAAGTTTTGTCTTACATTGCTGACTCAGCCTCCAGCTCTATCGCCTCCTCTTCTTCAGTTGTAAAAAGTAAAAGCACTGAGTCGTCATTGGAGGCTCATGTTCATGAACCACACCTTTCCTTGTGTCCTTCACCCCAACCAAGATTGAAGGGTGATGCAGGCCATACTACTGATTACTCCATGGAGCTGTTTTCACATACCATGCCTGGATTATCAAGTCAAATGGTGAATTACCCAGGCCAAGATGAATCTGACATGGAGTGCACTGATGCACAGCCGCTGATGGATGATTCTGCTGGTACATTCACTCAGAGCACTACATTGTCCTCACAGTGTACACAGCCAGATTCTGACCCTGATGAGACTCAGGTGCCCCTTCCTGCACACTATACCACCATACATAGTGACACAGAGGAAGGTGCACATGACATTGAAG
This sequence comes from Dendrobates tinctorius, assembly GCF_039654945.1. Classification (NCBI taxonomy): domain Eukaryota; kingdom Metazoa; phylum Chordata; class Amphibia; order Anura; family Dendrobatidae; genus Dendrobates; species Dendrobates tinctorius. Next base: position 1,630,195 of record NW_027361793.1, read on the forward strand.
AGGAGGTGATGGATGACCCAGTTGTTGACCCAGATTGGCATCCATTGGGGGAAGAGGGTGCTGCTTCCAATAGCTCAGATGAGGAGCATCCACAGCAGACATCGACATCGCAACAGCTGTTATCTGGCAGGCCCGGAGCACTCCAAAGACAGGTTCCAAAAATCAAAAGAGTTGCTGGACAGCTTGTCCAGAGGGTCAAAACATCACAGCGTGCTAGGCCGCAAAATGTCTGCCAAAGTAGGAAGAGTGCAGTGTGGCACTTTTTTGAACAAAATCCTCATGATCAGGCCAAGGTTATCTGTAAGAAGTGCGCAAAGACCTTTAGCCGAGGGAAAAATCTGAAAAATTTGATTACCAGTTGCATGCTTAGACATTTAACCAGCATGCACTTGCAAGCGTGGTCACAACACCAAACCTCAAGTGCCACATGTGCAACTGATCACAACGAAGGTAGTCAGCAACGCTACATTGTTTCCCCCACTGTAAGCCCACCGGTTAGCACAGCAGCAAATGTTGAGGTGTCGTTGCAAGGCCACAGCAGTCAGGGAATCCCACTGTTATATCAACGAAAGACTGATTCTAGGCCATCAGAAAGAACACCAACTCCATCACCATCATCAACCCTCTCTCAGTCCGCCCTGTCCACCGCTACTTCCAACATATGCAGCTCTCAAGTCCAGCTCACCCTCCCAGACACTATGAGTAGGTCAAGAAAGTACTCAGTCTCTCATCCGCGTACACTGGGTTTGAACGCCCACATTGCCAAACTAATCTCGTTTGAGATGATGCCCTTTCGGTTGGTGGAAAGCGCAGCTTTCCGCGAACTCATGGCCTATGCAGTACCACGCTATGACCTACCCAGTCGCCACTTCTTCTCTCGCAAAGCCATCCCAGCCCTACACCATCATGTGAAAGACCGCATTGTCCATGCACTCAAGCAGTCAGTGAGCGGAAAGGTGCACCTCACAACTGATGCATGGTCCAGTCGGCATGGCCAGGGCCGTTACGTGTCCATCACTGCGCACTGGGTTAATGTGGTGGATGCAGGGTCCACAGGGGACAGCGGTGGTGGGACAGTGCTGCCTAGCCCACGGTATAGGAAACAGTTGGCTGTAGGCGTTCGACCCTCCTCCTCCTCCTCCAGAAGCGAAAGCTCGTCCACAGAGCGCAGTCGTACGAGCACTCCATCTGCAGCTGCCACTGTTGCACACGAGGTGTCCCCCTATTGAGCAGCTAGTGTAAAGCGTCAGCAGGCTGTGTTGCAGATGATGTGTTTGGGCGACAGACATACCGCCGAGGTGCTGGCCGAGTACTTGAAGCGACAAACTGAGTCATGGCTGGGCAGTGTACATCTTGAGGCAGGCAAGGTAGTTAGTGATAACGGCCGTAATTTTGTGGCAGCCATAGCCCTTTCAGAACTCAGCCACATACCTTGCTTGGCTCACACCTTGAACCTGGTGGTGCAGTACTTCCTCAAAAATTATCCGGAGTTAACAGCCCTGCTCCAGAAGGTGCGAAGACTGTGCGCGCACATCCGCCGGTCGCCTGTACACTCCGTTCGTATGCAGAAGCTGCAGCGATTGCTCCACCTTCCCAACCACCGCCTCATTATCGACATTGCAACAAGGTGGAACTCCACCCTGCACATGGTGGAGCGGCTGTGCGAGCAGAGGCAGGCCATAATGCATTTGTGGGAGGATACACGGCCAGGCACTTTGAGAGCAGACATGGAGTTGACAGGTGTGCAGTGGTCGAAGCTGAAAGACCTCTGTAAAGTCCTTCAGTGTTTTGAGGAATGCACACGGCTGGTAAGCGCAGACGACGCCATCCTAAGCATGAGCATCCCACTTATGCGTCTGCTCATGCAAACTTTGATGCACCTTAAGGAGCAGGCTTCTGCAGCCAATGTTGATGAGGAGGAATCCTTGATGACATTCAGCCATTGTCTGCTCAGGGACCTCACCTGGACGAGGTGGAGGAAGAGGAGGAGGAGGAGGAGGATGATGGGGATGATTACTTAGGGGAGGAGGATGCATCTCGTGGGGCAAGTGAAAATGTTGGCGTGGCAAGGTCTGGTACAGGGTTTGTGCGTGACTGGAGGGATGTGGATTTGCCAGAAAGTGCTCCTCCAACCAGCACTCGCAGTGCATCATTGACACCGGGAACATTGGCCCACATGTCAGATTATGCCTTGCAGATCCTAATAAGGGACCCCCGCATTGCCAAAATGATGAACGATGACGACTACTGGTTGGCCAGCATCCTGGATCCACGCTATAAAGGCAAATTACAAAACATCATGCCACAGGAGAACCTTGACCTAATATTGGCTAATAAACAAGCAACTCTGGTAAATCGGTTGCTTGAGGCATTCCCAGCACACAGCAGTGGTGATGGTTCTCACACGAGCCATAGGGGCCGGGGGCAGCTTGGAAGAGGTGTTCGTGGTGCACACAGCAGAAGTGGCGTTGGAGACAGGGGTTTCATGACCATGTTGTGGACTGATTTTTCAAGTTCCGCTCACACGACTGGTAATATTGCATCGATTGAAAGTGACAGGAGACATCAGTTGTCAACTATGGTTACAAACTACTTCTCTTACCATAACGAGTTCTCCCACACAGGTCATTCCCCTTTGACTATTGGGCCGCTAAACTGGACACCTGGCCTGAATTGGCACAATATGCCTTACAGGAGCTCGCTTGCCCAGCTGCAAGTGTGCTATCGGAAAGAGTCTTCAGTGCAGCTGGATCAATCCTGACAGAAAAAAGGACCCGTCTGTCAACCCAAAATGTGGATGATCTAACCTTCATTAAAATGAACCACGCATGGGTTTCCAAGGATTTTGTCCCACCTTCCCCTGATGACACATAGGGTGACAGAAAAATGGCTTGCTTTGGTCCACCTCTTCCTGGGACTTGACCTATTTCACCTTTTGCATCAGCTGAATGTCCAACATCAACATATGCCACTTTCTAAAACTCCCTAACTGTGCTGCCTCCCCCCCATGGCCGGGGTCACCACCTAGCGCACGACACCGTGCGAGTGCCGTTGCCCTGGACAGGTGGGTAGTCCGACTCTTGGGCGCGGGCACTGGCACAGGGTCCCTCATAGTGCAATCAAGTGTCTCTGACGGTGGTGGTGCACACCCGCCGTCAGACACACCGCCGTACTCTGAGGGGCCCAGTGCCAGTACCGACGCCCACGAGTGGGCCCCCCTTGTTTGGGAAGGGCCCCAGCATTTGCAATCTTTACCACTCCCTGCTCCTCCGCTGTGTAGTCTGGGCCGTCAAATCCATACTGTGCCTGACACCGTTTGAGCCTGCCTCCTGATGTATAGACATATATTTTGAATGTGTACGCTATCCATACATGTTATCTGGGGATACGGTACCCTTTCTAACCTTTGTGCAATCACGTGAAATCCATTCTGGGCCTAACACCGTCTGCGCCTGCCTCCTGATGTATATAGACATATATTTTGAATGTGTACGCTATCCATACATGTTATCTGGGGATACTGTTCCCTTTCTAACCTTTGTGCAATCACGTGCAATCCATACTGGGCCTAACACCGTCTGAGCCTGCCTCCTGATGTATATAGACATATATTTTGAATGTGTACGCTATCCATACATGTTATCTGGGGATACGGTTCCCTTTCTAACCTTTGTGCAATCACGTGCAATCCATACTGGGCCTAACACCGTCTGAGCCTGCCTCCTGATGTATAGACATATATTTTGAATGTGTACGCTATCCATACATGTTATCTGGGGATACGGTACCCTTTCTAACCTTTGTGCAATCACGTGCAATCCATACTGGGCCTAACACTGTCTGAGCCTGCTTCCTGATGTATATAGACATATATTTTGAATGTGTACGCTATCCATACATGTTATCTGGGGATACGGTTCCCTTTCTAACCTTTGTGCAATCACGTGCAATCCATACTGGGCCTAACACCGTCTGAGCCTGCCTCCTGATGTATAGACATATATTTTGAATGTGTACGCTATCCATACATGTTATCTGGGGATACGGTACCCTTTCTAACCTTTGTGCAATCACGTGCAATCCATACTGGGCCTAATACCGTCTGAGCCTGCCTCCTGATGTATATAGACATATATTTTGAATGTGTACGCTATCCATACATGTTATCTGGGGATACGGTACCCTTTCTAACCTTTGTGCAATCACGTGCAATCCATACTGGGCCTAACTCCGTCTGAGCCTGCCTCCTGATGTATAGACATATATTTTGAATGTGTACGCTATCCATACATGTTATCTGGGGATACGGTACCCTTTCTAACCTTTGTGCAATCATGTGCAATCCATACTGGGCCTAACACCGTCTGAGCCTGCCTCCTGATGTATAGACATATATTTTGATTGTGTACGCTATCCATACATGTTATCTGGGGATACGGTTCCCTTTCTAACCTTTGTGCAATCACGTGCAATCCATACTGGGCCTAACACCATCTGAGCCTGCCTCCTGATGTATAGACATATATTTTGAATGTGTACGCTATCCATACATGTTATCTGGGGATACGGAACCCTTTCTAACCTTTGTGCAATCACGTGCAATCCATACTGGGCCTAACACCGTCTGAGCCTGCCTCCTGATGTATATAGACATATATTTTGAATGTGTACGCTATCCATACATGTTATCTGGGGATACGGTACCCTTTCTAACCTTTGTGCAATCACGTGCAATCCATACTGGGCCTAACACCGTCTGAGCCTGCCTCCTGATGTATATAGACATATATTTTGAATGTGTACGCTATCCATACATGTTATCTGGGGATACGGTACCCTTTCTAACCTTTGTGCAATCACGTGCAATCCATACTGGGCCTAACACCGTCTGAGCCTGCCTCCTGATGTATATACATATGTTTTGAATGTGTACGCTATCCATACATGTTATCTGGGGATACGGTACCCTTTCTAACCTTTGTGCAATCACGTGCAATCCATACTGGGCCTAACACCGTCTGAGCCTGCCTCCTGATGTATAGACATATATTTTGAATGTGTACGCTATCCATACATGTTATCTGGGGATACGGTACCCTTTCTAACCTTTGTGCAATCACGTGCAATCCATACTGGGCCTAACACCGTCTGAGCCTGCCTCCTGATGTATATAGACATATATTTTGAATGTGTACGCTATCCATACATGTTATCTGGGGATACGGTTCCCTTTCTAACCTTTGTGCAATCACGTGCAATCCATACTGGGCCTAACACCGTCTGAGCCTGCTTCCTGATGTATATAGACATATATTTTGAATGTGTACGCTATCCATACATGTTATCTGGGGATACGGTTCCCTTTCTAACCTTTGTGCAATCACGTGCAATCCATACTGGGCCTAACACCGTCTGAGCCTGCCTCCTGATGTATAGACATATATTTTGAATGTGTACGCTATCCATACATGTTATCTGGGGATACGGTACCCTTTCTAACCTTTGTGCAATCACGTGCAATCCATACTGGGCGTGAGAACGGCTGGCGAGCTGTTAAGCAAGCTACAGCACCTGTGGTTTGCACACGTAAGTTTTTCATTTTTTCAGGAATGACGGTTAGGCCTTATTCCGGAACTGCGGTTGACCTGCACTTACTGGGAAATCATTGTTCGCGGGTAATAATTGTAATCAGTGATCCCCATCACTAACGTTGTTCAGCGGGTTATCTGCACCTGTAAGCGACAAACGCTGGCCTTTTCTATGTAGCGCACATGCAGCCACGGACATGTAAGGGCATGACACACCAGTTATTGGCCAATCTCATGTGCCAGAGCCTCACGTGTCCCTCTAGTAAGCCAGACTCGGACCGCGGGGCATGACGTAATCTCGTTCGTTAACGGAATTAAGCTTGCAATGTGTGCATCTGTTCTGTAGCTGGCATGGTTGAGGTTTCCCAGGTGGAGTCGAATTTAACCGTAGGCTCCACTCCTGGTGGTGCCCTTCTGGACATTCCTTTAAGGTTCAGCTTTGCAACCATACTGCCCACGTAAAACAAACACTTTGCCTTCATGAACGCTGTTTGGAGGGTCATGACTCGTGGGAATAACGCCGCCCAATCAGTTAACCTGCTAGAGAGATTGTTCGTTGCTCCCAAGCATGACATCACACTCCCTAGGAAGAAGGTAATGCCACTGTGGCGACCGTACTCCTGGGGGCGACACAAGTGCACTGATGCCCAGCCACTGCTCGATGAATCTGCTGGTACATTGACCCAGACCACTACATTCCCCTCGCACGCTACACGGCCTGAATCTGACCCTGATGAAACTCAGGTTACCCTTCCCATATACAGTTCCATCTTACATGGTGACAAAGAGGAAGCTGCAGATGAAAGTGCAGGTTCGGCCCACCCGCCATCAGACACACCACCGTACTATTAGGGGCCCTGTGCCAGTGCCATCGCCAACGAGTGGCCCCCCCTGCTTGCTCAGGATCACAGCACTTGCAAAGTTGAAATACTGTGCAGTGAGATGGAAGATGGGGACGACGAGGAGTCCAGACAAGTACAGGGATTCCCTAGCGAGGAGACTTATTTGATTGTTTTCAATGTTGGGACAGCAATTTTTGGGGAGCACTATACTCTGGAGAATGATAGATGGGGCCCACCATACACTGGAACATTCCAAAGGTGGACATCAGACACTGGAGCAGCATTTACAAGGCCCATTATACACTAGAGCATTAGAAATGGGGCCCATTATGTTTTGAGCATTATTTGGGCCCATATGACAGTGGAGCTTCATCCATGGGGACCAACATATACTGTAGCATTATGTGGAGCTCATCATATACTGTTTCAAACATTATATGGGACCAATGATTCTGTATGGAGAAATAGATGGGCCTCGTCATGAGATGTAAAAAGTGAAGTATTTTTCATTGTACTATACCGCTATTTCTCTGCCGTATCGGAGCATGATGAGTTGTGGTATGTGTTAAAGGGGCGCTCTTTCGCCCAGGGCACATGAAAACCTGGAGCCAGCCCTCCCCCCCCACAGTCTGTAGCCAAATAACCCCCATTTTTCAGTGCGTAACTTGTATTATGAAGTTAATTAAGGTTGACAAGCTTAAGTAAGAAGAATTGATGCTTTTGGCATTCAAATGGGCACTGTAGGTGTGTTTCCTGTCCTCTCACTGCCGACTTTTATTCCCCATTGACTTACATTGGGTTTCGTGTTTCGGGACGACCCCGACTTTTCCCTATAATCGGACGATCTTGCTCGACATAGTGTTTGACGAGTGTGACCAACTTTTTACTATTGAGGCTGCCTATGCGGCATCAATAGTAAAAGATAGGATGTAAAAAATAATAAAAAAATATATATATTGTTATTCTTACCTTACGGTGTCCCGCGCAGCCTTCCCGCCTCTCTCCACGCTCCCGGTCCCAGTAATCCTTTGCGAGAATTACCACGATGACGTTCATTCTCGCGGTATCGTGACGGCTCGCTGGAGACATCGCGATCCTGCGAGAACAGATGTCATCGCTCGCAAAGGATTACTGGGATCGGGAGCATGGAGAGAGGCGGGAAGGCTGCGCGGGACATCGGAAGGTGATAATAACAATATTTTTTATTTTAAATTCTATTTTTTACAGGGATATGGTACCCAAAGCCTGGAGGACAGTCTCCTATCCTCCGGGCCGTGGGTACCATCCGCAAATGTTCTGCTTACTTTTCGCATGGTGTGCACAGCCACATGCGGAAAGTAAGCAGAACAATGCATTCCTATTGGTGCAGGATCGCCGCGATTCCGCTAAATTAATGAGCATGCTGCGTTTTTTACCGAGAAGCGATTCCGCTGCGGTAAAAACCGCAGCATTAGCACAGCATTGCGGAATCCCATAGGAATACATGGGATGCTTATTTTTCGCGTTTTCGCATGGTTCCGGTACACCCCTTACAATACCTTGCACACTCAGTCAAGGCATCCAGTGCCAGAGGCAACAAAACAACCCCAAAACATTTTTGAATTTCCACCATAATTGACTGTGTTCTTTTTTTTCGTAGGCCTCATTCTGTTAAATAATGAGCTTTACCAAGAAACTATCTTGCTCTCATCTTTCCACAAGATGCTTTCCCAGAAGGATTTTGGCTTACTCACATACATTTTGGCAAACTGCAGTACAGCTTTTTCTCTTTATCGGCAGTGGGATTCTCCTACCATAGTGTTTCAGTTAATTCAAATGTCGATGGATAGTTTGCGCTGACACTGATGCAACCTGAGTCTGCAGGAAAGGTTGAATTTCTTTGGAACTCAAATGGGGATGCTTATCCACCATCCGAACTATCCTGCAGTGCAACCTTTCATCATTTTTTCTCTGCCATCCACATCCAGAAGAATTAGCTACAACGACATGGGTTGTAAACTTTTTATTATGTTGTGCACCATGGACAAAGGAACATCAAGATCTCTGGAGATGGACATGTAACCTTGAGATTGTTTATATTTTTTTTTATATTTTTGGTTCTCAAGTTCTTAGACAATTTTCTTCTCTTTTGTTCTCCATGCTTAGTGTGGCACACACAGACACATAATGCAGAGCTTAAGTCGACTTCTCTTTTAATTTGGTTTCAGTTGTGATTTTCATAGTGCCCAGACCTGTTACTTGCAACATGTAATTTTGAACAAGCATCAGATGCTTGAAACAAAGTTGTTTACCCACAATTTTGAAAAGGTGCCAACAATTTAGGGGTTCTGTGTGAAATGATGCCCAATTTGCCTTTTTTTCTATTTTTTCTGTTATTTTAGTACACACAAAGGAATTAAACATACATATACTTTAGTAAAACACGTACAAATGCAATCATTTTCTGGGAGAAATACTTCACTTTCTGGAACAATTTTAAGGGTGCTAACACTTTCGGCCATGACTGTATATGTATGTATGTATGTATTTATAATATACATATATTGTATACATATCTATAATATAACGCTGGAAGCATCTGTCCGAAGCCTTTATAGACTGCGCAATCACGACGCGCCTGCCCCGGCTAGCTCCAAACAGAAGAAGGCATCCAACGGTACTGGGAGTGTGTATGGTGCCGTAGATCGCAGTAGACACTGAATGCATACCGGGATCTCTGGCGCCATACTTACGTGACCGGGAGGAGCGTTGCCGCGGGGCTTCTCTTCTCGCTGAAGACCGGGGCAGGAGTGCGCGTCAGAATCGCGCATAGCGCTATCCGGCGCCATTTTCCTGAAAACACATTTGCAGGGTGTCTTCAGCAATATGGCGCCAGACAGCGCGGTATGGGCATGCACATACTCTGGTGCCACACTCCTCCCCCACAGTCCTCCCCCGGCCTCCGGCAGAATGGGACAGCGCTGGAGCACAGGAAAGAAAGATGAGTATAAATGTTTTTTTCTATGTTTGCAGGTTAATAGGGGTGAGGGGGACCATACATATCAGGATAGGGGGGTGAGAGGTAGCATGAATACCAGGATAGGGGGTGAGGGGACCATGCATATCAGGATAGGGGGGTGAGGGGACCATGCATATCAGGATAGGGGGGTGAGAGGTAGCATGCATACCAGGATTGGGGGGTGAAGGGTAGCATGCATGCCAGGATAGGGGTTGAGGGGACCATGCATATCAGGATTGGGGGATGAGGAGACCATGCATACCAGGATAGGGGGGTGAGGGGGCCATGTATATCAGGATAGGGGGGTGAGGGGACCATGCATACCAGGATAGGGGGGTATGGGGACCATGCATACCAGGATAGGGGGTGCGGGGACCATATATATTAGGATTGGGGAGTGAGGGGACCATGTATATAAGGATAGGGGGGTGAGAGGTTGCATGCATACCAGGATTGGGGGGTGAGGGGAAGCATACATACCAGGATAGGGGTTGAGGGGACCATGCATATCAGGTTGGAGGGGGTGAGGGGACCATGCATACCAGGATAGGAGGTGAGGGGACCGTGCATATCATGATAGGGGGGTGAGGGGACCATGCACATCAGGATACGGGGGTGAGGGGTAGCATGCATACCAGGATAGGGGTATGAGAGGACCATGCATACAAGGAAAGGGGGGTAAGGAATAGCATGCATATCCAGATTGGGGGGTGAGGGGACCATGCATCTCAGGATAGGGGTGTAAGAGGACCATGCATATCAGGATAGGGAGGTGAGGGGACCATGCATATCAGGATTGGGGAGTGAGGGGACCATGTATATCTGGATAGGGGGGTGAGAGGACCATGCATACCAGGATAGATAGAGGGATTAGGGGACCATGCTTGCAGGATAGGGGGGTGAGGGGACCATGCATACCTGAATATGGGGGTAAAGGGGACCAAGTATACCAGGATAGGGGGTGAGGGGACCATGCATATCAGGTTTGGGGGGTGAGGGGACCATGCATATTGGGATAGGGGGATGAGGGGACCATGTATATCAGGATAGGGGGGTGAGGGGTAGCATGCATACCAGGATAGGGTGGTGAGAGGACCATGCATACCAGGAAAAGGGGGGTGAGGGGTAAAATGCATTTCAGGATAGGTGGTGAGGGGACCATGCATATCAGGATTGGGGGGTGAGGGTACCATGCATACCAGGATAGGGGGGTGAGGGGACAATGAATATCAGGATTGGGGGGTGAAAGGACCATGCATACCAGGATAGGGGGTGAGGGGACCATGCATATCAGGGTAGGGGAGTGAGGGGTAGCATGCAAAGCAGGATAGGGGGTAAAAGGACCATGCACTCCATAATAGAGGGGTGAGAGGACCATGTAGACCAGGATAAGGGGGGTGAGAGGACCATGCATATCAAGATAGGGGGTGGGGGGCCATGCATAGCAGGATTGGGGATCAGGGATACCATGCATTCCAGGATTGGGGATGAGGGGACCATGCATATCAGAATTGGGAGGCAAGGGGTGCCATGTATACCAGGATTGGGGATGAGGTGACCATGCATTCCAGGATTGGGGGGTGAGGGGACTATGCATACCAGGATTGGGGGGTGAGAGGACCATGCATAAGAGGAAAGGGGGGGTAAGAGGAAAATGCATATCAGGATAGGGGGTGAGGGGTAGCATGCATGCCAGGATAGGGGGTTAAAGAGACCATGCATACCAGGATAGGGGGTGAGGGGACCATGCATATCAGGATTGGGGGTGAGGGGACCATGCATATCAGGATTGGGGGGTGAGGGTACCATGCATACCAGGATAGGGGGGTGAGGGGACAATGAATATCAGGATTGGGGGGTGAAAGGACCATGCATACCAGGATAGGGGGTGAGGGGACCATGCATATCAGGATTGGGGGTGAAGGGACCATGCATATCAGGGTAGGGGAGTGAGGGGTAGCATGCAAAGCAGGATAGGGGGTGAAAGGACCATGCACTCCATAATAGGGGGGTGAGAGGACCATGTAGGCCAGGATAGGGGGGGTGAGAGGACCATGCATATCAAGATAGGGGGTGGGGGGGCCATTCATACCAGGATTGGGGGATCAGGTATACCATGCATACCAGGATTGGGGATGAGGGGACCATGCATATCAGAATTGGGAGGCTTGGGGTGCCATGTATACCAGGATTGGGGATGAGGTGACCATGCATTCCAGGATTGGGGGGTGAGGGGACTATGCATACCAGGATTGGGGGGCTGAGGGGACCATGCATACCAGGATAGGGGCGTGAGAGGACCATGCATAAGAGGAAAGGGGGGATAAGAGGAAAATGCATATCAGGATAGGGGGTGAGGGGTAGCATGCATGCCAGGATAGGGGGTTAAAGAGACCATGCATACCAGGATAGGGGGTGAGGGGACCATGCATATCATGATTGGGGGTGAGGGGACCATGCATATCAGGATTGGGGGGTGAGGGTACCATGTATACCAGGATAGGGGGGTGAGGGGACAATGAATATCAGGATTGGGGGGTGAAAGGACCATGCATACCAGGATAGGGGGTGAGGGGACCATGCATATCAGGATTGGGGGTGAAGGGACCATGCATATCAGGGTAGGGGAGTGAGGGGTAGCATGCAAAGCAGGATAGGGGGTGAAAGGACCATGCACTCCATAATAGGGGGGTGAGAGGACCATGTAGACCAGGATAGGGGGGGTGAGAGGACCATGCATATCAAGATAGGGGGTGGGGGGGCCATGCATACCAGGATTGGGGGATCAGGTATACCATGCATACCAGGATTGGGGATGAGGGGACCATGCATATCAGAATTGGGAGGCAAGGGGTGCCATGTATACCAGGATTGGGGATGAGGTGACCATGCATTCCAGGATTGGGGGGTGAGGGGACTATGCATACCAGGATTGAGGGGCTGAGGGGACCATGCATATCAGGATAGGCGGGTGAGGGGACCATGCATATCAGGATAGAGGTCTGAGGGGTAGCATGCAAACCAGGATAGGGGGGGAAAGGACCGTGCATACCAGGATAGGGGATGAGGGGACCATGCATATCAGGATTGGGGGTGAGGGGACCATGCATATCAGGGTAGGGGGGTGAGGGGTAGCATGCAAAGCAGGATAGGGGGGTGAAAGGACCATGCACTCCATAATAGGGGGATGAGAGGACCATGCATACCAGGATGGGGGGGAGGTGAGAGCACCATGCATATCAAGATAGGGGGTGAGGGGGCCATGCTTACCAGGATTGGGGATGAGGGGACCATGCATATCAGAATTGGGAGGCAAGGGGTGCCATGTATACCAGGGTTTGGGGATGAGGTGACCATGCATACCAGGATTGGGGGGTGAGGGGACTATGCATACCAGGATTGGGGGGTGAGGGGAAGCATACATACCACAATAGGGGTTGAAGGGACCATGCATACTACGATAGAGATGAGGGGGGACCATGCATACCAAGATTGGGGGGTGAGGGGACCATGCATATCAGGATAAGGGAGTGAGAAAACTATGCATACCAGGAAAGAGGGCAGAGGGGACCATGTATACCAGGATAGGGGGGTGAGAGGACCTTACATATCAGGGTAGGGGAGTGAGGGGACCATGCATATCAGGATAGGGGGTGAGGGGCAGCATGCATACCAGAATAGGGGGTGAGGGGACCATGCACACCAGGATATGGGGTGAGGGGACCATGCATATCCAGATTGAGGGGTGAGGGGACCATGCATATCAGAATAGGGGGGTGAGGGGACCATGAATATCAGGATAGAGGTCTGAGGGGTAGCATGCAAACCAGGATAGGCGGTGAAAGGACCATGCATACCAGGATAGGGGGTGAGGGGACCATGCATATCAGGATTGCGGGTGAGGGGACGATGCATATCAGGGTAGGGGAGTGAGGGGTAGCATGCAAAGCAGGATAGGGGGTGAAAGGACCATGCACTCCATAATAGGGGGTGAGAGGACCAAGTAGACCAGGATAGGGGGGGTGAGAGGACCATGCATATCAAGAAAGGGGGTGAGGGGGCCATGCATACCAGGATTGGGGGATCAGGGATACCATGCATACCAGGATTGGGGATGAGGGGACCATGCATATCAGAATTGGGAGGCAAGAAGTGCCATGTATACCAGGATTGGGGGGTGAGGGGACCATGCATATCAAGATAGGGGGTGAAGGGACGAGGGGTAGCATGCATACCAGGATAGGGGAAGCGAAAGCATATCAGAATTGGGAGGCAAGAAGTGCCATGTATACCAGGATTCGGGATGAGGTGACCATATATTCCAGGACTGGGGGGTGAGGGGACTATGCATACCAGGATTGGGGGGCGAGGGTACAATGCATATCAGGATAGGGGGGTGAGGGGTAGCATGCATGCCAGGATAGGGGGTTAAAGGGACCATGCATACCAGGATGGGGGGTGAGGGGACCATGCATACCAGGATAGGGGGTGAGGGGACAAAGCATTTCAGGATAGGGGGGTGAGGGGTACCATGCTACCAGTATAGGGAGGGTGAGAGGACCATGCATACCAGGAAAGGGGGTTGAGAGGACCATGCATATCAGGATAGGGGGGTGAGGGGTATTATGCATACCAGGATAGTGGGGTGAGGGGACCATGCATATCAGGATAGGGGGTGAAGAGACTATGCATACCCGGACAGGGGGTGAGGGGACCATACATATCAGGATTGGGGGGTGAGGGGACCATGCATATCAAGATAGGGGGTGAAGGGACGAGGGGTAGCATGCATACCAGGATAGGGGAAGCGAAAGGACCATGCATTCCAGGATAGGGCGGTGAGAAGATCATGCATACCAGGATAGTATGTGAGAGGACCATGCATATCAAGATAGGAGGGTGAGGGGGCCATGTATACCAGGATTGGGGATGAGGGGACCATGCATACTGGAATTGGGAGGTAAGGGGTGCCATGTATACTAGGATTGGGGATGAGGGGACCATGCATACCAGGATTGGGGGGTGAGGGGGTACCATACATCCTACAATAGGGATGAGGGGGGACCATGCATAATAGGATTGGGGTGTGAGGGTACTATACATACCAGGTTTGGGGGGTGAGAGGACAATGCATACCAGGATAGGGGTTTGAAAGGAACATGCATACCAGGAAAGGGGGTGAGGGGTAGCATGCATACCATGATAGGGGGGTGAGGGGACTATGCATATCAGGATTGGGGGTGAGGGGACCATGCATATCAGGATTGGGGGGTTAGGGGTAGCATGCATACCAGTATAGGGAGGGTGAAAGGACCATGCATACCAGGATAGGAAGGTGAGAGGACCATGCATACCAGGATAGGGGGGTGAGAGGACCATGCATTACAAGATAGGGGGGTGAAGGGGCCATGCATACCAGGATTGGGGAATGAGGGGTACCATGCATACCAGGATAGGAGGGTGAGGGGTACCATGCATAAAAGGATTTGGAATGAGGGGACCATGCATACCAGAATTGGGAGGTAAGGGGTGCCATGTATACCAGGATTGGGGATGAGGGGACCATGCATATCAGGATAAGGGAGTGAGAAAACCATGCATACCAGGTTTGGGGGGGTGAGAGGAAAATGCATTTCAGGATAGGGGGTGAGGGGTAGCATGCATACCAGGATAGGGGGTTGAAGGGACATTCTTACCAGGATGGGGGGTGAAGGGACTATGCATACCCGGACAGGGGGTGAGGGGACCATGCATACCAGGATGGGGGGTGAGGGGACCATGCATACCAGGATAGGGGGTGAGGGGACAAAGCATTTCAGGATAGGGGGGTGAGGGGTACCATGCTACCAGTATAGGGAGGGTGAGAGGACCATGCATACCAGGAAAGGGGGTTGAGAGGACCATGCATATCAGGATAGGGGGGTGAGGGGTATTATGCATACCGGGATAGTGGGGTGAGGGGACCATGCATATCAGGATAGGGGGTGAAGAGACTATGCATACCCGGACAGGGGGTGAGGGGACCATACATATCAGGATTGGGGGGGTGAGGGGACCATGCATATCAAGATAGGGGATGAAGGGACGAGGGGTAGCATGCATACCAGGATAGGGGAAGCGAAAGGACCATGCATTCCAGGATAGGGCGGTGAGAAGATCATGCATACCAGGATAGTATGTGAGAGGACCATGCATATCAAGATAGGAGGGTGAGGGGGCCATGTATACCAGGATTGGGGATGAGGGGACCATGCATACTGGAATTGGGAGGTAAGGGATGCCATGTATACTAGGATTGGGGATGAGGGGACCATGCATACCAGGATTTGGGGGTGAGGGGGTACCATACATCCTACAATAGGGATGAGGGGGGACCATGCATAATAGGATTGGGGTTTGAGGGTACTATACATACCAGGTTTGGGGGTGAGAGGACAATGCATACCAGGATAGGGGTTTGAAAGGAACATGCATACCAGGAAAGGGGGTGAGGGGTAGCATGCATACCATGATAGGGGGGTGAGGGGATTATGCATATCAGGATTGGGGGTGAGGGGACCATGCATTTCAGGATTGGGGGGTGAGGGGACATTCTTACCAGGATGGGGGGTGAAGGGACTATGCATACCCGGACAGGGGGTGAGGGGACCATGCATATCAAGATAGGGGGTGAAGGGACCATGCATATCAGGAGAGAGAGGTGAGGGGTAGCATGCATACCAGGATAGGGTGGTGAGGGGTAGCATGCATATGAGCATAGAGGGGTGAGGGGACCATGCATATCAGGATTGGGGGTGAGAGGACCATGCATATCAGGATAGGGTGTGAGGGTTAGCATGCATACCAGGATAGGGGGAGTGAAAGGACCATGCATTCCAGGATAGGGGTCGTGAGAGGACCATGCATACCAGAATAGGGGGTGAGAGGACCATGTATGTCAAGATAGGGGGTGAGGGGGCCATGTGAACCAGGATTGGGGATGAGGGGACCACGCATACCGGAATTGGGAGGTAAGGGGTGCCATGTATACCAGGATTGGGGATGAGGGGGGCCATGCATAATAGGATTGGGGGGTGAGGGGACTATGCATACCAGGTTTGGGGGGTGAGAGGAAAATGCATATCAGGATAGGGGGTGAGGAGTAGCATGCATACCAGGATAGGGGGTTGAAGGGACATTCTTACCAGGATGGGGGGTGAGGGGACCATGCATACCAGGATAGGGGGTGAGGGGACGATGCATATCAGGATTGGGGGGAGAGAGGACCATGCATATCAGGATAGTGGGGTGAGGGGACAATGCAGGATAGGGGGTGAGAAAACTCCTGAAGTCTGTAGAGAGATTCCATTTCTCCCCAGTCCTCTATACACCTCTTTTACACCATCCAGAATCAGTCTGTTTCTTTGAGGTGTAAAATACACAGCCTGACAGAATACAACTGTGTCCTGAAGTCTGTAGAGAGATTCCATTTCTCCCCAGTCCTCTAAACACCTTTTTTACACCATCCAGAATCATCCTGTTACTTTGAGGTGTAATATACACAGGGCCTGACAGAATACAACTGTGTCCTGAAGTCTGTAGAGAGATTCCATTTCTCCCCAGTCCTTTATACACCTTTTTTTACACCATCCAGAATCAGCCTGTTACTTTGAGGTGTAAAATACACAGGGACTGATAGAATCCAACTGTGTCCTGAAGTCTGTAGAGAGATTCCATTTCTCCCCAGTCCTCTATACGCTTCTTTTACACTGTCCAGAATCAGCCTGTTACTTTGAGGTGTAAAATACACAGGGCCTGACAGAATACAACTGTGTCCTGAAGTCTGTAGAGAGATTCCACTTCTCCCCAGTCCTCTATACACCTTTTTTACACCATCCAGAATCATCCTGTTACTTTGAGGTGTAATATACACAGGGCATGACAGAATACAACTGTGTCCTGAAGTCTGTAGAG
This sequence comes from Dendrobates tinctorius, assembly GCF_039654945.1. Classification (NCBI taxonomy): domain Eukaryota; kingdom Metazoa; phylum Chordata; class Amphibia; order Anura; family Dendrobatidae; genus Dendrobates; species Dendrobates tinctorius. Next base: position 1,647,576 of record NW_027361793.1, read on the forward strand.
AGATTCCATTTCTCTCCAGTCCTCTATACACCTTTTTTACACCATCCAGAATCAGCCTGTTACTTTGAGTTGTAATATACACAGGGCCTGACAGAATCCAACTGTGTCCTGAAGTGTGTAGAGAGATTCCATTTCTCCCCAGTCCTCTATACACCTCTTTTACACCATCCAGAATCAGCCTGGTACTTTGAGGTGTAAAATACACAGGGTCTGACAGAATACAACTGTGTCCTGAAGTTGGTAGAGAGATTCCATTTCTACCCAATCCTCTATACACCTTTTTTACACCATCCAGAATCAGCTTGTTACTTTGAGGTGTAAAATACACAGGGCCTGACAGAATCCAACTGTGTCCTGAAGTCTGTAGAGAGATTCCATTTCTCCCCAGTCCTCTATACACTTCTTTTACACCATCCAGAATCAGCCTGTTACTTTGAGGTGTAAAATACACAGGGCCTGACAGAATACAACTGTGTCCTGAAGTCTGTAGAGAGATTCCATTTCTCCCCAGTCATCTATACACCTCTTTTACACCATTCAGAATCAGCCTGTTACTTTGAGGTGTAAAATACACAGGGCCTGACAGAATACAACTGTGTCCTGAAGTCTGTAGAGAGATTCCAGTTCTCCCCAGTCCTCTATACACCTTTTTTACACCATCCAGAATCAGCCTGTTACTTTGAGCTGTAATATACACAGGGCTTGACAAAATACAACTGTGTCCTGAAGTCTGTAGAGAGATTCCATTTCTCCCCAGTCCTCTATACACCTCTTTTACACCATCCAGAATCAGCCTGTTACTTTGAGGTGTAAAATACACAGGGCCTGACAGAATACAACTTTGTACTGAAGTCTGTAGAGAGATTCCATTTCTCCCCAGTCCTCTATACACCTTTTTTACACCATCCAGAATCATCCTGTTACTTTGAGGTGTAATATACACAGGGCCTGACAGAATACAACTGTGTCCTGAAGTCTGTAGAGAGATTCCATTTCTCTCCAGTCCTCTATACACCTCTTTTACACCATCCAGAATCAGCCTGTTACTTTGAGGTGTAATATGCACAGGGCCTGACAGAATATACCTGTGTCCTGAAGTCTGTAGAGAGATTCCATTTCTCTCCAGTCCTCTATAAACCTTTTTTACACCATCCAGAATAAGCCTGTTACTGTGAGGTGTAAAATACACAGGGCTTGACAGAATCTAACTGTGTCCTGAAGTCTGTAGAGAGATTCCATTTCTCCCCAGTCCTTTATACACCTTTTTTACACCATCCAGAATCAGCCTATTACTTTGAGGTGTAAAATACACAGGGCCTGATAGAATCCAACTGTGTCCTGAAGTCTGTAGAGAGATTCCATTTCTCCCCAGTCCTCTATACACTTCTTTTACACCGTCCAGAATAAGCCTGTTACTTTGAGGTGTAAAATACACAGGGCCTGACAGAGTCCAACTGTGTCCTGAAGTCTGTAGAGAGATTCCATTTCTCCCCAGTCCTCTATACACCTCTTTTACACAATCCAGAATCAGCCTGTTACTTTGAGGTGTAAAATACACAGGGCCTGATAGAATACAACTGTGTCCTGAAGTGTGTAGAGAGATTCCATTTCTCCCCAGTCCTCTATACATCTCTTTTACACCGTCCAGAATCAGCCTGTTACTTTGAGGTGTAAAATACACAGGGTCTGACAGAAAACAACTGTGTCCTGAAGTCTGTAGAGAGATTCCATTTCTACCCAGTCCTCTATACACCTTTTTTACACCATCCAGAATCAGCTTGTTACTTTGAGGTGTAAAATACACAGGGCCTGACAGAATACAACTGTGTCCTAAAGTCTGTAGAGAGATTCCATTTCTCTCCAGTCCGCTATACACCTTTTTTACACCATCCAGAATCATCCTGTTACTTTGAGGTGTAATATACACAGGGCCTGACAGAATACAACTGTGTCCTGAGGTCTGTAGAGAGATTCCATTTCTCTCCAGTCCTCTATACACCTTTTTTACACCATCCAGAATCATCCTGTTACTTTGAGTTGTAATATACACAGGGCCTGACAGAATACAACTGTGTCCTGAAGTCTGTAGAGAGATTCCATTTCTCCCCAGTCCTCTATACAACTCTTTTACACCATCCAGAATCAGCCTGTTACTTTGAGGTGTAAAATACACAGGGCCTGACAGAATACAATTGTGTCCTGAACTGTGTACCCTGTTTTACAGTACCATATACTTGGTGGTATTTTGGGTACATTTTCCCCAAAAATGAGGAAGTGTGGTGGAAGAGTCCGTGGTAAGTGGGCGGGGGTTGGCAGCTGGTAATGATGGTGGATCTGCTGGTAGTGGCAAAAGCAAAATAACACCAAATGCAGGAGGTGTTGAGCCTGCATCATCATCTGTCTCCACAAGGCCTCGAAGGCTCCCTTTTCTGGGAGTAGGTAAACCGCTTTTAAAGACGGAGCTTCAGGAACAAGTTTTGGCTTACATTGCTGACTCCAGCTCTATCGCCTCCTCTTCTGAAGTTTTAAAAAATAAAAGCACTGAGACGTCATTGGAGGCTCATGGTCATGAACCACACCTTTCATTGTGTCCTTCACCCCAACCAAAATTGAAGGATGCGGCAGGCCACACTACAGATTACTCCATGGAGCTGATTTCACATACCATGCCTGGGTTATCAAGTCAAATTGTAAATTATCCAGGCCAAGATGAATCTGACATGGAGTGCACTGATGCACAGCCACTGCTAGATTTATCTGCTGGTATATTCACTCAGAGCACTACATTGTCCTCGCAGTGTACTGAGCCAGAATCTGACCCTGATGAAACTCAGGTGCCCCCTCCTGCATACTATACCACCATACACAGTGACACAGAGGAAGGTGCACATGACAGTGAAGAGGAGGTGATGGATGACCCAATTGTTGACCCAGATTGGCATCCATTGGGGGTAGAGGGTGCTGCTGCCAATAGCTCAGAAGATGAGGAGGAGCATCCGCAGCAGGCATCGACATCGCAACAGCTGTTATCTGGCAGGCCCGGAGCAGTCCAAAAACGGGTTACAAAAACCAAAAGAGTTGCAGGACAACTTGGCCAGACGGTCAAAATAGCACAGCGTGCAAGGCCTCAAAATGTCTTCCATAGTAGGAAGAGTGCAATGTGGCACTTTTTTTAACAAAATCTTAATGATCAGGCAAAGGTTATCTGTAAGAAGTGCGCAAAGACCTTTAGCCGAGGGAAAAATCTGAGAAATTTGAATACCAGTTGCATGCTTAGACATTTAACCACCATGCACTTGCAAGCGTGGACGGACTACCAAACCTCACGTACTACATGTGCACCTGCTCCCAAAGAAGGTAGTCAGCAACGCTACATTGTTTCCCCCACTGTAAGCCCACCGGTTAGCACACCACCAGCAGCAAATGTCGAGGTGTCGTCGCAAGGCCAAAGCAGTCAGGGAATCACAATGTTATATCAAGGAAAGACTGAATCTAGGCCATCAGAAAGAACACCAACTCCATCACCATCATCAACCCTCTCTCAGTCCGCCATGTCCACCGCTAGTTCCACCATATGCAGCTCTCAAGTCCAGCTCACCCTACCAGAGACTATGAGTAGGACAAGAAAGTACTCATACTCTCATCCGCGTACACTGGGTTTGAATGCCCACATTGCCAAACTAATCTCGTTAGAGATGATGCCCTATCGCTTGGTTGAAAGCGCAGCTTTCCGCGAACTCATGGCCTACGCAGTACCACGCTATGACCTACCCAGTCGCCACCTCTTTTCTCGCAAAGGCATCCCAGCCCTCCACCTTCATGTGAAAGACCGCATTGTCCATACACTCAAGCAATCAGTGAGTGGAAAGGTGCACCTCACAACTGATGTAGGCATGGCCAGGGTCGTTACATGTCCATCACTGCGCACTGGGTTAATGTGGTGGATGCAGTGTCCACAGGGGACAGTGGTGGTGGGACAGTGCTGCCTAGCCCACGGTATAGGAAACAGTTGGCTGTAGGCGTTCGACCCTCCTCCTTCTCCTCCTCCTCCAGAAGCGAAAGCTCGTCCACAGAGCGCAGTCGCACAAGCACTCCATCCGCAGCTGCCAGTGTTGCACACGAGGTGTCCCCCTATCGATCAGCTAGTGGAAAGCGTCAGCAGGCTGTGTTGAAGATGATGTGTTTGGGCGGCAGACACACCGCGGAGGTACTGGCCGACTACTTTCAGCGACTAACTGAGTCATGGCTGGGCAGTCTACATCTTGAGGGAGACAAGGTAGTTAGTGATAACGGCCGGAATTTTGTGGCAGCCATAGCCCTTTCAAAACTCAGACACATACCTTGCCTGGCTCACACCTTGAACCTGGTGGTGCAGTGCTTCCTCAATAATTATCCGGAGTTAACAGGCCTGCTCCATAAGGTTTGAGGACTGTGCGTGCACATCCGCAGGTCGCCGGTACACTCCAGTCGTATGTAGAAGTTGCAGCGATTGCTCCACCTTCCCAAGCACCGCCTAATTATCGACATTGCAACAAGGTGGAACTCCACCCTGCACATGGATGAGCGGCTGAGCGAACAGAGACAGGCCGTAATGCATTTGTGGGAGGATACACTGGCAGGCACTTTGAGGGCAGACATGGAGTTGACAGGTGTGCAGTGGTCGAAGCTGAAAGACCTCTGTAAAGTACTTCAGTGTTTTGAGGAATGCACACGGCTGGTAAGCGCAGACGATGCTATCAAAAGCATGAGCATCCCACTTATGCGTCTGCTCATGCAAACTTTGACGCACATTAAGGAGCAGGCTTCTGCAGCCGAGGAGGAAGAGGAGGAGGGAAGCCTTGATAACAGTCAGCCATTGGCTGGTCAGGGATGTCTCGTGGAGGAAGAAAAGGAGGAGGATGATTATTTAGGGGAGGAGGATGCTTCTCGTGGGGCTAGAGAAAATGTTGGCATGGCAAGGTCTGGTACAGGGTTTGTGCGTGACTGGAGGGATGTGGATTTGCCAGAAAGTGCTCCTCCACCCAGCACTCGCAGTGCATCATTGACACCGGGAACATTGGCCCACATGTCAGATTATGCCTTGCAGGTCCTAAAAAGGGACCCCCGCATTGCCAAAATGAGGAATGATGACGACTACTGGTTGGCCAGCATCCTGGATTCACGCTATAAAGGCAAATTCCAAAACATAATGCCACAGGAGAACCTTGACCTAATATAGGCTAACAAACAAGTAACTCTGGTAAACCGGTTGGTTGAGGCATTCCCAGCACACAGCAGCGGTGATGGTTCTCACACGAGCCATAGGGGCCGGGGGCAGCTTGGAAGAGGTGTTCGTGGTGCACACAGCAGAAGTGGCGTTGGAGACAGGGGTTTCATGACCATGTTGTGGACTGATTTTTCAAGTCCCGCTCACACGACTGGTAATATTGCATCGATTGAAAGTGACAGGAGACATCAGTTGTCAACTATGGTTACAAACTACTTCTCTTCCCATAACGAGTTCTCCCTCACAGGTCATTCCCATTTGACTATTGGGCCGCTAAACTGGACACCTGGCCAGAATTGGCACAATATGCCTTACAGGAGCTCGCTTGCCCAGCTGCAAGTGTGCTATCGGAAAGAGTCTTCAGTGCAGCTGGATCAATCCTGACAGAAAAAAGGACCCGTCTGTTGACCGAAAATGTGGATGATCTAACCTTCATTAAAATGAACCATGCATGGGTTTCCAAGGATTTTGTCCCACCTTACCCTGATGACACATAGGTTGCCAGAAAAATGGCATGTTTTTGTCCTCCTCTTACTCGGACTTGACCAATTTCGCCTTTTGCAGCAGCTGAATGTCCTACATCAACATATGCCATTATGTAAACCTCCCTAACTGGGCTGCCTCCCCCCACATGGCCGGGGTCACCACCTAGAGCACACAACCGTGCGAGTGTCGTTGCCCTGGACCGGTGGGTAGGCCGACTCTTGGGCACAGGCACTGGCACAGGGTCCCTCATAGTGCAATCAAGTGTCTCTGATGGTGGGGGTGCACACCCACCGTCAGACACACCGCCATACTATGAGGGGCCCAGTGCCAGTACCGACGCCCACGAGTGTGCCCCCCTTGCTTGGGCAGGGCCACAGCATTTGCAATCTTTACCTCTCCCTGCTCCTCCGCTGTGTAGTCTGGGCTGTCAAATCCTTCACTGGGACTGCCACTACAAATTGGTTGATCTGATAGATGATGGTTAAGACGTAGCTATGTCCTGTCCCGCTGGCCGGTCTCTAGCTTCAGACGATCAATGGCTTCCATTTCTTATGGACATAGACTCACAGTGACATGCAGTGGTGGTTTATCATCAACTTTCACAGTTTTCCTACTCACAGACGTGTGACATTCCGGGGCACATTTTTAAATGTGCCCTCTCATGCCAATCCCATAGAATCTCCTACGGCCTGTGGCTTCTGTCTTTTGCACTCCAAAGTTACGTGACAGTTCATGATAGGCAGTGAGCACCATGTTTACATCTCTCCCTGTGATAAAAATTTGATGGAGATGAGTAACACTGATTGGATCAATGGTACTGCGATACAGCAACACTTTCTTCTCAAAGAAATGTTTTCGCTGTCTCCACACACAAATTAATTGAGGGTTAGCATCGCCTCTGAGAATTGTGACGGAAGTTTTTCCCGTGATTCTTAATTCCCAGATTTCTGCAATCACTAGACTTTATGTCAGTAATTGTATGCATCTCATTTCCTATTGCGAAGAGGCTGGACTGTCTTACTGAGACAGAAATATATATGAATATTTAAAAATACCACCAAAAGTGTATACTGGTGTACACTTCAAATACATTTCCTTTTTCCTACTTTTTAGATTGCTGTCTAATCCATACTGAGAACACAGATATTTTAAATGTTTAAACTATGATATATATACCTGCTATCCTGTGATAATGTACCCTTTCTCAACTTTGTACCATCTGGTCAAATCCATACTGGGCCTGAGACCGCCTGAGCCTGCCTCCTGATCTATAGACATAGGTTTTTACTGTGTAAACTATGCTATACATACCTGTAATCCGGTGATACATTACCCTTTCTCACCTTTGTCCAATCACGTCTAATCCATACTGGGCCTGAGACCGTCTGAGCCTGCCTCCTGAGCTATAGACATAGGTTTTTAATGTTTAAACTATGCTATATATACCTGCTATCCAGTGAGAATGTACCCTTTCTCAACTTTGTACAATCTGGTCAAATCCATACTGGGCCTGAGACCATCTGAGCCTGCCTCCTGATCTATAAACATAGGTTTTTAATGTGTAATCTATGCTATACATACCTGTAATCCGGTGATACGTTACCCTTTCTCACCTTTGTCCAATCACGTCTAATCCATACTGGGCCTGAGACACTCTGAGCCTGCCTCCTGATCTATAGACATAGGTTTTTAATGTTTAAACTATGCTATATATACCTGCTATCCTGTGATAATGTACCCTTTCTCAACTTTGTACAATCTGGTCAAATCCATACTGGGCCTGAGACCGTCTGAGCCTGCCTCCTGATCTATAGACATAGGTTTTTAATGTGCAAACTATGCTATACATACCTGTAATCCGGTGATACGTCACCCTTTATCAACTTTCTACAATGTTTTCGAATCCATACTGGGCCTGAGAACACCTGCCGAGCTGTTAAGCAAGCTACAGCACCTGTGGTTTGGACACGTAATTTTTTCATTTTTTCAGGAATGCCGGTTAGGCCTAATTCCATAATTGCGGTTGCATTTACTGTGAAATCATCGTTCGCGGGGAATAATTGGAATCCCAGATCCCCATCACTAACGGTGTTCAGCGGGTTATCAGCACCTGTAAGCGACAAAAGATGGTCCTTTCAGTGTAGCGCGCATTCAGCCCCGAACATGTAAGGGCATGATAGACCTGTTATTGCTCGATCTCACGTGCCAGAGCCTCGCGTATCCCTCTAGTAAGCTTGGCGCGTACCGCGGGGGCATGCCGGAGTCTTGGTCGTTAACGGAATAAAGCTGAGAAATCGCTAGCACAACTACAAACGGACATACCACACCACACACAGAATCGACAAAGCTTGCAATCTGTCCATCTTTTCTGTAGCTTGTATGGTTGTGGTTTCCCGGGTGGAATCCAATTAAACCACGGGCGCAACTCCTGGTGGTGCCCTTTTGGACGTTCCTTTAAGGTTCAGCTTTGCAATCATACAGCCCCCGGAAACCAAACACTTTGCCTTCATGGACGCTGTTTGGAGGTTCGTGGGAATAACGCCTCCCCATCGGCAGTTGGCATAATTTATTGGTGGGAAGTCCGACGGTATATGATCGCGTTCGATTTCAGAAATTTTTTTTTTTTTGGTTTGTATTTTATATTTTTATTCCAGCCTTTCTGGAGTTCATAAGGGCATGACAAGCCTATATCTGTGTCTACTCCACCTCCTCCTTTTACTCCTCCACCTCTTTTCTAAATGTAGTTGCCCTTTTCCATATGTTATTTTTGTCTTCTGAGCATTTTGTCTGCTTTGGGACACCTTTAAATGTGTTTTGTAATTGTTTTCTATGTGTTTGTATGTGTTTGTGTTTGCCTGCCATTGTTTTCAATGGGGTTCGATGGTGTTCTTCGAACGTTCGACGAACATTCGACGAACTTGCCTCCTGTGTGACGAACCAAAACACTAGCGGGGTGGCTCAACACTACTCCTGATATATAGACGTATATTGTTAATGTTTAAAGTATGCTATATATACCTGGTATCTGGTGATACTGTACCCTTTCTGCCAGGAAGTCCTCCTCCAACCAACACTCTAAGTGTATCATTGACACCTGTAACATTGTCCCACATGTGTGATTATTTCTTGCGGATCTTCTTGTTATATTGTGGTGTGATCCATCCTGAGCGTGTGAGTGTCTATGGGTTACTCCTGCAATTTAGATGTACATTTAAAAATTACCCAAACACTGTATACAGCTCTACGCTTGTGATACATTACCCATTTACTGCTTGTTATATTCTGGTCTAATCCAAACTGACCAAGTGAGAGTTATTTTCTGACTGTGGAAATAAATACTGAGATTGACAACAATGACACCTACACTGTGTATAGCTGCACTCTTGAGATCCATTACCGTTTTACGGCTTTTTAGATTGTGTTGTAATCCAGTACTGAGCCTGAGAGTGTCTGTGTGTGCCTCCTCAAAGATCTACGGAGATTTAGAATGTTTAAACTATACTATATACTGTATATCGGCTATCTTCTGATACTGTACACTTTGTCTAATTTTTATATTCTTGTCTAATCCATACTGAGCCTGTGAGTGTCTCTGTGTGACTGATGGAATATATAGGGAGATTGACTGAATAGAGCTGTACGCTGCTGATACAGTTCCATATATCTGATGTTATTTTGGGTCTATTTTCTGTAAAATTTTGAAGTTTGGTGTAAGAGGCCGCTGACGTGGGTGTGGGGGGGGCCAGCTGGTGCTGATGGTGGTGGTGCATCTGCTGGTAGTGGCAAAAGCACAATAGCAGCTAAGGCAGGAGGTGTTGAGCCTGCGTCATGGTCTGGCTCCGGAACGCCTGGAAGGCTACCTTTTCTGGGAGTAGGTTAACCGCTTGAGGAATTGGTTTTGGCTTACATTGCCGAAACAGACTCCAGCAAATATGCCCTCCTCTTCTGAAGTTTAAAAAAATGCAAGCACTGAGTCATCAAGTGCTGGCTCCTGGTCAGGAAGAACCCCTTTCCTTGTGTCCTTCACCCCCACCAAAAGTGAATGATGCAGCAGGCCACACTTCACATTAGTCCATGTAGCTCTTTCTATCATACCATGCCTGGGTTATCAAGTCAAATCGTGAATTCCCAAGTCCAAGATGAATCTGACATGGAGTGTGGGTGGCCAGCCAGGGCAGTGGGGTTAATCGGTACCGGGCCGGTGTCTCACAGGGATGTGTCACGGTGGTGGTGACCCATTCCGTGGCCCTGCGCGTCCATGCAAAGGGGTGAATTACATTTATAGGCGAATGATACGTGACGCCACCAGTGGTTTCTGATTAGATTGACCAGCGCTGCAGTGTCGCTTCTCTGGGACAGATGTTGTGGTGCAGCTAAGATGTAGAAGCCCTGCCCAGGTAGGGCCGTAGTCGCAGGGCAGATGAAAGAGTTGGTAGATGGTGTGCAGTGCAGGATGTAGCAGAGCCGTGCGCCAGGCGCAGGAGAAAGATGACAGACACAGTCGTGCAGTTCCTTTACCTGTACTTGGTAAGTGCCGTCCAGGACCCAGAGTACAGATGGAGAAGGAGTTGGTCAGCCTGTAAGCCAATTTCGAATTCTCTCTCTGCAGATAGGTAGTGTGGCCTCAGTTCTAGCGCTTATCTGAGGTACTCGCAGTGCTGAGTTCAATGAAGTTTCCCCTGTTGACTCTCTTTTGGAACTTTATCGTATGGCAGGCAGCCATAGCCTTTTCCTTCTGGATCCCACACGTCGATGCTGGGGCCTCCGAGCCTTAGTTGTGTACAGAGCATTTACAGCTGCTTCTTCCTCCGGTTTCTGCTGCAGGAACGTCAGTGTCCCTACAAACTATGAGACCGGAATCCGGACCATGCGCTCCAGCTAGGAGTGAGCCTTAACTCTGCTCATCCTCCAGCTCCCCTTCTCACGTCCACACACTTCCCCTTCCCTGCACAGAGTGCCCTAACTTACCTCCTCCCGACCACAGAAAGCAGCTCCTCAGCAGTCAGGTTCAGAGGACTCCCTGCTGGCCTGGAGTGGGAAATGTGTTGTGTGTTGGTTTAACTGCTAGAGAGATCCTTCATTGCTCCCAAGCATGACATCACACTCCCTAGGAGGAAGGTAATGCCACTGTGGCGACCGTACTCCTGGGGATGCCACAAGTGCACTGATGCCCAGCCACTGCTAGATGATTCTGCTGGTACATTGACGCAGACCACTACATTCCCCTCACACTCTACACAGCCAGAATCTGACCCTGAGGAAACTCAGGTTCCCCTTCCCGCATATTATACCACCTTACACGGTGACAAAGAGGAAGGTGCAGATGAAAGTGCAGGTTCCTTGAGCAGGTGGGGGGAGCATACTCCTGGGCAACAGCACTGGCACAGGGCCCCTCATAGTACGCAAAAGTGTCTCTGCCGGTGGGAAGGCCCACCCGCCATCAGACACACCGCCACACACTGCCGTACTATGAGGGGCCCTGTGCCAGTGCCATCGCCAACGAGTGGGCTCCCCCTGCTTGCTCCGGATCACAGAACTTGCAAAGTTGAAAAACTTACCTCTCCCTGCTCCACCGCCATGACGTCTTCTGCGTGTCCTGACAGTAATATTCTGATCAGAGAGCGCAATGACATCACGTTTGTATGCCCTCTGCCTAAACAGCCAAGTGCAGTGAGATGGAAGATGGGGACGACGAGGAGTCCAGACTAGTACAGGGATTCCCTAGCGAGGAGACTTATTTAATTGTTTTCAATGTTGGGACAGCAATTTTTGGGGAGCACTATACTCTGGAGAATGATATACGGGACCCCCCATACACTGGAGCATTCCAAAGTTGGACATCAGACACTGGAGCAGCATTTACAGGGCCCATTATACACTAGAGCTTTAGAAATGGGGCCCATTATATATGGAGCATTATTTGGGCCCATAAGACAGTGGAGCTTCATCCATGGGGGCCAACATATACTGTAGCATTATGTGTAGCTCATCATATACTGTTTCAAACATTATATGGGACCAATGATTCTGTATGGAGAAATATATGCGTCTCATTACTCTGTATAGCGCACTATGCGGTGCCCATAATACTGTATGAAGTTATATACTGTCCGTTTTTGGAGCTATTGGAGAATTTAAAATGGATATCAGTCATGAGATGTAAAAAGTGAAGTATTTTTCATTGCACTATACCGCTATTTCTCTGCTGTATCGGAGCATCATGAGTTGTGGTATGTGTTAAATGGGAGCTCTTTGGCCCAGGGCACATGAAAACCTGGAGCCAGCCCTACCCCCCCACAACTTAAGCCAAATAACCCCCAGTTTTCAGTGCGTAACTATTATTATGAAGTAAATTAAGGTTGACAAGCTTCAGTAAATTTATGTTTTTGCCATTCAAATGGGCACTGTAGGTGTGTTTAATGTCCTCCACTCCCTGCCGACTTTGCTTCCCCATTGACTTGCATTGGGTTTCATGTTTCAGTCGGCCTTCGACTTTTCACGATAATCGGCCGATTTCGTTCGAGCCGACTTTTGAGAAAGTCGGGTTTCATGAAACCCGACTCGACCCGAAAAAGGGCAAAGTTGCTCATCTCTACTAGACATTACTCTGGATTTCTCCTTGGCCTTTCATTCCCATTCTAACGGTCATGTGGAGTGGGTCAATCAAACCCTGACCAACTTCTCAAAGCACTTTGTCAATGCCCACCACAGTGACTGGACTGAACTCCGGCCTTGGGCCAAATTTTCTTACAACAACCATGTCAGTGAATCCTCTGTGAATCTCCATTTTTTGTGGTCTACGATCAACATCCCAATATTCCGTTCTTTGTTCTTCTATTACATCTCAAATTCCTGCAGCTGAATCCCTCATCAAGTGTTTTTCTGGGATCTGGGAGGAAACAGAGTCCTTATCATTGAAGTCCTTTGAGCGTATGAAGAAACACGCAGACAAGAGATGTCTGGATTTCCTCTGTTTTCATTCTGGGGACATGGTCTGGCTGTCTTCTAAGTATATATTTCTCAAAGTGCCCTCCTATACACTGGATACTCACTTCATTGGTTCATTGAGGCTTCTGAAGTGGATTAATCCAGTAGCCTACAAGCGCAAATGTCCAGACTCTCTATGGATCCTCATATGGATCCTCTATTCTTTTCATGTGCCTCTCTTCAAATCTGTCATTCTCAGTCCTCTTTTCAAAGATCCTAGTGCCACTCCTGCTCCAGTCAGCACTGAAGATGTTTTCAAAGAGAACATTCTGGCCACCAAGAGGGTAAGAGGAAAATCCTTTTTTTCGAGTGGATAATCTCATGACCCAATATCAACATGGGTTTACAAGGGACCGTTCCTGTCAGACTAATCTGATAAGCTTTTATGAAGAGGTAAGTTACGGACTGGACCAAGGGAATGCAGTGGACGTGGTGTACATGGACTTTTCAAAAGCTTTTGATACGGTGCCACACAAAAGGTTGATACATAAAATGAGAACAATGGGGATAGGGGAAAATATGTGTAAGTGGGTTAAGAGCTGGCTCAGGGATAGGAAACAAAGGGTTATTAATGGAGCACACTCGGACAGGGTCACGGTTTGCAGTGGGGTACCACAGGGGTCAGTTTTGGGCCCGCTTCTTTTTAACATATTTATTAATGACCTTGTAGGGGGCATAGAGAGTAGAATTTCAATATTTGCAGATGACACTAAACTATGCAGGGTAAGCAATACAGAGGAGGACAATTTTATATTACAGGAGGATTTATGTAAACTAGAAGCTTGGGCTGATAAATGGCAAATGAGCTTTAATGGGGATAAATAAATAAGAACAAACAAGATGTATAATTATGTGCTTAATTGTAAAACACTGGGCAAAACTGTCACTGAAAAAGACCTGGGTGTATGGGTGGACGACAAACTCACATTTAGTGGCCAGTGTCAGGCAGCTGCTGCAAAGGCAAATAAAATAATGGGATGCATTAAAAGAGGCATGGATGCTCATGAGGAGAACATAATTGTACCTCTATATAAGTCACTAGTGCGATCACACTTAGAATACTGTGTATAGTTCTGGTCTCCCGTGTATAAGAAAGACATAGCTGAACTGGAGTGGGTGCAGAGAATAGCGACCAGGGTTATTAGGGAACTGGGGGGTCTGCATTACCAAGATAGGTTATTACACTTGGGGTTATTTAGTTTGGTAAATTGAAGGCTTAGGGGTGATCTTATTACAATGTATAAATATATGAGGGGACAGTACAAAGACCTTTCTAATGATCTTTTTACTCTTAGACCTGTGACGGGGACAAGGGGGCATCCTCTACGTCTGGAGGAAAGAAGGTTTAAGCATAATCACAGATGCAAATTCTTTACTGTAAGAGCAGTGAGACTATGGAACTCTCTGCCATATGATGTTGTAATGAGTGATTCACTACTAACATTTCAGGAAGGTCTGGATTCCTTTCTTGAAAAGTATAATATTACAGGGTATATACACTAGTTTCCGTAATATTGCATTGATCCAGGGAGCTAGTCTGATTGCCGTATGTGGAGTCGGGAAGGAATTTTTTTCCCCAATATGAAGCTTACTGTTTGACACATGGTTTTTTTTGCCTTCCTCTGGATCAACATGATTGGGCATGTTAGGATAGGATATGGGTTGAACTAGATGGACATGAAGTCTTCCTTCAACCTTAATAACTATGTTACTATGAATTGAAGGGGTTTCGTCATGAGGAGAGGTCATGGGAGCATAGGGAGAACATCCATGTCCCTCTTCTCCTGGAGCCATTTCTTGTGGGCTTAAAAAAGAAGGGGGAGTACTGTAGCACCAATGTCTCTGTCTTCTGCCTTTCTTCCCCTACACAGATGCCGACTTACTAAACGCCGTGGCGCCCTTCCCACATGGGTGCACGCACTGTGCCCAGATCCCCGGGCACTGAGCTTATGGTGTGCGCGGTCTAGTCCTCTTAAAAGGGCAGTGCACACCATCCTGAAGTGTCCCCAGCCAATGGCTGGTAGACACTCATTATTTAAGGCACCTCCACCTGAAGGGAGGTGCCTATGCAACATTGTGAGTTTGTTCCTAAACACTCTTGTTAGTTCTCAGGTCCCAGTGCTTGTATTAACCTGCCTGTCTATCATCCATTCCCACCTGCTTGTCTATCAGCCCTGTCCACCTGCCTGTCTATCAGCCATGCCCGCCTGACTGTCTATGAGCCGTACCTGTACTTTAGCAGGTTCAGTCCTCACCTGCCAGCACTCATCTGTACATCACCCAGTCCAGTCCGCACCAGCCAGTGCTCCCCTGTACATCAGTCAGTCCATCTGAATCTGTGGTTCAAACAGTGTCTGCCACCATCTACTGTTCATTCCTTTGGGCCATTCCTGCTACCCATCTCTAGGGGGTCAGCTGCCATCTACCCGAGGTCAGTCCTGGAGTAGCATCTGGTCCTGCCTCCTTTTTCTCTCCTTTGTCAGCCGCAGAGTATCCAAGGTTGGGTTTGGTGAGGCACCTAGTTAAGCCCCTCCATGCTTTCCTTGGGGCCAGGCACAGTGGTTCCAGGCAAAAAGTTGCAATATTTTTGTGAACTCGAGTATTTCAACTTTCAAAGCAATTTACACCAGAATTTTGGTGAAATTGCCGTGACGAATGGTGTCTATACTGTATTACTTTGTGAGGAGCAGTAAAATACATGTGATTGTTTCTTTGTGGTGTATAATGAAGATTTTCCTGTTGTAGCATTGTGTACTATGTTAATTCTTTCTCTTTGTCGTTCACTCCCTATTTTCTGCACTAGAACACATAACACAATTTATCTGTTTGGTCCAAAGTGTTCCTTTGCCTTAGCACTTACAGGAGGCTATGCACTGTCCTGAGCCGACTGTCACTCAAAGTCCCTGGATGCTTAGGTGCTTACAGTAACTGCTCTCAGTGATGTGAGCAGTGACAGAAGCCATGCTGGTCATATATTTTCTTGTTAGTGTCATACTATATTATCCAAGTATTAACTAGAATTGTTAATTGCAGAGAGAAGTTTAAAACTATGTAAAGAGGAAAAATCTAACTGCTAGTCATTTTTTTTACAAAGTGTAACTGTCTTTTCAGGAGAGCTTGCAGCAGAACATCTTTGTCTGCCACCTCCTTCTCCCTCCTCTTTTCCATAAAACTTTATGGCCAGCAATTATCACGTCCTGTATCAGTTATATGAAAATCTGTATACACTGTATACACTGAATAAAGATTGTACATGAATTGAGTGTAAACGAGCAGTCCAGGAAAAGATAGAAGCAAATTTCTCTGATAAGACATATTACAGTGTTTTATTAAAATGACAATCTCTTTTTAGACATATTTTAACCCCTTCACGACATGTGCTGTACTAGTACTACACATTTCATGTCTCCCCCTTTGATATGGGCTCCAGCAGTGAGCCCACATCTTTCCTGGGAAATATCAGCTGTTTTGAACAGCTGATATGAGCCCGCAATAGCCGCGGGAGGAATCGCGATCCACCCATGGCTAATAACCTGTTAAATGCTGCTGTCAAATTATGACAGTGGCATTTAACGCATGCTTCCAGTCATCGGACTGGAAATCCATCCACCGGATACCCCGTCACATGACCGCAGGTCACCGGTTCTTTGGCATGACAACCGGAGGTCTCCTGGAGACCTCTATGGTTGTCACTGCCGGCTTGCTGTGAGCGCCGCCCAGTGGTCAGCCCACATAGCAAGTGAGTAGTTCAACTACATATGGGCAATCTGATCATCGCCTATATGTAGCAGAGCTGACTGGGTTATGGCAGCTTCTAGTCTCCCATGGAGACTATTGAAGCATGCCAAAAGTAAAAAAAAGTTTTTAAAAATATATAAAAAAAATATAAAAGTTCAAATCACCCCCTTTTTGCCCCATTCAAAATAAAACAATATAAAAATCAAACATACACATATTTGGTATCTCTGCATTCAGAATTGCCCGATCTATCAGTAAAAATAAGGATTATCCTGATCACTAAATGGCGCAGCAAGAAAAAAGTCAAAAAGCCAGGATTAAATTTTTTTGGTCACTGCGACATTGTATTAAAATGCAATAACGGGCGATCAAAATATTGTATCTACAGCAAAATGGAATCATTAAAAACGTCAGCTCGGCACACAAAAATAAACCCTCACCCAACCTGAGATCACGAAAAATGGAGATGCCACAGGTATCGGAAAATGGCGCAATTTTTTTTTTTTATCAAACTTTGGATTTTTTTTTACCACTTACAGTAAATAAAAAAGAACCTAGACATATTTGCTGTTTATAAACTCGTAATCACCTGAAGAATGATTATGGCAGGTCAGGTAAAACCAATGGTGTCATTCAAAAGTACAAGTCATCCCACAAGAAACATGCCCTCATATGGCCATATTGACAGAAAATTAAAAAAGTTATGGCTCTGGGAAGAAGGGAAGTCAAAAACAGAAACGCAAAAAAAAAAAAAAAGGGCTCCGTCATGAAGGGGTTAAGATGCTGATTCAACAGAAGTTTGGGCATATAACAAATGAACAAGCTTACTGGGTATCGGTACAGTTTTGTATTGATCACCGACCTCTTGTCTAATGAGATTGGGTATTGAAATATCTACCGTTGTTTTGCAGGATTTTCTATGGAGGAAGAAAATGTTAGCAGAGGTGTTCCCACTTGCCGGTTGGTGGAGAAACTGGTATCTCCATGCGACAAACAACTACATCTAGATTCTGGTAAAAATTCTATGTGATTCTGTTTGTGTTTGTTAAATGACCGGAAGTCAAATCATATCAAGACTCTGTAGACATTGTCCAGAGTGAGGTTGGTGGTAGTGAATCCAAATCCTTAGACTTGCAAGCTTGGCTCATATTTATGAAATCTCTGTCTCACTTCTGCTCAAGGAAGCACTTCCTCTTCTCCTTCTTCTATGGTTCCTGCCTGATCAGTTTATAATGAGTAGCAGAGACATTGGTAGAGGAAATTAATTAAAGATATACAGTAAGTAGGCTTTTGTACATTTTAGAAAAGCTTGTTTTGGAGTTTATTGGATTTTACTTGGTTAATCCATGTCTTTGGTAAAATTTCTCATTTTTGTACAAAATCTGTTTTTTAGGAAATTTGGTAACTTCTAATATTTAATAAAACATGAGTCTCCCTTATTGTACATAAGTATATTAAAAGCTGTTTCAAAAGCCTTTTTTTAGGAGAAACTTAACAAGCAACTCACTGAATAATATAACTGCTTCTGTAAACAATGGATCTGCAGCTGTTGAAGTGTGTAATAAAATGCCAACTAACATGTGCTGCCTATACAGTGCCAACCATAATGGTCATGCGATCAGTAATATTGCCCCTAAGGAATAACACATTCTCATGGCGAAGTTAAGAGGCTGATTCTAATGTTGTGTAGTGGCACTGTCATCTAATAAAAGCTATCAGTAAATGAGACAAAAGTATTGCTGGGGACACTCAAGTCCCTAGAACTAGAAAGAAACAAGAAATGCAAATTACTACCTAACTCCATGTCATGTTGGCTGTCACGATGTCCTGGGTCTCTTGGCTGTTGCCAATGCTAAATAGAGACTTTGGCTTCAGTTGAGAAGGGTTGCTCCTGAATAGACATGGAGCAGGATGCCAGTATAGATATGCCAACATCGTCCTACGAGAACTGTGCACCATGGTAATAATGACCTGACACAGAATTTGATAGAAAAACTATAAGGGATGAAGGCCCCCAAAAATCTCCCAGCTATGTGGGGTCCAAGGCAGGATTGGCAACGGTAACATCATATAACCTATACGATAAAAGGACATATCTATAGTGTATGAAGGTCAATAGGTGTAGGATAGAAAAATCCACACTAGACTAGTACCCAAAAGAAACAGGGGTGATATACAAGAATAACTATAAAAAAAATAATAACTCCGCAGCACTTTAATAACTCGTTCAAAATAGAAAACTACTTTGTTGATAGAAAATTTAACAAGCAAATGCTAACTACAACAAGACAGTGGATACCAAGTTAAAACAGCACATAGGGAGGGCAGAGGAACAGCAAAACACAATGATATACAGCGGCCCCTCACAAAATAGTAAATAGCAAGTTCTGATAAGAGAAGTAATTTTTAGCCTTTTGCTAATGAATTCCCCAAACAGTCATGGCCGAAAGTTTTAGCACCCTTGAAATTGATCCAGAAAATGAAGTATTTCTCCCAGAAAATTATTGAAACTACAGATGTTGTGTTATACACATGTATTTCATTTGTGTGTATTGGAACAACACAAAAAAACAGAGCTAAAAAGGCAAATTGGAAATAATTTCTCACAGAGCCTCAAAAAATGGGCTCAACAAAATTGTTGGCACCCTCAACTTAATATTTGGCTGCACACTCTTTGGAATTACAGTTGTGGCCAAAAGTATTGACACCCCTGCAATTTTGTCAGATAATACTCAGTTTCTTCCTGAAAATGATTGCAAACACAAATTCTTTGGTATTATTATCTTCATTTAATTTGTCTTAAATGAAAAAACACAAAAAGAATTGTCCTAAAGCCAAATTGGATATAATTCCACACCAAATATAAAAAAGAGGGTGGACAAAAGTATTAGCACTGTTCGAAAAATCATGTGATGCTTCTCTAATTTGTGTAATTAACAGCACTTGTAACCTACCTGTGGCACCTAACAGGTGTTGGCAATAACTAAATCACACTTGCAGCCAGTTGACATGGATTAAAGTTGACTCAACCTCTGTCCTGTGTCCTTGTGTGTACCACATTGAGCATGGAGAAAAGACCAAAGAACTGTCTGAGGACTTGAGAAACCAAATTGTGAGGAAGCATGAGCAATCTCAAGGCTACAAGTCCATCTCCAAAGACCTGAATGTTCCTGTCTCTACCGTGCGCAGTGTCATCAAGAAGTTTAAAGCCCATGGCACTGTGGCTAACCTCCCTAGATGTGGACAGAAAAGAAAAATTGACAAGAGATTTCAACGCAAGATTGTGCGGATGTTGGATAAAGAACCTCGACTAACATCCAAACAAGTTGAAGCTGCCCTGCAGTCCGAGGGTACAACAGTGTCAACCCGTACTATCCGTCAGCATCTGAATGAAAAGGGACTGTATGGTAGGAGACCCAGGAAGACCCCACTTCTTACCCCGAGACATAAAAAAGCCAGGCTGGAGTTTGCCAAAACTTACCTGAAAAAGCCTAAAACATTTTGGAAGAATGTTCTCTGGTCAGATGAGACAAAAGTAGAGCTTTTTGGGCAAAGGCATCAACATAGAGTTTACAGGAGAAAAAAAGATGCATTCAAAGAAAAAAACACGGTCCTAACAGTCAAACATGGCGGAGGTTCCCTGATGTTTTGGGGTTGCTTTGCTGCCTCTGGCACTGGACTGCTTGACCGTGTGCATGGCATTAGGAAGTCTGAAGACTACCACCAAATTTTGCAGCATAATGTAGGGCCCAGTGTGAGAAAGCTGGGTCTCCCTCAGAGGTCATGGGTCTTCCAGCAGGACAATGACCCAAAACACACTTCAAAAAGCACTAGAAAATGGTTTGAGAGAAAGCACTGGAGACTTCTAAGGTGGCCAGCATTGAGTCCAGACCTGAATCCCATAGAACACCCGTGGAGAGATCTAAAAATGGCAGTTTGGAGAAGGCACCCTTCTAAAATTAGGGACCTGGAGCAGTTTGCCAAAGAAGAATGGTCTAAAATTCCAGCAGAGCATTGTAAGAAACTCATTGATGGTTACCGGAAGTGGTTGGTCGCAGTTATTTTGGCTAAAGGTTGTGCAAACAAGTATTAGGCTGAGGGTGCAAATACTTTTGTCTTTCCCATTTTTGGAGTTTTGTGTGAAATGATCAATGTTTTGCTTTTTGCTTCATTCTCTTTTGTGTTTTTCATTTAAGACAGATTAAATGAAGATAATAATACCAAAGAATTTGCGTTTGCAAGCATTTTCAGGAAGAAACTGAGTATTATCTGGCAAAATTGCAGGGGTGTCAATACTTTTGGCCTCAACTGTATTGACTGCAATCAATCACTTCCTATAACCATCATCAAGCTTCTTACACCTCTCAAATGGAATTTTGGATCACTCTTCTTTTGAAAACTGCTCCAGGTCTCTCATATTTGAAGAGTGCCATCTCCCAAAAGCAATTTCAAGATCTCTCCACAAGTGTTCAATGGGATCTTGATCCAGACTCATTGCTGGCCACTTCAGAACTCTACATCACTTTGTTTCCATCCATTTCTGGGTGATGCTTGAATATTTTTGGGTCATTGTCCTGCTAGAAAACGCATGACCTACTACTTAAACCCATCTTTCTGACACTTGGCACTACATTGCAACCCAAAATCCTTTGGTAATCTTCAGATTTCATGACACCTTGCACAAAGTCAAGGCACCCAGTGTCAAAGGCAGCAAAATAACCCCAAAATATCTTTGAACCTCTGCCATATTTTACTGTAGGTACTGTATTCTTTTCTTTGTAGTCCTCATTCTATTTTTGGTAAACAGTAGAATGATGTGCTTCACCAAAGCTCTAGCTTGGTCTCCTCTTTCCGCAAGACGCTTTCTCAGAAGTATTTTGGCTTATTCACGCACATTTTGGCAAAGTGCAGTCTAGCTTTATTGTCTCTGTCAGCAGTGGCTCCTCCTGGGTCTCCTGGCCATAGAGTTTCATTTAATTAAAATGTTGATGGATAGTTTGCATGACACAAATGCACCCTGAGCCTTCAGGACAGCTTGACTTTCTTTGTAACTTGATTGGCACTGCTTATCCACCATCCAGACTATCCTACGTTACAAAATTTTAACAATTTTTCCATGCTGTCCATGTCCAGAGAAAGTAGCTACAGTTCAGTGGGTTGTAAACTTCTTAATTACGTTGCGCACTGTGAACAAAGGAACATCAAGATCTCTGGAGATGGACTTGTAACCTTGAGATTGTTAATATTTTTCAACAATTTTTGTTCTCAAGTCCTCAGACAGTTTTCTTGTCCTCTTTCTGTTCTCTATACTTTGTATGGCACACACAGACACACAATGCAAAGATTTGCATCAGCTTCTTTTTTAATCTGGTTTCAGGTGTGATTTCATATTGCCCACTCATGTTACTTGCCATAGGCAAGTTTGATTAAGTATCACATGCTTGAAACAAAGTTGTTTACACACAATTTGTTGTTCCAATCCACACAAAGGAAATAAACATGTCTAAAAGAAAACATGTAATTGCAATAATTTTCTGGGAGAAATACTTCATTTTCTGGATCAATTGTAAGGATGCCAACACTTTTGGCCATAACTGTACACATATGTGGCCATCCACACTGAAGTGTTCTGATGGGCAGAAGGAAGTATACCATTGAAAACACTGCTAATGTCAACGTTATATCTTAGAAAATGATTTTCAACATACTTGGATTTTGTCCCCATGACATTAATTGAACAAATGTGGACTGAACATTTTATACACTATACATTGCCAACCATTTCATAATTTGAAGGTTCAGCCATTGTTGGTCTAATGTGCGTGGCTGTCTTGAAGGAACTTATGGTCTAGTGGAATTATGGGAGATCAGGGTATTGCTAAAATGCACCCTTACTATGGCTGTATGAAAACGACTTAAGTCTTGACTTACATGTATGAGCATTTTGAAGAATTGTATAACATTGTATAAAATTGCTGATATTTTGCTTATTTATTTTACCACTTTTCAATGATATTTTACTTTAGCTGCTGTTTTAACAAAAAAAGTAAAATTAGAATTCTGTTAGTAGCAGAAACAAGGTCATTCTCATGAGCTCAGGGGAGTATTATAGGTCATGTTTGACAGCAAATCTAAAAGAAGGCCAAGTAGACATCATTGAGGAAGGGGGCCAGCAATAAGCTTCCCCTAATGGACTAAGCAGCAGCTCTTAAACTGGTAAACTTTTTAGACATGAGTAGCCAACTGCATCATCCTCATTGAAGAAAAACAGATGTATACATATTACATGTTAAGAAGCTTGATCTTTAGAACTCCTCTGTAGAATCGTATGCCAAAACAATTTTTTCAACCTTTGTATTGTGGTTTTGTTTACTGCACACAACTTCCTGTGTTAAACTTGGGCTACTCTATGCTAAAGAAGTAATCTGGTCTACAGCAGAGTGTTTTGTTTGGGAGGATACTCAAAAAAGAGAAAGTAAAATATTCTCATAAGCAGAGGGGTCTTCCACGTGATGTAGTGAAACTGTGGCTGCTCAGATAAACCACAATAGAATGTTGCAAAAAAAGAAAACCCCACTCTTTATGATTATATTAGAACCAGATTTTATGTAGAAACATTCTCTATCATTATATTTATAGAGTTTGTGTAAAAATACTCTCTATTATTAGGACAACCATATTGTATGTAGATTTATTAAAGAACAATGATGAGTAATAAATGGAACTGATTTTCAGTCTGATGCAAATCTTTTGCGCTTCGTGCACTGTCTATCATTGGTGGTAGAGTGAGACTTCATCCATCAGCCCACAATGATCTTCTGGGAGAGACTTTGTAACTCTTTTATCTGTCTTTTTCTAAGCTTCTCTCAAAGTCGAATTCTTAGGAAAACAAAGAGCCTATAAAAGCCAAATGGTGCTAATTTCATAATAAAACCCAATTACAAAAATGAGTTTTAGCCCAAATACATTCATTTAAGTAAAAAAAAGTCCCTGAATGGTGAACAACTGGATTAAACATAAAGTTATAACTGTCATGATTCCTGCGCTCAGTGTGTCTTGAATGTGGTGACTGATAGCTCAGTTATCAAATCTGCTGCAGGGGCTTGCTGAGCTGTTGGTGTTCTGATGTACAGCCCAGCCCCCTAATCTGAGTCTGGCATGTGCTGAGCTTCTTTCAGGTTTTCTCTGTTCCAGGTGATTACCCAGCTACTTAACTGAGCTGTCAGATCTGTTTCTATGGCATCTGCTCAGTGATGTGCCTTATATTTCTGTACTCTGTTGATGTATTGCTGCCTGACCTTGGACATCATTCTGACCATCCATTTGCCTAGCCCCATTGTTTCGATCTGCTGTCTTCCTGGTATTCTGACCTTGAACCATAACTTGACTTCACCTTTGTCTTTACCCTTTAGTTTTCTACTTACTCTCTTCATATCTGATCCTGGAATGCTTTATTACCCTACCTCATGGCTTGTCACAATAACAAGGTTATAGGATATTTCATTACATATACTGGACAAATTAAAATTTAAAAAAGAAAATGAAGCACACAAATTGCTCATTGACAAAAGATCCAGAATTGCAGGCTTTCCTGCACCATGACCAAGGATTTTTTCATTAAATACAGTAGCATCAATTAACCCAGTCAAAACAGAACAGTTCACAGTTGAGCCTCCTTCACTGCATTCAGAAACCAGGAAATGTGCCCCACCAGGTCATTTGAGCTACCTGCTGAATGATAAATAATAAAATGATTGCTAACGTTATCATCTTCTTTTTCAGAGTCATCATCGATAAAAAACAGATGCACTATCTTTGCTCACAACAACAGTTTAACCTTTTACCTTAATGTAAATGACACAAACAAAGATTTCCGGGTGTCATTGTTCAGAGGAATTAACAAAATGAACAGATTTTGTGAAGGATCTTTCAATGCCTCCCAGATACCCTCCCATTGCAATAAATGCAGGATAATTCCATCAGCAAATTATGTCACCATTCTACTACAAAATGTTACTGAGGCTGATACAGACATTTATTTCTTTTACAAGGAGGTTATGTATCCCCCTCCTTACATCTGTGAAAATGACGAAGGCACTATCATTCATGTGAAAGGTAAGTCCAGAGGACAGTACCACTAAAGCCAGAAGGAAAGATTTACTTAGACTTGCCTTTTAAACCTCAGTCTAACAACTGACATACAAGTGAGTAACATACTAAATTTATTAAGAGGTGTGTGCTCAATACTAAAGTTGATGTATCTTTGACAGTCCATGCAGCATTATCTGAAATTTTCGATTGCTCTATAGCAAGAAATATTTGCTCTCTAGTATATCTGTTGGACAGATGGTGCCCACATCCTGCACAAACTCATCTCTTGTTTGGCCACTTTTGGATGTTTTTCTATAGCTTGTGAATAACACAATTTTTTCATGCATTTTTTACATGTTTAGTTATTAATTTTTTTATTTATTTTTATTTCACAAGTTTTTTTTGCCTGTAATGAAGCCAATGGCAAAATGCATGAAAAATGGCAGATGGCTGAGTTTGTAGAAGATGGTAGGCAGCAAAAAGAGTGGGAAAAAAAATCTATCAAAAATACAGTTTTTAGTGCATTTTCATATTTTCTTACTAACTTGCAGACAACAGAAAATGAGGGAAAAAAGCCACATGAACTTTTATAGCAATACTTGGCTATCTTTTTTATAAGATGACTCAGCAGTTTTCACGTTCATGTTCTATGCTTGATTATCATGGAAAAAACATGTAACCATTAAAGTCTATGGGGCTTTTCACATCAGTCTGTTTTTTTTGTATGCCATTTGTATCTTTTTTTGCTTATGTAAAACAACACAGATGTCTAAGGCTACTTTCACACTAGCGTCGTGCAGTGCACGTCGCTATGCGACATTGCAGCGCACCGACGCATAGTGTGGAAGTGCCGCACAACAGGGGCAGCGGATGCTGTTTTTCAACGCATCCGCTGCCCCATTGTGAGGTGCGGGGAGGCGGGGTCGGAAATGCTGCAGAAGACACACCAAAAAACGTTACATGTAACGTTTTTTGGTGCGTCGTCTGCAGCATTTCCGACCGCGCACGTGCGGCCGGAACTCCGCCCCACCTCCCCGCACCTCACAATGGGGCAGCGGATGCGTTGAAAAACAGCACGACGGTTGCGACGTGTGGCAATGCGTCGCACTACGTCATTAATAAAAGTCTATGGAGAAAAAACGCATCCTGCAAGCACTTTTGCAGGATGCGTTTTTTCTTCAAAACGACGCATAGCGACGTGCAGTGCACGACGCTAGTGTGAAAGTAGCCTAAATGAAACCTATGGGCTAACATCAGATTTTCAAATACAAGTGATATACGTGTTTTCACAGATAGCAATCGTACCTGTGATAGTCCATGGGGCTAATCACATTTGGAATATCATGGAGACATGTCTGGTTTTGATCAGAGGGTCTGTTCAAAATTGACAATGGAAGTAAATGGGTCTGTGAAAAAATCGGACCACGCTTGGAAGACAGCTGACTGCAGTCTTATTTTCAAGGACTGTCAGAATGGAGAAGGTGGAGAATTATTTTTTTTTATCTCTCCATGAAAGAGAAAAATGGATTACGCTTCATAGTCTAGTCTCTGTTTACCTCAATTACGTGAATAACATTGCCAGAAGAAGACCCATAAGGAGTGCAGAAAGGGGAGAAAAATGCATGTT
The DNA here is from genome assembly GCF_039654945.1 of Dendrobates tinctorius. NCBI lineage: Eukaryota > Metazoa > Chordata > Amphibia > Anura > Dendrobatidae > Dendrobates > Dendrobates tinctorius. The sequence goes on from NW_027361793.1 coordinate 1,673,771, forward strand.
AATATGTTAGTAACGTAATTTTAAAAGGTTAGGCCGGGTTCACACTTGTGCTTGGCTAGTCTGCATATGGCTGCGTAATTCTTCCCTTAAGCTTCGCCTACTCTCTGCCTACTTCCGAATGTGTGCTTTGTCATCCTGCGTATCTATCTTTAACATTGCATACGCAGGGACATGCGTTTTAAGCAGATGCGTCCACATGCAGTGTTTTGAGGTGCCCGCCGAATGCAGCATGTTGCATTTCTGTGTGGTCGGCGGGTACATCAAAATGTCGCATGCGGACACATCCGCATACAACACATGTCTCTGTAAACCCAATGTTAAAGATAGGTATGGGGGACAATGCAGAATGCATGTAGAAGTAGGCGGAGCATAGGCGGAGCTTATGGGAAGAAGTACGCAGCCATACTGTAACGAATGGAAGCGGAGGCACAGATGGTGAAGTGCACATTTGTTTACTGCTATTTTTTGTGGAACCACGGGACCACAGTCCTGGGGGCTCTGAAGGGGGCATGACTATGCGAGCCCCAGTCACCCGTAGTAAGACCCCTCAAACACGATCAGAATGGAATGACCGAGGGACACAGGTGCTACCTCCAGTTAGACCCCGGACACATGGAAGCCGGCCCAGCGGAATTGGTGCACAGACAGGGATAAAAGTAGCGGAGAACTTGACAGACGAGAAGCAGTGTGATGGGACGGAGCTGGGTCAGGCAGTGCTGACATCGTCATGGGTAACGGAGTGACGGACGGCTGAGCAGGATGGTACTTGCACAAGCAGCACTGGTATTGTCCTGGGTATGGAATAGCAAGCTGCTGATAGTCTAGGAAGACAAACGGTATTAGCAGGATACTGGCTGGACACTGGAAAGACACAATTGGACACAGGCACATCAGAACACTAAAGCGGAACTAGCAACAGGAGACACTTGTTGCTCTGGCGCCTTCTCTATGGCAGAGGGGCCAGAAATAACACACACAAGAGTACCATTGGATAACATTTTTGAAAAATGTACGCTGTCTCTTTGAGAGACCGGAAGCGCGCTCGCGACCTAAACCTCATACCCAGGGATGTGCTGACCGCGTGCCAGGAAGCAGGATCAGGGGAGAGAGCCGAGGCAGGGTGGCAGGGAGCACACTGAGAGCGGGGACCCTGACAGGTGACCCATGGAGGTACGGGCACCACAGCGAGTGTACAGGGACCCCGGCAGGGATACCGTGCAGGCACAGTTGTTACACATACACAGACCAGCCAAACGCAAGTGTGAACACCCGGCCTTATTCCTTCACTATCAATCACAGCTGAGAGGCTGAAAAAAATAACAAAAATAAACTTGTCAAACTTAGTCATTTACCCAAAAGTGCTCACTGCTCCGGATATGGCAAGAGGCTTTTGTTTATTTGGTTGTTCATTGATACATCCTGTTTTTCTTTTTATTAGACTTCACACATGCTCAGAAGATGCATGAAATTTTTCTAGAAGTCTCAATATTTAACTGTGAATTAAAATATAAATGCAACTTGGGCTTTATTTATATTGTATGACAAAGAAGCTTTTTTTGCCTACAGCAACCAATCAGTGATTAACTTTCATTTATTTTATTTACTTTTATTTATTAACACCTTAGTGACCACCAATACGTCTATTAACTGACCTGTGATATTAGAGACAAGCATCCCCCCCCCGACGAGTGACAATCCACCAGCTGTCTGATGTACACTATAACTGATAACTTGCTGCATCAGCCATGATCCGTGTTGGCACCGACTATGGTGGTTTAACCCCTTAAATGCTGCTGTAAATAGTGACTTCGGCATCTAGTTGGTTAACATAGAGTGATGGCTTCCTCCTTAACCCCATTGGCACCCTGAGATCTTGATCGTGTGGTCATGCTGCTTGCCATGGCAGTTCATGGCCAAATAACGACATTAAGATCTTCCAGCTATAGCAGCCTGTTCATAAGTTATCAATTTTTAGGTGGTAAAAATAAACTTTTTCAATCTTGTCATGCCACTTTGCATTAATTCCTGAAAATCACCAGAAGGGTTAATGAACTATCCAAAAGCAATTTTGAGAGGTGCCTTTTTTAAAATGGTATCACTTTAGGAGGTTTCCAGTACATAGGACCCACAAAGTCACTTCAAAACTGAACAGGTCCATAAAAAAAAATATGTTTTGTAAATTTCCTTGAAAAAACGAAAAAATTACTGCTACGTGTTTAACCCTTCTAAACTGTTAACAAGATAAAACAACATTTTACAAATGGTGCTGATGTAAAGCAGACATGAGGGAAATGTTATTTATTAATGTTTTTCTGTGATATAACTACCTGGATTATATAACTGCCTGATTATAATCATTCAAAGTTAGAAAATTGCTAATTTAAAAAACAAATGGTCAAATTTCAGATATTTTTATAAATAAATACAAAACATATCAACTTAAACTTACCATTATCATAAAGTACGATACATAACAAAAAAATCTCAAAATCATTGGAATATGTTGAAGCATTCCACAGTTATTACTACATAAAGTGACAGTGGTCAGATTTTAAAAAATTGGCCCGGTCACTAAGGGGATATTATACATCACTGGTGAAATGAAAGCTGTGATTGGTTCCTATAGGTGACAAAGAACTAGTAGAACACAGATAGCCAGATACATCTAAAACACATTCAGAATTCTTCAGAGGAGGATTATACACCTGTACACAAAGTAGTTTGGACAGAAATAGGGGCCTCTAATCTATCCCCTGACAGATGATGGCAGAGAAAATAAAGATTCGACATGTACGATTTCAGACTGCCAATCATTTTATTCGTTGCAAGATAAGGCCTTGCCCGCAGAGTCTGACAGTGGCTCTCTAGAAGAGAAATCAGGAAGCCTCGGCAAGCGTTTTTTTTATAGTGGAGTCAGCTATTTATGGCCATATACAGTGTGTCCGTAAAGTCATAGTGCACTATTGACCAGTCACAGGAAAATATACAGTCAAGCCATGGCCACCACGATCCCCGGATCTGACGCCCTTAGACTTTTACTTTTGGAGCTATGTGAAGCAACTTATGTACATTGAACATATCAACGACATTAATCACTTAAAACAGAGAATCCCAGATGTTATTCACTCTGTTACACCAGTCGTCCTTACTGGTGAACTTCACTATCGTTTGGATGTGTGTAGGGCAACAAATGGAGCCCACATCAAACTGCACTGAACAGGTATGAAACTGGGAGGGTTTTCTTTCATTTGAAGCAGATTTCACATTTCTTTCTTCTTCTGTTGCTTTCCAGTGACTGGTCAAAAGTGCACCATGACTTTATGGACACACTGTAGTATATACACGACACAGATCTTAGCTCAAGATGTCAAGCGCTAGTTCCAAGGTAACGGTATATCTGAATCTGACAACCAGCCTCTGAATGATGAAAACACATATCATACCTTCAGCAACAGCTGGCGCTCACTTCCCACTGATCTAATGGTGAGAAAAGCAAATGAGACAATCCGTTTAATACACATTATGGCCCTGACATTTTGAAGATGGGCAATATTCAGCTGCTTTTGATGAGGAGGATGTGTTGGAGTAATACGCTCCTGATTTAATAGGAGGTGTCTGTCAAGTGGTCTGCACCTCATCAAAAATTGTACTCCAGTAAGGGACTTGAGTAAGGATTCTTGCCTAAGGTACAACTAGCTTATCATCTATATATAAACGCCTTATCATGTCTGTCTGTATTTGAAATCGCGGGCCGCTGATTGGTCGCGAACGCCAGGCCCCCGCCAGGCCGCAACCAATCAGCGACAGGCGCAGCGGTTTGTAACGGTAAGCTGCGTCTGCCGCTGATTGGTCGCGGCCGCGCTCAATCGGGCGAAGGCCTTAATCTGTAAAAAAGAGAATTAAAATAAAAAAAAGGTTATTCTCACCTTCCGACAGCCTCCTGTCTTCTTTCAACGCGCCCGGCCTCGCGTTCCCAGTAATGCTTTGCGGCTTAGACCACTGATGATGTCACTGTCACGAGAGCGAGAAAGAAGACCGACGTCACTCTCGCGAGAGCGAGAAAGAAGACCGACGTCATCAGCGGTCTAAGCCGCAAAGCATTACTGGGAACGCAAGGCCGGGTGCGTGGAAAGAAGACAGGAGGCCGTCGGAAGGTGAGAATAACTTTTTCTTATTTTTCAATATTATTTTTTTACATGCTAGAGGGCCGCGGCAGTGATTGGTCGCGGCTACAGGGCCGCGTTGCTGATTGGTCATAGACAGAGGGCCGTGACGCTGATTGGTCACGGCTACATGGAAAGGGGGTGAGGGGACCATGCATACCAGGATTGGGGGGTGAGGGGACCATGCATACCAGGATTGGGGGGGTGAGGGGACCATGCATACCAGGAAAGGGGAATGAGGGGACCATGCATACCACAAAAGGGGAGTGAAGGGGCCATGTATACCAGGATAAGGGGTGAGGGAACCATGCATACCAGGATTGGGGGGTGAGGGGACCATGCATACCAGGATTGGGGGGTGAGGGGACCATGCATACCAGGATAGGGGGGTGAGGGGACCATCCATACCAGGATTGGGGGGTGAGAGGACCGGGCATACCAGGAAAGGGGGTGATGGTGAGCATACATACCAGGATTGGGGTGTGAGAGGACCATGCATACCAGCAAAGGGGGGTGTGGGGACCATGCATACCAAGAAAGGGGGGTGAGGGGACCATGCATACCAGGATGGGGGGGTGAGGGGACCATGCATACCAGGATTGAGGGGTGAGAGGACCATGCATACCAGGACTGGGGGGTGAGGGGACCATGCATACCCCAAAAGGGGGTAAGAGGACCATGCATACCAGGACTGGGGGGTGAGGGGACCATGCATATCAGGAAAGGGGGGTGAGGGGACCATGCATACCAGGATAGGGGGGTGAGGGGACCATCCATACCAGGATTGGGGGGTGAGAGGACTGGGCATACCAGGAAAGAGGGTGATGGTGAGCATACATACCAGGATTGGGGTGTGAGAGGACCATGCATACCAGCAAAGGGGGGTGAGGGGACCATGCATACCAAGAAAGGGGGGTGAGGGGACCATGTATACCAGGATGGGGGGGGTGAGGGGACCATGCATACCAGGATTGAGGGGTGAGAGGACCATGCATACCAGGACTGGGGGGTGAGGGGCCCATGCATACCCCAAAAGGGGGTAAGAGGACCATGCATACCAGGATTGGGGGGTGAGGGGACCATGCATATCAGGAAAGGGGGGTGAGGGGACCATGCATACCAGGATAGGGGGGTGATGAGACCATGCATACCAGGAAAGGGGGTGAGGATACCATGCATACCAGGATTGGGGGGTGAGGGGACCATGCATACCAGGAAAGGTGGGTGACAGTGAGCATACATACCAGGATTGGGGTGTGAGAGGACCATGCATACCAGCAAAGGGTGTGAGGGGACCATGCATACCAAGAAAGGGGGGTGAGGGGACCATGCATACCAGGATAGGGGGGTGAGGGGACCATGCATACTAGGATTGGGGGGTGAGAGGACCATGCATACCAGGATTGGGGGGTGAGGGGACCATGCATACCCCGAAAGGGGGGTAAGAGGACCATGCATACCAGGAAAGAGGGGTGAGACGACCATGCATACCAGGATTGGGGGTGAGAGGACCATGCATACCAGGATTGGGGGGTGAGGGGACCATGCATACCCCAAAAGGAGGGTAAGAGGACCATGCATAACAGGAAAGAGAGGTGAGAGGACCAGGCATACCAGGAATGGGGGGGGAGAGGACCATGCATTCCCGGATTGGGGGGTCAGGGGACCATGCATACTAGGATAGGGGGTTGAGGGGTAGCATGCATATCAGGATTGGAGGTGAGAGAACCATACATATCAGGATTGGGGGTGAGAGAACCATACATATCAGGATTGGGGGGTGCATTTTTGCATTATTATTAAATCTTCAAAAATAAACTGTATACATATTCTAGAATACCCAATGCATTAGAATCGGGCCACGATCTAGTGAATTTTATAAGCTTCTACGTCATGCCCCCGTCGTGCCATAGTCCCACCCCATCTCCTTTTTGATGGAGGTGAATGAAACTGGTGTAAAAACGTAAAAAATCACAAAGTGTTTGCTCAACTCTGTGCTGTACAAAAATCTATGACTTTTTAAATTGATTCATGGCAGAACTCTGGTGAATAATCTTGATGAAGGCAGGCCTATATATATTTACGCTTGTTAAATGAATGGACACAAGTCAATCAAATCATCATACATTTCTTTCTGTTTGGGTCTAATCCTACATGTATGATTCTAGGCTAACACTTATCAGTTTATTCTGCTTTTTACTTTTTCAGAACTTAAACTGCACAAGGTTGGAATAGAAATTCAGAAACCGCACCTAAGTGTTTTAATCATACTGGGATGTATTGCCGCATACAGTCTCATAATCACTACATCATTTATATATATTTTGGTAAGGTAATTATGTAGAATTGTAGAATTGTATTTATTTCATCACTTTGCAAATTATGTGCAAATTAAAAAAGGTATTGTAGCACTGTGTTGCCACTTCAACAGGGACAGCGTTGATAGATAATCTAATGATGCCAAATCCTTCTATTTATACAGGATACTGATAACCACATTATACAATTCTTAAAGGGATTGTCCAGTATTCTAACAACATCTCAATTGCTATATTTGCCAGTATAAAATAAAGACTGCCTAAGCTCACATCTGATGTCGGTGCAGTTCCAGTGAAGGTGGTGCCGCCTCTCTCAGGTCTTGCTTGACATTATGTCTTAGGAGGTCTGCAGCCAATCAGCGGCCGTTAATGGGCCGCTTCACTCTCACTTTATTCATACATAACTGACATATGGAGGAAGTCAAACAGCAGCAGTATGTTAGTCATAAGCATCTGAAAAAAATGATATGCTGATATCTGAGACCCAATGACTTGTTCCACAGATACTCACATTTTTCTTCATATGTAAATGAGCTGTTATGATCTATGGGTCGGACATAGATCTTTCTGTGAATCTGCCTTCAAAGCTTATTTTAACCCCTTAGTGACAGAGCTATTTGGTACTTAATGATTAAGCCAATTTTTACAATTCTGACCACCGTCAGTTTATGAGGTTATAGCTCTGGACGCTTCAACTGATTCTGAGAATGTTTTTTTCATGGCATATTATACTTCATGTTAGTGGTAAAATTTCCTCAATATAGTTTGCGTTTATTTATGAAAAATATTTGCAATTTTCAAACTTTTAATTTTTTACACTTTAACCCCTTCACTACCAAGGGTGGTTTGCACGTTAACTACCGGGCCAATTTTTACAATTCTGACCACTGTACCTTTATGAGGTCATAACTCTGGAACGCTTCTATGGATCCCGGTGATTCTGACATTGTTTTCTCGTGACATATTGTACTTCATGTTAGTGGTAAAATTGCATTCAAATAACTTGCGTTTATTTGTGAAAAAATGGAAATTTGGCGAAAATTTTGAAAATTTCACAATTTTCCAACTTTGAATTTTTATGCCCTTAAATCACAGCGATACGGCACACAAAAAACTTAATACATAACATTTCCCACATGTTTACTTTACATCAGCACAGTTTTGGAACCAAAATTTTTTTTTGTTAGGAAGTTATAAGGGTTAAAAATTGACCAGCGATTTCTCATTTTTGCAACACCATTTTATTTTTAGGGAGCACTTCACATTTGAAGCCACTTTGAGGGGTCTATATGATAGAAAATACCCAAAAGTGACACCATTCTAAAAACTGCACCCCTTAAGGTGCTTAAAACCACATTCAAGAAGTTTATTAACCCTTTAGGTGCGTCACAGGAATTTTTTGAATATTAAAAAAAAAATGAACATTTAACTTTTTTTCACAAAAAAAATACTTCAGGTTCAATTTTCTTTATTTTACCAAGGGTAACAGGAGAAATTGGACTGCAAGACTTATTGTGCAATTTGTCCTGAGTACGCTGATACCTGATATGTGGGGGGAACCACTGTTTCGGCGCATGGCAGAGCTCAGAATGGAAGGAGCGCCGTTTGACTTTTTCAATGCAAAATTGGCTGGAATTCAGATCAGACGCCATGTCATGTTTGGCGAGCCCCTGATGTACCTAAACAGTGGAAAAACCCCCAAGTGACCCCATTTTGGAAACTAGACCCCCCAAGGAACTTATCTAGATATGTGGTGAGAACTTTGAACCCACAAGGGCTTCACAGAAGTTTATAACGTACAGCGGTACAATTAAAAAATCATATTTTTTCCACAAAAATGATCTTTTCACCCCCAATTTTTATTTTTCCAAGGGTAACAGGACCCTAAAAGTTATTGTGCAATTTGTCCTGAGTACGCTGATACCCCATATGTGGGTGTAAATGACTATTTGGGCGCATAGCAGAGCTCGGAAGGGAAGCAGCGCCATTTGACGTTTTTGGCTAGAATTGAGATCGGACACCATGTCGCGATTGGAAAACCCCTGATGTACCAAAACAGTGGAAACCCCCCACAAATGACACCATTTTGGAATCTAGACCCCCCAAGGAACTTATCTAGATGTGTGGTGAGAACTTTGAACCCCCAAGGGCTTCACAGAAGTTTATAACGTACAGCAGTACAATTAAAAAATCATATTTTTTCCACAAAAATGATCTTTTCACCCTCAATTCTTATTTTTCCAAAAGTAACAGGACCCTAAAAGATATTGTGCAATTTATCCTGAGTACGCTGATACCCCACATGTGGGGGTAAACCACTATTTGGGCGTATGGCAGAGCTCGGAAGGGAAGCAGCGCCATTTGACGTTTTTGGCTGGAATTGAGATCGGACACCATGTCGCGTTAGGAAAGCCCCTGATGTACCAAAACAGTAGAAACCCCCCACAAGTGACCCCATTTTGGAAACTAGACCCCCTAATGAACTTATCTAGATGTGTGGTGAGCACTTTGAACCCCCCAGTGCTTCACAGAAGTTTATAACGACCGGGCGTGAAAATAAAAATATCGTATTTTTTCAACAAACATCATCTTTTAGTCCCCATTTTTTATTTTCCCAAGGGTAACAGGAGAAATTGGACCCCAAAAGTTGTTGTCCAATTTGTCCTGAGTACGCTGATACCTCATATGTGGGAGAAAACTACTGTATGGGCACACGTCGGGGCTCGGAAGGGAAGTAGTGACGTTTTGGAATGCAGACTTTGATGGAATGGTCTGCGGGTGTCATGTTGCGTTTGGAGAGCCCCTGATGTACCTAAACAGTGGAAACCCCCAACAAGTGACCCCATTTTGGAAACTAGACCTCCTAATGAACTTATCTAGATGTGTGGTGAGCACTTTGAACCCCCCAGTGCTTCACAGAAGTTTATAACGACCGGGCGTGAAAATAAAAATATCGTATTTTTTCAACAAACATCATCTTTTAGTCCCCATTTTTTTTATTTTCCCAAGGGTAACAGGAGAAATTGGACCCCAAAAGTTGTTGTCCAATTTGTCCTGAGTACGCTGATACCTCATATGTGGGAGAAAACTACTGTATGGGCACACGTCGGGGCTCGGAAGGGAAGTAGTGACGTTTTGGAATGCAGACTTTGATGGATTGGTATGCGGGTGTCATATGCGTTTGGAGAGCCCCTAATGTACCTAAACTATTGAAACTCCCCACAAGTGACCCCATTTTGGAAACTAGACCCCCCACCGAGCTTATCTAGATGTGTGGAGAGCACTTTGAACCCCCAAGTGCTTCACAGAAGTTTATAACGCCTGGGCGTGAAAATAAAAAAAACATTTTTTTCCGCAAAATTATATTTTTGCCCCCAATTTTTTATTTTCCTAAGGGTAACAGGAGAAATTGGACCCCAAAAGTTGTTTTGTAATTTGTCCTGAGTAGGCTGATACCCTACATGTGGGGGTAAAACACTGTTTGGGCACATGGCAGAGCTTGGAAGGGAAGGAGCACCATTTGACTTTTTCAACGCAGAATTGGCTGGAATTGAGATCAGACGCCATGTTGCCTTTGGAGAGCACCTGATGTGCCCAAACAGTGGAAACCCCCAATTATAACTCCAACCCGAACCTCAACACACCCCTAACCCTAATCTGAGCCCTAGCCCTAACCCTAGCCCTAACCCTAGCCCTAACCCTAACCCTAGCCCTAACCCTACCGGGAAAATGGAAATAAATACATTTTCTTTTAGTTTTATTATTTTTCCCTAACTAAGGGGGTGATAACGGGGGGTCAGATTTACGATTTATGGCGGTTTTTATGTTTGGCGGCTGTCGCACGCTAAAAGACGCTTTTTATTGTAAAAATAGTTTTTGCATCACCACATATTGTGAGCTATAATTTTTCCGTATTTTGACCCACCGAGTCATGTGAGGTCTTATTTTTTGCGGGACGAGTTGACGTTTTTATTGGTACCATTTTCGGGCACGTGACATTTTTTGATCGCTTTTTATTCCGATTTTTGGGACGCAGAATGAACAAAAACCAGCGTTTCATGAATTTCTTTTGGGGGGGTGCGTTTACACCGTTCCGCGTGCGGTAAAATTGATAAAGCGGTTTTATTCTTCGGGTCAGTACGGTTACAGCGATACCTCATTTAGGTCTTTTTTTATGTTTTGTCGGTTTTTTGCAATGAAAACTATTTTATATAAAAAATAATTATTTTTGTATCGCTTTATTCTGCGAGCTATAACTTTTTTATTTTTTTGCGGATGATGCTGTATGGTGGATCGTTTTTTGCGGGACAAGATGACGTTTTCAGCGGTACCATGCATATTTATATGCGTCTTTTTGATCGCGCGTTATTGCACTTTTTGTTCGGTGGTATGATAATAAATCATTATTTTTTGCTTCGTTTTTTATTTTTATTTTTTAAGGGGTTCGCTAAAGGGGTTAACTAATGGGACAGTTTTATAGGGCAGGTCATTATGGACGCGGCGATACCAAATATGTGTACTTTTATTGTTTTTGTTTTTTTTTATTTTGAAAAAATGGATTTATTGGGGAATATTTTTTTTTTTTTTTTACTGATTTATTTAGCGATTTTTTTTAAATTATTTTTAACACTTTTTTTTTTTTTTTTTTTACTTTATTACCTTGTCCCAGGTGGGACATCACTGTCCTGTGACAGATCGCTGATCTGTCACATCACAGATCACTGTGACAGATCAGCGATCTGTCACAGGCACTGCTGCAGACTTCCTCATGCCTGCGCTTTGCAGGCAGTGAGGAAGTCAGCTCCCTGCAGGCCCCCGTCGCCATCTTGGATCCGGGGGCCTGTAGGGAAAGAGACCCCCGCAGCAGCGCTGCACATTGCGCTGCCGTGGGGGGCTCAGGGAAGCACGGAGGGAGCCCCCTCCCTGCCGATGCTTTCCTTTAACCCCCGGTACACCGCGATCGCGTTTGATCGCGGTGTGCAAGGGGTTAACGTGTCGGGGGCGGTCCGTGACCGCCCCTGACACATTGTGCCGGGTGTCAGCTATGATAATTAGCTGACACTCGGCCGCGATCAGCGGCGCTCACCACGTGGGCGCCGCTGATCGCGATGACGTAATATTCCGTCCATGGTAATTAGGTCCATGGACACATGGACGGAATATTACGTCAATTGTAGGTAAGGGGTTAATCAAAGTGGTGTCACACAAAATAGTTAATAAATAACATTTCCCACATGTCTACTTTACATCAGCATCAATTTTGGAAATATAATTTTTTGGTAGAACGTTAAAAGGGTTAAAAGTTGACCAGCGATTTCTTATTTTTCCAGCAAAATTTACAAAACCATTTGAAGCGAGTTTGGGGGGTCAATATAACAGAAAATACCCAAAAGTGACACCATTATAAAAACTGCACCCCTCAAGGTGCTTAAAACCACATTGAAGAAGTTTATTAACCCTTCAGTTGTTTCACGAGAACTAAAGCAATGTGGAAGGAAAAAATGAACATTTTACTTTTTTCACAAAAAATTTACTTTGAAACCAATTATTTTTATTTTCACAAGGGTATCAGGAGAAATGGATCAGAAAATTTGTTGTGCAATTTCTCTTTTGTACACCGATACCCCATATGTGGGGAAAAGCTACTGTTTGGGCGCATGGCAGGGCTAAGAAGGGAGGGAGCATTATTTGACTTTTTGAACGCAAAATTGGCTGGAATCAATGATAGCGCCATCTCACATTTGGAGACTCCCTGATGTACCTAAACAGTAGAAACTCCCCAATTCTAACTCCAACCCTATCCTCAACACATCCCTAATCCCAACCCTAACCATAACCCTAACTCTAACACACACCTAACCCTAATCCCAACCCTAACCGTAATCGAAACCATAACCACTACCCTAACCCAAGCCCAACCCTAACTTTAGCCCCAGCCCTAACCCTAGCCCCAACCCTAACATTAACTTTAGCCCAATCCTAACCCTAACTTTATCCCAACCCTAACCCTATCTTTAGCACAACCCTAACCCTAACTTTAGCCCAACTCACATTAGCCCAACTCACTTTAGCCCAAGTGTAACCCTAATGGAAAAATGGAAATAAACACTTTTTTTTATTTTTTTTCTAGCTAACTAAGGTAGCATTAAAGGGGGGTTTGATTTACTATTACTAGTATTTTTCCAATAGGAAATTTTTCCAATAGGAAAAATTTCCTATTGTTGTTGGGTACCAGCCGGCAGATCTCGGGGGCGCACTGCGCATGCACCCACCATTTTCTCCTGGAAGAAGACACCGGAGCCCATGGGACTTCGCGGGGAGTTACAGGGACAACGGAGGTACCAGTGGGGATAGGGGGACCCTATTTATTTGTCTGAGAAATTAAATGGAAAATCTGACTTTATTTTGTGGTCGCCGTCATATAACGGCGATTGTAACACCAGGGTTGGTAAAAACAACCAAAATCATGTTCTCTGGGGTCTCAGCTACCGCCGGTAGTCAAGACCCCAGAGAAATTCCGACTCTAGGGGGCACTATACCCTTATTCCTCAGTGTCGTTCAAAAGCGGCTCTGTGGCATAAATACCCTTAACTGCCACCATTGAAAGGCATATCTGCTGTCGTTAAGGGGTTAAATGAAAAGGAGGGTTACCAATGTGAGACAAGTATATCAGGAGAGCAGATTGTCAGTCATTACATGTCTCACTGGTAACACCCCCTTTCATTTCAAATAAGCTCTGGAGGAAGATTTTCATGTAGATCATTGTTCGGCCCATAGATCTTAAAAGCTATAGTTGCAGATATCAAGGCATCATTTTATCGAGCTTCCTATGCCCTACATACCATGTAGATGGCTTAGCAGGGTTGATCCTACTGACAGATTACCTTTAAGGGAGGTGGAGACATTTATAGCTAAGCTTCTCTTTAAAAACTGCACATTGTGTTCACTTGTAAATAGAAAAAATAACAACTTTGAGATTTTTTTTGCAGAGAAAAAGAAGAAGAACTCGAATTCAACAGAGTGAATATATTAATGTTGTCCCGCGACGACCAAAAAACAATAAACCTTATGTGCCTTATGCAGCCAATCCTGTTCATCCTTGTACTCGCTGACAACTGCATATGCTAGACAGATATTCCATCTGTCTGTCTTTTACCAGGACTGTCGCAACAGCAAAACAGCAGTCTCTATCCTGAATAATCATAATAGTGTTTGTTCTTATTAATTTCAATATTTGTTTAAAAAAGACTGTCTCATGTGCATTAACATTACAAATGATATATTTGGTATCGTAACATCCGTAAAAGCCCTATTTATCAAAACATAAAATCGGTAAACGGTGTAAAGAGGAAAAAAAAATAAAATGACAGTATTGCAGCTTTTAGGTCTCTGCAGCAGCGCGATAAAAAATGCAATAAGGAGCAATAGAAACACAAGCACACCATGGAAAGAATAAGCCGTCACACAGTTCCATTCATGGAAAAATAAAAAAGTTATGAGCCTTGAAAAATGGTGTCACAAGCCAAATTATTTTTGTTCAGTTCAGAATTTATGTCAATCAACCAATAAAATAGGGAAAAAACTATTCATGCTTCATATCTCTGTAATCATACGTACTGTACCTAAAGAATAATGTTATCGGGTCATTTTTAATGCATAATAAACACAGTAAGAATAAAACTCAAAGAACAATGGTGGAATTGAGATTTTTCACCATTACACCTCACTTATGGGTAAAGACCCTGATTCTATTGATGTATCTCTTACTAGGATGCTTGTTGTTGTTGTTTTTTAATAAAGTCACAGTTTTATCTGCTGCAGATCTACCAATTGTCTGAATGCTGAGATCTGTGTATCCCTGCTAGCATCACTGATTGACAGCTTTTTCTGTAGGCTGTGCATAGACAGAAACCTTCCAATTAGTGGTGGAATAAGGGCTATTCATGAATATGGAGGACTACATGGCAACAGGTTTACTAGTCCTTTATCGATAATTCCCTTCCAATAAATCACTGATTTTATCAAAACTGCAGCAAGCAGTTCGGTAAGTGATGCATAACTGGGATCAGTGTCTCGGTCTCTACATTATGCTGCTTTCAAACTAGGTGGCAAAAACCTGGGACAAATTCCCCTTAAAGGGGTTAAATTAAAATGTGCAAATGTGACAGTGGCCGTCTCGAGTTCTGTAAAGAATAGCGCAGCACTATTGTTGCTATCAATATGCTGAGAACTAGAGTTGAGCGACTTTTGGTTTTTTAGGGTCGAGTTTCGTTTCGTGAAACCCGACTTTTCCAAAAGTCGGGTCGAGCAAGATCGGCCGATTATAGGGAAAAGTCGGGGTCGTCCCGAAACACGAAACCCAATGTAAGTCAATGGGGAATAAAAGTCGGCAGTGAGAGGAGGACAGGAAACACACCTACAGTGCCCATTTGAATGCCAAAAGCATCAATTCTTCTTACTTAAGCTTGTCAACCTTAATTAACTTCATAATACAAGCTACGCACTGAAAAATGGGGGTTATTTGGCTAAAGTTGTGGGGGGGTAGGGCTGGCTCCAGGTTTTCATGTGCCCTGGGAGAAAGAGCGCCCCTTTAACACATACCACAACTCATCATGCTCCGATACGGCAGAGAAATAGCGGTATAGTACAATGAAAAATACTTCACTTTTTACATCTCATGATGAGGCCCATCTATTTCTCCATACAGAATCATTGGTCCCATATAATGTTTGAAACAGTATATGATGAGCTCCACATAATGCTAGAGTATATGTTGGTCCCCATGGATGAAGCTCCACTGTCTTATGGGCCCAAATAATGCTCCAAACATAATGGGCCCCAGTTCTAATGCTCTAGTGTATAATGGGCCCTGTAAATGCTGCTCCAGTGTCTGATGTCCACCTTTGGAATGTTCCAGTGTATGGTGGGCCCCATCTATCATTCTCCAGAGTATAGTGCTCCCCAAAAATTGCTGTCCCAACATTGAAAACAATCAAATAAGTCTCCTCGCTAGGGAATCCCTGTACTAGTCTGGACTCCTCGTCGTCCCCATCTTCCATTTCACTGCACAGTATTTCAACCTTGCAAGTGCTGTGATCCTGAGCAAGCAGGGGGGGCCCACTTGCTGGCGACGGCACTGGCACAGGGCCCCTGATAGTACGGTGGTGTGTCTGATGGCGGGTGGGCCGAACCTGCACTTTCATCTGCAGCTTCCTCTTTGTCACCGTGTAAGATGGAGCTGTATATGGGAAGGGTAACCTGAGTTTCATCAGGGTCAGATTCAGGCTGTGTAGCGTGCGAGGGGAATGTAGTGGTCTGGGTCAATGTACCAGCAGATTCATCGAGCAGTGGCTGGGCATCAGTGCACTTGTGTCGCCCCCAGGAGTACGGTCGCCACAGTGGCATTACCTTCCTCCTAGGGAGTGTGATGTCATGCTTGGGAGCAACGAAGGATCTCTCTAGCAGGTTAACTGATTGGGCGGCGTTGTTCCCACGAGTCATGACCCTCCAAACAGCGTTCATGAAGGCAAAGTGTTTGTTTTACGTGGGCAGTATGGTTGCAAAGCTGAACCTTAAAGGAATGTCCAGAAGGGCACCACCAGGAGTGGAGCCTACGGTTAAATTCGACTCCACCTGGGAAACCTCAACCATGCCAGCTACAGAACAGATGCACACATTGCAAGCTTAATTCCGTTAACGAACGAGACTCCGTCATGCCCCACGGTCCGAGTCCGGCTTACTAGAGGGACACGTGAGGCTCTGGCACATGAGATTGGCCAATAACTGGTGTGTCATGCCCTTACATGTCCGTGGCTGCATGTGCGCTACACTGAAAAGGCCAGCGTTTGTCGCTTACAGGTGCAGATAACCCGCTGAACAACGTTAGTGATGGGGATCACTGATTACAATTATTACCCGCGAACGATGATTTCCCAGTAAGTGCAGGTCAACCGCAGTTCCGGAATTAGGCCTAACCGTCATTCCTGAAAAAATGAAAAACTTACGTGTGCAAACCACAGGTGCTGTAGCTTGCTTAACAGCTCGCCAGCCGTTCTCACGCCCAGTATGGATTACACGTGATTGCACAAAGGTGAGAAAGGGTACCGTATCCCCGGATAACATGTATGGATAGCGTACACATTCAAAATTTATGTCTATACATCAGGAGGCAGGCTCAGACGGTGTTAGGCCCAGTATGGCTTGCACGTGATTGCACAAAGGTGAGAAAGGGTACCGTATCCCCGGATAACATGTATGGATAGCGTACACATTCAAAATATATGTCTATACATCAGGAGGCAGGCTCAGACGGTGTTAGGCCCAGTATGGATTACACGTGATTGCACAAAGGTGAGAAAGGGTACCGTATCCCAGGATAACATGTATGGATAGCGTACACATTCAAAATATATGTCTATACATCAGGAGGCAGGCTCAGACAGTGTTAGGCCCAGTATGGATTGCACGTGATTGCACAAAGGTGAGAAAGGGTACCGTATCCCCGGATAACATGTATGGATAGCGTACACATTCAAAATATATGTCTATACATCAGGAGGCAGGCTCAGACGGTGTCAGGCACAGTATGGATTTGACGGCCCAGACTACACAGCGGAGGAGCAGGGAGAGGTAAAGATTGCAAATGCTGGGGCCCTGCCCAAGCAAGGGGGGCCCACTCGTGGGCGTCGGTACTGGCACTGGGCCCCTCATAGTACTGCGGTGTGTCTGACGGCGGGTGTGCACCACCACCGTCAGAGACACTTGATTGCACTATGAGGGACCCTGTGCCAGTGCCCGCGCACAAGAGTCGGCCTACCCACCTGTCCAGGGCAACGGCACTCGCACGGTGTCGTGCGCTAGGTGGTGACCCCGGCCACGGGGGGGGAGGCAGCACAGTTAGGGAGTTTTAGAAAGTGGCATATGTTGATGTTGGACATTCAGCTGATGCAAAAGGCGAAATAGGTCAAGTCCCAGGAAGAGGTGGACCAAAGCAAGCCATTTTTCTGTCACCCTATGTGTCATCAGGGGAAGGTGGGACAAAATCCTTGGAAACCCATGCATGGTTCATTTTAATGAAGGTTAGATCATCCACATTTTGGGTTGACAGACGGGTCCTTTTTTCTGTCAGGATTGATCCAGCTGCACTGAAGACTCTTTCCGATAGCACACTTGCAGCTGGGCAAGCGAGCTCCTGTAAGGCATATTGTGCCAATTCAGGCCAGGTGTCCAGTTTAGCGGCCCAATAGTCAAAAGGGAATGACCTGTGTGGGAGAACATCGATATGGGAGGAAAAGTAGTTTGTAACCATAGTTGACAACTGCTGTCTCCTGTCACTTTCCATCGATGCAGTATTACCAGTTGTGTGAGCGGTACTTGAAAAATCAGTCCACATCATTGTCATGAAACCCCTGTCTCCAACGCCACTTCTGCTGTGTGCACCATGAACACCTCTGCCAAGCTGCCCCCGGCCCGTACGGCTTGTGTGAGAACCATCACCGCTGCTGTGTGCTGGAAATGCCTCAAGCAACCGATTTACCAGAGTTGCTTGTTTATTAGCCAATATTAGGTCAAGGTTCTCCTGTGGCATGATGTTTTGTAATTTGCCTTTATAGCGTGGATCCAGGATGCTGGCCAACCAGTAGTCGTCATCGTTCATCATTTTGGCAATGCGGGGGTCCCTTTTTAGGATCTGCAAGGCATAATCTGACATGTGGGCCAATGTTCCCGGTGTCAATGATGCACTGCGAGTGCTGGGTGGAGGAGCACTTTCTGGCAAATCCACATCCCTCCAGTCACGCACAAACCCTGTACCAGACCTTGCCACGCCAACATTTTCACTTGCCCCACGAGATGCATCCTCCTCCCCTAAGTAATCATCCCCATCATCATCCTCCTCCTCCTCTTCTTCCTCCACCTCGTCCAGGAGAGGTCCCTGAGTAGACAATGGCTGAATGTCATCAAGGATTCCCTCCTCCTCTTCCTCCTCATCAACATTGGCTGCAGACGCCTGCTCCTTAAGGTGCGTCAAAGTTTGCTTGAGCAGACGCATAAGTGGGATGCTCATGCTTAGGATGGCGTCGTCTGCGCTTACCAGCCGTGTGCATTCCTCAAAACACTGAAGGACTTTACAGCTTCGACCACTGCACACCTGTCAACTCCATGTCTGCTCTCAAAGTGCCTGGCTGTGTATCCTCCCACAAATGCATTATGGCCTGCCTCTGCTCGCACAGCCGCTCCACTATGTGCAGGGTGGAGTTCCACCTTGTTGCAATGTCGATAATGAGGCGGTGGTTGGGAAGGTGGAGCAATCGCTGCAGCTTCTGCATACGAACGGAGTGTACAGGTGACCGGCGGATGTGCGCGCACAGTCTCCGCACCTTCTGGAGCAGGGCTGTTAACTCCGGATAATTTTTGAGGAAGCACTGCACCACCAGGTTCAAGGTGTGAGCCAAGCAAGGTATGTGGCTGAGTTTTGAAAGGGCTATGGCTGCCACAAAATTACAGCCGTTATCACTAACTACCTTGCCTGCCTCAAGATGTACACTGCCCAGCCATGACTCAGTTTGTCGCTTCAAGTACTCGGCCAGCACCTCGGCGGTGTGTCTGTCGCCCAAACACATCATCTGCAACACAGCCTGCTGACGCTTTCCACTAGCTGCTCGATAGGGGGACACCTCGTGTGCAACAGTGGCAGCTGCAGATGGAGTGCTCGTACGACTGCGCTCTGTGGACGAGCTTTCGCTTCTGGAGGAGGAGGGTCGAACGCCTACAGCCAACTGTTTCCTATACCGTGGGCTAGGCAACACTGTCCCACCACCGCTGTCCCCTGTGGACCCTGCATCCACCACATTAACCCAGTGCGCAGTGATGGACACGTAACGGCCCTGGCCATGCCGACTGGACCATGCATCAGTTGTGAGGTGCACCTTTCCACTCACTGACTGCTTGAGTGCATGGACAATGCGGTCTTTTACATGATGGTGGAGGGCTGGGATGGCTTTGCGAGAGAAGAAGTGGCTACTGGGTAGGTCATAGCGTGGTACTGCATAGGCCATGAGTTCGCGGAAAACTGCGCTTTCCACCAACCGATAGGGCATCATCTCAAACGAGATTAGTTTGGCAATGTGGGCTTTCAAACCCAGTGTACGCGTATGAGAGACTGAGTACTTTCTTGACCTACTCATAGTGTCTGGGAGGGTGAGCTGGACTTGAGAGCTGCATATGGTGGAAGTAGCGGTGGACAGGGCGGACTGAGAGAGGGTTGATGATGGTGATGGAGTTGGTGTTCTTTCTGATGCAATAAATCAGGATACAAATCCAGCTCACCAGATACGGCATTCCAACATCGGAGCACGAGACCGCTGTGTCAAAGCGCACAATCCAAGGCAATGAGAAAAAACTTTGTCCAGCTCCACGATGTAGTGAAAAATATTCTTTATTCACTCAATAGAAATGAGGTTTAAAAGCTGGACAAAGTTTTTTCTCACGTTCTTTCTGATGGCCTAGATTCAGTATTTCGTTGATATAACAGTGGGATTCCCTGACTGCTGTGGCCTTGCAACGACACCTCAACATTTGCTGCTGTGCTTACCGGTGGGCTTACAGTGGGGGAAACAATGTAGTGTTGTTGACTACCTTCTTTGTGATCAGTTGCACATGTGGCACTTGAGGTTTGGTGTTGTGTCCACGCTTGCAAGTGCATGCTGGTTAAATGTCTAAGCATGCAACTGGTATTCAAATTTTTCAGATTTTTCCCTCGGCTAAAGGTCTTTGCGCACTTCTTACAGATAACCTTGGCCTGATCATGAGGATTTTGTTCAAAAAAGTGCCACACTGCACTCTTCCTACTTTGGCAGACATTTTGAGGCCTAGCACGCTGTGATCTTTTGACCCTCTGGACAAGCTGTCCAGCAACTCTTTTGATTTTTGGAACCTGTCTTTGGAGTGCTCCGGGCCTGCCAGATAACAGCTGTTGCGATGTCGATGTCTGCTGTGGATGCTCCTCCTCATCTGAGCTATTGGAAGCAGCACCCTCTTCCCCCAATGGATGCCAATCTGGGTCAACAACTGGGCCATCCATCAACTCCTCTTCAAAGTCATGTGCACCTTCCTCTGTGTCACCGTGTATGGTGGTATAGTGTGCGGGAAGGGGCACCTGAGTCTCATCAGGGTCAGAATCTGGCTCTGTACACTGCGAGGACAATGTAGTGCTCTGAGTGAATGTACCAGCAGAATCATCTATCAGCGGCTGTGCATCAGTGCACTCCATGTCAGATTCATCTTGGACTGGGTAATTCACCATTTCACTTGATAATCCAGGCATGGTATGTGAAAACAGCTCCATGGAGTAATCAGTAGTATGGCCTGCGTCATCCTTCAATCTTGGTTGGGGTGAAGGATACAAGGAAAGGTGTGGTTCATGAACATGAGCCTCCAATGACGACTCAGTGCTTTTATTTTTTACAACTTCAGAAGAGGAGGCGATAGAGCTGGAGGCTGAGTCAGCAATGTAAGACAAAACTTTTTCCTGAAGCTCTGGCTTTAAAAGCGGTTTGCCAACTCCTAGAAAACTAAGCCTTCGAGGCCTTGTGGAGCCAGACGATGATGCAGGCTCAACACCTCCTGCATTCGGTCCTATTTTGCTTTTGCCACTACCATTAGATCCACCACCAACACCATCATTACCAGCTGCCAACCCCCGCCCAATTCCACGGCCTCTTCCACCAGCCTTCCTCATTTTTGGTAGAAATGTAGACAAAATCCAACAAACTATATAGTAATGTAAAACAAGGTAGAAGGTGTCTATAGGACAGGGGAGATTTTGAATTTCTGCAGACACTTGTGGACACTGGACACTTTTGGATTGTGTGAGGCCCACTGAATATCAGAGCGCTATGTCACAGGCTCGATGGGACAGGTGTGAAAAAAGTGACTACAGGATCACAGAGATTTTGAATTTCTGCACACACTAGTGGACACTGGACACTTTTGGATTGTGTGAGGCCCACTGAATATCAGAGCGCTATGTCACAGGCTCGATGGCACAGGTGTGAAAAAAGTGACTACAGGATCACAGAGATTTTGAATTTCTGCACACACTAGTGGACACTGGACACTTTTGGATTGTGTGAGGCCCACTGAATATCAGAGCGCTATGTCACAGGCTCGATGGCACAGGTGTGAAAAAAGTGACTACAGGATAAGGGAGATTTTGAATTTCTGCACACACTAGTGGACACTGGACACTTTTGGATTGTGTGAGGCCCACTGAATATCAGAGCGCTATGTCACAGGCTCGATGGCACAGGTGTGAAAAAAGTGACTACAGGATAAGGGAGATTTTGAATTTCTGCACACACTAGTGGACACTGGACACTTTTGGATTGTGTGAGGTCCACTGAATATCAGAGCGCTATGTCACAGGCTCGATGGCACAAGTGTGAAAAAAGTGACTACAGGATAAGGGAGATTTTGAATTTCTGCACACACTAGTGGACACTGGACACTTTTGGATTGTGTGAGGCCCACTGAATATCAGAGCGCTATGTCACAGGCAGAAATTGGCTAGTGTATCACAAACTACAAGGTGTATGTAGAATTGGGCAGAATAGGAATCTCCCTAGAGTGTAGGTCTGTAAGAACGGAACAAGTCCTCCACTTATCCTTCCACAGTGACACACAGTTAGCTTCACTGTGGCTGTGATAACAGCCGTTACACAGTACTGTGTGAGGAGCGTACACCGCTGTATGGTGTGAAAAAATGCACGCTCAGTACTTCAGCAGGACAAAAAAAAATTGGGATTGCTTTTAAAAAAGCAGTTTGCAGAGCAGTGGGTAAACAGCAATGCAGCTGTCAGGAAGCCTTAGAAGGCAGCCTAACAACCAACACCGCTGATCCACCACAATATAGCCTCCCCTTGCACTGCACACACAGTGACTGGTGTGTTGTACAGGCAAAATCGCTAGCAGCAGAAGCAGTTTTTTTTTCTTCTTCCCTGCCTAACGCTCTCCCTACAGAATCAGCAACCTCTCCCTATGCTAAGATCGGCAGAAGTAAGATGGCGGTCGGCGTGCACGCCCTTTTATAACCCCTGTGACACCCACCAAAGCAAGCCAATCACTTGCATGCCCTTCTGAAAGATGGTGGTGACCCCTGCCTATGTCATCACGTTGCCCACAGTGTCCGTGGATCCTGATTGGCTGAAAAAGAGCGCAAAACAAACTTTTGAAACGCGACTTTGGCGCGTAAGTCGCCGACCTCGTGGCCGACCTCATCCTAGGGTCGGGTTTCGTTTCATGAAACCCGACTTTGCCAAAAGTCGGCGACTTTTGAAATTTTTCGACCCGTTTCGCTCAACTCTACTGAGAACCTCTTACGGACACAGACCCAACTTGAAGTCAAAGGGGTTCTACCAATACAGTATATATTACTCATTCTTCTGCCATTATCAGAAGCCATGGAGTTATTGTCAGCAAGGCCGAATAGCCATTATTTATCATTTATTGATGAGTAAATGTGACATACGGTAAATTTTATACTATTATTTTTATTTTACTTTAGCTTTACTTTGTTTACAATGCATTAAATCAAGATCATTGTTCAATAGGGCTGAACTAATTGAAAGGAAAAAAAATATTTGTCTCAAAAATTCCCATTTATCTGTTCCTATAGACATGGTCCACTCTCATCATGATCTTAAAAATAATGAAATTGTTAGTTGTCATTTGCAACTGCATATAATAATTCATGAGCAATTAAAAAATTGCATGATGTAAAATTTAGTCATTGCGAGATCTTGAGACTCTGACTAAAGGAGCACTGTCAACCGCATGTACATAGCGATTGTTTATTTCACATTTGTATTGGGTATGCATGTCTGTATAATGATTGTATAATGTGTGGATATAATGTATGTGTCTGCAATATGTGAATATCGTATTTGTATATTTGTCATCTAATGTGTATCTCTGATTTTGTGTGTAGGTATTGCTGTGTCTACCGATAGTAAGATGTGTTGTGACAATATAAAAAAAAAACTTTGCTTTATTCTTTAATGGGGTTGTCCAGGGCTAAATTATTTTTTTTCCTATGAGCCATAAAACTAACAGGCAAGTAGTGGGTAATTACCGGCCTATTTTATCTGTCCCGGGCTTAAAGCGGTCACTGGCCACTCCTGCAGGCATTTTAGCTGCTCCATGTCAACAAAGAAGTTCTTTCTTTCCTGGGCTGTTCTTTTGATGAGACGTGACCGCCAACCTCATGCCGATTGACAGCAAGCTTCCCACAGTTAGGCAGTGGGGAGCAAGCTATCAATCAGCATGACATCGGCAGTCACACCCCATCAACAGAGTACAACAACAGAGTAAGAGATATGGGGTGCATTATACTTTATGGATGACTATGGGGGTGCATTATACTTTAAGGATGTGTAAAGATCGGCTAGGGCGGTAGTCGTGGATGAGGTAGTCGAGCATTGTACACCCTAGCCTCCCTCTACAGGAAAACGGTACCTCTGTTCTTGCATATTACAATTGGTACTCATGGTGCTGTCACCATCTTCTTGGCTGAGCTGACTTGAAGCTGATCCTTGATCCCAAAGAATAGATACACAGTCCAGGGCAACTCTTAACTGAACATATTTATTTGCTTCAGGACATAACACATCCACGTAGTAACCAGTATTTCCATCACAGTAAAGACGGCACATTACATTATCTATCCCTTCACTGTTCCTTGCGTCACTAAGTGTTTCCTCGGGACGTGGTAACTGAGATGACCCCTCAGTGTCCTCCTGGTGGAGCGTCACCACGGTAGAGCGTTCTCCCATCTGCTTTGCCTCAGACAGAGATCCAGCCCACAAGGCTATCCAACACATACTGGAGAGACCTGCCCGTACACTTTTACGGTGAACTTCCATCCTCCTCTACTTCTATCTTTTCCTCTCTACTCCTGGTTCTGCTATTCCTTGTTCGTCTCTAAGTTCCCCCCATGGATGGCAGGGAATACCCTTAAACGTTACGGGGTAGTTAGGCAGCTCGGGCATATTGCCCATAAGAGCTCTAAGGGGTCAGGCCCCTGACTGACTCTATCCAGGAAGACCTTCCTGTCTTACTCCCCAGCTAACCCCTCCTATAGTTAACTATTTACAGTGTGACCTAACCAACTGAGCTCTGTGCCCCCATCTAGTGGACATACTGTACACTGCACTGTCCCTATTATGTACACTGTGCAGAAACATAGCAGCATAAGAAATATAAATAATACAACGGAATCAAATATATATATATATACATGCACATATATACATATATGTATCATAAAATGGAAGCTTAAAGGGGTAAGGCACTGTTACAGGCTGGCAGAATGCATCAAATAATAAAGGTGGTAAAAGGTGCGTTCGCAGCCCGGGGTCCACCGTGCAGAGATGGAAACCTGCTGCTCAGTAATGGCGGAGACTATACGGCAAATAATAAATGAACACACGCGGGTTAGCATCACCCGGTGTGTACAGGAGTGGGTTCTGTTGATACACAGAACCGTGGTGCCACACAATGTAAATGCCGAAGCCTATTAAACTCACAGGGCTTGCCTGGATGAGCGCTAATATACAGACACAGGACTCCACCCCAAGGACACGGGGTTAGAATCCCTCTAGTCCACTAGCGCTTGGCGCCGCTGCAGCGGAGCCAGCAAGAGAGAAACAAAGAAGTAGCCCACTAGTGTGCACTGCACCGCTCTGGCGGAAGCCACTAACCACCCAGACAAAGGAGGAAAGCGCTAGACCTGCGCATGGCGCCGCGCTGGCGGATGCAGCCACTACACTGCGTGCAGAATTATTAGGCAAGTTGTATTTGAGAGGATTCTTTTTATTATTGAACAACAACTATGTTCTCAATCAACCCAAAAGACTCATAAATATCAAAGCTTATTATTTTTGGAAGTTGGAGTAGGTTTTTTTAGACTTGGTTCTCTTAGGAGGATATCTGTTTTTTCAGGTAACTATTACTGTGCAGATTAGGCAACTTAATAAAAACTAAATATATACCCATCTCACTTGTTTATTTTCACCAGGTAAACCAATATAACACAAAATTTAGAAATAAACATTTCTGACATACAAAAAAAAAAAAAATCAGTGACCAATATAGCCACCTTTCTTTACGATGACACTCAAAAGCCTTCCATCCATAGATTCTGTCAGTTGCTTGATCTGTTTACGATCAACATTGCATGCAGCAGCCACCACACCTCCCAGACATTGTTCCGAGAGGTGTACTGTTTTCCCTCCCTGTAGATCTCACATTTTATGAGGGACCACAGGTTCTCTATGGGGTTCAGATCAGGTGAACAAGGGGACCATGTCATTACTTTTTCTTCTTTTAGACCTTTACTGGCCAGCCACACTGTGGAGTATTTGGATGCATGTGATGGAGCATTGTCCTGCATGAAAATCATGTTTTTCTTGAACAATACCAACTTCTTTCTGTACCACTGCTTGAAGAAGGTGTCTTTCAGAAACTAGCAGTAGGTTCTGGGAGTTGAACTTCACTCCATCCTCAACCCAAAAAGGTCCCACAAGTTCATCTTTGATGATACCAGCCCATACCAGTACCCCACCTCCACCTTGCTGGCGTCTGAGTCGGAGTGGAGCTCTCTGCCCTTTACTGATCCAGCCTCGGGCCCATCCATCTGGCCCATCAAGAGTCACTCTCATTTCATCAGTCCATAAAATCTTAGAAAAATCAGTCTTAAGATATTTCTTGGCCCAGTCTTGACATTTTACCTTATGTTTCTTGTTCAAAGGTGGTCATTTTTCAGCCTTCCTTACCTTGGCCATGCCCCTGAGTGTGGCACACCTTGTGCTTTTTGATACTCCAGTAACGTTGCCGCTCTGAAATATGGCAAAACTGGTGGCAAATGGCATTTTGGCAGCTTAACGCTTGATTTTCCTCAATTCATGGGCAGTTATTTTGCGCTTTTTTATCAACATGCTTCTTGCGACCCTGTTGGCTATTTGCCATGAAACGCTTGATTGTTCGGTCATCACGCTTCAAAAGTTTAGCAATTTCAAGACTGCTGCATCCCTCTGCACGATATCTGACTTTTCAGAGTCCGTCATATCTTTCTTCTGACCCATTTTGCCAAAGAAAAGGAAGTTGCCTAATAATTAAGCACACCTTATATAGGGTGTTGATGTCATTAGACCACACCCCTCCTCATTACAGAGATGCAAATGACCTGATTTACATAATTGGCAGTTGGCATTCAAGCTTATACAGCTTGCAGTAGGACAACATGTGTAAAAAGGATGATGTGACCAAAATACTCATTTGCCTAATAATTCTGCACAGTGTAGATGCCTTGTGCTGGATGGCACAATATGGCACTGAGAGAAGTGCTGTGACTAGGAAGCACTGAGCACTAGGCTTAGCCACTACAAGGTGATGACTTAAACTAAGAAAACCCTACAACATGTGTATCAAAGGGAAGGGGTTTCAAAATAAGTCATTCACCAGATCCATGCATCCATCATTACACACAAGTTATAACAACTGTCTATACTAGCGCATGGCTGAGTGGACATGCGAACCTTTAATAGCAGCGTCTTTCTGGGACCTTACTGATGGTCCAATCCGAGCTGGAGAAGGACCTGAGCATGTGACCTCCGATCTCCAATGAGAGATCATCCCACGGGCATGCTCAGTGGACCGAAAGGAGGACTTAGTCTCTGGAGTGACTTGTTGCTGACCAGCATGCGTTGCTATAGCTGGACCACTTCAATGGAAGTCTTCAAACAGAGGCTGGACAGACATCTGACTGGGATGATTTAGCGAATCCTGCTTTGAGCAGGGGGTTGGACCAGATGGCCCAGGAGGTCCCTTCCAACTCTACGATTCTATGATTCTATGACCAGAGGTGGCAGCAGCAACCAAACCCACAGTGCTGGTCTGAGCAGAGCGCCGGGATTGACGAGTCTGCTGGGTAGCCTCCTCTGCGGCCAGAGAGGAATTGGAGACTGCCGAAGGCAAGGCTCGGGATTCCTGCTGTGCAGCGACAGGAACCCGACACCTAACATTACCCCACTCCTAGGGCCCACTCCTCACTGAGCCTCGCTACACTCAAATTCCGCAATGAGAAGCGGAGCGCGGATGTTCTCCACTCGCTCCCAGGTCCGAGCCTCTGGATCATGACCCTTCCAGTCCACCAAATTAAACTTTTTTCCACGTACCCTCCCTGCATCCCACGATAGCATTAACCTCAAACTCGTCTGTTGTCCCGACAGTTGACTCGGAGAATCGGGACACGTGGACAGGCTTAAGGAGCGACACGTGGAAGGTGTCAGTGATAGCCAAGTGTGGTGGAAGGGCCAGATGGTAGACCACAGGGTTGATCTGCTCAAGGACCTTGAAGGGGCCAATGTAGCAAGGTGCGAATTTAGTGGACTCGACCCGCAGCTTAATGTTACGGGCAGAGAGCTACACTAAGTTGCCAGGAGCAAAGTTTTGAGCGGGGCGCCGGTGCATGTCAGGGAAGCCCTCATTCTCTCCTTGGAGGCCTGGATAGCATCCTGAGTGAGATCCCAAATGTCACGTGCCTCCACTGCCCAGTCTCCCACCCTGGAATCGGTGAACAACACGGGCATTGGGACAGGGACACGTGGATGCTGGCCGTAATTATGGAGGAATGGGGTCTGACCGGTAGATTCAGCCACAACGTTGTTCAAAGCAAACTCTGCCCATGGTAGCAAGGATGCCCAGTCATCCTGCCTGGCTGAGACAAAATGTCATAGGTATGTGACCAGGGTCTGGTTGGCTCTCCCTACCAACCCGTTCATCTTGGGATGATAGGCCATGAAGAGATTTAGCTCAATACTGATCAGATTACAAAGCTCTCTCCAGAACTGAGACAAAACTGGGGACCCCAGTCACTGACTATCTTGTCTGGCATGCCATGCAAGTGAAAGACATGCTTAAGGATCAATGCCGCCAGGCTCCATACAGAAGGTAGCTGCGAGAGTGGCACCAGGTGCACCATCTTGGAGAAATGGTCGGTAACAACCCAGATAACCGTGCTGCCATTGGACTTGGGCAGACCCACCATGCAAACCATTTCCCAGGGCCTGTCTGCCACCGACAGGGGGTAAAGTAACCCAGCGGGCCTTTGCCAAGAAGACCTGTTCTGGTCGCAGGAGACGCATGCCTGAATGTAGTGTCCAACGTCCCAGGCCATATACAGCCACCAATATGTCCTCGGCAGTAGTTCAGAGGTCTGCTTCATCCCAAAGTGTCCACCCACCCTGGATGCAAGAGCCCAAGAGAGGACCTCCGGTCAAAAAAAACGGGCAGGGACAAATGTCATTGCCCGGAGGCACCGACTCAAGGGCGACCGGAGCCACAGTCCTCAGACTCTCAGAAGGGAAAATTAGCCGAGGCTCTTCATCCTCCTCTTCCGCTGACACCACGGAGCGAGAGAAGGCATCGTCCCGGACGTTCTTCTCACCGTAAAGGAAATGAAGGGTAAAGTGGAACCGAGAGAAGAAAAGAGACCATCTGGCCTGGCGAGAATTCACCCGCTGGGCTGTCTGTAGGTATGCCAAGTTCTTATCGTCGGTGTACACCTGGAAAGGGAACCAATCCCCTTCCAGGAGGTGTCTCCACTAGTGTTGAGCGATACCATCAGATACCGTGAAGTATCGGATCGGATTGGATCGGACCGATACCCAAAAAGTATCGGGTATCTCCGATTCCGATACTGGAAGTCCCATTCAAGTCAATGTGACAGAAATATCGGAATTAAAAAAAACCCTTTCTTTACTTGCACATCCTGTTCGGGAGGGGGGAAGAGTGTGGGCGGTGCGTGGGCGGACACTGTACGTGTCTGTGTGTGCGGGCGGGGTCTGTGCGGGCCTGCCGGGGGTCTGTACGGGCCTGCCGGGGTCTGTGCGGGCCTGCCGGGGGTCTGTACAGACTGCCGGGGGTCTGTGCCGGCTGCCGGGGGTCTGTGCGGACTGCCGGGGGTCTGTACGGGCCTGCCGGGGGTCTGTACGGGCCTGCCGGGGGTCTGTGTGGGCCTGCCGGGGGTCTGTGCCAGCTGCCGGGGGTCTGTGCGGACTGCCGAGGGTCTGTGTGGGCCTGCCGGGGGTTGTGTGTGTGTGCAGGCATCGTCCGATGGGACTACAAGTCCCATCGGGATATGCCTGCTATAATGACAGTGATTGACATTAGCCAATGATGGGACAGTAGTAGTCCCATCATACGGCTAATATGTTGAATGTAAAAAAAAATATGCATACTACATACATACTGCATATATACAACATTCATACAACATACATACATACTACATACTACATACATGCTTCATATATACTACATTCATACAACATGCATACATACTACATACATACTACGTATATACTACATTCATACAGCATACATGCATACTACATATAGATTCAAGATTCAAGATTCAAAGAAGCTTTATTGGCAGGACTAAATATACATTAGTTTTGCCAAAGCAGGTGTACAGAAGGGGATAGGGACTGTAGGGATGTTGGGAAGGGGCTGTAGGAAAGGTGGATGGGGCAGATCCAGGATGGGGCTATAGAAGTCCATGGCATAGGGTAGGTGGATGGGGGCATGGGGGCAGATCCAGGATGAGGCTATAGAAGTCCATGGCATAGGGAAGGTGGATGGGGGATTGGGGCATATCCAGGGTGGGTGCCATAGAAGTCCATGGCATATCATAGTTCTCTTTCTCGCAGTCTATGGCATTCGCTCACATATTGCGCTGCTATCTCCACTGCTCTCTCTTCTTCCCCCAGCAGGATGTATGTTTTCTCTTCCTCCTTCATGGTGGTGAAATCCAGGAAGAGATGTGAGAGTCTCCTGAAGTGAGTGTCCCTCACTGCTGAGTACTTGGAGCAGTGTAGCAGGAAGTGGGTCTCATGCTCCAGGGCCTCCTGGTCACAGTGTTGGCACAGTCTTTCCTCCCTGGGCTTGTAGCTCTGCCTGTGTCTGTTGGATTCGATGGCCAGACTGTGGGCACTGAGTCTATACCGGCTCAGGATCTTGCGGTCTTTGGGGTCCGGGAGTTTCTCCAGGTATGGGGCCAGTCTGTAGTCTCTCTGTAGACTCCGGTACATGGTCAGTTTCTGTGAGCTGATGATGTCGTTCTTCCAGTCACTTACGTACCTCTCCTGGCCTTCGTCTACCATCTTCCTGATTCCGGCTTTTGTCAGGTTGTTGTGATTGGTGTTCTGGTCAGGTTGGGTTTGGGTGAGCTGTTCCGAGGGTCCTGGTTTTTCTGTTTCCCCTACATGTGTCAGGGCTTTATGGTGATGGGAGCTTGGATTGCTACTACGTAGGTGAGCCCGGAATGACAGTGCCCTCTTTAGAACCGTTAGGTGTAGAGGGAATCTGCCCAGCTCGGCCCGGCAAGCACTGTTGGAGGTGCTCCGATGGACTTGGAGAAGGTGCTTGCAGAATTCCAGGTGGAATATTTCTGTTGGGCTTGAATCCCACCTTGACCAGTCTGGGTAGGTGTGAGGACCCCAGACTTCGCTGCCATACAGGAGGATTGGGGCGATGATAAAATCGAAGATTTTTAACCAGACCCTCACTGGTGGCTTTAGATGGTAGAGTTTCCTTCGGATGGCATAGAAGGTTTTGCATGCCTTGTCTTTCAGGGTCTCTATGGCTTGTTTGAAGCTCCCTGATCGGTGAATCTCTAGGCCCAGATAGGTATATTTGTCCGTTCCTGTAAGGGCGCAGTTGTTGAGGATAAATGAAGGGTGCTGGTCTGATTTTCTCTTTCTCTTCTGGAACACCATGATGTTGGTTTTCTTTAGGTTGACCGGTAGAGCCCAGGTGGAGCTGAATTTCTCTAAGATTTTCAGGTTGTCTTGGAGGCCTTTCTCGGTTGGACAGAAGCAGCAAGTCATCTGCAACATATACAACATTCATACAACATACATACATACTACATACATACTACATATATACAACATTCATATTACATACATACATACTACATACATACTACATTCATACAACATACATACATAGTACATACTACATATATACTACATTCAAACAACATACATACATACTACATACTACATAGATACCTCATATATACTACATTCATGCAACATACATACATGCATACAACATACTACATACATACTACATATATACTACATACATACAACATACATACATGCATACTACACACTACATACATAATACATATATACTACATTCATACTACATACATACTACATATATACTACATTCATACAACATACATACATACTACATACTACATACATACTTCATATATACTACATTCATACAACATACATACATGCATACTACATACATACTACATATATACTACATTCATGCACCATACATACATACATAGTACATACTACATACATACAACATACATAAAACATGCTACAGACATACAACATACATACTACATACATACTACATACAATACATTCATACAATACATACATACGTATAGACATATAGTACATATAACAGTACATACTCACCATCGCTTGTCACTTTGATCCCCGAAGCCAGTGTCATCTATAAAAAATATGTAAATAACAAACAAGCGATATACTCCCTGATCCGCAGAAATCCACGAGTGTCCCACGACGATCTCCCGTGGAGAACAGCAGCATCAGCTGATGCGACCGCTCTCTAGGGGCCCCAGGAATACAATGACGGGAGGTAGGTATCCTTCCGCACTGTATTCCTCCGCCACTGTAAAAAAATAGTCCCTAGTCTCACTTTTGGCATTGCTGTGTGAGAAAGTTCCAACGCAGCTTTTGCCATAAAGTGAGACCAGTGAACTATAGTAACCTCTCAGTGATGCAGTGCAGGAGATCGTCGTGGGACACTCGTGGATTTCTGCAGATCAGGGAGTATATTGCTTGTTTGTTTTTTTCATATTTTTTATAGATGACTCTGGCTTCGGGGAACAAAGTGACAAGTGATGGTGAGTATGTACTCTATATTATATGTACTGTATGTCTATATGTATGTATTGTATGAATGTATTGTATGTAGTATGTATGTAGTATGTATGTAGTATGTATGCAATATGTATTTTGTATGTCTGTAGCATGTTGTATGTATGTTGTATGCATGTAGTATGTACTATGTATGTATGTATGTTGCATGAATGTAGTATATATGTAGTATGTATGTAGTATGCATGTATGTATGTTGTATGAATGTAGTATATATGAAGTATGTATGTAGTATGTAGTATGTATGTATGTTGTTGTATGAATGTAGTATATATGTAGTATGTACTATGTATGTATGTATGTTGTATGAATGTAGTATATATTTAGTATGTATGTATGCTGTATGAATGCAGTATATATGTAGTATGTATGTAGTATGTATGTATGTTGTATGAATGTTGTATATATGTAGTATGTATGTAGTATGTATGTAGTATGTATGTATGTTGTATGAATGTTGTATATATGTAGTATGTATGTATGTATGCTGTATGAATGTAGTATATATGTAGTATGTATGTAGTATGTATGTATGTTGTATGAATGTAGTATATATGGAGTATGTATGTAGCATGTATGTATGTTGTATGAATGTAGTATATATGTAGCATGTATGTAGTATGTAGTATGCATTGTAGGGATGTGACTCGCTCAAGTGCAGCGGGAGACAATCATGAGACAGGTTCTTCCCAAATTTCATGAGGTTTATTTGCTCCGTAAACCATATATCTGCATATCACCAAAATAGCCTCTAGCTTAGGCAAAAAAGAACATAAACGTCCGTGGCTTCAGACTTGGACCGATAGTCTCAGCTCATGCTGGGAGGTGTAGTCCTCCCCATATACAACTAATATACCCAGGCCAGGGCAATGTCTAGAGCAGCGCTCTATCTGCAGCCGCAGACCCAGGAAGGCTTCTCCTTCCTTAGCACGCAGGCCACTCTCTGTAGTGTCCCACCTGGACACAGGGAAGTCTGTCCACACTCTGACAGACTCCCTCTCACTCTCACATGTGCCAAACACCTCAATTACATAGCCCTGTAACCACACCCACAGGTGATCACATGGCTATGACATCACTAAAGGTTGTATTGCACATAGACACACACAGGCTTCCCTGACACAGTGTAACAGAAATATCAGCAGTACCTCTGCTGATCAATACACCCTGGAGCCTGCATCCCAAGGCCACCCACCTTGAGACCCATAATGGTCATTTAGGACCCTGCTCCTGTTACCACACTGAATGTGCCTGTACACCCGTCCTGGGACACCCACACAGCGCCCCCTAGCGGATATAGTGGTCACTACACCACATACCTCCCCCCTCTGTTCAAACTTGTGGGGTTGAACACATGACATCACCCAGGGATCTTGAGACCGGCCACCCATGTCACCTTGCCCTACAAGTCGAGAGGACCATCTCCGTCGGTTTCGGTAGTCACACTGCATCATATTTACGTTAGGCCTCCCCCGCCCCCAGCGGTCAGTATCTCGGCCCTGGGCTTTGGCCTTCCCATCAACGTCAGTCAGTGTGACCAGACACTCTTTAGTCTCCACCTGTCTGCAGTGCGCTCCGTCACCTGACCTTTCTCTCACTGGCCGGCTCTCCCAGTTTGTACGGTCATGAGTCCCACGTCCAGTTGGGCTAACTGGCTGGTCTGACACTATGTCGCTATGTCCACCACCGGGTCTCGTGCCTATGTTACTAAGATTAGAACGGCCACTTGCAGACTCTCGTCGTTCTTGCCTTCGACTACCTGTCCTTTCATTCCTTGAAGGATCCCTTCGGGTCCTTACACCTTGGGTTGGAGGTGGACGCCACCTGACGTTCTCTATCTGCTCATTCATCTGCAGTCGATCCTGTCTTAGCTGCTCAATCTCCTTCAGGTACGCTACCCGATATTCCAGGAGCATGCGAAGCTTCCCAATGCTTTCCACCGAACCAACCACAATGACAGGAACCATGTCATCTTCAACAACGACTTGGATTTCACCAGCAGGTGGGATCCTCACTCTCTTCACACTGGATCGATTCACCATCTTCTGCATCACCTTTCCAAGTCTGCCAACGACTTTCCCCACCAGATTTCTGGGTACCGGAATTATGTCTTCCACAAAGCCCAGCCGACTTTGAGCTTCCCTTGCAAGCTCCAGACGTCGAGCGGCTTTCCTATTACGCTCCACGAGCATCTGTTTCGTGCGGAGACATTGTAGGTGCATCTCCTTCAGGACAGCCACCCTTCTCTCTGTGTCTTCCGTTTCTGCCAGTATCACCAACTGGTCTGTTTCTGGTGCCCAGCTCACACTATAGGCCTTTACTTCCTTTTTAAAGGTGTCATGCACACCTTCGCTGGCACACGCTTCTCGCACGTCTTTGGGTACCTCCATCACGCACTTGAAGGCCATGGACTTGCTCTCATCCTGGACAGATGGCTCTGGGTTCCCCACAGACACTTCCCTCAAGGTATCTGCAAAGACCGGGTGACTGTCTTGTGCAGCTCTTGGCTCACCATCTTCCTGAGATTTATAGTCCTCAGGACCCTTTTCCGAGATGGGCTTTGGCAGTTCTGCCTTGCTATCAGTCGGGCACGGCCACTGTACGTCTTCACCCATCCACTTCTTCTCCCGTAGAAGACCTTTTACTACTCCACTGAGTTCTTGCAGAACTTTATCTCGCTCCTCTGCCAGGTAGCGACGCTCATCCTCTCTCCGGAGAATCTCCTGTTGATGCTTCTCTTGGGCCTCTCTGAGCACCTCCATATCCTTCACTATAGCTTTGTTCATAGTTTGACACGCTGACAGGTGCCCTCTGAGCTCAGAGACTTCCTTCTCCAGCTCATCCACTCTGTGCTCAGCTGCTTGCCTTAGGACTCTTTCCCGTTCGACATGTTCTGTTACAGTCTCCTTTATCAGCTGTATCTCACGATCCTGCTCTCTTTTGTCCATCACGTGTCTCACCACTACCTCTTTAATTATATCGTTAAAGGGTACCACTGGGTCAGTCACCCCAGTCGAGTGAACCCTCCAGTTACCGTCCAGCACCCATGTGTCTAGTCCAGTCGTCTCATCTCCCAGCCCACCATCTGTCTTATCATGAGACATCAGGTCCGTCAGTTGGGCAGATGTACTTCTTCCTCTGGTCAGTTCTACCTCTGACCTGTCCATGTCAGGAGCCGTCACTGTCTCAGTGTCTGCTTGCCTCACAGTTGAAGAATCTCCATCGTCTGACCAAACGTCATCAAACAAAACAAAGTCCCGGCGCCTCTCAAAGGTATGCACTAAGTTTGGTGGCATACTACCACCTTGGCACTCCCCCTTTGTCATCTCAATCAGGACTCTGTCCACTTTATAATTCACAACGACCCCGTGGACGCAGCGAACTCTGACGTTTTTCTCGGTCAGAGCTAAAGCGAGTGGAGTTCCTGTCAGAGTCACCTGACTCTTTGAGTCCAGCCGACCAGGGACTCCTTCCCGATGCAGCATCACTGTACACACCTGCGGCTCATCGTCACTATCCGGAAAGGATATCCCACATTCTGACCAAGTCATACACACACACTGCGGTACTCCAGACATACCCACTGAGTCATCTAGTGCTGTCATTTCTTCAAACTTGGCCCTTTTCTGGACCACTACCCCACTTTGGGTTGCCGCCCCCTCCCGGGACTCCACCCCTTTTTGGGTTACCATGCCAATTTGGGACTCCACCCCCTTTTGTGCTACTACCCCGATTTGGGTCACCGCACCCTTTTGGGACTCCACCCCTTTTCGGGATCTCCCCATGTCTGTCCTGCAGAACTTCTTAGGCCACAGTTCACACAGTACAGTTTATGCCTTTTTCTGGTACTGGCCCTTTAAGCACGACACCACACCACTTCCTTCTGGCACTGCCTCAGCTCCTGCCGTCGCTCACAAGCAGCTGCTGGTGTCTCTGCAGCTCCTGCTGCGCCGTCTTCGTGGACGCGCCGATCCACCGGAAGCCGCTTGTCACCGATTTTCCAGACCGTCTGTGCTCCTGGGAATCGCTCCCCGCAGTCTGTCACCAATTGTAGGGATGTGACTCGCTCAAGTGCAGCGGGAGACAATCATGAGACAGGTTCTTCCCAAAGTTCATGAGGTTTATTTGCTCCGTAAACCATATATCTGCATATCACCAAAATAGCCTCTAGCTTAGGCAAAAAAGAACATAAACGTCCGTGGCTTTAGACTCGGACCGAGAGTCTCAGCTCATGCTGGGAGGTGTAGTCCTCCCCATATACAACTAATATACCCAGGCCAGGGCAATGTCTAGAGCAGCGCTCCATCTGCAGCCGCAGACCCAGGAAGGCTTCTCCTTCCTTAGCACGCAGGCCACTCTCTGTAGTGTCCCACCTGGACACAGGGAAGTCTGTCCACACTCTGACAGACTCCCTCTCACTCTCACATGTGCCAAACACCTCAATTACATAGCCCTGTAACCACACCCACAGGTGATCACATGGCTATGACATCACTAAAGGTTGTATTGCACATAGACACACACAGGCTTCCCTGACACAGTGTAATAGAAATATCAGCAGTACCTCTGCTGATCAATACACCCTGGAGCCTGCATCCCAAGGCCACCCACCTTGAGACACATAATGGTCATTTAGGAACCTGCTCCTGTTACCACACTGAATGTGCCTGTACACCCGTCCTGGGACACCCACACAGCGCCCCCTAGCGGATATAGTGGTCACTACACCACAGCATGTATGTATGTTGTATGAATGTAGTATACATGAAGTATGTATGTAGCATGTAGTATGTATGTATGTTGTATGAATGTAGTATATATGTAGTATGTACTATGTATGTATGTTGTATGAATGTAGTATATATCTAGCATGTATGTAGCATGTAGTATGCATGTATGTATGTTGTATGAATGTAGTATATATGTAGTATGTATGTAGTATGCATGTATGTATGTTGTATGAATGTAGTATATATGAAGTATGTATGTAGTATGTAGTATGTATGCATGTTGTATGAATGTAGTATATATGTAGTATGTACTATGTATGTATGTTGTATGAATGTAGTACATATGTAGTATGTATATAGTATGTATGTGGGTTGTATGAATGTTGTATATATGTAGTATGTATGTATGCTGTATGAATGTAGTATACATGTAGTATGTATGTAGTATCTATGTATGTTGTATGAATGTAGTATATATGAAGTATGTATGTAGTATGAAGTATGTATGTATGTTGTATGAATGTTGCATATATGTAGCATGTATGTAGTATGTATTTTTTTTTTTTTCTACTTTCAACACATTAGCCGGATGATGGGACTACTACTGTCCCATCATTGGCTAATGTGTCAATCACTGTCATTGTAGCAGGCATAGCATAGTACGGGCCTGCCGGGGGTCTGTGCCGGCTGCCGGGGGTCTGTGCGGACAGCCGGGGGTCTATGCTGGCCTGCACACACACAACCCCCTGCAGGCCTGCATAGACCCCCGGCTGTCCGCACAGACCCCCGGCAGCCGGCACAGACCCCCGGCAGGCCCATACAGACCCCCGGCAGTCCGCACAGACCCCCGGCAGCCGGCACAGACCCCCGGCAGGCCCGTACAGACCCCTGGCAGGCCCGCACAAACCCCTGGCAGTCCGCACAGACCCCCGGCAGTCGGCACAGACCCCCGGCAGGCCCGTACAGACCCCCGGCAGTCCGCACAGACCCCCGGCAGCCGGCACAGACCCCCGGCAGGCCCGCACAGACGGCGCATCATGATGCGCACATACCGCGCATCATGATGACATCATTTCAGCAGCCAATCACAGCC
Organism: Dendrobates tinctorius; assembly: GCF_039654945.1. NCBI lineage: Eukaryota > Metazoa > Chordata > Amphibia > Anura > Dendrobatidae > Dendrobates > Dendrobates tinctorius. The sequence goes on from NW_027361793.1 coordinate 1,712,129, forward strand.
ACAACAGTGGCTCATTGCATTATGGGAACTTCCGATTCCAGTATCCAATATTGTAAAAATATCGGTACTCGGTATCGGAATTCCGATACAGTGAATATCGGCCGATACCCGATATTTGCAGTATCGGAATGCTCAACACTAGTCTCCACTCAGAGATGGCCATTTTCATTGCTAGCAACTCCCTGTCCCAGATGGAATAGTTCCTCTCCGCCGGTGAAAAGGTCTTGGAATAGAAGAAGCAAGGCTGCTTCCGACCCTGAGCATCCTTCTGAAAGAGGACCATTCCAGCACCGACAGAAGAGGCATCCACCTCCAAGATGAATGGTCTATCTACATCAGGGAGATGTAGAATGGGAGTGCTAGCAAAGTAGGACTTGATGGAGGAAAAGGCATTGGAGACCTGTTCTGACCATAACTTGGAGTTTGCTCCCTTCTTGGTGAGGGTAACCAAGGGAGCTACCAATGTGGAGAAGTGGGGAATGAACTGGAGGTAGTAGTTCACGAACCCCAAAAAGCGCTGCACCGCTTTGAGGGAGTGGGGTTCCTGCCAGTCCATTACCGCCTGCAGTTTGGTAGGATCCATAGCCAAACCTTGGGCAGAGATAGTATAGCCAAGGAAAGGCAAGGACTCCTGCTCAAACAGGCACTTCTCCAACTTGGCCTAGAGGGAGTTAGCTCGCAAGCGGGCGAAGACTTTGCCAACCTCTATCCGGTGGGAGTCCATATCTGGAGAGAAGATAAGGATGTCATCCAGATAGATAACCACTGAAGTGGAGAGCATATCCCAAAAGATATCAATGACAAAGTCCTGGAAGATGGTGTCTCCGCAGGATACACTGCAAGTCCAGACTTGCGGTGGATCCTGTGTCTGGAGGCATGTTTACCCCTGTTCCACATCATACTAAGCTTACCAGCCCAGTCTGAGGACAGTCTGTCCCTATACTGAGCACACCACACTGAGCTACTTTATAGGTTCACATCCTATTGCAAGAAATCTATTATAAACACGTAACTGAAGAAGGTCATTAAGTGACCGAAACGTTTTACCTTCATACTACAATTAATCTCCTTTGATTACACTTAAGTTGAGTGCTAAGTTTATACCTATTATCTATATGGTTTGGGAACCTAACTTCAGGACCACCCTCTAGTTGTGTTCATGGTGTTTTGTTTTACATGAAGGATATGGGCTGTGTATTATACTAATATGGATTACTATGGGCTGTGCATTATACTACATGGATGACTGAGCTTTTCAGTATGTTATGTGGACGACTATGGGATGCATTAAACTAGATGGAGGACTAGAGGGGAGGTGCAATATACATCTGCTATGAAGCCCCATGACTTCTGTGTATGCCTCAGGAGAGTATAATGGTTTATTCGTTATATATATATATATATATATATATATATTTATATATATATACAGTATATTAAAGAAAAGTGGCAGAATGGGGACATATACCAAGATCAGGGATTAACAGTGGGGAAAATAAGTATTTGATACATTGCTGATTTTGCAAGTTTTCCCACCTACAAAGAATGGAGAGATCTGTCATTTTTATTATAGGTACACTTCAACTGTGAGGGAAAAAATCTAAAAATAAAAAACAGAAAAGCACATTGTATGATTTTTAAATAATAGGATTTCATTGCAGGAAATAAGTATTTAATCTCTTACCAACCAGTAAGAATGCTAGCTCTCACAGACCTGTTTCTTTAAGAAGCCCTCTTACTCTGTGCTCATTATCTGTTTTATTTGCACCTGTTTGAACTTGTTGCCTGTATGAAAGACACCTGTCCTCACATTCAATTGATCACACTCCAACCTATCCACCACGGCCAAAACCAAAAAGCTGTTTAAGGACACCAGAGACAAAATTGTATGCCTGCACAAGGCTGAGATAATCTACAGGATAGTAGGCTTGGTAAGAATGCATCAACTGTTGGCACAATTATTAGAAAATGGAAGAAATACAAGATAACTGTCGATCATCCTCGGTATGTGGCTCCATTCAAGATCTCGCCTTGTGGGGTAAAGATGACTCTGAGAAAGGTCAGGAATCAGCTCAGAACTACATGCGAGGACCTGGTAGATTACCTGAAGAAAACTGGGACCACAGTCTCAAACATTACAGTTAGTAATACACTACTTCCCCTTGCTCACACCAGCACATGTCCAGGCCAGTTTGAAATTCACCAATGACCATCTGGATGTCTAAGGAGGTGGCGGGGAACCTCAAGTGCCTCCTTTCCCCTGGACACTGTTAACACAATTACCTGTGGCACCTTATTGTTATTAATGTGTAGTGCAATGTTTATGTACTGTCTTGTATCTGCCATGTACTGTGTACATGTTTAGGATTAGGGATAGAAGTTAGCATAGAGTAATAGTGGGGTTAGAATAAAGGGGGCACATTAGAGATGGAGAATAGGCTAGAGAATAGTATTAGCTTAAACACAGGCAGCAAGGATTTAAGTAGATGGGAGAGGCACAGAGCAGAGCAGCACAGAGCAGGGAGTTATAGGAAAGGCACTTCCTGTTTAGAATCAAGCGCCCAAGCAGTCTTCCCAAAGACAGGACATATGCAATGGACAGTATCATACGGATGGCAGTAAGGGGCCCCCAGTTGAAGAATAGTGCAAATGGCTACAAGCTTAAAGGAATCATCCCCTGGAAGGATTCGGGGTCTAAGACAGGGGCGGGAGCAGCTGAGATAGTGTTCCCGGCATCTTTCCCTATTGGAACCGGACAAGGGGCTGACAGAGAGCTGGTGATGCTGAAGGTACAGATGGGACAGGAACTGTTCAAAAGGACTGCCCGTATGAGAGAGAAAGGGAACGTACAGGAAATGTTGCTCTGTATGAACTGTGCTGCTGATGTTTACTGTTTAGTAAAGTTCAATTGTTGGAAAAGAACTGTGACTCTGTGGTGTTTCCTGGAACCTGGAGGCCAGAAGTTGGAGTAACAGAGGAAACCAACTGTATAGCAGTACCAGGACTTTATCCTTTCATGTACAGGATGCCAGGGTGCTCACTAACTGTGACTTAGTGAACTTGCCCACGACTACCACCCTATGCCATCTTGTTACTGTCACGATCCAGTCCAGAGTTAGTTTTCAGCTGTCGTCTCTCTGGACTGGTCATGCGGGGGTTAATCCTCTCTGACTAGTTTTGGAGCTGGCTGGGCTATTTCAGTCCTCTGCAGCCTGCGGGCCAGTGTCAGCTATAGTTCATGCTTCCAGGCTAGAGCTGCTGACCTGTATACCCTAGTGATCCTTCTGCCTCTGACTTCCTGTACTTGTGTATGACTCGACATGATCTCTGGACTCTGTCTCTTGTTTTCTGTCTCTGATACCACGCTCCCTGACTGACTTTGACTCTGGCTTGTACACCGACTACGTTTTACGTCTCATGTTTTGGATGCCACGTTTCCAGTAGGCTCTGACTTCTGGCTTCTCTCTGACTACGTGCATTGCTATGACCTTTGGTACTTCTGCTACTTACAATTTCTGATTCGGCTTGTCTGACCACTCTTTCATCACCTGTGACACTTATGCTGTAGCTCTGTGTTACTATGCAGTGTGGGTGCAACCTCTCTTCCCTCACCAGAACCCCTTGGTGTAGGTTGCGCTGAATTGCACTGCAGCAGCACATTACAGTTACAGATGATCAAGAGGAGGCATAGGAGAAGGTCATGTGGTCAGATGATACCAAAATGGAACTTTTTGATATCAACTGCACCATATTGAAAGGAGGAGGGATGGGGTCTTGTATTGCGAGATTTTGACCAACAACCTCCTTCCCTCAGAAAGAGCATTGAGGATGGGTCATGGCTGGGTCTTCGAGCATGACAATGGCCCGAAACAAACAGCCAGGGCATCTAAGGAGTGGCTCCATTAGAAGCATTTCAGAGTCCTGGAGTGGCCTAGCCAGTCTCCAGACCTGAACCCAATAGAAAATCTTGGGAGGGAGATGAAACTCAGTGTTGCCCACAAATGCCCTGAAACCTGAAAGATCTGGAGGAGACCTACGAGTATATGGAGGATTGGGCCAAAATCCATTCTGCAATATGTGCAAGTTTGATAAAGAACTAATGGAATTGTCTGACCTCTGTAATTGCAAGCAAACGTTTCTGTACCAAATATTAAGATCTGTTTTTCTTTTGTATCAAATGCTTATTTAATACAATAAAAAGCAAATTTATTATGCAAAAATTGTACAATGTGATGTTCTGGATTTTTTAAGACTGTCTCACAGCTGAAGTATACCTGCAAAAAACATTACAGACCTCTTCATTCTTTGTAGATGGGCAAACTTGCAAAAACGGCAGTGTATCAAATATTATTTTCCCCACTATATATGCCAGGATGGGGCAAAGGGTAAGGCACATATTCCAAGATGGAGATATATATACCAGGATGGGTCCAGGATAAACCACATATATAACAGGTTGGTGTCAGGATGAGAGACAAATACCAGGATGAGGGACATATATATGAGGAGTAGAGATGAGTGATTTTGCCTTTTTTAGGGTCGAGTCGGGATTCATGAAACCCGACTTTCTCAAAAGTCGAGTCGAACAAAATCGGCCAACTATTGTGAAAAGTCGAAGGTCCGACTGAAACACGAAACCCAATGCAAGTCAATGGGGAAGCAAAGTCGGCAGGGAGTGGAGGACAGTAAACATACCTACATACCAGACCACTTTTTTACAGTGCGCGAAAACTCTCTCTCTCCCCCCGGATGCTGCACATGTCATCTCGCTGTCCGTAGTGTACCTCCTTGCTCAGTGGCTGAAAAAAGTCACGTGCAAGCATCCTGGGAAATCCGACTTTGGCGCTCGTTTTGCCGACCGCATGAAAGACTTCACGCTGTGGTCAGGTTTCGGTCGGCCAAACACGACTTTGCCATAAGTCGGCGACTTATGAATCTGGCCAACCTGTTTCGCTCAACTCTAATGAGGAAGTATCTGTCTTTACCCAACAGACCCTAGTTATGTCACTGTATGATGGTATGCCTTTTTTTATATTAAAAAAGCACAGTCAGCTATACTTGCTCCAGTTTTTCAATGCCCTTTTTAAAATGTGGTGCTCAGAACTGGACAGTATTTCAGATGAGGCCTGCCAAGGAGGATTAAAGGGGGGTAATTACTACACGTGATCTAGGCACTATACTCCTCTTAGTATATCCTAGAACTGTGTTTGCCTTTTTTGCTGCTTCATCACACTGTTGACTCATGTGCAGTCTGTGATCTAATAATACACCCAAGTCTTTTGCACATGTGCTTTTTAGGGCTATTCCTCCAATTCTGGAGATGGAATTTTAGTTTTTCTTGCCCAGATGTAGAATCATGTATTTCTCCCCGTTAAATACCATTCTATAAGTTGCTGCCCATTGTTTAAGCTTATCTAGATTCTTCTGAATCCTTTATCTGTCTTTTCTAGAGTTAGTTATCCCTCCTAGCTTTGCATCATCTGCAAATTTGATTAGTTCACCTTCAGTTACTTTATATAGATCAGTTATAAAAATGTTGAACAACACTGGGGCCAGGACAGAGCCTTGTGGTATCCCACTTGAAACACTGAGCTAGTTAAGAATCCACCTAATTGTAGCCTTGTCAATCCGATACTTTTTCATTTTTTCATTAAGGATAGTATGAAACATTTTCTCAAATGCTTTGCTGAAGACTACCATATATACACCGTCTTTCCCTAATCCACCCAGTCAGTGATGCCATCATATAAGGAAGTTAGATTAGTCTGGCATGACTTTTATGAAACAAACTCATGCCAGCTCTTGTTAATTACTGTATTTTTATCCAAGTACTTATGTACAAGCTTTTTAATAATTTGTTCAAAGTTCTTTCCTGGTATAGAAGTAAGGCTAAGGCTCACTGGCCTGTAATTTCCTGGCTCCATGTTTTTCCTTTTTAAATTAGACCAAAGAACAAAGGAATAGCAGCAGTAATAGTGGAGGTGTACAAAGTATCTATCATATAATTAGTCTATATACCAATATTATTAGTCAAACCCACCACCATAAAACAGGACTATAGTGACTATAATGACACCATATGGACAGTCAGAGCAAACGTTAAATACAAAAACAAAGAAAAAAAAAGGAATAAGTCCACAAAATGATTTTTATTGTTATCCAGGTAAGAAGCAATGGAAAATTACAATGTGTAAATAACAAAGATAAAAGACACACACAAAGGGACGCAGCCTCGGGGGCAATAGGTACCAAAACTTTTTTTTTCTACTATAAAATTTTCAATGCTGCAAAGCAAAATTACTGGTATCATATATTATCTTTTATTCTAATAAAGTGACATGTGCAAGTGCAATGGAACTGAAATAGTCAGTTCTACAAAGTATCTGGCCAATGTTGCTAATGATATCATATATTTACCAAAAATAAAAATAAAGAGACATGTGCAAATAAAGGTTTATTGCCACTACAATTAGTATATCACTACCTAATATTACTGAAAAGTGACATGTGCAAGTGGACAAAAAGCACTATAATGTGCAGAGTGAAGAAAATTGTTACACATGTGTATTGAAAAGATACCCAATACTCAAATATGCAGCATAAAAGATATAATAGAACACACTGTGCCACTATGTGCAACAGAAAACCCTTATAAGTAGGAAAAATATTGTAGATATGATAATCAACTCACTGGGTAGAATGGCGCGTCTGCTCCCGGATAGCGTCATCTCTAACACGCGTTTTAGAAAGTGGCCTTCATCAGGGGTTGACGTCATTGGGAGAGTGATAGGTTTAAATATCCCTTTAGCCCAATGGTAAAAAGAGGCGTGTATTCTCTTTTTACCATTGGGCTAAAGGGATATTAGTCCAAGCTTAAAGTCTGAGTCCTCACTGGTCTTGCTCCTCTTCTAATCCAAAAATGTAATCCACCTTTACTTCCTAACCATTTCCTCCCTGTTGGTAAGAATTAGGTCCAATTTTGCAGATCCCCTTTTTCTCTACTCTACCTTTTGAAAGATAACATTGCCAGCAAGAGAAGATAAAAAATTTTTGGACCCATTACTTTTGCCTGATAGTGATTCCCAACAAATATAGGGAGAGCGGCTGCCTTGATAGGGTCAGAATTGGGGATTTATTAGTTAGTGTGGGGTCTACCATGCTAAATACTCTCATCCAGCTAAACCAACAGTCCTTCTAAGGTCTAATTCTGGAGTATATAGGTTCCAGTGTTAGGCAGGCAGGGTAGTGTACGTCGCTCTATACACATCAGTGCAAGGCCTGCAGACACTGTATGTGTGTATATAGATCATTGCATACATCAAGAGAGTCCATTCCCTTCCTGTGTTCTGTTGCTGCTGCTGCTACCAGTGGGTTATATTAACCGTATACAGCTAGCCCCAGGTGTAATTGGAATACAGGTTACACATTTTTCGGTGTGGTATCTCCGTGCCAGCTCATATCTGTGCATGCTCAAAGTTTGGCCAGTTTACGGTTGGTTGTTTTTTGCCTTGCTGTCACTTTTGTTTAAATACAGCAGTATTTAGCCAAAAAAAAATACAGGCCACACATTTTTTGGTGTGGTATCTCCGTGTCAGCTCATATTTGTGCGTGCTCAAAGTATGACCAGTTTATGGCTGTTTTCTTCTTTTTTTTTTTTCTTTTTTTGCCTGGCTGTCACTTTTGGTTAAATCCAGCACTAGTTAGCCCAAAAATAAAAAAAACAGGGCACACATTTTTAGGTGTGTGTATCTCCGTGCCAGCTCATAGCTGTGTGTCCTCAAAGTTTTGCCAGTTTACAGTGGTTTTCTTTTCTTGTCAGGAGTGAAACTGTACTTATATAGAGCACTGTGTTGCATTTTTTAAAAACACAGGCCACATTTTACAGTGGGGTCTATCTCTGACACGCCTCATACATACGTGTGCCAAAAATTGAGGCATTTTAGGTCAAAATTCCCTTTTTTGGGCAGTCTGTCACTCTCGTTATATCCAGCAGTCTTTTGCATCCACCAAAAAACAAAGAAACATATTATACAGTGTGGTATATCTGTAACACGCCTCATGCATACTTTTGTTTTGGTTTCAAATTAGTAACGGGCATCATAGAAACACCCTTGCAAAAAATTGACTTTTGCATCACGGAATACTTTCTCCCTGGTGTTCTACTGGTTGTGGATGATGAGGATGAGGATAAGGAGGAGGATAACACCAAACAGACCAAATCAGAAAGTGGATACCCATGTGTGGTTGTGAAGGAGGTGCATGAGAAGACACCTTCACAAAAAAGACAATGTATTTGAAGTTATGTTTTGTGTTTTCATTCAGTGGTGTACAGAAGTCTTGCCCAACCCAGCCCTTGTTCATTTTTATAAGAGTCAGCCTGTCAGCATTGTCAGTTGACAGGCGGATGCGCTTATCTGTTCTAATTCCACCAGTGGCACTAAAAACCCGCTCTGACAGAACGCTAGCAGCAGGGCAGGCCAGGACCTCCAAGGCGTAGAAAGCCAGTTCATGCCACATGTCCAGCTTGGATACCCAATAATTAAAAGGCACAGAGGAATCCCAGAGAACATTTGTGTGATCAGCATCTTCCCAAACATTGCACTCCTTGTGCTAGCATCCCTTGCCTCTGTGCCGTCATGATGGTTTGGGTCTGAGAAAACTGTCCCAGAACTTTGCCATTGTTCCCTGCCTGAGCTGGATTGTACTTCTGTCTCTCTCGCTTGGACTCCTTGGTTGTACAACAAACTCTGACGTCTGCTGCCAGCGTTCTTACATGGGAATTTTTTAAGTAATTCTGCTACAAGGGCCCTGTGGTACAGCAACAAATTTTGACAATGCAAGGGTCACAGGAAATGCAGCGCAACATAAAGTCAGCCTAATGCATCCCAGACTGCTAACAGGCAACACTTCCGTGTCGTCACCTTGGGGACGACTGACCATGCTGTCCTCCTCCTTGTCCTCAGGCCTACAACACTTACAACGAACCTCAGTAAGATCATAGTACAAACATCATTGTAAATACCTTCTAGTAAATACACCCCTGTATTTTTAAGCTCCCCCACCTCATTTTAGATTGTAAGTTGTCACGAGCAGGATTGTTTTGTTTTGGTTTAATTATTGTTATCGTTGTTACTTAGTGTAGATTGCAAGCTGTCACGAGCAGGGTAGTTTTGATTTTGTTTAATTATTGGATTATTGCTATCGTTGTTACTTAGGACTGTTGTGTTTGAATCTGTTAAACTGTAGATATGTTTTCACTCTATAATAACTCTCAATCTTCAAATTAGAACACAGATGAGCAGGATGGAGATGATAATTATGGTGTCATTGATGCTCACCCTCTTTGTGGATTCGTCAGAGTTTTGGAGGATGTTACATATGTCAGACATCCTTGTCCACTCCTCACATGTTATGTATGAAGACAGAACTGAATACCGACAAACTTGTTGATGATGGTAGACTATTCACCAACTTCCCTCTTCTGCTCACAAATCCTTTCCAATATCTGTCATGTAGAGTTCCAAGGGATGGAGGAATCACACACCAGTCGTTGAGCCATAAGCTGCAAGTGCTGCTGAATCATGGCAAGGGCGGATGAAGCGGTAGCTGACTTTCTAAAATGGGTATTTTGAGCGTTGACTATATAGCGGGGGTATCTCAAACCAATATCAGATCAATAGATGTAGCAAATTGGTATAATATTTAAAATATAAAATATAACCTTTGATTCCTTTAAAAACATATATTAAACACAGAGATAAAGAACGAATATAACCAAGTGCCAAAGTGCAATTGTGCAGTGCTCTATTAAAAACAAACCGTGTTGTACTTTCTAGGTATCATATGGCCCAGGACAATGCCGTATTATTATATGTCCAGGTGTCCCCTCATACCTAGAATCTAAGACCATATGACCCTTAAGTATTTGTAGTTATGTATAGACCAGGCCTTTATGTCGTAAATAATATTGTTACTCTTATAGACATATACAGACTGACATGCCTGGTAACGCCCAGGAAGTGGGGCATAGGTATGGCCAGTTCCTGTCTAAACATGACGCGCGGCGGCTGTTTGGTAAACCCAGGAAGTGGGGCAAGCTACCTGAACAGATGCCGGCGTAATGCGCAAACCGGAAGTACTATACGAGGCAATCGGAAATGGCAGTAAGCCGCGGTATGCCGCGATTTATAAAAGGCAGCTGTCTTACAGCGGGCGTGCTATGCGCCAGAATAAGATACCCCTGATGAGTCAGGCAATGACGAAACGCGTTGGGTGACAAGCGCGGAGATCGGGTCATGATTTTGGGCTTTCTAGACGGACCCTACCCGGTCATCTGTTTTTTACAGAAGCGTTAAAGATAAGTACAGCGGTCTCAGTATCTATAGTGGTATTATGAAATGGTTAGACTATGCTTATATGAGGTGTTATATATCCTGATGCATTTAACCGACGCTGTATATATGTTGAGCTATTGTATATGGGCCGGATGTATATGTCTATAAGAGTAACAATATTATTTACGACATAAAGGCCAGGTCTATACATAACTACAAATACTTAAGGGTCATATGGTCTTAGACTCTAGGTATGAGGGGACACCTGGACATATAATAATACGGCATTGTCCTGGGCCATATGATACCTGGAAAGTACAACACGGTTTGTTTTTAATAGAGCACTGCACAATTGCACTTTGGCACTTGGTTATATTCGTTATGTATCTCTGTGTTTAATATATGTTTTTAAAGGAATCAATTAAAGGTTATATTTTATATTTTAAATATTATACCAATTTGCTACATGTATTTTGAGCGTTGCACTTTTCCAAGCAGATCTGCCGGCTCCATGTTGCTTTTCCCAAACCGTTGACCAATTTGGTTAAGCGCATGAGCCAGACATGGCACGTGTGTGAACTTGCCTTGCCACAGAGCAGCCACCAGGTTCCAGTTATTGTCACACACAATCATGCCTAGCTGTGGGTTCAGCCGTCTCAGCCACAGATCTGCTTGCTCTTTCAGAGCTGTCCAAAACTCTTCAGCATATTGGGGTTGGTCACAGAAGCATATTGGCTTCAGCACAGCCTGTTCCCGCTTTCATTTGGCAGTGCTGCAGTGCTTCCAGCTTGTGACTGATGTGATACCTTTTCTAGCTGGAGGCTGAAGAGGAGGAGGAGTTGCAGGAGCTGTAGACTGTGGGGGCAACCCAGATTGACGTAGGGCCCGCAATACACAGGGTTTTGGTGGACACCAAGGTTGGAGCGGGTCCCAACTTCCACTATGTTAACCCATTGTGCCCTCAGTGAGATTTACCATCCCTGATCACAAGCACTTGTCCACGTGTTTGTGGTTAGGTGGACTTTCCAAGTAACAACATTGTGGAGGGCACAGGTAATGTTGTGGGACACTTGCCTGTGTAATGCGGGACAGCACACCGGGACAAATATTCCCACATGTTCGTGCCCTCGGGATGATACTCGACTCTGCCCTCTTTTCAAGCTAAGATCCAAGCCCTTGCCTCCTCCTGCCCATTACAACTCAAAAACATTTCCTGGATCTATACATGCCAAGAAAATTAAAAAATGTTTGTGCACACCCTCATGATCTCCCTCCTCGACTATTGCAACCATATACTCTCCAGCCTCCCCTCGAGCACTCTTGCTCCACTCAAATCTATCCAAAACTCTGCTGCCAGAGTAATCCAACTGTCCCTCCGTTATTCCCCAGCCTGTCCTCTCTGCCATGCCCTTCACTGCCTTCCTATTGCCCGTATGCTACAGTTCAAAACCCTAAATATGACATACAAAGCCTTCCACCACCTGTCTCCTCCATACATCTGTGACATGGTCTCCCAATGTCCGATTGGCTCATGACTTCTTGTACGCAAACCCAGTGTGCCATCAGCGAGATGTACCATCCGTGCACACAAGCACTTGTCCATGGGTCCGTGGTTAGGTGCACTTTCCCTGTACCAGTATTGTTGATGGCCCGGGTAATGTTGTGGGACACGTGCTTGCTTGTCTAATGTCATGACGGCAGACCGGGAGAAATAGTGTCAGGTGGGGATCGAATACCTTGTTATGGTCACCGTCATTAGGTTGCGGAAAGCGTCCGTTTCCCATGAGCCTAAAATGCAACATTGCGAGCGTATGCAGATGAGAAATTTGTTAATTTAGTACTGTGGCCTGTGGGGCGTTTGTTGCATCTTTCCGCTTACGGTCCAATGACTGGGGTATGGACAAATGAAGGCTGCGCTGGGACAAGGACGTGGATGTGCTTAATGATGGTGCTATTTGACTGCAGTCAACGGCAGGTTCAGGGAAGGAGGCATCTTCGCATGCACTGTGGACAGGGGATTGGCTTGCATGCCCAACAGCGGAAGAGGCAGTGGTATCACCCACCGACACTGTTCATGGAGCCTGGTGTTCAACCAACACAGTCTGTTGCTTTGCTGCCATGTGCCTGATCATGCTGTGGTGGTAAGGATTGTAGTTTTACTACCCCTGCTGATGCGGCCATGGACGGTAATGCAAATGTCCTTTTTGGGGTTATCAGCAGAGTCTTTAAAAAACAAGAAGACTGGTAGGGGGACATTCATTGTCTCCCTCTACCGCACCACCTCCTTACCTCAACACCTGTCTTTCGTTGTTCCCCAAGGCTCTGTTCTAGGACCCCTACTCTTCTCCATCTACACCTTCAGCCTGGGCCAGATGATGTAAAGGCACGGTTTGCAATATCATCACTACGCCGATGACAGGCAGATCTACCTATCTGTACCTGACATCACCTCCTTAATGACCAAAATCACATGTCTTCCCGCCTAATCATCCTTCTTTTCTGCTTGCTTTCAAAAAGTGGACATGGACAAATCAGAATGCATCATCTTTCAAGCATCTCACGCTGAGTATACCTGAGAGCTGTGTATAACTCATTCGGTGCCACTTTAGCAAGAGGTAAACTTTGCCCTTGAGAAAATTATTTTCCAGACATTCACTGCCTTTTTTGAACATTTTTTGCAGCCTTGATCTTCATCTTCTTGGTGTGGATGTGGAAAGTCATCATCAATACCATCATCGTCCTTATGTTGTAAAGAGCAAATTAGGTTTTTCAAAGGGTTGGGTGTTATGAAAGGGTCACTGAGGAGAAAAAAGCAAAACAAGGTAAGTCACAGAAAACCAGAGAGGTTGGCATCTATGCAGATTGCAGATCCCTGATCCTACCGCACAACTAGCAGCAGCCGTGGAGCGTACCTACGATGATCCTAGACGCCTCAGCACGGCCGGAGGACTAAATAAGCCTAAAGCAAGAAAAGGGGAAAACTAACTGCCCCAGAGCAGACCCCAAAGGAAAGACAGCCCCCACACATGTATTGACGGTGAAACAAGATGAAAGCACAAACACAGGCAGGAAAATAGGCTGAGCAAATGATGGGGCTCAAACCAACTAGAATGGAAAGGATAGGGAAATTCACTGTCTGCAACCTGCAAAAAACCCTACAAAAATAATGTCCAACACTTCTGATAGCAAAATTAACCCTGAAGTCACTAGACTTCTCCCACTATATCAGCACTCTGAAATATTCTGAGACAGAGCAAAAAGAGGCCAAACTAGTAAGGGACAAAAAAGCAAACTGGCAAAATAAGAGTGGAAATTCAGCACAGCCCCCAGCCGGGGCTGGCTGACCACACAAAAACGGAATAGACCAGCAAAATCAAGTGTGAACATTAGCAGAAAAACTTAGCTTTAGATGACTGGAACAGAGCTGAAAACCAAGAGCTGACAAGCCAGAAGGAGTCACCAGCAACTGAATAGGGTGTCGGCTGTCTTAAATCCAATCTGAGATTCCTGAGGTCCAATCGTCATCCTCATTCTCAGGTGGCAGATCTCCACCGATCAAATCAGCCTCACTACTTCCTGTTACCACCAGAGGGAGTCCGGAAGGAGAACTCACAACTGGTGAACCAGAGAATGAACTCACAACAGTACCCCCCTTGAGGAGGGGTCACCGAACCCTCATCCACGCCACCAGGCCGCCCAGGATGGGCCCGGTGAAAGCACGAACCAATCTATTGGCATGAATATCAGAGGCAGAGACCCAAGAATTAACCTCCTGACCATAACCCTTCCATTTGACAAAATACTGGAGTCTCCGTCTAACCAAACGAGAATCCAATATTTTCTCTACCTCATATTCCACATTGCCTTCAACCAACACAGGGTCAGGAGGTGCTGCCATAGGCACCACTGGCTCAACAAACCTCTTCAACTGAGATTTGTGAAATACGTTATGGATCTTGAACGTTACTGGAAGAGCCAATCGAAACGAAACAAGATTAAGAATTTCAAAAATCTTATAAGGACCAATAAATCTTGGCTTAAATTTAGGAGATGCAACCTTCATAGGAATATTCTTAGACGACAACCAAGCCATATCACCCACTTTAAATCGGGGACCAATGGTCCTACTCCGGTTGGAAAATCGCTGGTCCTTTTCCTGAGAGAGTGACAACTTATCCACCACTTGGTACCATATCTGCTGCATTCTCTTAATCACAGTGTCCACACCTGGGCAGGACGAAGGTTCCACTTGCCCGGAACAGAATCGAGGATGAAACCCAAAATTACAGAAAAAGAGTGACAACAAAGTGGCAGAACTAGCTCTATTGTTCATTGCGAATTCGGCCAAGGGCAAAAATGAGACCCAATCATCCTGATCAGCAGATATAAAACATCTCAAATAAGACTCCAAGGTCTGGTTTGTTCTCTCAGTCTGTCCATTGGTCTGGGGATGAAACGCGGAGGAGAAGGATAACTGAATTCCCAGATTGGAAAAAAAGGCTTTCCAGAATCTGGAAACAAAATGGACTCCTGTTGTGAGCTCTTTTTCTGGTGAGGGCTATGGAGCTGGCTGTACTGACAGAGGAGTAGTGAGTTCTCTATCTGGACTCCCTCTGTTGGTGAAGGGAGGTAATGAAGCCGATCTAAATGGCAGAGACCGGCCACCTGAGGAAGAGGACTGTGATTGGATATCAGGAATTTCTGATTGGATTTAAGGCAGCCGACTCCCTAGTTTCTTGCTGGTGATTTCTCCTGACTGTGGCTTCTGGTTTCCAGTTTGGTTCCTGCCTTCTTATAGCTAAGTTTTCTCTGCTATTGTTCATATGAGTTTTCGTCTGGTTTTTGTGTTCAGACAGCCCTGGCTGGGTCTGGGCTGAATCCCCATTTTGTCTCTGATCAGTTGATCTGCTTGCTCTGTCTTCAGACTATACCTGAGTGCTGATATACGGAATTGAAGTCTAGCGACTTCAGGGCCTTTTTCTATCAGACGTGTTGGACATTTTTTGGCAGGGTTTTTTGCATGATTGCAGACAGCAGCTTTTCTTTCCTGTCCTTTCTAGTTAGTGAGGGCCCCATCGTTTGGTCAGCCTTTCTATCTGTGTTTGTGTTTTCATCTTGTTTCACCGACAATACATGTTGGGGGCTGTCTATTGCTTTGGGGTCTGCTCTGGGGCAGTTTAGATTTTCCCTTTCTTTCTTTAGGCTTATTTAGTTTTCCGACCATGATGAAGCGTCTAGGACCACCGTAGGCACGCTCCACGGCTACTGTTAGTTGTGTGTACAGGATCAGGGGTCTGCAATCTGCTAGTGACCAACCTCTCCGGTTTTCTGGGCTTAGCTTGCTTTTTGTTTTTTCCTCCTCGGTGACTCATTCATAACAGACTCCTCTGTCGGACACAATGTTCTCAGGAATCCCATGCAACCGAACCACCTGTTGTAAAAACAAGGGCACCAACTCAGCGGAAGATGGCAACTTTGGGAGTGGTACAAGGTGCAACATCTTCGAAAATCTATCACAAATCACCCAGATAACAGTCATTCTCTGAGAGACAGGAAGATCAGAAATAAAATCCATTGAGATATGGGTCCATGGCCTCTTAGGCACTGGCAAGGGCATCAGCAACCCACTAGAACGAGAACAGGGTTTAGACCGAGAACAGGTCACGCAGGACTGTACAAAATTCCTGACGTCATGAGATAAGGCAGGCCACCAAAAGGACCGACTCACCAAATCTCTGGTACCAAAAATACCTGGACGACCAGCCAATGCGGAGCAATGAATTTCAGACATCACTCTCTTTCTCCACTGGTCAGGAACATACAATTTTCCCATAGGACAACGCTCAGCTTTATCCTCCTGAAATTCCTCCAGGGCGCGTCTCAAATCGGGCGAAATGGCAGAAAGAACTACCCCTTCACCTAGGATGGTAGTAGGCTCGGTCACACTAAGAGAATCAGCAAAGAAACTCCTAGAAAGGGCGTCTGCCTTAACATTCTTAGTGCCCGGAAGAAAAGAGACCATAAAATTAAAAAGCGTGAAAAATAAGGCCCATCTAGCCTGTCTAGGATTCAAGCGTTTGGCTGACTCAAGGTAAATCAAATTCTTGTGATCGGTGAGGACCACAAATTGATGTCTCGCTCCCTCCAACCAATGTCTCCACTCCTCAAATGCCCACTTCATGGCCAACAATTCCCAATTCCCCACGTCATAGTTGCGTTCAGATGGGGAGAACTTTCGAGAAAAGAAGGCACAGGGATTCATCTTAGAAGTCACAGGGTCTTTTTGGGACAAAACAGCTCCTTCACCAATCTCAAAAGCATCTACCTCCACCTGAAAAGGAAGTGAGACATCAGGTTGCCGTAAAACTGGAGCTGAAGTAAATCTCCGGTTAAGCTCCTGAAATACTAAGATAGCCTCAGGAGACCAATTCAGCACATCAGCTCCCTTCTTGGTCAAATCAGTCAGTGGTTTGACAATACCAGAAAAATTACCTATAAATTTACGATAGAAATTAGCAAAACCCAAAAACTTCTGGAGGGCCTTCAAAGAAGTAGGCTGAACCCAATCATAAATGGCCTGTACCTTGGTCGGGTCAATTTCAATAGTCGATGGAGATAAGATAAATCCCAAAAATGAAATCCTTTGTACACCAAAAAGGCATTTCGATCCCTTAACAAACAGGGAATTCTCCCTCAAAATCCGGAACACATTCCGGACGTGTTCCACATGAGAATCCCAATCATTAGAAAAGATCAAAATATCATCCAGATAGATGATCAAAAACTTATCCACAAAGTCACAGAAAATATCATTCATAAAGGACTGGAAGACAGAAGGGGCATTAGTGAGCCCAAAAGGCATCACCAGGTACTCAAAATGTCCCTCCGGAGTATTAAACGCCGACTTCCATTTATCCCCGTGCTTGATACAAATAAGATTATACGCCCCCCTGAGGTCAAGCTTAGTAAACCAGCAGGCACTCTTAACTCTGGAGAATAAATCAGCCATCAGAGGTAACGGGTACTGATATTTAACCGTCATATTGTTAAGGGAACGATAATCAATACATGGTCTTAATGAACCATCTTTCTTGGCCACAAAAAAAGCCCAGCACCTAAAGGTGACGAGGATGGTTTACTATGACCCTTCTCCAACGACTCCTTAATATAGGATCGCATAGCATCATGTTCGGGTACTGATAAGTTGAAAAGCCGACCCTTGGGAAATTTACACCCAGGCATCAACTCAATTGCACAGTCATAACTCCTATGAGGAGGAAAAGACGCAGACTTACTCTCACTAAAAACATCAGAGAAATCAGCCAGATAATCAGGAATATCATGAGACTGAGGAGAGGTGGAGAAAACAGGAGCGTCCCTAAGAATACACTGACAACCCCAACTCACCACAGACACAGATTTCCAATCCAAAACTGGGTTATGAGTTTGCAACCAGGGGAACCCCAGAACAATAGTATCATGCAAATTATGCAGCACCAAAAATTTACACTTTTCTTGGTGGTCTGGGGCAACTCGCATTATCACCTGGGTCCAAAACTGAGGTTTATTCTCCGCCAAAGGAGTAGCAGAAGAGGCGTCTGCAGAGGCGTCATGGAAAAACCACAACGTTTAGCAAAGTCCAAATCCATCAGATTCAGAGCTGCTCCTGAATCCACAAAATCCTTAGTGGAAAATGTGGACAATGAAAATGTGGACAAGGAGCAGATCAGAGTAATTGCCAAAAGGAACTTGCCCACAGCAAATGTGTGTGCAAAACGTTTCTCTCGTTTAGGGCAGACAGAAATAGTATGAGAGGCGTCTCCACAGAAAAAACACAGCTTATTACGCCTTCTAAACTCCCGATGTTGCGCCCCAGACAAAACCTCATCACATTGCATAGGTTCAGACATTTGTTCAAAAGGTGGCAGCGCCTCCCGTGTAGTTTTACGTTCACGTAAACGCCGATCAACTTGAATGGCTAATGATATAGAGCCATCCAGACAAGAGGGAACAGGAAATCCCACCATCATATCTTTTACGGTCTCTGACAAACCTTTCCGAAAGAGAGCTGCCAATGCACTATCATTCCATGTAGTAAGGACCACCCATTTTCGGAATTTTTGACAGTACAACTCTGCAGGATCCTGACCCTGGTTTAATGCCAACAGGGTTCTCTCAGCTTGATCAACGGCATTAGGTTCATCATACAACAACCCCAAGGCCTGAAAAAATGCATCCACATTAGTCAGAATAGGATTTTGTGTCAGAGAAAAAGCCCAATCTTGGGGATCGCCGCGCAGCAAGGAGATGACAATTTTAACCTGCTGCGCAGAGCTCCCCGATGAGTTAGGCTTCAAAGCAAGAAATAATTTACAATTATTCTTAAAATTCACAAATTTAGACCGATCCCCAGAAAACACATCAGGAGTAGGAATCTTGGGTTCAGCAGCATGTGACTGAATAAGGTAGGTGGAAATTCCCTGTACTTCAGCAGCAAGTTGCTCCACACGATCAGACAGTTGCTTAATCTCCATGAGGAAAAAAAAAATCCTCCTACAGCCCCAGAGAAAAGGAGGAAAAGATACATTAAAAAAAAAAAAAAATTCTGACACTTTTTTTTTCTTTTTTCTTTAACAATTCCTTCCTGCTTTTGAGTACCCTAGAATCTGCGGTATGGCTGGTGATTCTGTTATGAATGGGTCACCGAGGAGGAAAAAATAAACAACAAGGTAAGTCTCAGAAAACCAGAGAAGTTGGTAGCTATGCAGATTGCAGATCCCTGAACTTAACCGCACAACTGGCAGCAGTCGTGGAGCGTTCCTACGTTGGTCCTAGATGCCTCGTCACAACCGGAGAGCTACATAAGCCTAAAGCAGGAAAAGAGGAAAACTAACTGCCCCAGAGAAGACCCCAAAGGAAAGACAGCAACCCACATGTATTGACGGTGAAACAAGATAAAATTACAAACAAAGGCAGGAAAATAGGCTGAGCAAACGATGGGGCCCGGCTAACTAAACAGGACAGGAAAGGAAAGACACTGTCTGCAATCTGCCAAAAAAAAACTACAAAAATATTGTCCAACACTTCTGGTAACAAAATTAACCCTGAAGTCACTAGACTTCTACACCTATATCAGCACCCTGAAATATTCTGAGACAGAGCAAAAAGAGGCCAATCCAATAAGGGACAAAAAGCAGCTTGGCAAATACTGATACATAGGAGTGGAAATTCAGCATAGCCCCAGCAGGGGCAGGCTGACCACACAAGAAACTGAACTGACCAACAAGCGCAATAGCAAAAAACAAACTTAACTTGAGAAGACTGGAAGAGAGCTGAAGTCCAGGACCTGAGAAGCAGACTGAATCACCAGCACTAGGATAGGGCATCGGCTGTCTTATATCCAGTCTGATACTCCAGAGATCCAATCGTTATCTTCCTCATCAGGTGGCAGATCACTACCACTTAAACCAACCTCACTACCTCCTGTCACCACCAGAGGGAGAACGGGAGGGGAACTCTCAACTGGTGGAGCCGAAAATGAGTTCATAACAGTCAGCATTGTCTGGTCAGAGAACTGTCCTGGATGAGATGGAGGAAGAAGAGGAAGAGGAGGATGATGATTATTTTGGGCAGGAGGATGTTTCTCAGGGTGCAAGAGAAAATGTTGGCGTTTCAAGGTCAGGTACAGTGTTTGTGCGTGACTGTAGGGATGTGGATTTGCCAGAAACTGCTCCTCCACCCAACACGAGCAGTGCATCATTGACACCTGGAACACTGGCTCACATGTGTGATTATGCCTTGCGGATCCTAAAAAGGCACCCCCGCATTGCCAAAATGATGAGGGATGACGACTACTGGTTGGCCAGCTTCCTCGATCCATGCTACAAAAACAAATTACACAACATCATGCCACAGGAGAGATAGAGATAATATTGGCAAACAAACAAGCAACTCTGGTAAACCGTTTGAGGCTTTTCCCAGCACACGACTGCTAATACTGCATCAATTAAAAGTGACAGGAGGCAGCAGTTGTCATCTATGATTACAAACTACTTTTCCTCCCATATCGATGTTCTCCCTCACAGGTCATTCCCCTTTGACTATTGGGCCTCTAAACTGGATGCCTGGCCTGAATTGGCACAATATGCCTTACAGGAGCTCGCTTACCCTGCTGCTAGTGTGTTATCTGAAAGAGTCTTCAGTGTTGCTGGATCAATCCTGAAAGAAAAAAGGACCCAAAATGTTGACGATCTTACCTACATTAAAATGAACCATGCATGGGTTTCAAATGATTTTTCCCACCTCCCCCTGATGACACATAGGTTACCAGAAAAGTGCCTCGGTTTTTTCCTCCTCTTCCTCGGACTTGCCCAATTACGCCCTTTGCAGAAGCTGAATGTCCAGCCAACACATCAACATATGCCAATTTTTAAACCTCCCTAACTGGGCTGCCCACCCCTCCCGCAAGGGCTGGGGTCAAGACCTGGCGCACTCGGGCAAGTGCCGTTGCTCTGAACAGGTGGATGGGCCCACTGATGATCGACGGCAATGGCACAGGGCACCACATAGTACAATACAGTGTCTCAGGCGGTGGGAGGGCCCACTCGCCGTCAGACACACCAGCATACTATGAGGGGACCTGTGCCAGTACCGTCGACCACGATTCTGCCCCCCCTGCTTGGTCATGGCCACAGCACTTGCAAGTTGCAATACTTACCTGTCCCTGCTCCACAGCTATGTAGTCTGGGCAGTAAAATCCTTCACAGGGACGGCCACTAGAAATTTGGTGTATTGATCAATGATAGTTAAGATATAGCTATGGCCTGTCCTGCTGGCCTCTACCTTCAGATGATCAATGGCTACCATTTGAAATGGACGTCAACTTACAAGCGGATGCAGTGGTGGTTTATGATCACCTTTCACAGTTGTGATCGTCACAGACGTGTGACATTCCTGCCACCATTTTTCAATGTCTCCTCTCATGCCAATCCAATAGAATCACCTACGGCCTGTGGCTCCTGTTTTTTGCACTCCAAAATGACCAGACAGATCATGATAGGCAGTGAGGACCATGGGTACATCTCTCCCTGTGATCACAATTTGATGGAGACGAGTAACGGTGATGTGATCCATGCTACTGCGATAAAGCAATCCTTTCTTCACAAAGAACCTTTTTCACTTTCTCCACAGACACAGTAATTGAGGGTCTGCATCGCCTCTGCAACATCTACCGAGAGGTTTTCTCGTGATGAGTAATTCCAAAATTTCTGCTAACACTCTACTTTGCGTCTATACTTTTATCCATGTAGTTTCCAGTAGCGGAGATTCTGGACTGGCTTACTGAGATTGAAATATATACGAAGATTTAAAAGTACCACAACACTGTAAAGTATACTGGTGTACGCTATGAATACCTTTCCCTTTTTCTACTTTTTTAATTCTGGTGTAATACATAGTGAGCCTGTGAGTGTCTGTGTCTGACTCCGGTAGTATATATAGAAATTTAACCCTAGACTGGACACACCTGGTATGTGCTGATACCTTAATACAAATATTTTAAACAAGTTACTGTATCATCTGTAGGATAACCAACTGTGGGGGGGTGCCTCTTCTTGCCACAGACAAACACGAGACTGAGACACAGTTTGTATTGAACAGGCCCGCTTTTAGTGCCCATCCTTCGGTCGACAACAGCAATTTACCACAGCCGTTTCACATTTCTCTGTACACAGGCCCTGGTACCTTCACTTCCTTTGTCACTATAATCGTGGCGTCCTCTGTGGCTCTTCCACTGTGGCTGGCCTAGGCCCAACCACCACAGCGCTGCACCAGTCTGAGCATACCGTCCGTATGATAGCCCCAGGCCGTCTTCGTCTGCGGCTACCGTCCTCTGGGCGACCCCCCTGTGACCGCCTCAACTGTTAGTCCTCTCTGGAGCCTTTCCACTGTGTCTATTTCCTCAGCAGAACTTCCTCTATACTGTGCTCCCTTCGCTGACTGACTCTTCCAGAACCTTCCCTCAGCCTTTTATACTTCCAGTTCTGGTAACTCCGCCCACCATCACCTAACAATTTCTCTGACCAATGGCAGTTATTCAGTCCCACTCCTACACTCTCCACTGCCCTCCAATGGGCAAGCTAAAACACTGCACCCTTTCTCTTTATCTTAGCAGTTTCACACCTACACTGCGCTACACCTCTGCTTCTCACTACAGGCTGGTTTGTCTGTCAGTCCACCTTCCCTACATCATCCATAGTGAGTGAGCGTGTGTGGGTTACGCCTTCTATATATACGGTGAATCGGAGAAACAAATTTTTACACTATGCTCAATACAGCTTGTATCTTGTTATACAGTACCTTTGTTCGACATTTAGCATTACGGTCAAATCCATACTGTGTAAGCGTCTGAGAGTGACTACGGGACGATTAATACGGAGATTTCAATTGTACCCCAAAAAATATATACTTGCTATCTTGTTATCAGGACCTTTTTTACAACATTTTTTATTATGGTCAAAACCAAACTGAGTGAGCGTCTGGGGGTGATTACGGAAATATTGTCATGATCTGCTGAGTTCGTGGGATCAGGTAGTTTAGAGGTTAATCTGACAGCCTCACTCTGAGATCCCGGGTGGCTTTTTATAGCCTCATTGTGGGCTCACTCCTTGTCGCTTATACTCAGACCCTTGGCCGAGTGTGTGACCCTGGTGTGCTTTGTGACTGTGATACTTTATGCTTGCTTGATTTTGATCCGGTTCTGTCCCTGTTACGAGTTCTGCCTGTTCCTTTTGTACTGCTCTGCTATTCCCGTGTATGACTCTTTTGCCTTGGACCTGACTGCTCTCTGACTGCCTCCCTTGTACTGCGTTGCTATCTCTGTGTATGAGTCATTGCTTACGTTTTGACTATTCTCTGCTTGTCCCTCTGGTACCGCGCCGTCCTCCCCGTATATGACCCCCGCTTGTCTGACCTGAGTTTCCCTAGCCTTTGCTCCAGGATTCCTGTAATAGAACCCTATCCTGCAGCAGGACGCTAAGCCATGCCCCCTGTGGTCACATGATCGTAGGTCCTTGTACTGCTAAACTACTTTCAGTGTCGCAGGTCCTGTTGTATTAACTATCCCTGCAGTATCGGTCCCCGGGTCCTCCTGTAGTCAGGGTGAGCTACCCTGTTCAGCCGCGGCAGCCCGCCGGCGCTGACAGGATCCTGATATTATAAGCGACCGCACATTTTTTAGGGTTTGGAAAAGTTGTGTTTATTCTCTGTGTAAATTAGCACTATGGATCCCCTGCAGGCTTGGCCGATTAGGTCAAGAGTCTAACCCAGATGTTCCAAAGGCTCAATATGGAACAGCGCACGATGGCCCATACACAGCAGCAGTTGGTGGGCACCGTGCAAGGGGCTGTGGCAGCAGGGTCTCCTGCTCCCGGGAAAAGGGACATATCTGTGGTATTCCCTGAATCTCCGGTCAAATTGCCCGACTCCTTTTCAGGGGATAAAAAGGAATTTAGGTCCTTCAGGGAAGGATGTAAGTTTTTTTTCTTTAAGGCCCCTTCCCTCTGGGGACGAATTTCAGAGGGTGGGGGTTGTTATTTCTCTTCTGCGGGGTGCCCCCCAAGCATGGGCTTTCTCTCTGTCTCCCATTGCCCCCGAGAGAATGACAGTGGATGCCTTCTTTGATGCCCTGGGCCGCATATATGATGAACCTGACAGGGTACGTGTGGCTCCAAGCTCCAAACCCATAGACAAGTTGTTTGTCCCGCAGCATTTGCGCAACAGACTCCTGGTGGAGTTCCATGATTCAAAGTTGGGTGCACATCCTGGTATAACCGC
Source organism: Dendrobates tinctorius (assembly GCF_039654945.1). Taxonomy (NCBI): domain Eukaryota; kingdom Metazoa; phylum Chordata; class Amphibia; order Anura; family Dendrobatidae; genus Dendrobates; species Dendrobates tinctorius. The sequence continues at coordinate 1,736,296 of NW_027361793.1, forward strand.
CACAAGAGAAGCAGTGGCAAGAGTCTTTTGGTGGCCTTTAATGGCTTTAGATATAAAGAAATAAGTCGCCGCATGTGGGATTTGTGCCCGTTCTAAGAGCTATAGTTGCTGGCTGGCCGGGGAATTGGTGCCTTTGCCAGTCCCAGGAAGGCCATGGACACACTTGTCCATGGACTTCATCACCAATCTTCCACCTTCCCGTGGTAATACTGTAATTTGGGTAGTGGTGTACAGGTTTTCTAAGTTGGCACATTTCGTACCCATGACAAGTTTACCGTCAGCAGAGACGCTCTCTAGACATTTTCTATCCCAGGTGGTACGCTTACACGGGGTTCCCACTAATATTGTGTCAGACATGGGGACTCAGTTTGTATCTAAATTCTGGCGGGCCTTGTGCAAAAAATTGGGGATATCTCTGTCTTTTTCCTCAGCATATCACCCATAAACCAACGGACAAACTGAACGCACCAACCAGTCACTTGAACAAATTCTTCGGTGCTTGACTTCTTCCCTGCAGAGCAACTGGTCTGATGCCTTACCATTAGCAGAATTCGCCTTCAACAACCGGTAAACCAATCTACCGGTAGGTCACCATTTTTTATTAATTATGGGATCAACCCTCATTTTGGCAAATTTTTTCGGATAGATTCTGGTTGTCCGGGGGCAGAGGACGGGGTCAATCGTCTCAAGGATCTTTGGACAAAGGTTTGTTTGAATATTGCCAAGGCTCAGGAGAGATATAAAAATTTTGCGGATAGGAAAAGGGATTCTGCTCATGCACTGCTTTGTGGGGATAAGGTGTGGCTGTCCACATGAAATATAAATCTTCGCCAAACTGGGGCCTAAATTTATTGGCCCCTATGAGGTCATCGAAGTAGTAAACCCGGTAACCTACCGCCTCTGTCTTCCTCCCTCCTTTAAACTCCACGATGTTTTTTGTTTTTCATAGGTTGTTACTTAAACCCTTTGGGGCAGTGAAGGAGGATACTGAAACTGCACCTCCTCCAGTCTTGGTTGAGGGACATATGGAGTTTGAGGTACAACATGTTGTGGATTCCAGGTGGGTTCGGGGGTCTTTGCAGTATTTGGTGCATTGGAGGGTGTATGGTCCGGAGGATCGGTCATGGGTACCAGCCAGATCAGTACATGCTGACCGTCTGATTCGTGCATTCCATGCCCGGCATCCTGAGAAGCCTGGGGGTCCGGAGGCCCCCCGTTGAGAGGGGGTACTGTCATGATCTGGTGAGTTCGTGGGATCAGGTAGTTTAGAGGTTAATCTGACAGCCTCACTCTGAGATTCTGGGAGACTTTTTATAGCCTCATTGTGGGCTCACTCCTTGTCGCTTATACTCAGACCCTTGGCCGAGTGTGTGACCCTAGTGTGCTTTGTGACTGTGATACTTTATGCTTGCTTGGTTTTGATCCGGTTCTGTCCCTGTTATGAGCTCTGCCTGTTCCTTTTGTACTGCTCTGCTATTCCCATGTATGACTCTTTTGCCTTGGACCTGACTACTCTCTGACTGCCTCCCTTGTACTGCGTTGCTATCTCTGTGTATGATTCAATGCTTACGTTTTGACTTCTCTGCTTGTCCCTCTGGTACCGCGCCGTCCTCCCCGTATATGACCCCCGTTTGTCTGACCTGAGTTTCCCTAGCCTTTGCTCCAGGATTCCTGTAATAGAACCCTATCCTGCAGCAGGACGCTAAGCCATGCCCCCTGTGGTCACATGATCGTAGGTCCTTGTACTGCTAAACAACTTTCAGTGTCACAGGTCCTGTTGTCTGAACTATCCCTGTAGTATCGGACCCCGGGTCCTCCCGTAGTCTGGGTGAGTTACCCTGTTCAGCCGCAGCAGCCTGCCAGCGCTGACAGGATCCTGATAAATATATACCGATATTTTCAATTTGGCCAACACTGTATACAGCAGAATGCATCTGATACAGTAGCCTTTTAGCTATTTAGATTCTGGTGTAATCCATAATGAGCCTGTAAACGTCTGTCTGTTACTCCGGCAATATATTTTGAACTATAAGATTACCCCAACACTGTATACAGCTGTACGCTTGTGTTACATAACCCATTTACAGCTTTTCATATTCTTGTGTAATCCATACTGGGCCTGAGAGCATTTTTGTCTGCCTCCTGAAATGTATATGGAGAATCATAATGTTTACACTATACTATATATACCTTGTATCTGGTGATACTGTACCCTTTTTCAACTTGTTATTTTATTGGGTAATCCATACTGAGCCTGTGAGCGTCTGTGTATGCCTCATGAAATATATACGGAGATTTACTGTTATCCATATACTGTATAGAGCTGTACACTTCTGATACAGTACCATATATCTGCTGGTATTTTGGGTCCATTTTCAAAAACATGAGGAAGTATGGTGGAAGAGGACGTGGATGTGGGTGTGGAGGGCCACCTGGTACTGATGGTGGTGGTGGTGCATCTGCTGGTAGTGCCAAAAACACAATAGCAGCTAAGGCAGGAGGTGTTGAGCCAGCGTCATGGTGTAGCTCTGGAAGGCCTGTAAGGCTCCCTTTTCTGGGAGTAGGTAGACTGCTATTAAAGCTGGAGTATCAGGAACTGTTTGTGGCTTACATTGCTGAAACAGCCTCCAGCTCTATCGCCTCCTCTTCTGAAGTTGTAAAAAATGCAAGCACTGAGTCATAACTGCAGGCTTCTGGTCAGGAGCAACCCCTTTCCTTGTGCCCTTCACCCACACCAAAAGTGAAGGATGTGGAAGCATACACTTCAGATTACTCCATAGAGCTCTTTTCACATACCATGCCTGAGTTAACTAAAAATAGGGCCCATCATGTACTGGAGCAATGCAAATGGGGAAGATCAGACACTGGAGCAGCATCTAAGGGGCCCATTATACACTGAAGGATTACAAATGGGGCCCATTATATATGGAGCATTATTAGGGCCCATGATACACTGGAGCATCATCCACGAGGCCCATCATGTACTGGAGCAATGTAAATGGGGCAGATCAGACACTGGAACAGCATCTAAGGGGCCCATTATACACTGGAGCATTACAAATGGGGCCCATTATATATGGAGCATTATTAGGGCCAATGATACACTGGAGCATCATCCATGAGGCCCATCATGTACTGGAGCAATGTAAATGGGGAAGATCAGACACTGGAGCAGCATCTAAAGGGCACATTACACACTGCAGCATTACAAATGAGGCCCATTATATATGAAGCATTATTAGGGCCCATGATACACTGGAGCATCATCCATGAGGCCCATCATGTACTGGAGAATTGTAAATGGGGCAGATCAGACACTGGAGCAGCATCTAAGGGGCCCATTATACACTGGAGCATTAAAAAGGGGCCCATTATATATGGAGCATTATGTGGAGCTCATCATATACTGTATGGAACATTATATGTGACTAATTATTTGGTATGGAGAAATATATGGGGCTCATTATTCTATAAGGTGCACAATGTGGTGGCCATAACACTGTATGGAGTAATATACTGTCCTGTTTTTGAGCCATTGTACAATTTAAAATAGATCAGGATTAACTCCGAAACGCGCGTTGGGGCTATGTTTCTCTGTGACCGGCAGGCTGTGCTTCAGGTATATACCCTTCTCAACTCTCCTCCCATTATATTGTTTCCATTTATATGCACATTGGCACCATTTAAAGGCCACACTAGTTGTTTGTTTACATTCTGCACTTGGCACCTTTTGTTTAAAAGCTATATTCTACAATAAGATAGTACTTTAACTGCATTTTTTAAACTTATTTATTAATTATTCTTATTTGCAGTATATAATGGTCACATTATTTATGCACTTTGCACTTTTTTTTATTAAAGTCACAGTTGATGATTTGATTATGTACACTGTGTGACTACACTGTTTATCCCCCTTTTTTCCCCCATTCATTCACATTTTTATGAGGAGTTTTTTATATTTGCATACCAATTTATTCCTATATATATATCTTGGATTGATCAATTGCCAGCCTGCTATATATTTTACTATATATGTAATTATTTTTATTATTATTTTTTACACAGAGGACAAGTGTTGTGTTACTATTGTTACCCTATTTAAATAAAGGTATTTTTATAAGATAGAGATTGCCTCTTTTATTATTATCCGTATTTTTATAGTTTGGTACTTCTTTATTGACCTCAAATTCGAATAATGCTTTGTTGGTTTTTCAGATGAGACAAAAGTAGAGATTTTTGGGCAAAGGCATCAACATAGAGTTTACAGGAGAAAAAAAGAGGCATTCAAAGAAAAGAACACGGTCCCTACAGTCAAACATTGCGGAGAGTTCCCTTATGTTTTGGGGTTGCTTTGCTGCCTCTGGCACTGGACTGCTTGAACGTGTGCATGGCATTATGAAGTCTGAAGACTACCAACAAATTATGCAGCATAATGTAGGGCCCAGTGTAAGAAAGCTGGGTCTCCCTCAGAGGTCATGGGTCTTCCAGCAGGACAATGACCCAAAACACATTACAAAAAGCACTAGAAAATGGTTTGAGAGAAAGCAGTGGAGACTTCTAAGGTGGCCAGCAATGAGTCCAGACCTGAATCCCATAGAACACCTGTGGAGAGATCTAAAAATGGCTGTTTGGAGAAGGCACCCATCAAATATCAGGGACCTGGAGCAGTTTGCCAAAGAAGAATGGTCTAAAATTCCAGCAGAGCATTGTAAGAAACTCCTTGATGGTTACCGGAAGCGGTTGGTCGCAGTTATTTTGGCTAAAGGTTGTGCAACCAAGTATTAGGCTGAGGGTGCCAATACTTTTGTCTGGCCCATTTTTGGAGTTTTGTGTGAAATGATCAATGTTTTGCTTTTTGCTTCATTCTCTTTTGTGTTTTTTTCATTTAAGACAAATTAAATGAAGATAATGATACCAAAGCATTTGTGTTTGCAATCATTTTCAGGAAGAAACTGAGCATTATCTGACAAAATTGCAGGGGTGTCAATACTTTTGGCCACAACTGTATATACCTTGTAACTAGTGATACTGTACCCTTTTGCAAATTTTTATATTATTGTCTAATCCATACTGAGCCTGTGACCATCTGTGTCTGACTCATGAAATATATACAGAGATTTACAATTATCCCTAGACTGTAGAGCTGTCCGCTTCTGAAACAGTACCATGTATCTGCTGGTATTTTTAGTCAATTTTCACAAAAATTATTATGCATGGTGGAAGAGGCCGCAAACTTGGGTGTGGGGGGGCCAGCTGGTACTGATGGTGGTGGTGGGGCATCTGCTGGTATTGCCAAAAGCACAATAGCAGCTAAGGCAGGAGGTGTTGAGCCTGCGCCATCAGCTGGCACAAGAAGGCCTTTAAGGCTCCTTTTTCTGGGAGTAGGTAACTGCTTTTTTAAGACGGAGCATCAGGAACTGGTTTTGCCTTACATTGCCGAAAAAGCCTCCAGCTCTATCGCCTCCTCTTCTGAAGTTTTAAAAAAAATGCAAGCACTGAGTCGTCAGTGCAGGCTTCAGGTCAGGAACCAACCCTTTCCTTGTCTCCTTCACCCCCACTAAAAGAGAAGGATGCGGCAGCCCACACTTCAGATTACTCCATGGAGGTCTTTTCACAGGCTATGCCTGTGTTATCAAGTGAAATTCTGAATTCCCCTGTCCAACATGAATTTTAGATGGAGTGCCCTGATGCACAGCCACTGCTAGATGATTCTGCTGGTACATTGACCCACAGCAATACATTCCCCATGCACTCTACAGAGCCAGAATGTGACACTGATGAAACTCAGGTGCTCCTTCCCACATACTCTACCACCTTACATGGTGAACATGGATGTGGAAACCACAAAAATACGACCAAAAGATCCTTTATCATCATATAAATGTTTCTTTATTAGAAAGGACATAAAAGGACAAGAAGGCGGACATGTGTAAAATGCAGACTAAAGTGCAGATAGTGCCTAAAGACACCCTGGACCACCACCAGTCACAGAGGAAAGGTAGAAAGATATACAAATCTATTATTCAAGAGGCATATGGTATATTGGAGGGAAACAGAGGCCAAGATTTAAAAGTATATAGCAGAGCTACACCAGAAAAACCTATATCACCTCAAACAGAGGTGCCGGATATGAATAAATGTCCATGATTATATATATAGAAAGAGCCACTGCCTATAACATATGGTGTGCTCAATTAAACCTCCTACCAACTATTGCCATAAGCCCACATGCTACCTAAAAGGGGAAAGAAATCCTTCCCACGGAGGGCTTGACTATTACCCATCTAAGGCTGGTTTCACATTTGCGTTTTTTTTCGCGGTAATTTAGCGCTAAATAGCGCATGCGTTTTTTTTCCTATACTTTGCATGGGATGCGCTTATGTGCACATACACATGCGTTTGTACGCGTTTTACCGCGCATGCGTTTTTTTGCGGTATGCGCTCGGGCGCACAAAATGCAACTTGTTGCATTTTTTGTGCGTCCGATTTGCCTTCAAAAAACGCATGCGCGCGCAATGCGTTTTTTTACAGCAAGACACCCATTATAAGTCTATGGTGAGCATATGTGCGCATTGGCATGCTTATGTATGCGTTTTTTTGCACATGCGTTTTTTTTACCATTAGTTTAGACAATGGAATTTAGGGGTTTGGGTAAAGTTAGGGTTAGTTAAGGGGGTTTAGGGTTAGGGTTAGGGTCAGGGTTAGGGTTAGGGTTAGGGTCAGGGTTAGGGTTAAGTATGGTTTGGTTAAGGGTTAGGGTCAGGGTTAGGGTTAGGGTCAGGGTTAGGGTCAGGGTTAGGGTTAAGTATGGTTTGGTTAAGGGTTAGGGTCAGGGTTAGGGTTAGGGTTAGGGTTAGGGTCAGGGTTAGGGTTAGGGTTAAGGTTAAGTATGGTTTGGTTAAGGGTTAGGGTCAGGGTTAGGGTTAAGTATGGTTTGGTTAAGGGTTAGGGTCAGGGTTAGGGTTAAGTATGGTTTGGTTAAGGGTTAGGGTTAGGGTCAGGGTTAGGGTTAGGGTTAGGGTTAGGGTTAGGGTCAGGGTTAGGGTTAGGGTTAAGGTTAAGTATGGTTTGGTTAAGGGTTAGGGTTAGGGTTAGGGTTAGGGTCAGGGTTAGGGTTAGGGTTAGGGTTAGGGTCAGGGTTAGGGTTAAGTATGGTTTGGTTAAGGGTTAGGGTTAGGGTTAAGGTCAGGGTTAGGGTTAGGGTCAGGGTTAGGGTTAGGGTCAGGGTTAGGGTTAGGGTTAGGGTCAGGGTTAGGGTTAAGTATGGTTTGGTTAAGGGTTAGGGTTAGGGTTAGGGTCAGGGTTAGGGTTAGGGTTAGGGTCAGGGTTAGGTTTAGGGTCAGGGTTAGGGTTAGGGTTAGGGTCAGGGTTAGGGTTAGGGTTAGGGTTAGGGTCAGGGTTAGGGTTAAGTATGGTTTGGTTAAGGGTTAGGGTTAGGGTTAGGGTTAGGGTCAGGGTTAGGGTTAGGGTTAGGGTCAGGGTTAGGGTTAGTAAAGTCATGGTTTGGGTTAGTGTGAGTGGCCACCTAATGTTGGAAAAAAACGCAAACGCGGTAAAAACGCACTAAAAACGCATAGAAACGCTTAAAAACGCTGCTTTTTTTCATGCATGCTCATAAAAATGCTTGAAAAAAACGCAGCAGTTGTATGCTTTTGTATGCGTTTTTCAATGCGTTTTTTTGCGGGAAAAACGCGCTGCAAAAAAAAGCAAGTGTGAAACAGGCCTAAAGGGGTCAAAAAAACCAACCCCAACATTACCTCAACACAGTCCTCAAATGACCAGGTGGTCCAGGTGTCACCCCAACGCGCGTTTCGGAGCCGATTGCTCCTTCCTCAGGGGGCATGAGTGTACAGCACTAATTGCCCGTATTTATATGCGCCTACCAGAAGTGGTGTGGGCGCGTCTCTCGCACATCCCGCGATGAGTGGCGCCTCCTATCCATGACGCGTCCGGATCTACGCGGGCCCACGTGATCCGGCACCCGACATGGGCGGAGCACCAACCCACACAGAAGCAGCGAGCGCGCCTGCGCAACCAGGTGATCATACGGCGGCCATTTTTATACAGGGCAAAGCCCAAGGCAAACGTGCACAATATTATAAAAACAATAAGGGGCCAAACATCGGAATACCGCTATACCAGCATATAGCATGCCTCATTACACCTAACTATTCAAAACGGCGTGACCAAAAAAGGGGGAAAAAAAGATTGAAGAGAACAAAAATAATAATTAAACCCATAAACCATCATCATTTCAAATCCCATACCATGAGAGCAACCAATCCCACTTACATTGTACTGTCTCAAAAAATCCAAAAAGACTTTCTCGTATATTCCCACTACGGGGAGACAAATCCCCACTATCCATATCCCAAATGGGATACAAAAAGGTATCCCACCCGGGACAACTGTCGAGATATCCATTCACCATACATTCCAGAAATGATCTCATTAAACTAGCAAACACACGACACGCAAATACACACAATTGACTCTCCCCTATACAGCATCAATAAATGGAACAATATTACAGATTAGAATAGGTCCATATCTCTAAATATCTATAGATGTGTGCATATATCAGTAACAAAAACCAAAAAACAAAACCAAAAACAAAAACAAAAACAAGAATCCCATATATATGGGTAATCATTATATATCAGTGGCTAAGTTATCCTGGATTATCTGTGGGAGAGTCCGAGAAGATGAGTGATGTGGAGTCGGACGTATCCAAATTAAGAAGACCATATATTCTGGACGGTGGAGGTGTTTTCACCTCGAAACAATGAACTTGATACTGATAATGGCTTATTTGGACTCCAATGCATACAGTATTTCTGGAATATTTTGCCTTTGGGCATGATATATAATGATTACCCATATATATGGGATTCTTGTTTTTGTTTTTGTTTTTGGTTTTGTTTTTTGGTTTTTGTTACTGATATATGCACACATCTATAGATATTTAGAGATATGGACCTATTCTAATCTGTAATATTGTTCCATTTATTGATGCTGTATAGGGGAGAGTCAATTGTGTGTATTTGCGTGTCGTGTGTTTGCTAGTTTAATGAGATCATTTCTGGAATGTATGGTGAATGGATATCTCGACAGTTGTCCCGGGTGGGATACCTTTTTGTATCCCATTTGGGATATGGATAGTGGGGATTTGTCTCCCCGTAGTGGGAATATACGAGAAAGTCTTTTTGGATTTTTTGAGACAGTACAATGTAAGTGGGATTGGTTGCTCTCATGGTATGGGATTTGAAATGATGATGGTTTATGGGTTTAATTATTATTTTTGTTCTCTTCAATCTTTTTTTCCCCCTTTTTTGGTCACGCCGTTTTGAATAGTTAGGTGTAATGAGGCATGCTATATGCTGGTATAGCGGTATTCCGATGTTTGGCCCCTTATTGTTTTTATAATATTGTGCACGTTTGCCTTGGGCTTTGCCCTGTATAAAAATGGCCGCCGTATGATCACCTGGTTGCGCAGGCGCGCTCGCTGCTTCTGTGTGGGTTGGTGCTCCGCCCATGTCGGGTGCCGGATCACGTGGGCCCGCGTAGATCCGGACGCGTCATGGATAGGAGGCGCCACTCATCGCGGGATGTGCGAGAGACGCGCCCACACCACTTCCGGTAGGCGCATATAAATACGGGCAATTAGTGCTGTACACTCATGCCCCCTGAGGAAGGAGCAATCGGCTCCGAAACGCGCGTTGGGGTGACACCTGGACCACCTGGTCATTTGAGGACTGTGTTGAGGTAATGTTGGGGTTGGTTTTTTTGACCCCTTTAGATGGGTAATAGTCAAGCCCTCCGTGGGAAGGATTTCTTTCCCCTTTTAGGTAGCATGTGGGCTTATGGCAATAGTTGGTAGGAGGTTTAATTGGGCACACCATATGTTATAGGCAGTGGCTCTTTCTATATATATAATCATGGACATTTATTCATATCCGGCACCTCTGTTTGAGGTGATATAGGTTTTTCTGGTGTAGCTCTGCTATATACTTTTAAATCTTGGCCTCTGTTTCCCTCCAATATACCATATGCCTCTTGAATAATAGATTTGTATATCTTTCTACCTTTCCTCTGTGACTGGTGGTGGTCCAGGGTGTCTTTAGGCACTATCTGCACTTTAGTCTGCATTTTGCACATGTCCGCCTTCTTGTCCTTTTATGTCCTTTCTAATAAAGAAACATTTATATGATGATAAAGGATCTTTTGGTCGTATTTTTGTGGTTTCCACATCCATGTTTAATGTATAGCAGCGACTGATCCATGATGGTTCTATACTTGAGCACCAGTGTGTTATGATTTTACATACAAAATGCTCATATATACCTTGGTTATTGTATTTTGTCACCTTACATGGTGACACAGAGGAAGGTGCAGATGAAAGTGCCGGTTCCCTGAGCAGGTGGGGGGTCCTACTCGTGAGTGACGGCAGTGGAACAGGGCCCCTCATAGTACGCAAAAGTGTCTCTGCCGGTGGGAGGGTCCACTCGCCGTCAGACATACCGTTGTACTATGAGGGGCCCTGTGCCTTTGCCGTCTCCCACGAGTGGGCCCTCCATGCTTGCTCAGGGCCACAGCACTTGCAATACTTACCTCTCCCTGCTCCACCGCCATGACGTCTTCCCCCTTTCCTGACAGTGACATTCAGGTTACAGAGTGTGATTACATCACGTCTGTATGCCCTCTACCGAAACAGTACAAGTGCAGAGAGCTTTAAAATGGCATGTCATGATTTGTAGTTTTGCCCTGTTCTGTATTTTGTATATGTCATTTAACTTTTCTCTAGTTGTATTTGCTGTAAATTAACCATGTCTCCTTCCCCAATACTTTGCAATATCTTGTGATGTACCTGGACCATAATCTAATTTAGGCTTGTGTCAACAGCTAGTGGAACTTTGGCTATTGTTTTCCTAAGCAGAAGATAACCTACAATACACATCCTGTAGACTCAGTGGAGCCCTTGCATTTCTAGAATCTTCGGATGGACCAAACCATTGAATAGTAGGTGTGACCCCTACCCCCCTTCAGATGGGCTGATCCCAAGAGCCCTGACAATACATTCTTGTTTTAAGATGTGTTGTGATTTGAGTGCGGACGTAGAAGGAGTCACGAACTGAGTTGAGGCCAGATCGTGACGTCCGTGGGATTGTGTGGAATCCTGTGGACTATTGCAAGGATTATTGTTATCGTATCTGGCACAAGGACTATCGTGAGGCACCCGGATTTGTTTCCATTGTGTGGACTTATTGTGGACTTCTCATGGACTCCAAGGACATTATGGATATTTGATGTTGTATGCTCCCTGCCTTAATAAATCTCATTGGATCGTCCCTCGGCCTGTTGTCCCTTCTTGCTCTGTCGTATACCCCGTCACAAACTGGTGGCAGCAATGGGATCAGAGCAGAAGGAATGGAGGACAAAGGCCCATCAACATCTGGAACCAGCACCGCAGAGTCCAAGAACTGGACTGCGGTGAACCTACAAACAAAGGCCCGTGAACTGGGAGTCAGCTACAAGGGACTCTCCAAGGAGCAGCTGATTGAGGCTTTGGAAAGAGTTCTCCTGCAAGATGAAGCTGAGGAAGGATCCCCACAGCAAACGGAGGAAAGACTGCAGCCAGAGGTAAACACCCAAAAAAGTCAGTGGGTTGTGTGGTACGAGGAGGAGTTGGCATTGCTGGGAGAAGAGGCTACCATAGAAGATAAGAGAGAGGCCATTCATAGGGCTCAAGAGAGGTCATTGCTGGAGAGGCAGCTCGCTGTGGAAGCAGCTAGAAGCTCCAGACAGACAGTAACCCCAGCACCCACCATGAGGGAACTCCCCAGAGTGTCCCGTAAAGACTTCAAGCCATTTAATGAGGCTTCAGGTGACATTGAGGGCTTCTTCCAGGACTTTGAGCATCAGTGTCGATTAATGGAAGTCCCGGAAAGGGAGCGAGTCCGACATCTGGTGGGGCTCTTAGAGGGTGGAGCGGCCGCAGCCTATAGAGCTATGGACCCTCGGTGGAACTGCAGAGATTAAACAGACTATTTTAGAACATTATGCTGTGACCCCAGACACTTACAGGACCCAGTTCCGTACTTTAGCCTGTGATGAGGAAGTGTCCTTCAAGATGTATGCCCACAGACTCAAACAAATATCTCATCGCTGGCTGGAGGGAAAGAAGGCCTTAACTTGGGAGACCTTCCTCCAAGTCATCCTAAAAGAGCAGTTTTACTTCAAGTGCCCCGCTGAGATCCGGGAATGGGTGCGTGAAAGGAGACCAGCCACTGTGGAGGAAGCTGCAGCTCTAGCTGATGAGGCTCTCACCATCAAGCCTCAGTGGAAAAAACTACTACTCAGTGAGAAAAAAACTACCAGCCCCCCAACGCTGGCGGCCCCTAGTCCTTCGGCCTCCAATATTCACCATCCCACTAGACCATCAGCTCATGGTGACCTTTGTGTGACTGTGCCTCGCATTACTCCTGCTCCACCTTCGGGACTACGACGTGGAGGAAGAATCCCAGAGCGCAGATGTTATAGATGTGGGCAGCCTGGGCATCTGCAATTCCAATGTCCAGGTGTTCGGAGGCAGGACAGCTACACACCGCCTTTGCCTGTTCATTATCTACAGACACCCTCCCCAGGAGAAGAGCTGGATTCAGTCCCTGATGACTTGACAAGTGACTCTGATATCCTGGCTCCCCTACCCGAAGTCTATGGGGTGTGAGCCCCAGCCACCTGTTCTTCTGATCTTCAGCACAAACATCTACAGGAGGTCGTGCTGGATGGCCAAAAAGTTGTTGGCTTCCGTGACACTGGGGCTTTTCTCACCATAGCCGATCCCCGAGTAATTCAACCAGAAGCAATTCAAAAGGGACCAGGAATTGCCATTGAATTGGCTGGAGGTACCCAGAGATATATTCCAAGAGCGAGTGTGACCCTGGATTATGGCTTTGGGGAAAAACAATGCGTGGTCGGTGTGATGAGCGGCCTCCCTGCAGACGTTCTTCTAGGAAATGATGTGGGAAATCTTCATTGCCACTTTGTCGGTGCGGTAACCAGAAGTGAAGCCAAGAGAGCAGCAATTGTGGAAGTGTACAACCCATCCATGGAAATGTGGCCACCAGAAATACCGTCACAGCCGGTGAGTGATTCTTCTTGTGGGGACAATGTGAGTGTCACTTGGGATAAAGTTCAGTTTAGACAATTGGTCGATACTGACCCCACCCTAGCTAGTTTTAGAGCTCGAGCTGAGATAGGGCAGTTGGGGGAGAACGGGGAAAGAATTATCAGAGAAAATGGACTTCTGTATCGGGTTACCAATGCTGACTCCCTAGATAAGCCCTGGACTTATAGCAAACAGCTGATTGTTCCTCAGAAATACAGAATTCCCCTATTACATCTTGCTCATGACATTCCTACTGCTGGCCATCAAGACAAAACCCGCACTGAGAGACGATTGACTCAATCTTTCTATTGGCCTGGGATTTCCCAAGCCGTAGTGCATTTCTGCCGAACTTGCGACATATGTCAGCGAAGAGGGCGACCCGGAGATCACTCAAAGGCACCCCTGCAACCGCTCCCTATAATAGAGGAACCCTTTCAAAGAGTAGCTGTCGATATCATTGGACCTCTGGCTAAACCAAGTAAATCTGGAAAGCAGTACATTCTCACTGTTGTGGACTATGCCACCTGATATCCACAAGCTGTGGCCTTGTCCAGTATTTCTGCAGCCAAGGTGGCCGAGGCCCTGGTTACCATTTTCACCAGAGTAGGATTCCCCAGTGAGATCTTGTCAGACCAAGGCTCCCAGTTCATGTCAGAGCTGGTCCAGTGTCTGTGGCGCACCTGTGGAGTATGAGCGATCCGAACGACCCTGTATCATCCCCAAACAAATGGACTTTGTGAACGATTCAATGGTACTCTGAAGAATATGCTGAGGGCCTTCACTGACAGAGATTCAAACTGGGAGAAGTACCTACCCCATCTCTTGTTTGCCTATAGGGAAGTTCCCAAGGAGTCCACCGGGTTTTCCCCATTTGAACTACTCTATGGAAGAAAGGTCCGAGGACCCTTAACCCTGCTAAAAGAATATTGGGAGGGACAAGTTGAAGATACAGGAGCCCCTGTTGTCCCTTATGTCCTAAAGCTGCGAGAAACCCTGGCTCAACTCGCTAGTTTAGTCCAGAGTCATGTGCGTATGGCTCAAACCAGACAGAAGACATGGTATGACCGTAAAGCACGCTATCGGGAGTTTGTAGAAGGACAACAGGTCTTAATGATTGTTCCCCATCGGCAGAATAAACTGCAGACAACATGGGAGGGTCCCTTCCGGGTTCTCAGAAAACTAAATGTTACCAATTATCTTCTTGCTTTAGATGATCAGGGGCTAAGACAAAAGACTGTCCATGTGAATATGATTAAGGAGTACCATGACCGGAACCATCCAATGATAGCAAGCTGTCGGCTAGCTTCAGAAGATGGTCAAGAGGATGAGGACTCCCTACCTGATCTCGTGGAAGCAGCGAGAGCCCCATCCACCGTGGAACAGGTTCCTCTGGGAGATCACCTGGATTCCTTGCAGAAAAACCAGATGCTGGGAGTGCTTCAACAGAGACGGGCTGCTTTCTCATCCCAACCAGGTCGAACCACCGTCACCCAACATCATGTGGACACCCAGGGTATCCGTCCCATACAACAGGCTCCTTACCGGGTACCTGAATCTGTTCGAAACACCATGCAGCACGAACTGAAGGAGATGTTACAGCTTGGGGTAATCCAGGCCTCCCATAGCCCTTGGGCCTCCTGTGGTGTTAGTACCCAAGAAGGATGGGAGTACTCCATTTTGTGTGGACTATCGACGACTAAACGACCATACCGTCAGCGATCCTTACCCAATGCCCCGTATTGACGAACTTCTAGACCGACTGGCTGGGTCCCAATATGTTACTACCTTGGATCTCAGTAAGGGATACTGGCAAATCCCTCTCACGGAGGAAGGGAGAGAACGGTCCGCTTTTATAACCCCCTTCGGTCTGTATGAATTTCTAAGCATGCCTTTTGGAATGAAGAATGTCCCGGCAACCTTCCAGAGAATGGTGGACCAGATCCTCTGGGGATGTGGTGACTTTGCTTGTGCCTACTTGGATGATATCGCCATCTTCAGCCAGACGTGGGAGGAACATCTGAATCAAGTAGTCATTATTCTTGACCTGATTCTTGCAGCCGGCCTAACCAATCGACCCGATAAATGCCAATTGGGGATGGGTGAAGTCCAGTACCTAGGGCATAGAGTAGGAGGAGGGAAGCTCTGTCCTGAACCTGCCAAAATCCATGCTATTAGAGACTGGCCTGTACCCCAAACTAAGAAACAAGTTATGGCTTTTTTGGGCACTGCCAGTTATTACCGAAAATTTGTTTCTCATTTCAGCACTGTGGCCAAGCCTCTTACCGACCTGACCAAGAAAATGATGCCCCGGCTGGTGATCTGGACTCCAGCCTGTGATGAGGCTTTTAACCGGCTGAAGGACGTCCTGGTCCGCGACCCTGTTCTGGCTGCTCCAGATTACAAGAGGAGATTCATTGTGCAGACGGACGCCTCTGCTTATGGACTGGGAGCTGTCCTCAGCCAGGTGAATGCAGCTGGGGACCAACACCCCATCGCCTACCATAGCAGGAAACTGCTGGACTGAGAAGTGGCCTATGCAACTGTTGAAAAAGAATGTCTGGCTGTAGTGTGGGCCCTTAGGAAACTAAGGCCGTATCTGTATGGGCGAGAATTCACTGTCATTACTGATCACAATCCCCTCACCTGGCTGAACCGAGTCACTGGGGACAATGGACGCTTACTACGATGGAGTCTGGCTCTGCAGCCCTATAACTTTACCATACAGTATAAAAGAGGCAGCCAACACCAAAATGCAGATGGACTGTCCAGGCAGGAGGAGCCCTGAGTCTGGTCAGCCATGCCTGTGTGTACTTAACAAGCGACCTGTAGACGTCCCTAGTACGCACACAAATTGGGAGGGGAAGGGATTGTCATGATTTGTAGTTTTGCCCTGTCCTGTATTTTGTATAATATGTCATTTTACTTTTCTCTGGTTGTATTTGCTGTAAATTAACCATGTCTCCTTCCCCAATACTTTGCAATGTCTTGTGATGTACCTGGACCATAATCTAATTTAGGCTTGTGTCAACAGCTAGTGGAACTTTGGCTATTGTTTTCCTAAGCAGAAGATAACCTACAATACACATCCTGTAGACTCAGTGGAGCCCTTGCATTTCTAGAATCTTCGGATGGACCAAACCATTGAATAGTAGGTGTGACCCCTACCCCCTTCAGATGAGCTGATCCCAAGAGCCCTGACAATACATTCTTGTTTTAAGATGTGTTGTGATTTGAGTGCGGACGTGGAAGGAGTCACGAACTGAGTTGAGGCCAGCTCGTGACGTCCGTGGAATTGTGTGGAATCCTGTGGACTATTGCAAGGATTATTGTTATCGTATCTGGCACAAGGACTATCGTGAGGCACCCGGATTTGTTTCCATTGTGTGGACTTATTGTGGACTTCTCATGGACTCCAAGGACATTATGGATATTTGATGTTGTATGCTCCCTGCCTTAATAAATCTCGTTGGATCGTCCCTCGGCCTGTTGTCCCTTCTTGCTCTGTCATATACCCCGTCACAGGCAATGCTGAGCAGTCCAGAGTAGAGCAGTGCCCAGCGAGGAGAGGTATTTAATTTATTTAAATGTTGGGAGCATTTTTTGGGGAGCAATATTCACTGGAGAATGATATATAGGGCCCATCATACACTGGAGCATCATCCATTTGGCCCATCATATACTGGAGCATTCCAAATGAGGGACATCAGACACTGGAGCAGCATTTACGGGGCCCATTATACACTGGAGCATTAGAAATGGGGCCCAATATATATGAAGCATTATTTGGGCCCATAACACACTGGAGCATCATCCATGGGGACCAACATATACTGGAGCATTCCAAATGGGGGACATCAGACACTGGAGCAGCATTTACGGGGCACATTATACACTGGAGCATTAGAAATGGGGCCCATTATATATGGAGCATTATTGGGCCCATTAGACAGTGGAGCATCATCCTTGGGGACCAACATATACTTTAGCATTATGTGGAGCTCATCATATACTGTATGGAACATTATATGGGACCAATTATTCTGTATGGAGAAATATATGGGGCTCTTTATTCTGTATGGCGCACTAGGTGGTGGCCATAACACTGTATGGAGTAATATACTGTCCAGTTTTTGAGAATTTAAAATAGATATCAGTCATGTGATGTAAGAAGTGAAATATTTTTTATTGAACTATACCTATATTTCTGTGCCGTATCGGAGCATTATGAATTGTGGTATGTGTTAAAAGGGCGCACTGACACTCTTTGGCCCAGGGCACACGAAAACCTGGCGCCAGCCCTACCCCCCCACAACTTTAGCCAAATAACCACCAGTTTTCAATGTGTAACTATTATTATAAAGTAAATTAAGGTTGCCAAGCTTAAGTAATAAGAATTGATGTCGCTGGCATTGAAATGGGCACTGTAGGTGTGTTTCCTGTCCTCCACTCCCTGACGACTTTGCTTCCCCTTTGACTTGGATTGGGTTTCGTGTTTCAGTCGGACCCTGAATTTTCCCTATAGTCGGACGATTTTGTTCGACCCGACTTTTTAGAAAGTCGGGTTTCATGAATCCCGACTCGACCCGAAAAAAGGAAAAGTCACTCATCTCTACATTCCACATTTGAATCTGACGCCAAGGAAGAATCACATGTCAAGTAGAGTCAAAGTTTAGGACCGCTGACACATGGTACAGCACATGACTTCTATAGCCGATATACAATTATATTAAGTTAAAACAGAAAAAGTGTTATTGTATAATTATAACAATATATTTAATTTGCAGATGTATTAATACAGAAGAAGAAAATGAAGAAAAAAAGAAGAAATGATAAAAAAGAAAAATTAATGTTGATAAAAAAGGGGGGATGCGAACCAACACAGAAATGGGGAACACAGATTTGAAAGACGCACCAACTGCATAAGCTAAAGCTCCAGACGGTGAGATTTGATGAAAAAATAGGTCTAAATGAAGAAAATCGGAATTACCACCATCTAAAAATAAAAAAAAAAAAAATTGGATTAAACAAAAATATAAATATAAAAAATGTTAATTAAAATGAATTATTGTGCTAAAAAATAAAAAAATGAATTTATATGATTCATGTGTAGTTATTTCATGAGGTATGGGGCATAAAGCCTCTCAAAATTTAGTCGCAAAATACAGGCATTGCTTCAAAAAAAAAGGGGGGGGGTAATTATATATTTCAAACCTGATAATATTATAGGGGAAAATAATTTCACAATAGAATTATTAGATTCACCATAATCACGTATTACAATGAGAAAAAAAAATACACAATTCACCACCAAGAAAGCCAGGGAGGAGCTATGATTAATCACTACTACCGAGCTATGCACAAACACAATCAAAAGGTTTTTCATTAATCTAATAATATGCATACCATTAGTGATGAGCAAGCTTGTTCGCCACTACTCGGTAATTGCCCGAGTATCGCTATACTCGCGGTACTCGGCAATCACCGAGCATTTCCGGGATTATTTGACTGGAGCTAAGGTCTCCACCCTGCAAGTTTGACGCTCTTTAGAGCACCAATCAACATGCAGGGATTGTCTGCCACGCGCTGCAATGCCACAGCCGGAATCAGACAGTATAGGGAAAGCTGCTGCTGAGATAGGGAGAGATTTGTGCTTTTGTTTTATAGTGTGGGTATACCATCGTTGAATCCACATATCCAGCTAAACCAAAAGTCCTTCTAAGGACTAATTGCAGGGTTTATAGATTGCAGTGCTAGGTAGGCAGGGAGTGTATGTGCATATATACACATCAGTGCAAGGCATGGAGGCACTGTATGTGGGTATAGAGATATCATTGCATACATCAAAAAGGTCCATTACTGTCTGCTGCTGCCTATTACATATATACATATATACCTAGCTCCAGGTATCAGTGGCTAGGAATAATTTTTTTTTCACCTTTTGATGGTGTGATATGTTATGTCGATAACATTTTGAGTATATTTCTATTCCACTGTTTGTATGTCTACAGCCTGACTGTATCTGTCTCTTGATGACCCCTTGTAGTGTCTTAATCCCCAAGGCTCCTTTGTCACGTCTGGGAGGCCTGCAAACGGCTACAACCTGTCTGACTACTCCTGGACATAAGGAGGGGACTGGGGAGGACAGGGGCTGGACAAGTCAGACCGTGTGTGGTGACAATCGTGTGAAGACGGCATGTCAGAGAGAAGACGAAGCATATTGACCCATTTTATCCTGTCTGCCGGATTATTGGACTCTCATCTCCTTGGACATTTTATCCTGTTACTGGACTGCATTCCTGTTCTGGACTATTGTATCCTCAGTGTGGTGGATTATTTATGGACCTTTTAGTTTTTCTTATAATAAAGGTCTTGGGATTGTTCACACTTTCCTTGCTCTGTCGATTGTGTGATACCAGAGAAGGACCCCGTGACCACTGGTGGCAGCAGTGGGATCAACAGAGTGTAATCAAATGGAGAACCACCCACAGAGTACAGAAATTGGACTGTATGCAGTTTACAGGAGAGAGCCAGAGACCTGCGCCTGAACTACCAGGGACTGACTAAAGAAGCCTTAATTGACCTACTGGTAGGTGCTAGCCAGACCACCTCCTCCCAGATGTCTGAAGGACGAGCACTGGAGACAGGGATCCTCATCCAAAAAAGCCAGTGGTTGGTGTGGTACGAAGAAGAGATGGCGGTTCTAGGCCCAGGCGTCTCTCAGGAGTGCAAGGAGGAGGCTGCCCACCGGGCACAGTGGAGACAAGAAGCAATGGAGATTGAAAGAGTGAGTAATGCAATGTGGAGTGTAAACCCAACGATCCGGAAGCCTGTATGGATCACCCGGACAGAGTTCTAGCCATTTGATGAGGCTTCCGGAGATGTGGAGGAGTTCTTCTAAGACTTTGAGCAGCAGTGTGCTGTGATGGAGGTGCCCCACTCTGACTGGATGCGTTTATTAATGGGACTCCTGAACGTTAGCATGGCGGAGGCTTACCGAACCATTGACGCACAGCGGAATCGGGATTATAACATTGTAAAGCAGACAAACCTGGATACCATGCTATCACCCCAGAATAGAGTTGAGCGAAACGGGTCGGTCAAATTCAAAAGTCGCCGACTTTAGCTAAAGTCGGGTTTCGCCAATCGAAACCCGACCATAGCATGAGGTCGGCCATGAGGTCGCCGACCCGCGCGCCAAAGTCACATTTCAAATGCTTCCAGCGCCTTTTCTCATCCAATGATGGAGGACGCACACTGTGGCAACGCGGTGACATGGGCAGTGGCCACCACCATCTTAGAGAAGGGCATTGAAGTGATTGGCTGGCTTTGTGTCGCATCACAGTGGCTATAAAAGGTCGTGACCGCCGACCGCCACCTTACTTCTGCTGATCTTAGAATAGGGAGAGGTGCTGCTGCTGATTCTGAATAGGGAGAGCGTTAGGCAGGGAAGAAGAAAAAAAATAGCTTCTGCTGATAGCGCATTTCACTGTACAGTTAGTGTGCAGTGAAAGGGGAGGATTTTTGTTGTGTGCAGCAGCGCTGGTGGTGATTAGGCTGCCTTTTAAGGATACCTGCTAGCTGCATTGCTGTGTGCACACTGCTGTTCAAACTGCTTTTTTCAAAGCACTCCAACTTTTATTATTTTGTTCTGGTCAGTTACCGAGCATTAATTTTTTCACACACCGTCTAGCGGTGTACGCTCCTCACACACTACCGTGTAACGGATGGTATCACGGACAAATACAAGCTATCTGTGTGTGACTCTGGAAAAACAAACCGAGGAGATTTTCCATTTTTCCAGACCTACATCGTATCGAACTGTCCGCTTTTCAAACAGTTTCGTATATCTGCTGTTTGTTCACGGTCAAAACTATAGAGAGACAGTGTGTGTCACTCCGTATAAAAATAGACGAAGATTTACAATTTTCCATACAGACACCATATACTGTAGCATTGTACGCTCCTCACACACTACCGTGTACCGGCTGGTATCACGGACAAATACAAGCTATCTGTGTGTGACTCTGGAAAAACAAACCGAGGAGATTTTCCATTTTTCAAGACCTACACCGTATAGAACTGTCTGCTCTTCAAATAGTTTCGTATATCTGCTGTTTGATAACGGTCAAAACTATACAGAGACAGCGTTTGTCACTCCGTATAAAAATAAATGGAGATTTACAATTTTCCATTTCTCCAAACACCGTATTGAGCAGTCCGATTCTCAAACAGTATTGTATATCTGCTGTTCGCATTACAGTCACATCTATACAGAGTCAGCATGTAAGGCCTGTAAGGTTGCCTTTTCTTGGAGTAGGAAAACCGCTTTTAAAGCCGGAGCATCAGGAACAGGTTTTGGCGTACATTGCCGAAACATCCACCAGCTCTATCGCCTCCTCTTCTGAACGTTCGAAACCTGCAAGCACGGAGTCTTCAGTGCAGGGTTCTGGTCAGGAAAAACACCTTTCCTTGTGTCCTTCACCCCTACCAAAAGTTTAGGATGCGGCAGCCCACACTTCAGATTACTCTATGGAGCTCTTTTCACATACCATGCCTCGGTTATCCAGTCAAATCCTGAATTCCCCAGTCCAAGATGAATCTGGCATGGAGTGCACTGATGCAAGCCACTGCTAGATGATTCTGCTGGTACATTGACACAGAGCACTACATTGCCCTCGCAGTCTACTGAGCCATAATCTGACCCTGATGAAACTCAGGTTCCCCTTCCCGCATACTATACCACCTTACACGGTGACACAGAGGAAGGTAAAGAGGAAGGTGCAGATGACTTTGAAGAGGAGGTGATGGATGACCCAGTTCTTGACCAGGATTGGCATCCATTGGGGGAGGGGGTTGGCACTGGCAATAGTTCAGATAAGGAGAAGGATCCGCAGCAGGCATTGACATCGCAGCAGCGGTTATCTGGCAGGCCCGTAGCTGTCCAAAAATGTGGACCAAAAACTAAAAGAGTTGCAGGACAGCTTGGCCAGACGGTCAACTTAGCACAGCGTGCAAGGCCAGAAAATGTTTACCATAGTAAGAAGAGTGCAGTGTGGCACTTCTTTGTCCAAAATCCTACTGCTGAGGCAAAGGTTACCTGTAAGAAGTGCGGAAGGACCTTTAGCCGAGGTAAACAACTCAGAAATTTAAACACCAGTTGCATGCTTACACATTTAATCAACATGCACTTGCAAGCGTTGACAGACTACAAAACCTCAGGTAGCACATGTGCACCTGCTCTGGCTGAAGGTAGCCAGCAACGCTCCATCGCTTCCCTCATTGTAAGACCACCGCCACCATTAAGCACACCACCAGCACTAAATGTTGAGGTGTTGTTGCAAGGCCAAAGCACTCAGGGAATCACAATGGTTTTGCAACACAACACTGAATCTAGGCCATCACCACCAATACCATCACCAACCCCCTCTCACTCCGTCCGGTCCACCGCTACTTTCCCCATATGCAGCTCTCCAGTCCAGCTCACCCTACCAGACACTCTGAGTAGGACAAGAAAGTACTCATCATCTCATCCACATACACTGTGTTTGAACGCCTACTGTGACGGACTCAGCTTCTGGTGAGCCCATTTTTTGAATGGACCCTCTGGGTTGTGGCACCCACCCACCAAGGGCGAGTTGACCTTGTGAGGAACCACCCCCTATACAGGAATTGTCAGGGGCAAGACCAAGGGGGTGAGCCACCACCACTGCTGGGACCAGACGGCCAGCTCAGGGGGACACTATGTGAGTGTCTGACAACCAGGGACAAGCAGGAAACAAGACAAGACAAGACGTATGTTCAAGGTATCTTCATTTAGTCAACTGCAGGAACATTCAGTGCAAAAACGTGAGAATAAGCAAACACGGAAAAGTGCGTGCGTGGACACGCCAAGGTCCATAGCATGGTACGTGCCAGGTGGCACGCCTGGGTACAAGCAAAGGCACAATGGCATCGGACTCCGGACAGCTGGTAACGATCGACATGATCAGGGCATCAGGCTGTGGACATCAGCTCTGGACATCAGGCCGCAGTCATCAGGCTTACGATCTCTGGCAGCGATCGGCAGGTTCCGGGCATCCGGCATGCAAACCATGGTTCAGGCAAGGAGTCACGACAGATATCCAGGCATGGAGCGTGTTAGGGAACATGCCGAGGTCCAAGGCAGGATTCCAGGCAGGATGCGTGCTAGGGGCACACCAGGGTCCAGGGTAAGGTGCAAGGCTAGGTGCGTGTGTAGGGGACACGCCAGGGTACAAAGCAAGGTGAAAGGCAAGGTGCGTGTGTAGGGGACACGCCAGGGTTCAAGGCTTAACAAACGAGACAGGGCGCATGTGCAGAGACACGCCAAGGCACAAGGTACAAGTCAGAAGGGTTAAAAGTACAACAAACAGGACAGGGTGCGTGTGTAGAGACACGCCAAAGCACAAGAAGCAAAGCAGAGTCCTGTGCGTGCAAAGAGACACGCCAGGGTCAGGGTTCAAGGCAGAGCCCTGCGCGTGCAGAGGGCATGCCAGGGTTAGGGTTCAAGGCAGGGTGAGTGCTAGAAGCCACGCCAGGGTTCAAGGCAGGGTGCGTGCTAGGAGCCACACCAGGGTTCAAGGCAGGGTGCGTGCTAGAAGCCACGCCAGGGTTCAAGGCAGGGTGCGTGCTAAGAGCCACGCCAGGGTTCAAGGCAGGGTGCGTGCTAGGAGCCACGCCAGGGTTCAAGGCAGGGTGCGTGCTAAGAGCCATGCCAGGGTTCAAGGCAGGGTGCGTGCTAGGAACCACGCAGGAGGCATGCCTCACTGGCCAGTGCACACGGCTGTACACAAACATGAGGCATGGCCAAGCACAGGAGGCGGCGAGGGAACCCACGCCGGGGTTTAGGGAAGGCAAGACAGGGAGCGAGGCAAGGCAAGGCAGGGAGCAGAACACGGAGAGGAACAGAGACAGAAACACAGAGTCAGATCAGAGCGAGAACAGAGCTAGCAGCGGAGCATAGGCCGAAGCCCAGAGCCGGGCCAAGGTAGGGCCTTGGGACTAGCATGGAAATGTGCAAGAGAGCACGATAGGACAGAGTCTAGCAGCGGAGCGAAGGCTGAAGCCCAGAGCTGGGCCAAGGCAGAGCCTTGGGATTAGACATGGAAATGTGCAAAAGAGCACCAAAGGGCAGAGAATGGAAAACCAGGCAAGAAACAAGAGAAGTACTACAAGGCTCAGAATAGCAAAGACTAGACATGGCGAAACAGGCAAGGCAGAGAACAGAGGAAGGACTACAAGTCAAAGAATAGCTAAGGCGAGACATAGCAAAACAGGCTAAGGCAGAGAACAGCGGAAGTAGTACAAGGCAAAGCAAGGCAAGGACAAACACGGCACGAGAGACAACACAAGACATGGCACGAGACAAGAGGCAGAGTACAAGCACAGAGTGTGTGCTGTTGTGAGTTCATTCTCGGGTTCAACAGTTGTGAGTTCCCTTCTGGACTCCCTCTGGTGGTGACGGGAGGTGGTGCGGCTGGTTTGATCGGTGGAGATCTGCCACCTGAGAAGGAGGATGACGGTTGGATCTCAGGATTCTCAGATTGGATTTAAGACAGCCAACGCTCTATTCAGTTGCTGGTGATTCCTTCTGGCTTGTCAGCTCTTGGTTTTCAGCTCTGTTCCAGTCATCTAAAGCTACGTTTTTCTGCTAATGTTCACACTTGATTTTGTTGGTCTATTCAGTTTTTTGTGTGGTCTGCCAGTCCCGGCTGGGGGCTGAGCTGAATTTCCACTCTTATTTATCAGTATTTTGCCAATTGGCTTTTTGTCCCTTACTAGTTCGGTCTCTTTTTGCTCTGTCTCAGAATATTTCAGAGTGCTGAAATAGTGGGAGAAGTCTAGTGACTTCAGGGTTAATTTTGCTATCAGAAGTGTTGGACATTATTTTTGTAGGGTTTTTTGCAGGTTGCAGACAGTGACTTCCCTTTTCTTTCCTGTCTAGTTAGTTTGGGCCCCATCATTTGCTCAGCCTATTTTCCTGCCTGTGTTTGTGCCTTCATCTTGTTTCACCGTCAATACATGTGTGGGGGCTATCTATTCCTTTGGGGTCTGCTCTGGGGCAGTTAGTTTTCCCTTTTCTTGCTTTAGGCTTATGTAGTCCTCCGGCCATGACGAGGTGTCTAGGTTCATCGTAGGCACTCTCCACGGCTACTGCTAGTTGTGTGGTAAGATCAGGGCTCTGCAATCTGCATAGTTACCAACCACTCTGGTTTTCTGTGGCTTAGCTTGTTTTGTTTTTTTCTCCTCGGTGACCCATTCATAACAGTGTGCAGAGTTGCACGACAGGGCAGAGTGCAGGGGCACAGAATACAAGGAGCGACCGAGCAGACCAAGCAGCCATGCAGGGAAGCAACACAATAATCAGGCCCTGACCATAGGGAGGGGCGGTCTGATATACCACCATAGCACCAGTACTTCTGGTACAAGACCAGGGGAGAACTTCCAGTTCAGATCCTCCAGGATCACAGAGAGCAGTCACATGACCAGGGTTTCCAGACATGCAGAGATAATTGCAGAACCAGACAGTACTGGAACCTAGGAAAGGTCACATGATCAGGGGTTCCAAACATGCAGAGATGATTGCAGAACCAGACAGTGCTGGAGCCTAGGAAGGACACATGATCAGGGGTTCTTGGAACACAGAGATGATCACAGAAGGCAGAGCAGAAACGCAGGCATCTTGCAGCCCAACAGTCATGAGGTGAGTGTGCACACTGCTCTAGGGAACATGCAGGATAGCAGACATGAGGTGCGCATGCACACCACTCCAGGGGTCATGAGGCAAAACAGACATGGAAGAAGTGGCGGATGTGACACCTACATTGCCAAACTAATCTCATTAGAGATGATGCCCTACCGTTTGGTTGAAAGCAAAGCTTTCCGTTAGCTCATGGCCTACGCAGTCCCACGCTATGACCTACCCAGTCAACACTTTTCTCGAAAAGCCATCCCAGCCCTCCAACCGCATGTGAAAGACCGCATTGTCCATGCACTCAAGCAATCAGTGAGTGGAAAGGTGCACCTCACAACAGATGCATGGTCCATTAGGCATGGCCAGGGCCGTTACGTGTCCATCACTGCGCACTAGGTTAATGTGGTGGATGCAGGGTCCACAGGGGACAGCGGTGGTGGAACAGTGCTGCCTAGCCCATGGTATAGGAAACAGTTGGCTGTAGGCTTTCGACCCTCCTCCATAAGCGAAAGCTCGTCCACAGAGCGCAGTCGCACGAGCACTCCATCCGCAGCTGGCAGTGTTGCACACGAGGTGTCCCACTATCGAACAGCTAGTGGTAAGCGTCATCAGGCTGTTTTAAAGATGATGTCTTTGGGCGACAACAGACACACCGCGGAGGTACTGGCCGACTACTTGCAGTGACAAACTGAGTCATGGCTGGGCAGTCTACATCTTGAGCCACGCAAGGTAGTCAGTGATAATGGCCATAATTTTGTGGCAGCTATAGCCCTTGCAAAACTCACACACATACCTTAACTGGCTCCCACTTTGAACCTGGTGGTGCAGTGCTTCCTTAATAATTATCCGGAGTTAACGTCCCTTCTCCATAAGGTGCAAAGACTGTAATCGCACGTCCGTCACTCGCCCGTACACTCCAGTCGTATGCAGAAGTTGCAGCGATTGCTCCACCTCCGCAAGCACCGCCTAATCATAGACATTGCAACAAGGTGGAACTCCACCCTGCACATGGTTGAGAGGCTGTGCGAACAGAGGCAGGCTGTAATGCATTTGTGGGAGGATACACAGGAAGGCAGTTTAAGGGAAGACATGGAATTGTCGGGTGTGCAGTGGTCAAAACTTATGCGTCTGCTCATGCAATTTTTGATGCACATTAAGGATCTGCAACGGAGGAGGAACAGGAGGAGGAGGAGGGTAGTCTTGCTGACAGTCAGCCATTGTCTGGTCAGGGAACTGTCCTGGACGAGGTGGAGGAAGAAGAGGAAGAGGATGAGGGGGATGATTATTTTGGGCAGGAGGATGCTTCTCAGGGGGCAAGAGAATATGTTGGCATTCCAAGGTCAGGTACAGGGTTTGTGCGTGACTGTAGGGATGTGGATTTGCCAGAAAGTGCTCCTCCACCCAGCACTGCAGTGGCAGTGCATTATTGACACCTGGAACATTGGCCCACATGTGCGATCATGCTTTGCGGATCATAAAAAGGGACCCCTGCATTGCCAAGATGATGAAGGATGATGACTATTGGCTGGCCAGCATCCTCGATCCACGCTACAAAGGCAAATTACACATCATGCCACAGGAGAACCTAGAGATAATATTGGCTAACAAACAAGCAACTCTGGTAAACCGTTTGTTTGAGGCTTTCCCAGCACACAGCAGTGGTGCTGGTTCTCCTGAGAGCACAATGCACCTGAGAGCACCTCAAATTCTCCTGAGAGCACCTCAAACACCTCTTCCATAGTGGGCACAATGGAAGAGGTGTTTGAGGTGCACACAGCCGAAGTGGCATTGGAGACAGGAGTTTTATGACCATGTTGTGTAATGATTTCTCAAGTACCGCTCACATGACTGCTAATACTGCATCAATTAAAAGTGACAGGAGACAGCAGTTGTCAACTACGGTTACAAACTACTTCTCCTCCCATATCGATGTTCTCCCTCACAGGTCATTCCCCTTTGACTATTGGGCCTCTAAACTGGACACCTGGCCTGAATTGGCACAATATGCCTTACAGGAGCTCGCTTGCCCTGCTGCTAGTGTGTTATCTGAAAGAGTCTTCAGTGCTGCTGGATCAATCCTGACAGAAATAATGACCCGTCTGTCGACCCAAAATGTTGATGATCTAACATTCATTAAAATGAACCATGCATGGGTTTCAAAGGATTTTGTTCCACCTTCCCCTGATGACACATAGGTTGCCTGAAAACTGCCTTGCTTTTGTCCTCTTCCTCAGACTTGCCCAATTCCGCCATTTGCAGCCGCTGAATGTCCAGCCTACACATCAACATATGCTATTCTTTAAACCTCCCTAACTGGGCTGCCCCCCCCAAGCGCTGGGGTCAACACCTGGTGCACGCGGGCAAGTGCCACTGCTCTGAACAGGTGGATGGGCCCACTGATGGCCGACGGCAATGGCACAGGGCCCCTCATAGTACAATACAGTGTGTCTGATGGTGGGGGGGCCCACTTGCCGTCAGACACACCAGCGTACTATGAGGGGCCCTGTGCCAGTACCGTCGACCACGAGTGTGCCCCCCCTGCTTGGTCATGGCCACAGCACTTGCAAGTGGCAATACTTACCTGTCTCTGCTCCACCGCTGTGTAGTCTGGACAGTTAAATCCTTCACAGGGACGGCCACTAGAAGTTTGGTGTTTTGATCGATGATAGTTAAGATGTAGCTATGGCCTGTCCTGCTGGCCTCTACCTTCAGATGATCAATGGCTACCATTTGTAATGGACGTCAACTTACAAGCGGATGCAGTGGTGCTTTATGATCACCTTTCACAGTTGTGATAGTCACAGATGTGTGACATTCCTGCCACCATTTTTCAATGTCTCCTCTCATGCCAATCCAATAGAATCGCCTACGACCTGTGGCTTCTGTCTTTTGCACTCCAAAATGACCAGACACATCATGATAGGCAGTGAGGACCATGTCTACATCTCTCCCTGTGATCACAATTTGATGGAGACGAGTAACGGTGATGTGATCCACGCTACTGCGATAAAGCAATCCTTTCTTCACAAAGAACCTTTTTCGCTTTCTCCACAGACACAGTAATTGAGGTTCTGCATCGCCTATGCAACATCTACCGGGAGGTTTTCCTGCGATGAGTAATTCCCAAATTTCTGCTAGCACTCGACTTTCCGTCTGTACTTGTATCCATGTAGTTTCCAGTAGCGGAGAGTCTGGACTGGCTTACTGAGATTGAAATATATACGAAGATTTAAAAGTACCACAACACTGTATACTGGTGTATGCTTCGAATACCTTTCCCTTTTTCTACTTTTTAAATTCTGGTGTAATACATACTGAGCTTGTGAGTGTCTGTGTCTGACTCCGGAAGTATAGACGGAAATTTACAATTACCCCTTGACTAGATACACCTGGTATGTGCTGATACAGTACCATTGTTCAAAATTTTTTATTACGGTATCATCCATAGTGAGTGAGCGTGTGTGGTTTACGCCTTCTATATATACGGTGAATCGGAGATACCAATTTTTACCCTATACTCGATACAGCTTGCATCTTGTTATATAGTACCTTTGTTCGACATTTAGTGTTACGGTTAAATCTATACTGAGTAAGCATCTGAGAGTGACTACGGGACTATATATACGGAGATTTCAATTGTACCCTATAATATATATGCTTGCTATCTTGTTATCCAGTACCTTTTTTGCAACATTTTTTATTATGGTCAAACCCAGACTGAGTGAGCGTCTGAGGGTGACTCTGGAAATATATACTGAGATTTCAAATTTGGAAAACACTGTATAAAGCTGTACGCTTCTGATACAGTAACCTTTTTTGCTATTTAGATTCTGGTGTAATCCATAATGAGCCTGTAAACATCTGTCTGTTACTCCTGAAATATATTTAGAGATTTAAGATTACCCCAAAACTGTATACAGCTGTATGCTTTTGCTACATTACCCATTTACAGCTTTTCATATTCTTGTGTAATCCATACTGGGCCTGAGAGCGTTTGTGTCTGCCTCCTGAAATATATACGGAGATTCAGAATGTTTACACTATACTATATATACCTTGTATCTGGTGATACTGTACCCTTTTTCAACATTTTATTGTGTAATCCATACTGAGCCTGTGAGTGTCTGTGTATGACTCATGAAATATATATGGAGATTTACTGTTATCCCTAGACTGTACGCTTCTGATACAGTACCATATATCTGCTGGCATTTTGGGTCCATTTTCCAAAACATGAGGAAGTATGGTGGAAGAGAACGCAGATGTGGGGGGCCTCCTGGTACTGATGGTGGTGGTGGTGCATCTGCTGGTAGTGCCAAAAACACAATAGCATCTAAGGCAGGAGGTGTTGAGCCTGCGTCATGGTGTAGCTCCGGAAGGCCTGTAACTTGGCTCCCTTTTCTGGGAGTAGGTAGACTGCTTTTAAAGCCGGAGCATCCGGAACTGTTTTTGGTTTACATTGCTGAAACAGCCTCCAGCTCTATCGCCTCCTATTCTGAAGTTTCAAAAAATGCAACACTGAGTCGTCAGTGCAGGCTTCTGGTCAGGAGCAACCCCTTTCCTTGTGTCTTTCACCCACACCAAAAGTGAAGGATGCAGCAGCACACACTTCAGATTACTCCATGGAGCTCTTTTCACATACCATGCCTGGGTTTATTAAAAATGGGGCCCATCATATACTGGAGCATTCCAAATGGGGGACATCAGACACTGGAGCAGCATTTATGGGGCCCATTATACACTGGAGCATTAGAAATTGAACCCATTATAAATGGAGCATTATTAGGGCCCATCATACACTGGAGCATCGTCCATAGGGCCCAACATATACTGGAGCATTCCAAATGGGTGACAACGGACACTGGAGCAGCATTTACAGGGGCCCATTATACACTGGATCATTAGAAATGGGGCCCATTATATATGGAGCATTATTAGGGCCCATGAGACACTGGAGCATCATCCATGAGGCCCATCATATACTGGAGCATTCCAAATGGGGGACATCAGACACTGGAGCAGCATTTACGGGGGCCCATTATACACTGGATCATTAGAAATGGGGCCCATTATATATGGAGCATTATTAGGGCCCATGAGACACTGGAGCATCATCCATGAGGCCCATCATATATTGGAGCATTCCAAATGGGGGACATCAGACACTGGAGCAGCATTTACGGGGCCCATTATACACTGGAACATTAGAAATGAAGCCCATTATATATGGAGCATTATTAGGGCCCATCATACACAGGAGCATTGTCCTTGGGGACCATCATATACTGTATGGATCATTGGTGACCATGACCAATTATTCTGTAT